>NC_090936.1:398858767-399498501 GCF_040938575.1 Ambystoma mexicanum | reverse complement strand
ATTCCACAATCCTGCTCCCTGTGGTCTACACCCTGTCCAAGGGTGACCAAATAGGGGTTGATGTGGCAGGATTGTTATGCTATGGTATACTACATCAGGCTCGCTCTCGTACATTCAGACCTCTGATCTTCCCTCTGCACCCCAGACATGCCCAAATTCCTCCTAGGGCAGATGACCCATCAGACCTTCTCTTCCGCATATTCTCTACAAACATAGTATTAGCACCATGTATTGGAGATACCAGTAGGGTTTCTGCAAATGCTGCTTATACAAAATACAACACAATGTCCCTGCAAGGCCGCGTCACAAGTGAGATGTTGACAGTTCTTGTCAGATGTCGGCAAAATCATGCCAAGTAACACCCCCATCGTGAAAGTGCTTTAATATATTAGTAATTGCTTATGATATGCTACATAAACTGCACTCTAGGGGTGGTGCCTAGAGAGCAAAGTGTGCTGACTGCCTAGACACTTGTCCTTCTGTATTTTCCTACTTCTCTGCTAATAGCTCTGTATGCTGTGTATTTGCTATCTAATACAAAAAGCTTGGTTTACCAGCAATCTGTGTCTTACCTCCTTATTTGCTGCAAACTGAGGCTGATGCTGAGGGGCCGTTCGGAAGGGGCCTGATCTTCACCACCACAATATAGTTCAACACAGCCTTGTTGTGGAGTGTCACTGGACTGCTAATTACAGTTCACCATATTAATGGTGGATATTCTTGGAACAAATCTGTTCCCTGAAAAAAAAATAACTGCAGCAGTGTATTACTTTCTAAAATAGTGTACACCAGCCAGTCAGTGACGCAAGGAGTTAAGCTAGATGACCTGCTTGGGGAAACCGACTACAATGTGCCTTTTGGTCACCCTTCGGTGGCAGCGTTAAGGACACTCTGGACACATGGCAGAGTTACATTACCAGTGAGGCCATGCAGTGGGATTTCACTAAGAAATATATATATATTTAAGATATATCTTTGGGGACTTGGGGTTTCACCCTAAGTTACTAAGGTTAATCATATGTGGAACCCTTGCTCACTGTGCTTAGAGAGGCACAGCTTCATCTCCCTGATCAGGCCCAACTGTTTCCTTTTCTACTCTGGTTATATACTTTTCATCCTAAAGGCCCCTGGACTTGGCCAGCAGGTGGTTACTGAGTGCTCCAGTGTCGCAACTTGTGAACTCACCGGGTCTGCCATTTGCATCCGTTCACCTTGCTGCCTCCAATTCCTCACCTTCTGGTTTTCTGCGCGGCCCGGCAACCTCTCCTTATCAGTGCCCCACGGCTGTCTATAAAGGAGCTCTCCTTGATCCCACGACTCTCCGGTGCTTGCCTGTCACTGGAGCCCATCTGACAATTGGAAAAGCTTTTAAATTGCATCCTACTCACTGTGTGACCTCTGCAGCTGCAATCCCCGGGAGGGGGGGAGGGGGGGTGAGAAGCTGTCGCACAACACTTTCCACTGCACAACCTCTGTAATTAAGTGCTCAGAAAGCAGAGACCCTCCCAGGACAGTCATCCGTTCAGTGCACGACGGTGGTCCCAGCGTCTCTCCTGTCATCTAACTTCTGCTGCCATGTGGAGGCACCACAACTACTGCTCTTCTCCATAGCCTGCACCTGAGGAGACCTTTTATGCCTCCCAGTCTCCCTCAGGTGTGCGTCATTACCAATAGGCTGTAACTTGCAGTGTCGAGCCTCAGCAGTCCTCTTCCCATTACTTTGGGAATTGTGGGACCTGGAGTCCACAATGTCAAAATCAGCTTTTCTAATGGAAATATCAATACCAAATTCCTTTCTCTCTCACTTATATTCCTTAAAGGAGTATTATAAGGATTAAATCAAGGATTTGGCTTACAGAGGAATTGGGGTTTTCATGGTGTAAACTGGTAATATTTAAATACACATCTCTGCTATTCCCCTGGGAGTCACAATGGCTTGCATCCCTATTGATATCAGTGACTTTAAAGGTCGTTTTCTTACTGGCAATGCATAACTGGTTTTCACCCACATTCAGATAGATGGCTTGGGAAAATAACAGCTCTGACAGCAAGCCATTACATATTCTGGAATTGATATTTCCTACCTTGGGGGAAGAAAATTATTGCGTCTCACCCAACTGAGTCCTCCTATTCACCTGGGGCCCTTCTCCCAGGTAATCCTCTGGGCTAATGCCACCCCCAGGGTCAGGAAGCATCTGCCTTTCTCTGGCCCCTTGGGAGGAGACTTTAGATAGGGTCTTTATGAGGACTCTACGGGATTCATCACATGCCCCACATGTAGCCAGAAGCGATGGGCTAGGTGTAACTCTAGAAAAACATTTCTTGGATGTCTTTACAGGTTCCATGAGTTTTTGTTAATTTTGCAGATAAGGAACTGCCTTTCACCCAGTGATGTGATGCCATGTTGCAAGTCTGTGGGCACAATGAATAGACGGGCTCTCACTTTCTATTAGTAAGTCTCTAAGGGTCTGTAATGTATTTCAATCTCTGATGTATGCAAAGAAGATTATATACCAAGGTTGGTTGACCTCTCACTCCTCTCTAGGATAAACTACAAAGAATTGAACCCATCATCATTTGAGCATGTTTCCGGCTGAGAATAAACACCATTCACTATGAAGGTTGTATCTGTTTGGGTTTTGCCCAATTGGTGGCTGTTAACCACAGAGCATAGTGAAGGCATTTACATTAATAGAATGAAACACCTTGCTCACAGTAATGGGGCCTGTGGACTAAAGTCTGCAATCACCATCTTTTTCTGGTAACACCATAGCTCGGGAAACACATGACCTTGGTTTGCCTTCCAAGGCCACGCACCAAAGCGGTGAGTGGTGCCCCAAGATCAACTATTTATTTTTTTAAAGAAATAATGAATATTGTGTTTAGGCAGGCACAAGTAGAGGCTGTTGTCCAGTTAGAGTACTAGAGCTCATGTCATTTCAACTTGGGACATGATTGGGACGGGAAGGATGTGCTTAAACACAAGCCCGGAAGTGAGATTTCTTTTTGACAAACTTCTGGAACATGGAGAGCGTCAAAATGATATAGACGTTTTTAGCAAATGCAACACAGGTCGTCAGGATGACCATGGTGGTATGTCAGGAAAAGTGGAGGAGGAACAGTGTAAATGATCTGTGTCTTGTAGGAATTGAGACAAAGGTAACTGTCCATCATTCATTCTTGGATGAGCGGTACGTCCAAACATGGAAAATGTCTAGTGCTGCAGTCCCTATTCTGAAGTTGATCTGGGAATTGTCAGCAGACATTTGAAAGGGGAAAGGTATAAAGAAATCAGATGGAGGCTTCTAATGAGGCGATGTGCCAACCCTGTAGGTAATGGCCAGCCACCAAAGTTAAGGGCCTGAACGCAGCGAGGGTCCCTTGACTAGGGTAATGGTGGTGTTACCGAAAGGGTCGGATTGGGGCATTAGCACCCATGTAGTTTTCTGTGGTGGTGCCTTTCTTGCTGTGCTGCTGGCAGCAAGCCAGTTTTCCATGTTGAGGACTGTGATGTCATCAACAGGAAAATGGCCTAGGCTGGCAGCTGCACTGCATAGCGCCGGGCCACGTAAGACAGTTGCGTTTATTTTCTTTTTTGAAAAAGACACCATTTACACCTGTGAAGAAAACTACACGGGTGCTAAGTGTTGAAGGGGGAAGCTGGGGCGGGGAAGGGAGCGCTGGCCACCCACGCTATTCTGGACACAGGCTTGTACTAGAGATTACAGCCTGCGTTCCGAGCATCCTGATTGGACAGCGCCCTCTCCCAGGGTGCTAATGAGTGTTAAAAATCCAAGGCCAGAGCTGAAGATTGGTTTACTCTATAGCTGTAAATGCGTGTTTTGGAGAGGTCCAGAACATACTTGCAATCCTGTCCTGCTAGAAAGACTCAATCCACTACAGCCATCAGTACCTAAAGAACCTTTCGGTCAGTTTAGTAGGGTGTATGATTGTTTCAAAAGTGACAGACCAATCTACATGGATAAGGATAAACGGATTGGTGTTATTAAGCGATTGAAATAGTTAATCCCTCATTAACTGTGCATACTCTGTATATCTCAGATGTGGAAGCCCTGACTGGTGGTTAATGGAGCAAGTTCAGAGACACTGGAGTCAAATTGTTGTGTGACCATCTACTCCATTTTGTTTTTCCCCATGCAATGGATGTTGGCAAAAGTGTGTTGGTTGGTGAGAAATTCTAGGTCATCAGTAGTTTCTTTTCTGTAGTGAAGACCTGTAATACATTTAGGACTCTTCCTAAGTGTGTGACTCCCTAGTAATGTTAAGCTCCAGCGTCTTGATGTTTCTCGTTTGCGCACCGATTGATGAACCTCTAGAGTTGGAACGCTTTGCAAATGAATATGCTTCACTAAGTGATTTGCTGTTGCATGTTTTTGGCATCTGCCCGTTAAGAGGCTGTGTGGAAAGAAGGGCTGCAAGAAAATAGTCTGTCACTCTGTCCTTCTCTGTGTACTATCTGCCTTCCATTTACAGACCTTGTCCCTTTGTTGTCCCTGCTGTAGTCTTCCCCTGCTCCATATGTCCCTAGTCTATCGGCCATGCTGTTTGGGCTTTTCTGGGAGCCTCCAGCCCCGAAGTCCTGGTTCTCCTATCTCCATTTCTGGGTTTATGGTTTTGAGCTTCTGATTCTTTAGGCTTTTGTTTAGTGTGATCTCCTGTTCAATTCTATCAGGGCCCTATTCACTGATTGCAATGTGGTCAGTTTACCTATTTTCACTTCTACCTTGCTACAGCTTGCATCATTTATAGTGCATTGCAACAGGTTTCCTGGTTCTATGATATAGTGTACATGTGCTGCTCTTTTCTTTCCCCTAAGCCTTTGCTGCTCTTTGTTCCTTTCCTTGCATGCCTCCTTGACGCTTGGTGTGATTGAAAATTCAGTTTTCATATTCATTTGTTAAATCTTTTTTTACAGTGATGGTCTCCTAGCCTCAAGAACCCCATCTGTGCTCTTGTCTCACTTGAGTACAGAATACCTTTTAACAGTGGGATTTTGGTATCCACAGAAAGCATCTGTTGCACGTTTCCGACCGAACCCATACATTATGTATTTTTAAAATTTGAATAGCCCAATGTTCACCGTCCATGTAGACTCTTGACGCTGATGAGGATGGCAAGTATAGCAGTCAGTTTTGCTGCAGGCGCCAGGTACTAAAAGCTTGGCAGGAAGGATAGGTGAGAAAGTTACTGGTGCATTGGGAAAGAGTCATAAGGCAAGTGCACTGAATGCACTTCTGCCTGCGATCAGTTGAAGACAAGGTAGTTTAGAAGGTGGCTGGATGAGGATCAAAGCTTTTTGGTATGAGTGTTTTGATTGAATCTGGATGAGAGGGAGGGGGTACCAATCTTGTGGGAAGCGCAATGAGTAATTCAGAGGTAGTTCAAGGTGTTACATTTGGGAACAGGCAGCCAGGCAGGGAGGATAGGGCAAGAGTAATGTGACAGTCTCTATTGAGATGAATGCAGTGCAGTAGTGCATTTGTCGTTGAAATCTACAATGTAGTGCTAAGGGAATACCAAGGTAAACAATGGGTCTTTGATCCTCCTGTTCAGAGATTAGGGCATTGACCAATGTGACTGTGGGGGAAACAGGAATGTGAGAAGTCTTAAGGGAAGGACTATTAAAGAACCAGGAGAGATACTCAGGTTTATTTGGGACAGTGAGACAGGACTGTAGATTTGTAACCTTTGAGGACATGGACCGAGGGATAAAGGTAGAGGGTGATGCTTCATGACCACCACCTCAGTTTTCTGTTTTGGTTCAACTAGTTTTCATCCATTTCCACTGATGCATGGCCAGAACAGACTGATTAGTCGGTCATGGCATCAGGGATTTGTCTCACTAGAATCTCATCAAGCTAGGAGCAGAATGTGTGGCCAAAGGCATGGATGAGTTTAGCGAGGGGATGTAGATGGATATTGCAGTGGGGGCTAAAGCGGAAACCTACACCAAATGGTTGAATTGTTGGGATGAAAGATGTGTTATCTGTTGGTGAGGTAGGACATTAGCCAAAATAAAGCAGATGCTTGGATCCCCGCCCCGTATGAGAGGCGAGAAGGGTTAGCTTATAGTGTTGAAAGTCAGATAGGGCAAGGAGAGTTCGAATTGTTCATTCTTTGTGGTTTGTAACCATTCACATGTGATCCAAGGGTGGAGTAATCGGATTATGTGCCGTCCACGAGGTTGTGATCTTCCAGATAAGATTCAAACTTGAGGGCTACAATGGATGTGGGCATCTTGGTAGCGAGAAGGACAACAGAGAGGTTAAAGTTTATAGGATTGTAGGGATACAGATGTTTTTTTGAGGAGAGTAAAGCTGGCTTTTTTAAATGTAGGGCATGGGGAATATTACTATGAGCGAGGATGCTGCTGATGAGATAAAGGTGGTTAAAGAAAAGGGGAGGAGTTCTTCAAAAAGAGTGCAGGGCAGGAGTTCAAGGAAGACCCTGAGTTTCTGATTTTGAAAATTAGCAAAAGGATGGTAAACTAGTGATGTCGGAAAAAGAAGTGTATGGAAGGGAGGGATGATGAACTGCAGGTGCAAGGAAAGAGCTGAAGTAGGTGGAAATTGAGTCAGAAAGGTACTGTGGTAAGAGTGAGGTCAGCGTGTTAACATGGCAGGAGTGCTGCCATATTAGATTTTAAGGCCTACTACTCCATACACAGAAAGAACATAGGCCCTGATGTGGAGCTGCAGTTCTGTTTATCCCAGTCCCAAGACGGATCCCCATTCCATCCTCCATGAGAGAAGCAGGGGTCGGAGGCATTTGTGTTGTGCAGATAAATGCTAATTGTATTCACCTGCAAGATCCGAGCGTGGTGAGAATGGAATGTTAGCTGTAGGGAATGCAGGTAAGGATGTGCTCTTTGAAGGACAAAATCATGAGAATGGAGCTAAAGGTTTTGTGATGCTAATGGGCCAGACAAAGATTTAGAACAATACTGGCCTCCCACAATGAGCATTCATCCCATATGAATTACAATTAGACGTAAAGAAATAAATCCCTAAAAATCGGACTCGAGTGGTGCACTGGTCACGTCATACTGGGGTCATGGGGTTGAAAGGAAATAAGGGGGTAGCAGTGTCTGGAATTTTCTGTAATTTGGGATCGAAGGAGCAGAGGTAATGCCAATACATTTAGTACAGGGTTTGGGTGTAACGCTTGTGCTCCGTGGCGTCTTGAAAAATGGGAAGGCCTACTGTCTTATCAAAGCAGAGTTGGCCTCGCCAGTTTACTTTGAACGTACCTGGTTTGGAGGAGTGCACATCATGTGACAGTCACAATTTATTAGTGTGCCAATATATTTTAGTAGCCGATCCTGTACCATTATTTAGTAGTCACAATGTAGTGGGCCACATGAAGAGGGAACTGGGTTTGGATAAGGTGTGGCCAAAACGTCTGAATATAGGGGGTTAGTAGCATGTTCCATAGGTGGTGACCAATGGTGGTGGGATAACAATGTTACCTAGGTATGCAGATTTTTGTTTTCCCACTATATAACCTGTAACTTCTTGGGGCATGACGAGCTCTGTCAGTTTGGTTCTACAGGACTTCCCGAGTCCTTTTTACATGTACTAAAACTGTTTTTTCCCTCGCAAAATAATGCAGTGATCATTTGGTCTCTTGGATAATTTTTACTGCACAGGTTTTGGGTTGCTATTCTATTTACAAATTGGTGGCCCTGATGCGATCCCAGACTCTGTGAGAGTCGGGGGGTGTCCCAGCCGTGCATCCTGGGCTTCAGCCTCCATCTGCAGTGACCAGTCTCCCTGTGCACAACTTGGAGATGTTTGCAGCCACTGTGTTGCCAGAAGGCCTGCCAGCTCCTCAGAGTGGGCGCTGCTCCCAGTTGTGCAGGTCATTGACTGGAACCCATATCTCTGGAGCTCAGGAGAACAAATAGATGGAATTTGCACCTGGCAGGAGAAAATGAGGTGAGAGTGGAGTGAGTTTGTTGGAAGTGTGTGGATTGTGAAAGACCACATGGCAGTATATAGTGAGGTGTGTTTGCGCGCGTGTGTAAGCTTTGTTAAAGGGACGTTCTACTTGCTTTGTACTAACAACCTATCCATATTATGAGTACACGTAAAACCAAAAAACCCCGGACATTCGCCAGTTATGGTAAGCTAAGCAACCATAGCACGTGCCACCCTGTGCTCTGCTAAGGCTAACACCCATGACATCACAAATATCATTGATGACATCACTGATGACATCGCATGTGCATTTCGTTTTCATGCACAGCCTCCACAAGGAATTATCATTATAATGTTGACAGAAAAAGATCAGAAATCATTGGAAGAACTATCATGCGGCAAATATTTCATTAAGCACTGCATTGCTATAAACGTTTCATACAAGATTTGAGACCCCTTAACCACATTGTACAGGCGGAATATCCAGTGGCAGCTAACCCTGCCAGAATATTGTGTGGGATACCAGCAGAAGCATCACGATTCAGTGATCGACCTCAAGAACGCGTTCTTTTCAATACCATTACACCCAGACTCACAAGATCTGACATGCTTCACATACCTCAACACCAAGTGGAAACACACTAGGTTACCCCAGGGATACTGTGAGTCACCATCCATTTTCAACCGAGTTATACAGATGGACCTGGGAAATGTTGAGCTTGAGAGCACCGTGTTGCAATATGTAGATGACATTCTAATCTGCAGCACCACCAAAGAACCGTGCAGAAAGGACTCTGTGAAAATGCTCAGTGTTGGCTGAGAAAGGGTACAAGGTTGACAAGGAAAAACTGCAACATTGCCAGGAGCAGGTCCTATACATAGGACAGATCATTTCACAAAAGGGGCGGGACATTGCACCACAGAGAGCACAGACAATACTGAACACACCACAGCCACAAACGATGAGTTACAGCAATTTCTTGGCCTATGCAATTACTGCAGAGCATGGGTATTTGATTTGACTACAGCACACACAAAGGGCCCCTATTGGCAGCTCTCAAAGAAGCGCAAAGAGGGGGGGGCAGTTGGGCTGGATAAGAGAAATGACTGAAGAATTCAATGAATTAAAGGAGGCCATATCAACAGCACCAGTTCTGGGTACTCCCAATTATAAGAGGGAATTCTACATTTTTTCACATTGTGATGGTGCAGTAATGAAGGCAGTGCTCACCCAAAAGACAAGCATGGAACACAAGCCTCTCATTTTACAGTGGGCACCTAGACCCAGTAATGATAGGACACTTCCCGTGCGAACAACACCTGGCTGCTGCAGCATTCACAGTAGAAAAATCCTCCTCCTCCTCCTCCATCACCACCATTGGGTGCTCTACTACACTGTATGTAGAGCACAGCCTCTTTGCAATTCTGCATAAACCAAAAAGCACACTCACTACCCACAGAGCAACGGAATATGAGATAATACTGTCAAGACCAGAATCGAAAATAGTGAGATGCAACAATGTTGAAAGTATGGAGAAGAGGTGGGCACCACTGTTTATTCTGTTGTGCAATTTGCCTTTACACAAATTCTCATATGCATTGCTTTTATAAACTGACGTTTATGCATGGAGCTCCCAGGCTGAAAATAGCCCAATGACACCAGGGGTATATACAATCTTGCCAAGCCGAAAAACAGGGTGGAATCAACCTTGTAAAACCTGGTGCTTGCTCCTTGTTGGAGCTAAATTCATTTCTGTTAAATCCAAAAATATTTTTAGGCTTTCATTCAGTTGTTTTCTCATTCATTTATTAAAAAAAAGGGTTAAGTGAATATATAAGTAGTATCCAAAAATTTGTTCAAAAGCACATAACATCAGGAATTATTTCTGCATTGTCAAGATCCTGCTACGAATTGCGACTTACATACACAGAGAAGGCGTATGTGTGATATGAGAAATTACACTTAAGTCAAAATGGTTGGTAATTTCTCCAGAAAGACAGTGCAGTTACCTCTACCTATACGGTGGAGGTAAATGTATAGTGGTGATTGAATTTAACCCTGAGGTGCACCCTATGAACTCAGAGGGTATGTAAGGACCACACCTCCCCTAAAAACACTTCCTAACACAATGCTGCCACCAGCAGTTGCAAAACTGGAGAACAAGTGTCACCTGCTCTACATTGAGCTGCAGAGGCATGCATAGCAGCAGCACTGAGCACATGTAGCAGAAAGGCACCCGAAACGCCCAATACTAACATTTCCATCACTTCAGCCGCAAAGAGCACTGTGTCAGTTGGTACGAGTAGCATGGGACAAAAAATAAGAGGCAAACATAGTATTTCCCTTGATGTACATGGGGTAGACACATCTTACAGAGCCCGCACACGTCTCTAACAACGTGTGGTATAAATACATGTTCAAAATTGATAAGCTAACGTCAAAGGATAACTGTTACGTTTGCTTGTTGATTCCGTATGCCATGAGCGCCCCCCGAGCATTTGTGGCCACTGAAGTACCAGTGTCCACAGCGGAGTGCCTCCTATATCTAGCACTGTTCTAGACACAAGGACGATTCCAAGGGAAAACGGCAACACTAAGGTGGAAATCAAGGTCCACATACCCAGACGAAGATAACTTCATCAAAACACTACTTATGTTTGACAACTATTGGCAACTCACTGAAGGACTAAAGTAACAGATGGGCCAGACAAAGGAGAAACAAAAGTAGTACGCTGGACTACCAGCCATGTAAATGGAGCACAAGAGAGATTGGAGGTGAACCGGGGTGCTGGGAAAGACCGCTGATACTGTTCCATGGCAAGGTATATACGAAGAACGGCTGGGTGGTCGGAGTAGTGGGAAGCAAAATATTGACGTTGGGGAAATATCCACTAGTCATGGTACAAGAAGAAAACGGCAAGTGCTACAAGGAGTGGGCAAAGAGTGCGGGACTACTAACAAGGTTGGACAAGGAGGAGGAGCTGTTAACAATAATCCTGGTGCATCCCCCACACTATGTTACCAGCATAATGGAGAGGTTGATGTAGGAATGAATGAAGGATGCACAAGAATAGTGAAACTTCCTGATGGGGGGTGGAACAGCAGTACTAATGGACCACTACTGGGCCTGCGGAGCCAAAGCATATCAGTGTACCACAATCATGGGGTGGAGTGTATAGTCTGGTACACATCAACGTACCCTTCCTGGTGGTACCACAGAAACACATCAAAATGGAAGACTTCCCCAAAATGGACGAAGGAAACAGAAGAAGGTATCTGGGACAAATTGGCAGCACATCCCAGAGTGCCACCCCCACAGAAAAGACACTGACGAGAATAAAAAGATAAGGAGAGCCACTCACAGTAAATTACCTCTGGGGTAAATCAGAAACAGCACTCGGCGACATTCCAGCACCTCACAGACTGTTCAGTAGAGCAGCCATGTTCTTCTCATCCATAATACATCCAGGAGTACAAGCATACGCAAGTGCAAAATGGCTGCAGATAACTAGGTGGGAGCTGATGACAATAAACTCAACTGTTAAAGGGTTCAACGCCATCAAGGAAGAGTTGAGAGCAATACGAATGGTAGCACTACAGAACAGGTATGTTCTGAACCTCCTCACTGCCATTGAAGGAGGAGTTTGCGCAAAAATTGGCAGTTCCTGCTGTACGTTTAGTCTCGCGAATGATGAAGATAATGGCACACTGTCAGAAGCGGTATCGCAATTGGCCAGGATGCACGCGAAGATGGAAGATGAAGCAAAGGGAGTAAAAAAGGATGGAAGCTAGTTTTCATACATCTGGTCATGGATGCCATCATGGCTGGCGGATGGTCTTAAGGTGCTAGAGAGATGTACAATACTGGGAATGGCATCACTGATGGGAATAAAATGATGGATGGCAAGATCAAAACATACAGCAGAAGAAATGATCGGTATGCACATCCTCATGCCGGCAGAGGATGAACCTCATATGGAAATGATTCTCAAGGAACGTGAACGGCTACGCCAGCAGATAGTAGAAGCCGACTTGTACACCCCATCTATAAAGGTTGAAAATCCACCAAATCCAAAATCATATGTTGGAAAATAGGTCTATTGTAAGCCCGGTGGTGGGTGTGTATGCATGTATCGGTCATTTGAGGACCACTTCAACCGTTACGGACACCTGGCGGGGATAACAAAGGTCTGGCACTTACATGATGACAAAAGAGTGGATCATTTTGTGGTCGACCAGGGGGGGGCTGAAGAGGGAAAATGGGACGGTCCCTTCTCCAGACCCACGTACAAACTATGGCCGACAACGTTACGACCAAAGTACACTCAACGAGATGACACACAGCAACTCACACAAAGAACACGCTCAGTGCTATGACGTAGTGGACCGTGTACCCTCGCAGACATGCATCGTTATTTTTCATATAGGCCAGCAACCGCATCGCAGAAACGCAAAATGCCCGAAGAGTTTGTGTATATGCTTGCAGATGCTTCATGCTACTAACCCTGACGGCAAGGCCCAATAACTGAACCGATGTACAAGGAACCATACCGCACCCCCAAACCCTCTGGCCTTCTGGACATTATGCCACGACATACAGCCAAGCCAAAGTAGGCCTCAAAACCAGAGTCGACAGGCCCGGAGCAGCTCGTATGGAGCCCAAGGTGCTGAGCATGCAGAACAGCCCCTGGCTGGAGCCACCGCAGCCAAGGTCATGATGTTTCAGTCCACATTCCGTGCTCTCCAAGCCAAAGTGACACCTGACACTGCTGCGACTACCCGGAGCAAAATACAAATCAAATCCCCATAATTCTGCCTCAGCCACGGTCTCTCAACACGTGACCAGGCCGACCTGATACAATGCCAACTCCCGAGACTGAATAAGCACTGGTGTCCCACGTCTGGGACACAGCTTGCAACAAAGTTGTAACAACTCATACACAGGTGGCGATGGGAAAGGAGCGCTCTAATCGCAGTAGCAGGACCTATCCATTGTCGTCCACTGACACATAGTTGCTAACACCAGGTACATCGTGGGCTGGGAACGACAATGGTCCCAAGCTTGGGGGCTCGCTGATGGACCAATCAGGACACGGGGGGCTAACCACCTACGACATTACCATGCAACCAATCACTAACTTTCTCCATGTAACCTTTTAGAAGTAACAATTTTTAGGGACGAACCAAGCGTACCACCTGACCTCTACTCTACCAATAAAAACTCTCACTATATGGTCCTATACTGAACCTACCACTCAGGGAACCAACGCGGAGTGGCGGTAGGTTTCAGATGAGCTCTCGCCGATGACTCACATTGTTACGTCACTCGGATACAAAATGGGCCTGCGAGCCCGATTGCGCTGAGAAGTTGCCTAGAACCTATGCTCCATGTACCTTTCCCGGTCTGTTTTCTTGCAATAAAAAGCAGTAACTATTGCTCTTGTGTGGGCCGCCTACTTCTTTGGGACGCGGAAGGAGTTAGGGCCTTCCGAGAGCTGGAGGTCCGCGTACCCAGGGTACGGTCTGCCGACCACCAGAAATTACCCTAACACTATAGAATGAGGGTGTTCTACAGGGAAATGGCTGTAGGGATACTGAATCTCTCCGCCAGGTGTCGCACTCCCCAGAGACCCCCCCCATCCAGGTGATCCTCCCTCACCTGTGGAATTACTGCCAAAACCTGACACAATTAGCCGAGTGAGCAGTAATTCTGCAGCCAGAATTAGCGCCACAAATAAAAATGATCCACTACATTACAAGTAGAATTACCACCATAAATGGTTGGTAATTCCTCCAGAAAGACAGTGCAGTTACCTCCACCTATATGGTGGAGGTAAATGTATAGTGGTGATTGAAATTAACCCTGAGGTGCACCCTATGAACTCAGAGGGTATGTAAGGACCACACCTCCCCTAAAAACACTTCCTAACACAATGCTGCCACCAGCAGTTGCAAAACTGGAGAACAAGTGTCACCTGCTCTACATTGAACTGCAGAGGCATGCATAGCAGCAGCACTGAGCACATGTAGCAGAAAGGTGCAGGTGACACCATGCAAGGAGAGAACCAATTCCTCGGATCAGGACATCGCAATGGGCACTAACTAATGGGCAGCTAATAACACACCGACACATAAGGAAGACAAAGTGGAGGAACTCATCCTGATACATGACCTACAAAGCAGGATCAACATCAGAACAGAGATACCACCACTGCTGAAGCTTGAGTCACTGCTGCAGTTTCTCCCCACAGGCACCTTGCAGCACACTGTGGGCATGTTGCATGGCATGTTGTAGCCCACGTTTTCTATCGTGCTTACCCTGGGACTGGATGTGCTCTCCAAGCATACACACCAGCATATCTCTATGCCCACCACCCCAGGACAGGTAAATGCAATAAAGGCACACTTCTACGCAGCAACATCATCGCAGCTCTGTACTGCACGCATGTGACACTGGTGGCCCCCAGGCATCGGAAGAGGTTTACAGGAACAGAAAACTACAAGTTTCACTTAATTTATGGGTGACCTGTGATGCAGACCTCACCATGACCCACTGCTACGTCTGATTACAAGGTTCCACCCATGATGCCAAGGTTCTGAGAAATGGTACACTGCCTGCATATATGGAGTTGCACTGAGGGCACGGACCCGATTCCTGGGTAAGTACAATCGCTATCATGCAACATACACATGCTTCACAAGTGAAAATTATCCCAACGATGGGAGGGAGGTCGAACACCTATTTTATATCCAAGCAATGCATGTCCAGTCACAGCCCTCTGCATGAAGGACTTGCCCTCAGACACAACACATAAGAACCACTCCACTGGACAAGGCACTGCAGGACAAGGCCATAGCATGACTTAGATTCATGATCCCCAATGTACTGAGAATTTTACTAAAAGTGAACTACAGGTACCACAATGCATAGGGATACCATACCTACAGGCAATAGCTCAGTTTTCCAGTGCAACACTGACAGGCAGTGATGGCATGTATGCTACAGACTATGAAGGCAGGTTTTGTGGCAAGCGAGGAGGATGACTCCGAGTAAGATTTGCCATGATAATTGGATGTTTATTTAAATAAAAAGAAAACGCCTATCCAGCCAAACTGCTACGAGGGAAGTTCCCTGCCTAATCAACGAAAAGGGGGTTTGTCAAAGTCCAAAAGCAATAGAACTTGGTCCAAATCCTATTAGCTAACTGGCCCTACCACTTAGGAAAAAATAACAAAAAAAAGGAGGCTGTGGCAATGGCCTCTGTCCTTGGCGTCTGTCTGGCCCAATCACTTGGATCTCTTTTCCATAGGTTTAAAGCTTTGTCAATGTACCACAACACAGTTCACAGTCTCTATGCAGTTTGTTTGCCAAATCTCAATTCCATATGAATGGATTGAGAACTCTCTGTCCAGGAAGAAAAGGTTTTCCTAATACAATTCCACCATTTCCAGCTTGGTGCTCGACACTGTTCTTGTTTTATACTTCAGGACTGGAACCCTTCAGGTTCTCTCTCTCCCGTTCTGTTTGTTATATTTTGTGGTTATTGGACTTCCCGAAGTCCTCTGGTCCTCTGACTGGCTTACTTTGTCTTCGTGGGACGTCTGCCCATTCTGTTTTTGTTGGCTCCTGTAACTCTTGTGGCTTTCCCGGCCTTGAATGTCACTGTTTGCCCCTCTCAATATTGTTATCTCCTTGGGAGTGTGTGCGTCACTTGTGCTGCTCCGCAGCGATTGCACTCCTCATGCAGAGCTTGGAAATCTGGGCTCTCCGCTTCGGTCTCATCTCAGCATCGGTAAATGGGCCACAGTCCCACCAACGCTTCTGTGCAGTCGCACCACCAGGCGAGATGGTCACTTTACCATCTCTATCTCGTTCTCGATCTTGGCTTCTTTGCCGGTCAGGACGCCAGCATTCCAGTGCCTTGCAAGCGATTTGTTTGCTCTTCACGCTACCGCTGGCTCCTTGGTCTAGCATGGATGTGCCCCTCCAAGACTACTTCGCGTCAGAAGTTCACCTATGCGTAGGTTTCTCCCTCTCTCATTCAAAGTTCCTTTTCTTTTTATGAACATTATTACAAACAAAAGGGGTGTGTCACTACTCCTTGACTGTGGTGTTCAGGCGAATCTAGCATTACCTGAAGCCAAAGAGATTGAAGGAATTTCACTATTTGGATAGTCTAAAACAGAAGCAAGTCTTTTTGATTTCCATGTAGGCAGAGAACGTGTTCTGGACAGAGGTCCTTAGCAGAATGGGAGTCCTCATCCCCAAGAGGCAAGTGACTCCCATTGAGGTCCCCCTTGCCCAGATCCAGGGTCTTGCTGAGCGGGCTTATCTCCCTAGCCTCAAAGGGGATAGCTCCCCTCTGGGGGGAAGGGACAATTAGTCCAGATTCGTCACAGTTCCCAAGAGCAAGAACGCTAAATGAAAGTACACAAGATGATCAGTATGCTCAGCAGAGGACATACATGAGAGCTGGGAGGGGTCAGAAATGAGGAGCAGACAACTTTATAAAGGTTTTTCACAAGTAGCCACATTATTAACTTATAATGGTGAGATAAACGCCCTAGCCTAAAGAGGAATTCCATTCCTATCAAACTAAAGGAAAACCCTCTAATAAAAGGAATCTGTCCCTCACACTTACGCATAAAACAAACTCATATAGGTATTATCTGGCAATTCAGGTTTCCCAAAATGACAGTTATGCTCAAACATTCATCTTGAAAACATATATCCTTGTAAACAGGGTTGGAACATCTTCCCCAGGTTTAAAGCAGTATTTTCCAAATCAAAGTCCAAATAAGAAAGTTTGTTTTAGTAGCCAAGCTCTGCTCTGAATACAATAGAAAGTTCTTCTCACTCCAAAAGTCTTTCACAAGGCACATGGCAAAGTTTCCACAAAACAAAAAAGGCTTTGTCTTCACACTTGTAGTCAATATTTCAACATAATTTCTCCTCCTTAAAGCAAACACTTTCGCAATTCTTCTTTAGCAACAACGTGTTGTCAGGATGGTTTTAGCACAGTTAATCAAACGCATTACTGGCATTGCCACTTTGTTTCCTCCACAACCTTCAACCACAATGCAGTACGTCAAGGTCTTCTTCATGGTGCGTTAACCAGCCAGGACTACCACTAATAATCCCTTTCCTGGTAAACCCGCCTGCCAGTATAAAAACTCCTAAAAGTACTCTGTGGTGAGGCTTGCATCAAACTTTAAGTCTTTGACTTTCAATAACATCAAAATTCACAAATTGTTCTGTGAGAAAACAATACACATTGGTGCTGTTTGTTCCACTGATATATTTGCTACATGCAATGCAGGTTATGCGCCTCTCCTCTTTGAAGGCTTCTATCCTGCCACTTTTGATTTCCTACTTTCACACCAAGTAATAGCGGCCACTTCTGATTCATCTGATTCCTGAATGACTGACAGCTTCGGTCTTATTCCTGTGCCATTTGGTAAAGGAGCCTGTCTTGTTACTCCTGCACTCTGGAACTGGCCAGCCATAGGAACAAGGCACGAAATGAGGAGAGCTACTCTCTCCCATGGGACAGCCTGTCAAAGCACAATTTCCCGCTGTGTGACCTCTTCACTTCAGGTTTTCAACTTTGAAGACCCTCTCAGGACCGACATCCGCTTCAAACACAGCAGCAGCTATGGTGTCTTTGTATCTCTGATTCTGCTGCTGCAACTGCGGCTGGAAACTTCTTCTATTGCTCCACCTTCTTGTTCTAATGGCCTGCACAGAAGGGGCTTTAAATATTCAAATGTCCCGCTCAGGTGTGGGTCATTAGAACCCCTAGACTGCATACTGCAGTTCTGTAACTTTGAGCCCCTCTTCCTCATCCCAGTACTTAGATCATTATGGGACTTGAAGTCCCAAATGTTCTAGCTACTTTTTATATCAAAGGCCTCAATTTTACGATAGGCCATCAAAATTGTAGAATCTCTAGGGAAGTTAGAGGGTTCTCCCAATTCTCCTGATCTGAGTCCCCTCTCATATGATACTCCCGCAGAGCACCATCCCTACGGGTAGGATCAGGAAGTGTCTGCCTTTCCCTGGCCACATTAGAAGGGTCCCATGCCACGGTTTTTGGGATAATCACCTCTGATTCATCACAGAGCCCATTACAGGACTCCCACAGAAATCATGGTGATTGCAAATCCAGTTAGTGTAGGACGGTCACGTCTGGTGGTTCAGTGATGTGTGAAATGGGTGATTGACCAAGTGACGTTGCCCAATTCCCCTGTAGCACATGAGGCATCATGTAACTTAGTGATTGAAAACCCTAGTGATCCCAAATGTGCCTGAGGTATAGTGGGAGACTGATTGCCAATATGTTATGACCAATTGTCATACTTGCTCATATTTCTGTAACTAAAACCAATAGCCATTTCCTTTGCAGGTGACTCCGGATATCATCAGCTCCCATGACTGATGACACCTGCCCAGAACCTGTGCACAGCACAGGTAGAGGCCTACAATGAGGCACAAATATGGACTAGTCTCTACATAGAACATACCTTTTTCCTGCTGAAGGGATGGTTCCAGTGCTTCCATCAGACATGAGGAGACCTAATTTACAAGCCAGGCAAGGTGGGCAAAAACGTTCTGGTGTGTGCCATCCAGCATAACATGTGCATTAGGAGACAAGTCCCCTGCCCCCTGATGTCGACATGGCTCCCCCACAGGATGATTACATACATGCCAAGGACCACTTGCCGCAATGCAGTGACCATGTAGAAGGCCGGCCAGATGTCTTGTGTGCCAAGCACTGATTGACAATTTATTTTAAGGACATTTAATTACACATACCTGACACAATTTTAGATAGTCTGATAGTAAAAGGACTTTCCTTGCACCTGTTCAAGTATTAATGTGATTTAATTTGCATAAAAACAAACACACAGGACCTCCCATCTCCCACAATCTCCAACACCCATGCCTTGCCATCTACCTCCCTCTCAATCCCCATTGTCATCTTGGAGACTGGTCATTATTTGTTATGCCGTTCTTCTTGGCCTGAAGACGTCTTTGATGTGCGAGTGGTGGTGCGCAATGATTGACGTCTGGGATACCCTGTTTGTGACCATTCTGTAGGTGAGCCAGAGGCAGAGCTGACTTACTCCCGGCGACGTATGCGTTACATCATGAGGAGACATAGCCTCTGTATATTCTCTTGCCCATCTGACAGTGCCTCAGTAAGCTCCTGCACCCTCTGGCCCACTGCAGTATTTGCCACAATCAACTCAGTTTGGTGGCACTGATGTGACCTTTCTCTGGCTATTCTCCTTTAAACCCCTTGCATGGTATCTCGCATTGCCGGTGCATGCTGCAGCTCTGTGAGCTGTTCCATCTTCCCCTGCTGCTGCTCCATTCTTGTGAGCCTCTCCCAGATGGCAGATAAGGCATCACTGGGCAGGCCAACAGGTTAGGGGGTGCGTGTGAATCACTGTGACTCATTGCTGTATCACCATCGTCTGAAGTCTCCTCATCATCACACTGTGTAGGCCACAGCAGGTCACCTGCTGTGATGGTGGTAATGCCTTTGGAGGGACAGGGCCTCTTCGTTCCTGTCCTACAATCCTACCACTTCCCTGTATGTGTTCTGCACAGGAGTCCAGTTTGGACCCCTGCCAGTGCAGCTCTTCATCTTTTCCTTTTGCTAAATAATGACCCATGGGATACCCCTAAAGGACCCATGCATATGGGTACAGCTTGGTACCCCTGTTTTGTTTTTGGCACCTTTGTGTTGCTGACAGAGCAGGGTATGGGATGGTGGCAGCTACATACTGACTTGACAGTGCTTCTTTGTGTCCTCCATTTTTGGGACACACAGGCCCTGCCATAGGAATCAATGGATTACTGATCAAAGGCAAGTTGGCGACTGAATCCTCATGGCTTCTTGCCTTTTCCTTCTGTTTATCTAAGTCCTGAGAAACCCTGGCTCTGTTTCCCCTTCCCTCTGATTGGATGTTGGGTGGAAGAACCATATAAGGCTCTGGGGCAGCCCCTGCTAGAATGGTAGGAGCCTTCCCGGGGACTGATGGTTTTGGGTACAACCTTGGATTGGGACCTGAATGAATGGAGAGTGGAGTCCATTTACATTCTGTGTTAGGGGTGTCTGGTTTTGGTTGTGTGTCACAATGCCTGCGGTCCTGCCTGAGCCAGTTCTGTCTGAAACTGGAGTGAAAAGCAGCATGGGCTCTGAAAGGCTGGGAGGTGTCTCCAATACGCATCCACTGTTTTGTATCTGGTTTATAGATGAAAGGCCTGACTGCCTGTGAGCCTGATTGGGTGGTGCCTGGTGAATGCCCTGGTTTACTGAACCTAGTTCAGCCTGAGTGAATGGGGGGATTTGTGCATATCAGAAGACCTCTCACTTACCTCTGTGTCAGAGGTCAGAAGCTGGAACCTGAAGTCAGAAGCTTGTTGTGTTTCTGGCAACCTGCATCCTGAATCCAGCTGGAGGAAGTTGTCTGCAGCTGCAACTCTTCAAGAAATCCAAAGGCTGGAGTGCTGATTCAAGGACTGACCAAGAGATGACATGGAGAGGTGACCTCTTCAAGTAGCTATGAGGAGACATTGTGCAACTGCTGCTTTTCACCCAAAGTGTCCTGGAAGCCAGTCCTGAGTACCTGCCATCCCGCTGAGGTATCTTCGTGGGTCCAGAAGATGTGTATCTGGACAGCTTGAGCCTGAGAAGTCCACCAGCATCGTCCTGTGTCCGGAGGCTGTCTGTGACCAGAAGAAAACCAGACTGTTGTGTATCACCAAGAAGAGGCGGTACCCTAGCATGGTGTAGTCTGATGCCTGGAGCTTGGCAAATTGCAATCAACTGAAGCAATCTTCAAGAGGCACTTCAAACTTGACATGTGTCCACTTTTCCATGGCTGAAAATGTCTAGTGTCATCGCCTGAGGAAAAGTGCCCGCCGGTGCGTTTCTCGCCACTACGACATGAAGATTGAGTACTGAGGGTCCAGACTTCATGGAGTGTGCAGCACAGTTCAGTGCTCGGGGCCAACTTGCCAAAGAACTGAGCGGTGACAAACCGCAAACTGAAGAAATTCAACACCTACTTCTGCCACTGCACCCACCACCACTGAAGGTTAACCACAGTACCAAAGAACTCATCTTCACCTCCCAAGCCATGTCAAGGTCCACAGTAGGTTTCATCTTCCTGGAACATCCACAGCCGGCGTAACAACCCGTCCAAGGAGACTACTGTGCTGCCTTTCCGATACTTCTTGGTTCCTTTTTCCTGCTTGATACTGATGTCCCAGTGGCTCCTTCTAGGGGGGGGGGTCCACCTGCGAGGGACACCGCCGAGTGAAGCTGTCAAACTCCACCACTTCACCTTCCAAGGTACCCCAGGTACTGTGAAGAAGAGTGGCTTCCTACTGCAGAGGTTACAGAAGGGCCCCAGATTTATCTTAGACTCAAATCTCCTGTTGCAACTTAGGTACTTTGGGGTGGTGGGACCTGTAGAAATAAGAATAAACAATTTTTGAAATTTTTTGGACTGGGTCTTAATATAAAAGCAAAGTGTAACTTACCTTTTTATTGTAGGTTGCCCAGGTGGGGTGATCTGCACACAGAATTGAGATTTTATCCTAAAGTATTCTGCTGAGGTTATTCATCTGTGGTTTTGAGGGTCAACCGGGTTTAGTCATTTTAATGCAATTTATAACATCTATCAGTTGGTTTATTATTACTGAATTAATCATAACTGTGGTACCAGATAGTACTGTATATATTGAGAGAATTTGTAGAATAGAGAATCCTGAATACAAAGTGATTTTTTTATATGTATATATCCTCCTAAACCTATTTTTAATTAATAAAAGAACTGTGTTAGTACATAACATAGTGTGTAGACATTTGTTTGCGGGGCCTTGGGGATTCACTGTACTGAAGAACCAGCCACCATCACCTACCTTGAGTCTCATCCTTGGTTGGTTGTCCATTGCTACCCTTTGAGAGCCTTGGCTAAGGTGCCCTGTGCCTCTACCCAAACCTTACAGTGGGTGGAAGTACATTTCCCCCCCCCCCAACTCCAGTCTTTATACCTGCGACAGGGGATTGGGAAGGAGTGGTCATACCCTGGAGGGGCACAGCTAGATTGGGGCAGGACAACTTCAGCCCCAACACCGGATGAGAAAGAGCCTATGTTGGAGACCGATTCGGTTGACTAGTGGTAGAGGTTGCCAGAGGTGCTCCTGCTTGACTTAAGGCAGGCTTACTGCTGGAAGTTGCAGAGAGGGATGGTACAACTGGCAAGGTAGTTGCCTGATTGCCAGCTAAGGTGGTGATGTGTGCAGAAGCTTGGTGGTGGTGATGGGTGCAGATGTTACTATGGAGGCGTGAATGACGGTAGATGGCAAATGCTCCTGGGTACACCACTGTTCCTGCTTTTGTTGCTGGGGTCTTGTGGAAGCTGCCTGATGTATGGAGTGCAGGGGGACGGCAAACGTGCTAAGGTGGCAGTGTCTTCTGCTGTAGTGATGGGCATGGCATGTGGAGGAACTGCAGTAATGGCACTTGTATCTTCACCCTGACTGCCTTGTGAGCCTCTAATGAGAGGAATGACCCAGAATTAGTTGTCACGTATACTGGGGCTGGTACACATGTAGGTGTTGTGAATGTCTTCTGCACAGTTCGCTAGGGGTCGGGCAGAATTAGCACTGCACTTCCACATTAACTAGTCTACGAATGATACTAGGTGCGTGTGTGTCATTATCTTGGTGTGACAGCTAGGGTGCGCCTCCTGGGTTGTTGACACAGGTGGCTGCAATCATTGGTCTACTTTTGTTGAAGGTGTCTGTCACGCCCTATGTGACCTGGCATGCGTGTGACAGTACTCAAACTCCCAGATAGCAGGTCTGCAGAGGCACAGGGTAGGGGTGGCTGCTTTCACCTCTGCTTTTTCCCATTGGTTATGAATCCAATTACTTGTCTGATGAGGAAAAAGTATACAGAAGAGGGTTTTTCTGGGTAAACACGTGAACTAACACCTTATGCCATTGATATCCTTTTCTTTATTCAAAGTCTGGCTAATGACTTACCTAAAATGCGGCAACAAATTGAGGAGCTTCAGATAGTATTAGGACTACATAATCATTGGGACAAAACATTTCTATACTCTCTTCTTACTAGAGCGTGTATCCCCTGCTGAGGAAAAGAGAATAGACTTAGGATGCTAACAAAGTTGAGAAAATGGGTTGACCTTTGGCTTACATTCCCCACAGTCTTTAATGGTGAGAGTTGTGCGGCCAAAAATGGCAATGCTTCTCAGAACACTGTGTTCCCAGGTGCTCTGTTGTTGATATTGTCTAGCCTGTTAGCATAACATAATGCATTCAAAAGGCTAAATACAAGTCTTACTTGTTTACTTTGGGGTGGTATTTATTTACCATTTGTCGGATGCTCTAAACCCAGAGGCATCAAGGCGCTGATGGTGTATGTGGCCAGGGTTAAATTGCCATAGGGAGAGTGTACTAGACTTAACCATATTATATTGCCTCTTTTTGGAAATGTTTGATTCACCTGGGTGGGACTGGCTGTGGTGACATAATAACTAAGGTGATTGAGGCACTGGTTGATCCTTTCAGTTTATATAAGGTCCCATATAAGTTGGATTTGGAGGAAATGTATGAAAACTGAGTTTTTTAAACAATGTGCCTGACTATTCTCCTCATATATGGCAACAAAATGTGTCTAGAGTACTGCCACCATACACAAAGGCGGATGGACGGGGTTCTGTTAAGTGGTTGGGGTGCCTATATGAAGTTGGCATATTCTTCAACTTTAACTCTTTTTGCACAGAACTGGGTGTTACTCAGATCGATTTTGTCAACCTATGCTAATCTGGCAGCATGGAACAGGAAATCGAAACTGGCATGCATTCCCAGAACAGCCTGTGTTTCATGTAGTTAATAGTGTCATCCTGACATTGTGGAAAGGTGAGAAATGTATAACCAGATTGTACAAAGAACGCCCTCTGAAAACATCAAGGCTATTTCTAAAGTACGCAAAACATGTGAGCCAGATGTAGGTGGTCCCTTGGAGGACTCTGAATGAATGAGGGCATCTAACAGTAAACAATGGTCTCCTGCAGAATGCACTTTAAATTGATCTATTTAAAGTATTTATAGAGAACTTATTTGTATTCTGAACTTTTTGAAAATGTAACTCTGGCACAGGCGGTAACTTATTCGAAAAAAAGAAGCCCTAATATAGGAGTCCTTTTCTAAATTTGCAAATTTACCTCTCAAACCTTACGTCAAAGAAATTAGCTCATTCCTACAAGACATGACAGAAGTTATCAACCTAATTGAAAACTATCCCTTTGACATAGATACCCAACTACTAGTGGGTTTAGACATAGTCTCTCTACACCTGTATTCTTCAGTAAACTAGTCTGGAAGTAATAGAGGAATTATTGTTATCAAGAAGGACCAATGGCGATACCCCAAAGTTCCGGTAAACTCGTGGTACCCCGAAGGGTTCCGCAGTGGCACCTCCTGTAGCTAATTTATACATGGAAATTCTGGAAGAACAAAAAACGACTAATCCATACAGAATGTTTATCCAATTGTGGAAACACTATATTGATGACATTTTGATAATATGGAATGGTGATATTGCTTCCTTGGACAATTTCCTTGAATGCCTAAATGTACAAGATCAATTTCTGGAATTCACTGGCAGTCATAGTCCATCAGAAATTAATTTTCTTGACATAACCATCTGGGTGTATTCATTGAATAAAACCTTAAAAGTAAAATCGTATCATAAGCCTACTGACTGGAACTCACTGTTAATTTATTCCAGTTGGTATCCACGTCACACTAAAGAAAACATACCCGTAGGGCAATTTGAGACTCAAACGCAAAAGTTCTACGAAATTAGCTTTCGAGTCTGAAGCTAATAATTTAAGTGAAAAACTAAGAATTAGAGGCTATCCCAAGTCTATAGTTAAAAAAGCCTGTAAAAGGGCCACCAACAACCACAGAGAAGCACTTTTGGGAAAGACCGACAAAAATGACGATAGTGTACTTGAGCACTTTTAATCCTCTATCTAACCACATCAATAGCATCATAAAGGAGAACTTGAACATATTAGGAGGTAAACACCACTGAATCGACCTCTTCATGCTTTTAGAAGAGGTAAAAACTTGAAAGACCTAGTCACAAGAAATGGCATCTATATACCTAAGTTGACTCAAATGAATATCACAGAAGCATGGGGATGTCCAAACCTATTGGTCATACCCCTTGAAACCCCTTTTAGACAGTGTAGTTGCTGCCCTCAAACCAAAAGGTCCAAAGAAGTTAAGATTGGCCTAGAAAAAAATGTGGATTCAAAAGTTTACCAACAGTAATAAAAGTATGGTATACACCAGCTGGTATCCCTGCAGAAAACTTTATGCGGGAAAGACAGAAAGATTAAAATGCGCATCACAGAGCATAAGAGCTGCATTCAGAAAGCAGTTTTGGACACCCCCTTAGTGGGACATTTTTTAGCAATGGACCATGCTAGTGAAGTGCTACAATTGACTATTTTATTGAAGATATCAACGATTGGTGGTTCAGCAAAAGACAAACAACTATATGATAAAGAGCAGCTAATTATTTTTCTGTCAAATAGGGTAGAGACAGGACTGAATGTAAATATCGACTGCTTAAGAGCCTAACTTTTACATCTGTTTCCCCAAAGATACACAGTTATGGTTATTCTCTAAGATAAGTGTTGCAGAGCCTTATGCTCTTACCATCAATCACTTAATTGTGTTTATTCTTAGAATTTAATTGCTTTTCGAGTATTAGAGCTCTTTATACAGTAAGATGCCATAATATCAGATGCACATCACAAGCAGCAAAGCGTCCCCGTGTGCACTTGTAAACGTAGACGGTGTGCAGTCCAAAAGGAAATGATGACAATCCGTGTTGCAGCAAGTTGGATCAGATGGCCAAAATACAAGGGTCAGAAACCACAGTGTCAATAATAAAGGAATGGCACTTTTGGAAGCCCCAAATCAGATGATTGTAATATCAGAAAGAAGTCTTACCAGTATCTTAAATGCGAAGGGTAGGAGGAGTCAATCGGGTTAAACAGGAGGCATACAGGAGTGGTAGCAACAGGAAAACAAGGCAGTCCTTAGGCAGGCTGTAAGGTCCGGTACACACGCGAGCGGCAGAATAAGCAGAAACAGTAACAAGGCAGTATTTAGGCAAGCTGTAAGGTCCGTTACATGGGCGGGTTAGCAGACAAGGAAGGAATTTCACAAGAATTCCATTAGACAAAGCAGGTTCTGGTACACAGTAGAATAGTAATAGGCATGAGGCACGGAAGATGTAACTTCAAAGAATGCCGGCTGTAACTGTAAACAGAAGCAGCGTTCTGCAAGCTGCCGTTGATTAAATCCACAGGGAGGCAGAGCAGTATGAAAGCTAGGCGCAGGTTTTCTGGGCAACGTAGTTCGGATTCGTTGCAATAGGGTCTGCTGCAGTTATTCTCCACAGCAACTGCCACAGAGTAGAAAGGTGCTGTAAAGCGCCATACACCCCTACGGAGAGCTATGACTCTCCTGAAAGTCCCATTTGGGAGGTTTGGGGGGTTCCAACTGCCCCGACGAGGAGAGAAGATAAGGGGGGCATGAGGCGGAAGCCGAGGCGTGAGCTGAGGTGTAACACGTTGATTATCCTTAAGAATACTTGCAACCTCAGAGAGGGTTTTTATGGAAAGCTATCCCATTGTAAAATATTCTATGTCCCCTGAAGAAGTTCTACCACGGTTATGAAAACATAAGAAAGAACGAAACATGTTGAGTTTTCTTGTACTGTATTTTTGTAAACAAACGACAAATACATTGAAAGTTTTCATAACCTACATCGTTCTTGACTTCACACAAACCTCCAACAACCAGGCATGACACACAAACTGAGATGTCTTGTATATCTTGTATGCTGGAAAGCAGACATATGTGAGCAATTTGCTCTCATTTTTTTTTACTTTTCGCAGAGATTACTATATGTATTAGTCAAAGGTACATTGCAAATGTCACTTTACTGGTAGCCCAAGTCACTTTACAGTGAATAAAAAGTAGTTCTGAGCATTGTGATAAGTATATATATATATATATACACTTGTTTTTACTATTTTGTCTACAAATAAAAATTGTTATAAGACGTTGGCTCTCCTGTTCAGGTCGTTTCAACTAGTGAATGATTTGAAATTAAGTTGTTATAAAAGACTGGAATTTAAATCCAATCTCCTAACAGTGCAGAGTTGTCTAGGGCCTCTTTCTTTTTTTTAAAACATTTTATTTTTCAAAGAGTTACATCAAACACATATTACAGAACAGTTGGTAGAGTACCATGGCAGTTAGTTTTGTTTTTGTGCTTTGTTACAGTACATATTCATAGTCAATTAGGTTGGCGACATTGTGGTATTGTCTTCTTCAGGGAGCATATCACACAGGTAAAGATGAAAGAGAGTCCATATGTCCTTGGGTCGACAAGTCGACGGTACAGTTACAACAAATTGCTCCTCACATTTATTTATCATTGACAAGTCTTTCAGAATGTTTTCTTTTTTTGGTGCTTCTGTGGATTTCCAGCATTTCAGGATGTTTCGCTTAGCCACGGCACATGCAATATTGAATAACCGCCTGGTGGTCTCGGCTACTTTGCCAATATCTCCAAACAGATATATGTGGCCAGCTACAAACTTAGCTAGCTTGGCAGGTGTGTAGTGGAGCTGATTTAATACCTTGAATTGGATTAGTCTCAGGCCCGAATTCATGGAGACACCTTTTGTTAGTTGACCACAACGTAGCCAGCTAGTTTCACCCAGTTCCACCCCTAGGTCTCGTTCCCAAACCTCTCTGATCTTGTTGCACGATTTAGAGTGTGTTTGAACCAAATTGTACAATATGGAGATACTCTTCCCACGACCATCCACTGCTGTCATTGTACTAACACAGTCGTGGATAGTGGGTTCCGTCGGGAATGTGGGCCATTTGGCAGCGAACGCTGTTTTCATTCTGTGGAACTGGAACCGTATGAGGTGTCCTCCCCCCACCGCCTCAACAAAATCTCCCAGCTCACAGAACTTGCCATCTGGGAACATGTCACGCATTTTGAAACGTTTATTTGGGTCCCATGCCCTTTGTATTGCTTTATCAAATGTGGGTGCTATGCCAGGGAAGTTCCATAGCGGTATCTATGGGTCGTATGGGGTTGGAGAGGCCGATTCCTTTATAAATCCTAAACCAGGGGTGAGTGGTGGCACTAACAGTGTCAAACTCACATGAGTCCCTGCGTTTGGGATCGAACATGACGGACTGTAAGTCTGTCGGGGAGGTGGCATACTTTTCCAGGGGAATGTGTGCTGCTGTATCATCTGGGTCGAACCAGTGCCTTGCAAAGTGTGCCTGTGATGCTAAATAATATAACTCGAAGTCCGGCGCCAATATCCCACCTTTTGAAAATGGCTGTCATTTTAGTCCACTCTAGCCTAGCTGTTTTGCCCCCCCTTACAAACGAGGTGGTTAATGTCTTAAGTTTTATGAAGAAGTCTCTGCCCGGCCAGATCGGGATGTTGCAGAAGTAGTACAGTAATTTGGGGAGAACTAGCATTTTAAGGAGTGCTATTCGTCCATATAGCGAGATGGGTAATTTAGTCCATAGTTGGAGTTTGACGGACAGAGATTGCAAAAATTCCCCATAGTTCTCAGAGTACAGTGTATTTTTATCTCTGGATATCATTGTTCCTAAATAGTACACATGTACGGGGGACCATTTGAACCCATTTGTGTCGGGCACGTCCTTGGTGTGGGAGTCCAGCGGGAACAGTTCTGATTTGGAAACATTCATTTTATATCCTGAGTAATTGGAAAACACCTATATCCGCCATGATGGGCCCCAGGTTCTCTACCGGATCTCGGACATACAATAGGGTATCATCTGCAAAAAGGGATATTATTTGCGGGGCTCTGGTCATTCTAAGTCCTCTGTGTGCGTGGTTTTGCCACACGGATTCAGCCGTGGGTTCTATCGTTAGGGCAATTAGAATGGGGGAGAAACGGCATCCTTGCCTGATGCCTCTATTAAGTAAGAAGGAAGGTGATAAAACACTATTGGTTAGCACCCTCGCACTTGGGTTCGTATAAAGTAAGCGGATGCATTTAACAAAATATTGGCCAAAACCGAACCTCTCGAGAACCATAAACAGGTAAGCCCAGGAGACGGAGTCAAAGGCCTTTTCGGCTTCCAGTGCCGCAATGGCCGCATTTGCCTTCGGGTTTAATTGTGCCATGACTCTGAAGCGTCGCATGTTTTAGGGCTGTGGATCTGGTTGGTAAGAAGCCGCCTTGGTGTACTAGTATGGGCATGTAGGGCAGCATTCTAGTTGCAAGGATTTTTGCAAAGACCTTTGCGTCTGTATTAATGAACGATAGTGGCCTGTATGAGCCCATATCCTGCGCTGGTCTGCGGGGTTTAAGAAGCACGGTTATTACTGCCTCACGCATGCATTCGGGTAGTTTCACCGCTCCATGGCTTCTTCCCAGACTTTCAATAGAATAGGGGTTAGTTCGTCTTGTAATTCCTTGTACAATTTGGGTCCCAGCCCGTCTGATCCCAGGGCTCTGCCTGAAGTTAGGGTTTTGATTGCCTCAGTGATTTCATCTGCTGTGATTGGAGTGTCCAATATCATTCTTGTTTACGGGGTAAGTGTTGGGAGATCTAACGTGTGTAAGAAGTTGGCTAGCTCATCCTTTGACTTGGTGTCACGGTTGGAATATAGGGTTTTATAAAATTCAGCAAAGGTGTCATTTATATCCTGGTCTCGGTTCACCATCGTCCCTTGGGGTGTCTGTACACTGGTGATGGGACAATGATAGTTTTCAGCTCTAAGCATCTGAGCCAGAAATCTCCCCGACTTGTTGCTTTCCCCATAGCGTCGGGCGCGTGCTGGGGTGGCAATATACTGGATTTCACGATCCGCTAATCTGTTAAATTCGCTCAGTGTTGTATGTATATCTGCGAGGGATTCTTTACTGTGTGTGATGCTGTATTCAAATTCCAATAATTCAAGTTTCGCTTCCATTGTGTCTAACTTTCTCCTGACAGCTCTCAACAGCCCAGTGGATTTGGCCATGATGGCCCCCCGGACCCATACCTTCAATGTTTCCCATAGCGTAGCTCCCCACTGTTCCCTCATTAAGTTGAAAAAATTCCTCCATTTCAGTGTGAAGGGATTCACACACGCAGGGATCCCTCAGCATGGTGGGGGGCATCCTCCACCTTTTTAGTCTGCGGTATGGAATTGCATATGTTTAGGGTCATTGATATTGGGGAGTGGTCCGAAAGCGTGCGGGGGTGCATCTCACAATTTGATACCATATCAGAGAGGGTTGAGCTGATGGGCCAGTAGTCAATGCGTGACTGAGTCGTGTACCGATGAATAATAGGTGAACTGCCTTTCCTGTGGGTGTGTTTTTCTCCATATATCCACAATGGACATTTGATGCATTATCTGCTGTATGGTTAGTGCAGCTTTGGTGGGGGATCGGGGGTGGTGGAGGACCGGTCCAGATCTATATCAAGAATCGTGTTAATCATATTGGGACCATAGGTGTTGATGATCACTACTTGTCGCTCCGCCACCTCCCACCAGACCAGCACATATCTACCATGGGGGTCAGTTTTGACATCTCTGGGTCGGAATCCCAATTTTGGGTGGATTAACGCGAGTACCTCCCTGACCTGAGTGGAGTACTCGGGGGTAATATCGTAATGGTCCCCATTTCGGAAGGAAACTTTTGCAGACCTGGTTAAGTGCATGAGTTTCCTGGAGCAATACAATTTGGGGGTTATGTCTAGTGACATAGGCTGCAGTTTTACGGGCCTTGATTGGGTTGAGACCTCGGACATTCCAAGACAGGAGGTTAACTGTTATTCCTTTGCTATCCCGTGCCATAGTCCGCTCTGAGTATAGTTCTGTACCCTGAACAATGAGACAAAATTACTGTTTCAGCTGTGTTCGATGCAATAATACTCTCTGGTTTTAAACTTTTAACATACTCAACTTGGACAGGTGTCGAGGGGAGCCCCACCTCGTACCCCATCCCTCTCTCCCCAAGGCCAGATATTCATAACATTGTTATGTACCTTTACCCCACCCCCAGCTGCACCATCAACCCCAACCTGATGATGAACCCTACCCATTAACTTGTGGAACCATCCCTTGGGAGTGCGCGCTGCTGCCACGGTCCCCGTGGCCAAGCGCATCTCATCCGGGTTCATAACTTATATTTGGACGGTACCACCGTCCCTCCACATTTGAAGATTGAAAGACAGCACAGCAATATTCTTATGCATATTTAATCATCGGGGCCTCTGATGTCATCGTTCGGATGTTGGAGTTCATTCTGGTCGGGTCATCCCTATGCAGTGGCAGGGGGATGGATGTTTCAATGTAGTTTGTTGCCGCTGATGGATGCTCGAAAAAATGGGAACGGCCCCCGTGTTGTAGCTGTAGTTTTGCAGGAAAGAGTAAGGCGTATGGGACCTTCCGTAGTCTAAGTTGTCTCTTTATGGGATCATATGATCTTCTCAGTGTCTGTATTCCTGCAGCAAAGTCGGGACATATATGGATATTGTCGCTTCTGTGTCGCAGTGGGCCCTTCTCCCTTGCCAGGCGGAGTGCTGCGTCCCTGTCTCTATAGTTCAGAAGTTTGGCAATGATGGTACGGGGTGTGGCACCTGGTTTAGGAGCCGGGGCCAGGGTGCAGTGTGCTCTCTCCACCAAAAAGTGTTCTGAAAAGGAGTTTTCACGGAAAAGGTAACTTAGTAAGGACTCTGTGGTTCCATGGGGCCCTTACAGAAGGATTCGGAAAGTCCCACTATACGGATATTGTTGCGGCGTGATCTGGACTGCAAATCGCCGCATTTAGTGCACAGTTTAGACATTTCATTTTTCATTAGCGATATATTGCGGGTGTTTTGTCCAATTGCATCTTCGTTGGTCCTAATTCTATTTTCCGCTTCTGTAATTCTCGCACTTTCCTTGTCCACTCGGACTTTGAGCGAACCTATGGTGGAGACGATGTCCTCCAACTTGACATTTACCGTGAGGAAGCCATTCTGTACCGTGGTAAGGTGGTAAGGAGGTCTCTCAAATTTGGACTCCTCCTGGGGATCCATTGGTGTTGCAGACACTGGGCCCGGCGTGCAGGCCATGGTTTGAGAACTTGCCTATGAGTCCATTGGGCCTGTCTTCTTCTTGGCACTAGTGCCCATTGGCATCGCCCAGTGGTGAATTTAGGGCAACCTAAGGCCGCCCGTGTGTTCTAACCGGTCCGAACAATGCAGGTGGGTGTTCTTTTGACGGTATCTGGACCCTGCACGAGGATATGGGTTGTCTGTGAGCAAGGGTGTAGAGTGCTATCTTCGGTGCCGCATTTAGCCGTGATCATGGGTGTCCCTGCGTAGCCTGTGTTGTGGGCTGGTGCGTGGCTACTTCGGGGTGGTCTCTGCCTCAATTGAATTGCTGTTGCCCATAAAGGGGTTGAGGGGTGACTCAATTGCTAATCGCCTGCTTGGTTGGTGGGGGCTACGTATGGCTTTATTTTAATAGGATGGACTGTGATCTACCACGTGTAATCACAATGTAGTCTGTGGCTCCAGGTAGTGTGAGCCACCAGATTTCTGGTGTAGGTAGTGGTTGATTACGACTGGGGTCCTTGGAGATTGAACATATGTGCTATGGGATGAGTTCTGGCTCCAACACTGTGCTTATTACACGTTGATTGTATAGGGCTGTATTCCTTTTGAGTAGTAGAACGCTGAATTTCAGCTGCTTTCCCCATTTATACAGTATGCCACGTGTTGCAGCTCTGCTTCTCCGTATATGGAGGTTGGGACAGAGGGGATGTCTCGGACAGGGGGCAGTAAGGTTCCACCTTAGAAGTCACCGCCCACCCCGAGCGCGGGCCCCCCAGTCGGCTGCTCCCCGGGAACGCCCGCCGGGCGATAACCCCAACATGCAGCACCTGCCAGCACACAGATGGGGAGGTAAAACAGGATCTGGGTAGTGCCGTGGGAGAATTGAAGCAAGCGCTGGTGGCGCAGCGGCTCCGCCAGGCGTGCACGCCGCGCTCAGCCCCGACATCGCAGGGAGGGTTGTACTGGCAGGTAGGAGCGGGAATCGCTGGGGACGTACCTCCAACCCCAGTGAGGGTGCCTGTTACTGCCGCTGCTTCAAATGTAATTCACAGCGGCTTGTGGGATTGAGCTGTGGTCAATGTCTACTCCCAGATTCTCTGGTTCTCCAGGTCGGCAGACCCTGTCGCCGCACCTCGATGGTTTGCGCCCGGTCCTCAGTGCCAGCAGTCCGTCTCCCAGCACTTCCAGCCCAATGGGGAGCGGCGCGACTCCCGTGTGGGTATATTGGAAGTGTAGCTCCGCCCACGCCAGGTGGCGGTCTCCAGCAGCAATTGCGTGATTCTCTCGCCCAGTCCGAGATGCGAGTCCGGCACGCTGGATCTTGTGAGGCTGTTCCTGGGCTTAAATCGGTTAGTTTTCCTCGTAATTTCACCCGGAGGGACCTGGAGGTGCGGGCAGGCAGCACAGCTAATGTGGGTGGTTTGGGTGGCCTCGAAGAAGGATATTTCTTCATCAGGATTTGTCCCCGGAGAGCAGCTCGGGGTCTCAGGTGGCCATTTCACGTGCGCGCAACAACGTCCCCCTAGGGCCTCTTTGTTTCTAATTCATTTACGATATTCCAGGCCGACCCTACACAAATTTAAAACCCTGGTGTCTCTTTTGTTATTTAACAGGCGGTATCCCACCAGGAAGTGGGTTTAAACTAGCCAATTTGATGAATATGTGGTAGGATTGTCATCCATTGCAAAAATACCAATGTGAAGTAATCTCGATATCGGATCAGATTTCAGGATGGCCCACAAAGTTGGCTATAAAATTTTCTTTTTGGATTGATACTGGTTAACAAAAAAAGCACATTGTTAGCCAAATTTGTTACACGGAGTTTGGTGCTGACAAAAGACAACATTGTTCAGGAGTGGAACTATCACTCCCCTTTTCTGTTTGGATAAAGAATATTGTTACATGTAGTTTTGAGGAAACAGATAAAAGAATTTCAAATGGTGTTTCCATATGAGGCATGTTTCTAGAATAAATTACCTCATCTTATGCTTCCCTGAGCAGCGACAACTGCTTGATTTCCTATTTCTTTGCAATAATTATTTTTTTTTAACATATGCTGCTGGTGGTTGCTGGAGTTGCCGAGGACAGTTTGTGGTGGAATGTCAGAGGTCTGTAGAGAAACCTGCTGTGGAGACCTTGACATCATGGAGGAGAGGAACTGGAAACGTACCTGTGCACTCTCAAGAATAGGAAATCCAAAATGGCTGCACCAACCTTTTATAATCTTTGTGACCCCATGACATGTCATAAGGTCCCAAACAAAGACAATGATGGAAAGGAAGAGATGAAAGTCCTCAGGGAATGTACTTGCCCTACCATACCACTCAACACATAAATTGAGAGTAATGCAGCAAGCACATTTCCGCTCAATTGGCATGGACCATCCAGAAGTGGAAGAAAAATATGCTGTAGGATCGGCTCAAGATCCTCTTCCACCAGAATACCAGACAAGTGGAGATGGAGAAATTGCAAATGAGACTCTGCTGTCTCTTTAACTACAGGCTGGCCTATTGCCTCAGCTGCTATCATTCCAACTCGCAATACTAAGAGGACAGTTTTATCCTTCTGAGAGATTGTGCTTCATTTCATTGCAACGAGAGGTTGATGGTAAGACTCTCACAGTCTATGCTTCATTCCAACACAAGAGGTTGATAATAAACCTCTGATAGACTGATTCATTAAAATGCCATAGGGTTGGTGGTACCCATTGAGAGATTGTACTTCCTACTTCTGCCCCAGGAGGTTATAGATATTTCTTTAGATTACAATTTCCTTTCTGAAACAAGCAAATGCCTTTTAAGCTTTCAACAACGAGCACAGAGACTGAATACAAGTCAAGTGAACCACATTTTACTGGCAAATAACTAAGTATGGTTCTCTTTAATAAATGAAGAACTGAAACCTCTTACTTTCATGGTCTACAGTCATTCAATTGACGAATATCAAGCCAGCATTTACTCATAAAACTGGATCCCAACACTCAATATTCTGTATATGGGAAGCTAATTACTGCAACATTTGCTAATACTGGAAAAACAAGAACTACTCCTCGCGACAACAACTGTTAACACCAAGTCCTCTAACGATGCTCCAAAACTACTGGCCTTTCCGATTTTCCTAAGAGACAAAAAAGGTTCTGTATTTCACAAAGAATGTGTAAAACCATTCTTGTGTTTTTTTTTTTTTTTTTACCAGAATACTGCTTCTGATGCATCCTAAATTGCAGTATCAATGTGTGTCCTTGAATGACTATGCTGTCCATGGTGCTTAAAGTACAGTGTGCACTCTACCCTCTGTTACCTCGATGCACTGTGCCCTCTATAGCGCCACAGCTAAGCACTGTTAAATTGGATATTCAACATTGTAATGTCTCTAAAATACCTTTCCCATTTCACAACAATACAGGGGATGCTACCCTATGCCAACTCATATTAAGGGAAATATTAAAGAACTAGTGGCTCCCGGCATAACATATGTCGTTCTAGCATATATTAAAGGTGAATATCGGTTGGTAATTCATAGGATCACTTCTGTCCCCCCTTTTTAAATATCGGAATTATCAATGATCGCTTCCAGGAAAGGGCGCAGGTCTGTGTGACTTCTTAATGGTCATTGAAAAGGCTAAACGTACCGGAAAATGTCTTCTTTTGAATTTGAAAGACATTTTTGTATTAGATGGAATGAGAGGTATGCACGGTATATGAACAGTTTCTAAGTTCAATCCATCGATTACACAGGCCTCTATGATGTCATTGTGGACGAGGTATTGTCAACCTTGTGTTACATCCCGGCGCCCGATTCCTACGCATCTCGCCCCTCCTTTACGTCTATGCATGCAGTTTCACTCAAAAAAGAACACCCGCAAGATTATTGCTCGTCACTGTGGTGTGCGGCGCTTTTAGGTTCCGTTCTATGCCCATTGGAAATTGCCGTGGAGAAAACTACATTTCCAATGAGGCTTCGCTTCCCACTTGCGGTTCTACACCAATTGCACAAGAGCTTCCTTCTGGGCTCGTGTTCCGGATCCACCTTTGAACATCACTTCTGTTTGGAGTTACAAACCGGCTTGCGAAGTTCCGTCTTCTGTGCCAATTCTTCTAGACTACCTTTTCGTGTACTGGACCTTGCTTCTCCAATTCGGACTCCTTGTGGTATTTCCCGACATTGTGGGGTCAGCCTGTGTACCAAACCCTTATTGCCTGCCTTTGACCACGTCTGCCTTCTGAATTAAGTCATTCCTTGTCAGCCTGTGTACCAAACCCCTTCTTTCCTGCTTCTGGACTACTTTGCCGTCTGTGCTGATACTTTAACAGACAGTTTTCGATCCGGCACCAGCTCCTTGCTGTGACCACCCGGTGAGCCATATGCATGGTGTTATTCCATTATTGGCTGGTGCTTCTCCTGAGAAAGTGTGTGTTTTGAGCCTCCTTGCTCATTATGTCTTGAACACTGTCACTGTATCCTGATTCCTGCTCTGAACTGCTACCTCTGTGTCCTTACGTCCTGGACTCGCTCTCAGCGTCTTGGATCCTGCTGAATCCTTTTGTTCTGGACTAACCGTACACATCCTGGACCCTTTTGCCCTTCGCAACCTCAAGTGCACTTAGGGGCGCCTTGCTGACAGTGCACCATCCCGTACCTCGTGCGCTCCTCGTGCTGCCTGGGTATAGACCCTCTACTAACTTCCTTGTTTATTATTTTGTACCATCGTTTTTTCCTATCCTGGATTACACAAGCCACCTTTTGATCCAATCAGGGGTGAGGCATATTTCACTTCCTCTAACACTTCTTGAATAGTCAGAATTGTATTGTAAGCTCCTTTCTGCTCTTGCAGGAGGAGTCTGGTGTGTGTTGCATGGTTTAAATAGGGGAAGGGTTGTTCAGGTACTTTTCTTGCCAGTTGAGGTATTTTTGGTGAATTATACTACTACCAGCTATTCATCATTTGTCTTTTTTTACAGCTGGGTCCGCTCTTTTGGTTGATTGGTCTCTTTGCCTGGTACAAACTACAGCAAAGAGTTATATCGTAAAAAAGAGTTCTTCCCTCACAGAGAGGAGGCTAGGGTGGAGGCTCCAACCCGGGCTCTTTAATCAGTACTCCAGTCAAGAATAGACGTGGTCTCCTGTCTCGATTGCTCCCCATCTGGTGAGTAACACCTTGTTCCAGTGCAGAGTCACCGTGATGGCATAAGATTGCATAGTGGCAAAATTACAGCACCTACTTTTAGTTTTAGCTCGTGAGGAGGCATTCGTCCTACAGTGTTTTGCTCTTTAGAGACTTTAACATTGAGCCATTAATTAACTGTTCATTGACACTGGAACCGCTGTGCCCTGGGTGAAGAGAAGTGAGGCTGGAAAGAAGTAACTTTACATTTTTCGGAATGATTGCCATAGTGGAAGGTGGAGGTGACTGTGTAGAACCATGTTCATTCTGTTTGTTAAAATGATAGCTGTTGTTGAAGTGGAAGGGCACACATAGGTGCATTTTGCCATTTGGACAGCAGAGGGCAACCTAGCACGAATAAATTGCATCAGCTGAGTACAGAGCCATACCTAAGCCTTAGAGAAATGAGGCGAGTGATACATATATATATATATATATATATATATATATTTATTACAAAATGACTGCATAGGTGGAAAAACGATTTAATCGGACTAAGACAGTGCCTATTCATCACACCACAACTGAGACAAAGCTATAATTCAGAAACAAACAAATACACAATTGTGCGCACAGAAGTGCTTCTGCCGAGACGTAGGCAGACCATGGAACACTGTTAGAACCTACCACAATCTGGTCTACTTTTATAAAAGTCTGCACGAAACCAGCCTTGCACACTCGCTGCAGATGGGGCAGCCCTAAACTATGCTCTGCATACAGGTGTCGGGCCTCGGGCCTGTCACCGCCACGGCCGCAGCATCATACTTGGCGGCTGTACCTTCACTGGAGGGCCTGGCATGGAGGGTCCCACAGTCAGCGCAAGCTGTCTGGTGGCAGGGGACAGCGTCCCATGGGCAGGTTGAGTGCTGGCTATTTAAAGCCTGTCCTTATACACATGGACCAGTCTTAATGCGCTCTGTGTGGTTGTGTCCTTTACACAACCCTGTATTCCTTTGTTTCTTGTCCCTTGTTAATTAACCTGCATTGCTCATTCTTCTGACCTGCCCTGTTTCTGCCGGTTTGCTTCCATGCTCATTATTTCCCTGTTTCTTTTGTTCTCTTGCCATTTTGGTCACTCCTTCCTTGGTGCTTCTCCTGACTCCTTCCTGCCTGCATGCCTGTGGAAGGACCTACAGTACCCTTGAGTTCTGGTGAGCCTTACTCCACTCCTTTACCAGCATGAGCATCGGATTAACTGGACTCTACTCCTTATTCTACATCCAGCTTTCCCGGCCAGCACTTGTGCTGTCTCCACGTCATGTTAATTCAGTAAAGCGGTCCCGTGGCATGGGGAGCTGGCCTCCAGATCCTGTCAGTTCTTATAGGTGAAGGGTACGGGGGTCGATCCGTGCACCATAATAGCAACCGAAAGAAGTCTGAATCGTGGAAGTGTGCAAAACCAAACAGTGAGACCACAAAGTCAGCAACAAAGAGACCAGGTACTTGGAATAGGAACACTTGCCAAAACCAACCAATGTATATTAAAGTCTATTGTGTACCCTTTAAATATGTTGAATTGAGTGCCTGTCCTTTTGCCTTAAGAAAGCCCGGTTGGGCGTAACTGATTTTCTACTTTATTTTAGTAGCTATTTCTAGACCATGATAATGTTTTCTTTTGTCACATTATTTGATTTACAGAACCAGTGTCAAGTCACTCACTAACACTTTCACCAAAAGTGAACATCAACGTATGTCAATTGAAATCAGTTATGAGTTTTTGTTAATAAAGTGAACAAAACATTTCTTTTTTTACTATATTTTGTGTTTTCGAATGCCTGTCCAGGGATGAACCTGTTAAACAAGTATATCTATATACATGTAGCACACGGCTGTTTGTTACTTACCCTACAGACGGCTACACCATTATAAATATAACCCCTACTGACAACCCCAATTTACATACCTAATGAAAATAGGTTTTCGGTGGCAAATCAAACCCTTTTGAGAAATTGTAACAGTAGTGATTCATTGTTTTTCCTTTTGCAGAAAAAAATAAATAGATGAATGGCTCTTCAATTGCATAAATTGATTGCATAATACTGCATGCCATTACTGTAAGCAGTGGGGGGGGCAGTGTAAGTGCCCCAAGGCTACATTTACAACCTGGCGGAATTCTCCATGCCCCCCTGTTTCCAAAATGTGAATGGACGAAGCTTTCAGCCTAAAACAAATTAAGGTTAGGACGGCCAAAGGAATTTTGGCAATGTCGCCTGTACATTGAGGCCTGTAGATCACGAAGGCCCATTTATTGAGTGAAATATTGAAGGTAAACGGGTGCCCTGTTTAATAAGCACAGGATGGATTCGCTCAGCGATCAGGTCTGAAGAGTTTTCGCATGTGCCTCTTTCTTCTACCATGTGAAAGCTGCTGGCATATCTAAGAACCCATTTATTCGCCCAGATAATGTCTCCTTGTCTGTGACTCCAGATCCCATCTCACACAAGCACGCGTTCCTTCTAAGTCTACTCTCTCTAGTGAACCTGTTTAGGGTGCACGATTTACTGTAGTCCAGGGGGAGTGTTTCTAGATGTTCCCAGTGACAATGAGAGTGAAGTGATGGTTATATATATATATTATTTCTGCTATTTACATAGCACTATGAACCCTCAGGCATCTAAGCGCTGCTTATTATTTCCCACGGTGTGTGGTGCTCATATGTTGCCAACAGAATCTGAACCAATATAAAATGACACTGAGCTGGAATCGAATTTGGGTGTGTTGTCTAAGGCACCCAATACAAAGTCACTGCAACATGCCAATGGGGTGGGCCTTATCAGAAATGCTGAACCGGTGAAAATTCAGGTAGACACAATGAAACCATTCCCAGGAAAACCCCAGTATCCTTTGAAACTGGAGGCAGAAAGTGCATCTCCATAGTAAAAGATGCATGCCTTGTTATCATGCCTATGACTAGCCCATGCAATATCCCAATTTTGCTAATAAAGAAACAAGGAAGAAATATGTACTGATTTCTACAATACCTACGAGATGTTAATTCAGCGTGTTACCTTCTTTCAAAGTGGTCCCAAATCCAGCGACCATACTTACCTGTGTTCCACTAGCTGGTGCCCACAATCTGTTGCTGATTTGTGTTCCGCTTTCTATTCTCTCCCAATAAATCCTGACAGTATTGCTTCTGTTGAGTCTGGCTTACACACAAGTGCACTGAGCTACCACTTGTGCTACAGTGAGTCCTACCCTCTTGTTTCAAATTCTTAAAATAGACCTTGACATGAGACTTATGAAAGCTGGACCAAAATGAATGAATAAACTAATTTTTTTTTTAAAGTCCCTGACAATATACAATTTCCAGGAGGGTCAGTGACGGCCCAGTATGTGGATGCTGTACCAGTAGTTACGCCTTCATTTGAGGCTTGTAATCAAGACACTTTCGTGCTTTTAACAGGATTTGCAGAACAACGTGCCTAAAGTATGGGAGAAAACGCCCTCATTACTTAGGAGAAGGTACATTATGTAAAGCACCACATCTCAGTTGGTGCCACGAGTCTAACACACCCTCTGTTGAAGCTATTTTACAGTCTCCTCAGCGAGGAATGAGTCAAATTAGATATTTTCTGGGGCAACTGGGTATTGCCAACTACTGATAATAGATTATGCTTACATGGCAGTCCCTTTATAAGAAGTGACACACGTGTACACGCCAGAGGTAGACACTGGCTGCAGAAGAAGCATTCCTAGAAGTAAAAATATTGCCTGCTAGCTGCTCACCAGCCCTTGGTTTACCGGTTATAAAATGCATTTTATTTTGAATTGCTACACGAAAGGAGTTGGGCACAAGCAGTACAGACACAGAACCATGGTGTCAAACATCAACTGACTGCATATTATAGCAGGGCATTCATTTGCAGGTGGACGGCTAACTTGCTCGCGGTCCGCTTCTGCCGTACAATCGTCTTAATTTGTGGTGTTATGTTTGGCCCTCATGGTAGAAGTACCCCATGAATTGACTGCCATGTTTCTGAAAACGGAAACAAACCATGTGTCTGCTTCATGCCTTATGAAATGCAAGCTTATGTTGATTAACTCCACAAACATTAGATTGACGCATGTGACAAGGCCTCAGCAAGAAGGGCCGGGAAGCCCTTTCAGCTGGTGGGTGAAGGTCAAGCTGGAAGTTCAGAGCCTGCCTGCTCTAGCAGAAAGGCAAAACCCAGCAAAGAGGGACTCCATTCGTGTTGCTCCCCTATTTTTGTGCCGGTATGTGTGCTAGCAACCCCTCATCTCCAGCCTTAACTCCTCACACAGATGCTTTCCAGTGTCTTCTCCTTAATTACAGGATTACTACAAAGCGACATGCAATGGAGAAAGGCCCACCATAGCAGAAAGAGAGAGGAACGATGCCGGCGATGCACGAACAAGTGAATGAGAATCCGTCTTCATATGCAGCAAGGCAGAACACAGCAGGGGATGTGGAGTGGCGCAGGGAAGCTCACACAAGCCCCTTACACCATAGGGCCTGAAAGGAGGCACTGACCCACCTTCACCCTGTGAGCCTCTAAAGAAATCCCACAAATTCGATGACATACTTCAGGAAATTCCGACGCTGTCCTAGTTATCATAAGGAGAACAGAGTCAATGGGTGTGGTTTAACCCCATTACAAAACATTCTCTGCCACATACACGCCCTGGGGGGAAGGTCAGGGCTGGATTGGGTAGGGAGAGATGACCAATTGCACAGGAGGAGGGATACTTATCCAAGGGGCAGGAAGTTTGGGTTATTCAGGTGAGGCCAGAGGTGGAGGATGACCAATAGACCCAGAGAATGAAGGAGTGGTGGCTTGCAGAAGCAGGTAAGCTATTGGCCAACTGGAAGTTTTCTGCTATTTGAGTATGCATGTTTGTGAGACGAGTGATTGGAAGATAGTGTAAGGGGTGAATGTGAAGTGGTTGGCACACATTGGCTGAAGTGTTCCTGTAGCTGGAAGGGAGGAGTGTGGTCATGGGTTGAAGAGAAGTAGGAGTGAAAATAGAGTAGTAGCAATGGCAGGAGAGTAGAAGTGGCAGGAGAGTAGCAGTGGTGGGAGGAGCGTAGTAGTGGGGGAGAAAGGGAGACGTAGTACAGGGAGCATTAGTAGAGAGGAATGGGAGGAGACGTAGCATTGAAGGGTGGAGGCGAGGACCAGACTCTGCATATGAGAATGGACAGACAGAAGGGAGACGTGCGAGAGAAGGTGGCAGGAGTGGAGAAGAAGTGTGGAGAGAGAGGAGGGAAAGCAGAGCATGGGCGTGGAAGATCACAACAAATCATTCAGAATGTCTGCAAGGCACTTCCCAAATATTATCTCGATAGAATATGGACAGTAAGAAAGTCCCTGAGGCGGTTTAGTGAGTCGTCGTTTTAGGGTACCATTGTAACAGACGCCTTGAATGATGCACAGTTTCGCTCTTATTTCAAGGGTTTTTATTTAGGCACACAGTAAATGTATGGTGTGGTTCTTTGCAATTTCTGTAGGATTGTAGAACAGACAGGCAAAGATTGCAAAACAAATGCAGTACCGGCTGGAAAGGGGATTTGGTTAGGTGGCGCCAGGGTTGTGCTTCTCAACTCTGCTGGGATTCCCACCCTAGCCCTGGCATCCTTCACCACTTATACTACCTAGAGCACAGTAAACCTACTGTCTCCTCGCTGTCTTTCTCGAAGAGGGAGTCCCTGGGACGTTGGCCATCTGTCTCCCTCAGGGACTTCCTACCTGAGTCTTCAAGAACAAACATGTTGGTGTTAGAGGGTAGTGTATGTGTGCCTTCTAATCTTATTGTCCCCTCTCTCTTCACTACTCTAACTCCTTCCCCTACTGGCCCCCTCCTACCAACTCCACCCCCTTTCTCTCCTCTGCACGTCTCTTTGATGTCTCTCTACTTTCTCCACTCTACTGCCACTCTTCCTGCTTTACCATCACTACAATTCGTTTCTGTAGTACTATAATACTATAACTCCCTCTAATGCCTCTCTCTAGTACTACCACTGCTCTTTACTACTACTGAACTGTCTCTGTACTACTACTACTACTCTATCTACTAATACCACTTTCTCTACTACTGCATTCACAACTAATGCTCTCAACTCCTATCCTCACTACTAATCCTCACCTCCAGTCTTTGATATCACTGTCCTGCTCATCCTACAACTACCACTTCCTCGCCACTAATGCTGCTCCTCTCACCACTACTACCATTGCTTTTCTTCAATCCATGAAACTCAGGGATATGGTACCCTGCACATCCCATCACTACAGCCACTCCCACTATTCTCTCCCCCTCCCCATTTCTCTACTACACCCTGTTCCTCACACCCCACTTCTCTACACCGCTCTACTAACACTCGCCTCCATTAACTACTACAACCACACTATCCCTCTCACTCCTTCAGTATACCCTCTCCCCAATTCCTACAATACACTGCACACCACTGATGGTACTCTCTCAAGTACCTCCCTTTGTCAAAGCTCTTCCGCCACCACTCCAATGCTCTGCTTTGCCGTCCATCCTCCACTTAGTCTCTTGATTGTCCTCCAGCTCCACCTGCGACCTCACCCATACAACCCATACTCTGCCTCTGCTGCTGTCTGCTTTTATAGTGCAGAGCTGTGTATGCAGTGAATGCATTACCTCCCCATTGGTTGCAACGCTAAACTGATCTCCTGCACCAATCAGGGCCTGCCTTTTCTTCAGGCAGAGGGCTCCTTAGCTGGGAGGCATTAAAAAACCTCCTAGCCCCTCCCCCTTTTCCAGCACAGTTTTACAAACAGTCGGGTGTTTCTTTGTTGTGGTTTGAGCTGGAGATTTGATTTTCTACATTGGAGATGAGCTTTCTGCTTCGTTGGTGCTAGTCTTTGTTGAGACATGGCACCGCTTTACAGGCTGCTGTCTTAATGTGTTTCCAGTTGTTTGGCTCTGTTCCAGGTTTTTTTTGGCTGCCCGCAAGGGGATTCTTGGAGTTGTGGTTCTGAAATGAGAAAAAGAGAACTATGGCGAGCGTCTGTATCGGGAGGCATTGAGATTTTATGCGTGATCAGTGTTGTCATAATTGGCACCAGGGGGATTTTTCCAGAACTGCTGGCCCCACCAACTCCCACTTCAGATACCTGGAGTAGGGCTGACTTTATATTATGTTTAGAAAGCCACCTGCTCCAGCCTGAGAAGGGTCACCTGCCCTCCTCCCCCTTTGACAGGGTCATAGCTCTAACCCTGTCATACCATCCATAGCCTAGGAATGTATTTAGGAGAGTAGAGGTTACTGTTCAGTAGCACTATTTGGGAGTTACAGACACTTGGGATAGGAAGGGAAGCCCAAGGGAGACGAGAGAGAGAGGAGAAACGCTAAGGATCACAAAAGTTAGAAAATAAAAACAGCAACTGTCTCAAAGACTAGTGATTTCTGTGCCATCTGTGACACACACGCTTCAGTTTTAAATCATGCTTCACTGCTTCCGAGTCCGGTGGGTTCCATGATTGTATCTTAGCAACAGCAGCCCTTACCAAACCGTCAAACGATGTGTATGAAACACCATTAGAAATCCCTGAGGAGGAATTTTATATAAATGGGTTGTCTGAGAAATGTAAAAGAGGAAATGAAAATGGTATGTGGTGTGTACCGCACATGAGGTGAATGAAAGCGCTCAGCTTCCTGAAACATTCTGTGATGGTCAGTAATGGGAGGCGGATAACTGCTTGTGATTTTCCCAACATTTGACATTTTGTTTATACCAAAAGGTGCAAAGAAAACCTAAATAAGCCTACTCTAACAGGGAGTCCCCTACCTAGTCTAGGTTCAAAGGGACATTCTGCTAGTTAACACAAAACTGTCCCTCACACGAAACATTAAAACATACAAAGAAAAGTATAAACAACATAAATAAATGATGATCAAACAACCAATTACTTGGATAACCTTCACCTGTCCCGGGTAGATCCTGAAATTAGTTCTTGAAAGTTCCAAAAGAAACAAAAGTTCACCCAAATGAAAATCCACTGGTAACCGTTCGTTCTCTGCCTGTTGAAAAGTTCCCCTTTCAATTTCAACCAAGAACTAGCATCAATGATAATCCTGCATATCCTCTTTCCAGGATGGAATAGATATAGTTCAAAAGACACCGTACTACTCCTGCTTCAACCACTGTCCAAATATTAGTAGCCTCTGCAGTGTATTTAATATAATTTGTCAGGTTGCTTCTTCTTAGGGTGTTGCTCTCCTCTCGTCAACTTCCTTTCTGTTACTGCCACTGTGGAAGCGGACTCCTAAGCTCTATACTGTTCTACTGCTTCAACAACCTTCAACACACTGCTTTCTGACAATATTATAGACAACCACAGTTCCGTTGGCTCTGCTACAACTTCAGACTTAATGATAGGCAACTTAAAGACAAGACTTCTCCAGCATGGGGCCTTGCATGGATTCACATGCTCATGAATATTCACTGTGATCAGGCTGGGAATCCTCCTAAAATAAAAACAGTTTCACCTTCACTTTCAAACAGTATTTCTCCTCTAAACCAATCTGCCTTCTGGGTCATACTGCCCCCCATCCAGAGACAATCCTCTCCCTAAGCCCTGCCTCTGGCAGCCATCTTCAGATTTTTACAGCATGCTTCAGTGTTCGGAGTCCTCGAGTTGCTCTGCAATCTATTTTTTACGTTTTTCCAAATGCATCACTGAAAAGTTCTATTTTTGTTCCATCACAGCCTGTGTGCTGCTATCTTCATCGGCTGGCAACAGGGACCCGTTGTCGGTGAAGTTGCGCGCCCCTCTAGGGTGGTTGTTCATCAAAGTTTCTGGAAGGCCATCTTGGGCCTACTTCGTGCCCTCCGACCATCACGGAGGAGAAAAAGGAGGGAAGGACACTTTTCAGGTCCTGCACCCAATGCAAGCTAAGGAACGTATTCATGGAAGACAAACATCGGAAGTGTCTGTACTGCCTGCACATGGACCACAACGGGGATTGGTGTGAGATGTGCCTGGGCTTCTCGAAGAAAATAAAGAAAGACCGGTATAGCAGGCTGCTGGCATGGCTCAAGTCGAGCATGGCCTCTGACGTGCTCCGGGCAGTGTCATGCCTCACCCAAGACCAGTTGGTCCGAGGAGCGGTCTCCCTCTGGGAGGAGGTTGAAGTCCTTTGAGGACGCCCCATCCATTGGGATCCAAGAGAAGGCCAAGAGCTGCAAGACCAATTCAGCCGGGGTTCGACGCTGATGCGGGTTCCAGGTCGGATAGACCGCAATCGCCGTCCTCGTCATCGGCCGTCCTGCCATCGGGTTCCTCCTCAAAGAGGAAGTCCTCCACTCCGGCCAAGTTATGTGACAAATCAGAGAAACAGAGGCTGGAGGAAGAGAAGAAGGCCTCACACAGACTCATCAGGCTCAGCCGAAGACTCCGTCGACCACTTCATCGACATCCTCTGGAGCAACCACTAGGGTGGTTGGTACTGACCCGATGAGGGTGGTCTCTACAGCAGAGAGAGTATCTCTCCATCCCAGACATGACACGGCCACCAAGGCAGCAGCGAAGGCCATGGGCAACCTTGCGGGGGTGGGAAAGGCACTGGTTCAGGTCCCAGTACACGGCCCTCAGGAGGGAAGAAGGGGGGGGGGGGCAAGATTCCCCAAAGCAGCCCTCCAAGGTTTATGTTCAGCCAATGGATATCTCATCCACGGACGACGGCGACCATGTGTCCATCCATACAGTCCACGAGGAAGACTCCGGCACAGGGCCTAGCACGCCATTAGTCCCTTCACAGCCGAGGGACATATCCATGGATATCCTGTCAACTCTCCACAACCTTAGTGACCGAGATCCAGCAGAGGTTGCCTCCAGCATGACACCTGTTGTGCCGCATGCCCCTGACCGGCCACCGCATATGAAGAGGAAGCGTCATCCAACACTGCTGCATCAGCCTCCTCCACCACTTCGGGGCCCGACTCCACCAGCGGACCCGGTTACACACATGGACACTGGTACGGAGACGGCCACGGAAACCAACGAAGATGAGGACTTTTCCAGGCAGAAGACGAATCACTGCACCTGGACGCCCCTACTAGAGGCTCTTCAACAGAGGAGTTGGGACCATTCCACTCTATTATATCCAGGGCCTCCAAGCTGTTCCAACTGGTGGCAGAGGAATACCAAGAAAGAGGGCTTCCTATATCAGTGACGGGCGTTCAAGAGGGAGACGGTCATGGCAGTACCCTTTTTGGATGACTTTTGGGAGGAAGGCCTAGCCCTCATGAAAAACCCATGCACGGCTCCAACCAAATGAGACCGGTTGGAGAAGAAATACAGGGTGCTGGACTCCACACCCAAGTGCTTGAGGTCACAACCATCTCCGGACTCGGTAGTGTCGGCCGCCGCAAGGATGCGTTCAGCCAACCCGGCCTCCTCATCAGTCTCCCCCCAGACAACAAAGGGAAGAAGATGGACGCCATGGGGAAGAGGGTTATCTACACGGGGGCATCCATGATCAAGGCGGCTAATGCTCTGGCTATTGTAAGGAACTCATGGTGGCAACAGTAAAGACAGACACAAGTGATCACAGTTAAAGTGTATTTATTAAACTGTAAAAATGGGTGAGCAAAACACCTGATCTAAACATAAATCTAGCAAGCTACGATCATCGAATAATAATAAGGCAGTCCTAGTGGGGTCTTATCAAATAAAACGGGCCTGTAATTTAAAAAAAAATATTGCCGATCCTTACCACTAAGTTACAAAATAGTGTGGGATAATGTTCACCACAAAAGAAAGAAGTATTCACAAAATGATAATGCAGGATGGTATAGCTGGGGTCTCCCTTTGCCACGTTTTTAGTACGGGACAAGGCGGGACTCCTGAGCACAACACAACTGGGCTTCTCAAGCATGAGGTCACAGTTCTTTTCAGTGATATCAGGACCTTCGGTGGCCAAGTCTCTTTCATACAAAGTCTCTTGCCTCCGAGGGCCTGATGTGCCAACAATAACAATAAAAAAGTTCCTTTCTCTAATCTTTTACGTTGGGTGGTGACTTCACCCCTGGATCCCCCTCAATCGGGCTCCAATTATTCTTAAATGTTAGCCTCCCCCCGTTGTGTTCACTCTGGTCAGCACAATGTTCACAGGGTAATTATGCTTCACCCCAACTTGCAGGCATCCCTCAGCCAGGTTCACATTTGCCAGATACACAGTTCACTTTGCTTTATCACAAATGCAGGATTCACTTCCCTTAGCTTTCCTCTTAGCTACGGGTCAAAGACTTTCGATTGTACAAGGGGTTTTACTTGACCCTTGTATTACCACTTTGACCTCTTAAGTCAGGCTCTCGTAAGGCCTCCTGGTATTTGTAGTTTCAATAAAATGGGACCAGCCAGAGTCTTTCGAATGAGTGCCCACGTGGTGCCGGACCACTCTGTAGCTGGTCTTTCCATGGGCTTTAAAAGTTAAGTAGCACACAAGTTCTTTGTTCATTATTTTTTATTTTATTTTCAAATATTTTTATTGGCATTTTGAAGTCAAGCATTACATATCAAAATAATTTCCCCCCTGATTTCCATCGCCATTCTTACGATTTCAGTGCATACCTAATTAACATTTTAAACAAGTAACAAACGTTAACTGTCTTCATGCTTCGGACAATTGTGGTTTCCTTCATTGTCTAGGGTTGGGTTGGTGGCTTGTCTATATCCTTTCGGTTGCAAGGGCGGTATGGTTTGACGTTCTTTTCCTATTGTGCTGTATCTTCCTCTTTCCTTATAGGCATGTCATCGGACGGGAGGAACATGTCTCTCACCACAGCCTTCCATGTCTCGAATTTAGCATTAGTGTCCCCCTCACCTCTGGCGGCCCCGATGACCCAGGCTTCTGTCTCTGCAGCTGTCCATCGCTCCATTTCCCTTTTCCAAGGTGCATATTGTGGGCCTCTTTTTGAGTTCCATGACATTGCTATCTCTCTTTTTGCCAATACACACGCCATGTCCATCACCTTCACTATGTTTTATTTTGCTCAGCCTCGGATACGTGCCTAGCAGACATTCTTTCGGTGTCCAATCGTATCTTTTGACTCTGCCCTTCCCGCATGCCTGTTTTATGTTTGCCCAGAGGATACTCACTTTCACACATCCCCAGAACATGTGCATTAGGCCGGCTTCATCGCAGGTGCACCACGGGCATTGTGCCTCCACCTGCCTTTTGAAGCTTGCTACTTTTTTTGGGGTCATGTACGTCCTGTATAGGACATTTGTTAAACCTGAAGTTTCTGGACGCTGCCTTTGGATGTTTCAGTGCTCTCTCCCATTCATTGTCCGTGATCTCTTCTCCAATGTCCGTCTCCCATTTGGTTTTCAGTGTGGCGCTGTGGGGGTTAGGCCTATCATTTAATTGTGCATAGATTCTTGACACTGGCCTCCACCCGTCGCTCAAATTGTACATTTCTGTCACCAGGGGACTCGTTGATTCCTCTGGCCAGTCGCTCCATCTCACCTTAGACTCATGTTTAAGTTTCTAATACCATAAGAATTGACCCATGGGTAGGCCCTCTTTCTCGTGCAATGATTCCAGATCCCTGAATTCTCCTTCCTCGTAATTGTCCCCCCAGGTGTATATACCCAATCCTTCCCATTGTCTGACGGTGTTAAGATCGGCTGGCATCATCCTAATCTCTGCCATAATTGGTACTTTGGGGGGAGTAAGGATTCTCCGAATGCATAATGGTTTTAACTCTTCCCATATTTGTCTGCCTAGTTTAGCAGGTATAGGTGCGCTGCCAGCACGGTCTGGTGGTATCCATATTATTTCTTTGAGGTGTATAGGTTTGATCCGGTCACTCACTAGGCCGGTTTCATTAGTGACTTCATCCGACAACCATTTGGTGACATGGCTAAGTTGGGCTGCCAAATAATATCTCTCAGTCTGGAAGCTGTATGCCCCCCCTGCTCCGTGTGGTAGGGTTAATATATTCAGTGCTAGTTTGTGGCGTGTCCTTCCCCATATGAAATCTCTAATCTGGGCGTCTAACTTTCGGAAAAAGGTTGGTCTGATGTAGTGGCAGATTGTCTGGAAGAAGTACAGGAATCGTGGCAGAATAATTATTTTTACTATCGATGCCCTCCCCATCATTGATAGCGGTAACTTGGATCAGAATTTCACTGAGTTGTGGAGCCCCTGTGTTACCGCCATTGTGTTATGCACGTGCATGAGTTCTGGTGTGTGTCTGACCTTGACCCCCAAATACTTAAATGTATCCGGCTGCCACTGTATCCCAACCTGCAGTAAATTTTCTGTTCCTACCTCCCTCAGGCCCGCTAGTGGGAACATGCAAGATTTTTGTTTGTTAAAGCGTATCCCTGAATAGCGTGCAAAGTTGTCTAGCACTTCTAGGATTGTTGGGGCATTGTTTCTCGGGTCTCTCAAGTAGAGCAGGACATCGTCCGCGTATAGTGAGATGACATGCTGCCTCCCACCCAGTCGTATTCCTGCATCCCAGAATTGTCTCCTTATGTAGATTGCAATTGGCTCTAACCCCAGAATGTAGAGGATGGGCGACAAGGGGCAGCCCTGTCTGGTGCTTCTCTGCATGTTCCAGGCTCTCGAGACCAATTTGCCCGTCTTTACTCTTGCTATGGTGTCTTTTTACAGTATCTTGATCCAGCGCACAAATCCCTCCCCGAAACTGAATTCCTGCAGCACCTCTATCAGCCACTCCCAATAGATGGGGTCGAATGCCTTAATGGCATCTAATGACATCACTGCCATATGCTCACAAGTTCTTTGTTCATAAGTTCTTTGAATACATGACCCACTTCCACTCCCGAAGACCCCCCCCCCCCCATCCAGGTGATCCTCCCCCACTGGTCTACCCCCAGGAACTCGATCCAATAGCAATGGCTGTGTCCTGGCCACCTGGATGACAGATCTCCGGGGACTAGCGGGTGAGACACCTTCAGGTTTCTCACAGTATCTTGTCCCGATACGACCGGGAGCTTTGGTATGAGCTGGGCCCTATCCTGGAATTCCTCCCCAGTGACAAGAAAACAGAGGCTCTTGCCCACTTTTAGGAAGAGGAGGTGGCATCGGACCATTCCATTTCGGTGGCAGTGGACATTGAGAGCACGGGCTGCCGACCGATGAGAAACTGAGTTTGCCTTCATCGGCAGGGCTGACTGAAGGCCACAAACTTTTACCAGGACGTTCATCCAAATGTGCTGGACATGCCTTTAGGCAGAAAAAAATCTGTTGGGGAAGGCGGTCGACGAATCCCTTCAAGCCATAAACATAGGCACAGAGACAGCACGTTCCCTTGGCACTCTGCAGCAGTATTGCTCGTCAACTTTTCACTCCCTGGCCTACGGTAGCAGAGCTCAGAGTCAGCCACAGAACAGGGTGCCAGCACCCAAGCAAGCCTGAACCAGCCAGGACGACGGACCCCCACTCATGCACCCCGGTAAGAGGCCGGCTAACGAGTTTCATCAGCGAGAGAAATAAGATTATCACGAAAGATGGGTGCTGGATGCACTCGCCCAGGGGCACACCTTGGAGTTCCAACGCAGGTGCCCTCGTATTCCACTGGTTCCCCATCAGGATCAGCATATCCCATAGCTCCTGGAAGAAGTGCGAGCCATGTTATGGAAAGGGGCGATAGAAATCATTCCCCAATGGCTCTGGGGCTCCAGAGTCTATTCCAGATACTTTCTGGTCAGAAAGAAGACAGGGTGTTGGAGATATATGATATGGCATTTATAATGCGCCTATACACAAGTGTTTCAAGGCTCGAAGACCCTTCCTGGGCCTATGCCGTCTAAACAAGTACTTGACATCCCAAAATTCAGGATGGTCATGTTGCAACACATGCTCGACCAACTGGAGGAAGGAGATTTCTTGACGTCGTTGGACATAGAGGATGCCTTCTTCCATTTCCCCACCCACAGGGAACATTGGAGTTTCCCACAGTTCGTGGTACAAGGCCAACACAACCAGTTCAATGCCCTACCATTCGGCTTAAAGTAAGCCCCAAGGGTGTTCACAAAATGCCTGGCCCTGGTGGCAGCCCACCTGCATCTGCCGGGCATACACATATACCTGTACCTGGATGATTGGCTGATACACGCCAACTCCTAAAAATGGGACGACAAGCACAAAAAGGAGACTGTCCGGCTACTGAAGGAACTGGGGTTCTCCATAAACTATTCGAAGCCCTACTTCTCACCATTGCAGAACCTGCTGTTCCTCGGCGCCAGACTCAACACAGTGGCTTGCCTAGCATCCCCCTTAGAGGAGAGACCAGCAGCCATTCAAGGGAAGGTGCAGCAACTGTAGTCGGCGAAGACGGCCACGGTTCCTTCCATCAAGTCATTGTTGGACATGTGATCCTGCATCTACCTTGTCCGTCTCTGCAGGTTGCAAATGCAACCCCTACAGGAATTCTTGGGTGCACGTTGGATACAAGTGTCTGGGAGTTTTGATGACATTATCCCCCTGAACGAGGAGTTCCGGTGGTGGATAGTGGTGGGGGGGGGTATGCTCCCACATCGGCCAGGGGACAGGATTTCAAATGCCGCCATATCAGACGGTCACCGCGGACTCACAACAGACATCTACATGCCAGAGGTCTGTGTCTTCCGGAGTAAAAGGATCTGCACATCAACACCCTGGAGCTATGGGCAGTGTTCTGGGCCCTCAAGACTTTAACATCTCTGTGAGGCAAGATGGTGAGGATCTTCATGGACAACACCACCATCATGTTCGACATCAGGAAGCAAGGGGGCACTCGATCCCCAGCACTCTCCAAGGAAACCCAGAGCTTGTGGCATTGGATCATTGGACAGGGGATGTTACTCGTCCCTTTCCACCTGGGACGTGTCAAGAACACCATTGCTGACTCAGCAGGGAACTGCGCTCCTGCCACGAGTGGGAAATTCGTCAGGATCAGGTGCACTGTCTGTTCGTCAAATGGGGCAGACCCCCTATCAATATTTTTGCCACAGCTAAAAACTTAAAGTGCCAGAGGTTTTCCAGTGGATTCCACCAGCTGAGGAACATGGAAGGATCCGTTTCTGTACGCATTTCCTCAGTTTCCTCTCCTGCTACGTGTGATCAACACACTCAGAGTGTTGGTGCAAGATGATACTTCTTACCCGGAGTGGCCAAGGCTGCTTTGTTATACGGACCGACTCAGCTTGTCAGTGTCGCCTCCAAACAAGTTGCCAGTACTTTGGCATCTGCTCACCAGAGACAGAGAAGCACAATCCTTCATCGTGACCCTGGATATCTGAACCTGAAGGCATGGCACCTGCAGCCTTAGAGTTTGGAGGTTATGAGCTGCCAGCAGACGGCAGCCAGTCTCGTTCCCTCTTCTGTCCATCTTACTGTTACTGAAAAAAATCTGACTTGCTTCCAGACTGATTCTGTCTTCGCTTCAACAGCGTTAGCCTCACAGATAATGAACTCAATCTTCTTTCAAGCACTGTGAGAAACCTGACGGTATTCTCCCACCCACTCCCTCGGGATCTTCCATTCAGCTGGCCAGCGGAGGAGCCATCGCTTTTGGATCCCGACCCTGGGGGTGGACAAGCGAGGGAGAGTCACCTGAGTGGAGGGTCATGCGGGATTGGGACGAGGATACCCAAGGGCGAGACATGGTATTTCCCCAATCCCAAAACTACCCCAGCCTACTCTCCCTCAGCCTTTATGGGGTATTTACAATCTCACCCCATCTGCCCCTCCCCATTTCCAACAAATACTGAGAGGAGGAAGAGGCAATTATGATCAGTAAAGATTACCCATATAAATAACATAGGGAAAATAAGGGCAACCTACCCAATAAAGAAACCAAGCTGTCCCATTAATAGTCAGGCATTCACTAGTAACTATTCACACCTGACTCCACTTGACTAGTCTTTTTTGCTATAAAAGGTGTGGTCTAACACAAAATAATGAGCTAGTAGGAGAGCAAGCAGAAGAGCGAGTTGGGAGGAGAGCCAAGACACCAAGGCTGCCCAGGACCAGAGGCCAGAGACGGGGATGCTGAGACGCTGCTGTTTGTAAGTGCAGAAGTGTGGCAAGGGAGACGTGTCACCAGGGAGCTTGGGAAAGTCTGCGTATAGGAGCCAAGGGGCGTCCTGTTCTCCTGCAGCAACTGCTGATGCAAATGCTTGTTCTTGTGGGCCGGTGAGACAGCCCACGAGTGTCCGGGGAAAGTGGGGAGACTCAGACCTCAGAACGAAGAACTGTGGAGAAGTCAAAACGCAGAGATCAGCCTGGTGAGTCTGAAAGCATTGCAGAACCGGGTTATGAAGAGCGCGATAAAAAGTGGCATGTGAAATGGGTAAGAAAGAGGAACGCATTTGTTAAAGTATTCGAGTGAAGTTAAAGGGAAGACATCAATGATGTGAAAGTAGTGGTGTCAGCATGAACTTAGAGAGTTGCACGTGTGTGAATGTATTGCATTTAAAAAAATGTAATATCTTTGACTCAAAGATGGAGTCTGGGTGAAGTGCATGCTGGGTGCACAATTAAACATTTGACTCCAAGCCTCAGTGAAAGTTTATTTCTGAATACCGTTTGCATTTGCTGAAGCAGTAGAAAAACAGTTTGGTGTTCAGACAAGGTTTGTTTTGCATTCTGCAAGGAGCCGAGAGCAAGTTCTCTCGGCTTCCATGCAAAACAGAGGGCGTTTACTTGTAAGTGGAATTCTGCAGCATACACCGGCCAGGTAGTTGCGCAATTATATTGGCAGTCGACCTCTCTGGAAAAGTACTGAGTTGTAATTGTGTACATTAGAGTGGGAAATATCAGACAAGGCTGGAAAAGAAAGAGCCACTATTGCTTCTGCTGGACAGAAAGAAAGTAGACGCATTTTCTCCGGTCCCATGGCGAGTGTCTCTTTGCCAGCCTGGTTTGGGAAGTTGTCCACTGAAGTTCCTGGCAGAGATTAAGTGGTGTAAACCAATGGCAATGGTGATGTAATTGTTTCCTTTATGCCTGCGTGTTTATTCTGTAACATTTGTTTGAATAATAAAGAGCCAGAGAAGCACTAGTTTTTATAACCTAATTTAGAGTAAATGAGTTCTTGTGTTCCAAAAAGCACACTGCCTTCCTGTTTTTCTAGCATTGGGGAAACTTATAAGCAAAATACATATATAAATACTTATTTTGGAAGAGCAGAACACTGACCCTACCACTTATCTGACTTCATCAAGGACATCCACAGGCTCAAAACCTACCTTCCACTGATCCAATCTTGGCTATCCAGTGCACACTTGAAGCTCAACCCTTCCAAGACCGGATTCCTATACCTAACCAACACCGAACACCCAGACATACATACCTGGCTATCAACCATGAATCCTGTGACTTCACACCTGAGCTAACTTCCTGCGCCAAATCCCTCAGTTTCCATGTCAACAAACGCCTCTCGTTCAAGACACACATAGCTAAGAAACCTCAGAGAGCTTGGTATCAGCTCTCTCTCCTGCGGAAAGTCAAGCACTTCCTTTGTCCAGACATCTGTAGATCCACAGTTCAAGCACTGATCCTATCCAATCTGGGTGGGGGCAGTGGCCTCTTTGAAGGCCTCCTGTCGTCCTTCCTTGTGCCCCTGAGAAGCGTCCAACACGCGGCTGCATGCCTCATCAAGCGTCTGCACAGATACATCACTCCGACCCTCATCGACCTTCACTGGCTCCTACTGCATGCATGAATCACCTTCAAGTCTTGCTGCATTGTCAATAAGGCCGTCGCCCTCAAGTCATGCAGCTACCTTTCAGGGAAACTCGGCATCTCCAGCGGACAGCGCAGCACCAGAATCCAGGAAACATGTAGACTTGAAATCTGCTACTGCAAAAAAAGGAAGGGACCAGGAAACAAGCAATCTCTGCCTATGGCCCAAGACAATGGAACCTCCTCCTTGTCAACATCCGACTCGCCCCCCATGCTCCTATAATTCAGAAAATAACTCAAGACCCACCTCTTCAAGGAGTCTCTCCTCCTCAACACCTAGGCCATCATGTTGCCCCTGCGCCACTTGACTTGCTAGATGCCGTCCACCATTCTTCTCCCCACCACCCTTTACAGCTGTACCCCTCCTCTGTGCCCCTTCGGATCTTACCCCCGCTGTATATCTGTTTTTACAACTGTACAGCGCTTCGTTGTGTATCTGTATTGTTGTGTACCTTTGAAGCTTCTCAAAGCTAGGTCCGCGCTCAATACCATAATAATTATACTAAATAACTGAAGACTAGGAGAATGACTCGCTTCTCCTGGGATTGCTTTTCCAGCAAGTACTTCTCAGTACATGATTTTCTTTAAAGCTCTTAGCAATTTCTTGTACCAGTTCATTCAGTTCTCTCTGGGGACTTCTTCACATCCCTTTGTTTATTTTTCTTTGTCTTCTCAAGTTCCTCTCCTAGAAGCTCTGGCACTTGAATAGTCTTTTACTCTGTTTCTCTCAATTGTAGTTGGTAGTTCCTCTTTTCCTGACAGCAGTTATACACCATCTATTTTGTTGCTTATTACAATCTTCTGCTTTTTTTATCTACTCACTGGGTTCTGTGTTATGTACCCAGCGATCAGTCTCACTCCTTTTATGACCTCTCCACTCACTGGGATGAGTAGCTTGAGTCCCTGAATGTTTCTTACTCTTCTTATTGTTTAACCACTCTCTGGCAGGAGTAGGTTGAGTTTGGAGTGCTTCTAACTCTTATGAGTTAACCATTCCTTGGGACAAGTAGGTTAGGTCCCTGAATGCTTCTCATGATTTAACCATTTACTGAGACAAGTAGGCTAAGTCCCTGAATGCTGCTCACTTTTCTTATGATTTAACGATTCACTGGGACGAGTAGGCTGAGTCCCTGAATGCTTCTCACTGTTCTTATGATTTAACAATTCACTGGGATAAGAAGGCTGACTCCAAGCATTACATTTGTTTTTCTTACTATGAGGAATATAATTATACCACTCGTTATCTGTGCCTTTCTCCCTGGGTCTTCCCCTCTCCCCATTGACTCCAATGCCTTTGAATTCTCTCCGTGGTTCACCAGGATGGCTGTCGTGCTCGCTCCCTCTTCTTCTTCTGACATACTTTGGTGTCTTTCTCTATGTATAGTTTCGGCGTTGAAAGGATTTTCACTCCCAGCCACCACATCTCTCGGGCGGTTCCCTCCTGGGACCTCTGTTGGGTAGGTAGACTACCAAGATTTTTTAAGGCAGATATGAGGGCATGGGTCATTCGGGGATACAGACAGACAGGCTGGCAAGTTGGGTAAGGAATTTGGGTGTAGACATTAGAGGGAAAGAGGAGAAGATGGGGAGGAGTGGGGAGGGTAAGAGGGTTCATGCGTGGGTGGATGGGGTGGAGTGCTGCTAGTTTTGTGACGATGGGGCAGGTTCTTTTTGGTGCTGTGTTGTAGAAATGGTCCAAGAGAGATTGGAAGATGTGTGGGTGGGGGGCGTGGAAGGAGGGGACATGAATTCTGCAATGACCTTGCTGCTGTAACAGGCTTTAGAGATTCTGTTCCTGTAAAAGGATTTTTCAGCCTTCCAGATTTTGACTTGGTAGACTTGGGTCTGATGGGCATAGGCTGTCCTGTTATGGGCAGATGGGTTGTCCCATCATTTGCGTTCAAGGGAATGGTTGGGTGTTTTGAGGGATTTGAGGAGAGGGGTGAACCATCATAGTGAGAGGCTTTTTCTATTGGAAGTTGCTCTTGGGGGGTGGAGAGGATAAGTAGGAGGGCGTTGGAGAGCCATAGGTTGAAATGACTGATGGACGGCAGTCCTCCCTCGACTTGTAGGTCAGATTGAGGAGAGCAGTGTCAAAAATCAACAGGAGAACTCCTGGGTGGGTTATACCTTGGTCCCCAAGCACCAGAAAATACAGACTCCCTAACCAGTTATTGAGTCCACAGGTGAAAACTGGAGTTGAAGCAGCGGATCCCAAGCAGCGAAAGAAGAACAAAAGGACAAGGTTAATCCCCACTCTTAGCACAGGGTATTAAGTGACAGTGAGCTAGGCAAATAAACCTACATAGTGGGAGCACCAGCTGTAGACAAGGTGATGAGGTATCCTCCTGCAAAAGGAGGGGGGAGCGTTGAAGGCCACAGTTCCTAGTTGTACTCTATCACAGTGGTTGCTAGCAACAGCAGAAATTCAGTCAATGTTCCCAGTGAAGAACAATTCTGGGTGGCAATCGAGGTTATGACAAGGAGGGAGTCGGCCATGGCCGGGTTTACTATGATCGTGATGCATAGCGGGACGTGGGTGGATGGTCAGTGTAAGCCATTCATAGAGGGAGGGGGGGGGTAGGGTGACACAAGCACGGCTGGCACACACTTTGTGGAATGCGCTACCGCTGCATGTTAGGATTACTCTGGCATTTTCTGCCTTTTGATGGCAGCTGAAAACATGCCTGTTCCGAGTCTGTTCTTTATGCCTCCCTCTCTGGCAGTACGCTGCTTCAGCGCCTTGATGCCCTCAGGTCTTTGCTGTGCTTTATAAATCAGCATACAAGAATGGAATGGCTGTGTGGTCCGTCCATATAAATGGTTGTGTGGGGGGTGGGGAGTGTGGAGATAAGGTTGCTGGAGCTGAAGACTGAATCAAGCAAGAGTATGTCCTGTCATGTGAATGGCCCCTGTTACCTGTTGAGCGCTTCCAGGCTGTCCAGGAGTGCTCATATCATGAGGTAGTCTGGGGCGTCGAACTATATGTTGAGGTCTCCAAATAGGGTGAGGGAGGGGTGGGAGTCAAGGATGGCCGCTAGGGAGTCGCTTTGGGTGTTAGCGAAGTCCATATTGTAGCTGGGTGGTTTGTATAAGAGTAGGAAACTGTGGATGACTGAGGGATTGATTAGGAATTGATGAGGAATTTGACTAGGAGCAATTCACAGTCTGCATTGAATGCCTGTGCCTCAGAGTGCGAGATGGATAGGTGAGCTTTATGGAGAGTGCCAATCATGTCTGCTCTGCTAGTTCTGTTGTGAGTGATAAGTGTAAAGTCAGGGGGGAATGCCTCGTGTGAGATGGGTTGGATGTTGTCAGAGAATCAAGTTTCTGTGATGCACAGGATATCTGGGCTTTCAGAGGAGATGGAGTCGTATATGAAGTGTCTGTTTGGGGCGACAGATCTGGCATTGATGTCAATGGATGAGTGTAAGAAGGAAGGGCAGGGATTGATGTTGGCCCCTGGAGACGCAAGTGGAGAAGGGCCGGGAGTGGTGGAAGGGGATGGTAGTGGTGGGATTTCCGTAGTGGAGCACCTGCAAGGTGGGCAGGTGTGTAAAGGTGGGAGGGTGGGGAGATGGAGGGGACTGTAATGTCGGCAAGGGTAGGGGGAAAGGGAGTATTTGTTCACAGGAGGCCAATTGTGTCTTCTGTTGTGACAGAAGGTTGAGGCTCTGAGCATTCTTACGGTCTGTAAGAAGAGGGTCTGTGATGTGTGAGTCTTTGGGGGACATAGAGTATGGTTGGGGGAGTGGAGGGAGAATGACTGAAGGTGCTGAAAGTGAGGGCCAAGAGGATGGAGGGGGTCCTGGTGAGGGTACAGGGTGGTTACTGGGATCAGCGAGAGAGGATGTTGGTGGGCAGAGTTGGAACGAGTGGAAGGGTCTGAGGTTGAGGATGATGAAGCATTGCAGAGTTCTCTGGGAGTGTTCAGATGGCTGGGGGCTGTTCGTGCTGGGGGTGTTGAAGGAATTGTTGAAGAGGACCTTCACTGGGTTGGGAGAGATGGGGGGGGGGGGTGTTGTAATGGTGTGAGAAAGATGTAGGTGGCAGATACGGCGAGGTGTGCAGAAATGAGAAGGTCTGGGTGTTGTGGATTCTGTGTTTGCAGGAGTTCTTGGGTGCCTGTGGCATGTGAGTGTTGGCGGGGCTGTTGGCGAGGGATGCCTGGGCAGCACTTAAGGATGGAAAAGCTGAGGCGGTAGGGGTCTGGTGGGCACAGGGATGGGAGAGGGCAGTGCGGGAGGATTGGGGGGGGCAAATGGAGGAGGGTGTTGTGGTGGGGGTGTTCCCCCTGATTGCAGGATGTTTGGTGAGTGAGGGGGAAGGAGGTGGCAGGGAGGTGTGCCAGTCCTCTGGTGCGCCTAAGTGCCCCTCTGGTCTGTGAGTTAGTTGGCATGATGTAGAGACTGCTGCATCTGTTCTGGTGACTAGCAGAGATTTGTGATGATATTTACATGGTATCAGTGCTACCAAAGAGGAAGCTAGGTTTGGTGAAGCACAGCTAGAATTAAAGGGGAACCTTTTCAGTGGACACTTATAAGATTAGACCTCGGCGCCCTCATTAAAGCAATGGTTTTGTCGTGTGTGCAGGGTAACAACTGAGAAATATTGGCTCCTCTACTCCGTTTTCAAAGAGAAATAGTATGGTTGAAGTTACACCTCTTGCATACATGCGCCACAATTTAAAAAAATAATGCCTCCACTCAGTAGGATTGTGATTATAAAGTGCTTATATTTATGTGAACGGGTGCCCTTTTAGGATGACATGTGTTTCAATGGACCCAGCCGTCTTTTTCAAATCAGGGCTAAATATTAATCCATCATCAATTGCAAATAATAACAATCAAACAAAATTATATCACCATTCCGGTAAGTAAATTGCATATGAACACCGAAAGCAAGGAGGGGGTAGGGAAGGATTGGTTCAGATAAAAACAAATCAGACCACACGTTGAGAAATACAAATGAGAAGATGGGAGAGAAATGAAGAGAAAAAAAACTAAAAGAAAGTACAATGATTATAATGTTCTATTAACTCCAATATATATATATATATATATATATATATATATATATATATATATATATATTAATTAAAGTATTTATAACAAAACGTAGAATGAATAATGTACGGTAGTGTTTTGTAAATTTGGTACGCCGCCTGTCAGCAAGTTTAAGTATGTCATGGGATGAATCCCAGCCTGTCAAATAGACTTGTGATAATTAGATTACATACATCATTATCTGCTGCCTAGTAATTTAGTCATTCTAAACTGGGTTACGTTCTATTATTGTGCACATAATTGAATTAGCCAATAATTAAATTACTGTTATTAATGGAATGCCGTGACTGATGTATCTTTTTCAAAAGCGCATATATGATGCACGTTGCAGTTTTAGGTTAAATGCTCTCCGTTATGTATTCTATGGCAAGTCTTGAAATTTTGTTAGCAAATATCGTTGTAGTGTGTCCGTGAGCTCTGCTTAGTTAGTGAGTCTACAGATCGGACACCGGGCTAATGCGAGGGAAGCTTATAATAGACACGGATGTCCTTTCACATCGCGTTCTTCAGAATGACGTGCCGCCTACAGTATAATGGCTAAGAGTGCCCTGTGGGCTGCGGCTGAGACGTGTTATTTCACATACCTTACCTCTGTTAAGCATTTTGTCCGCACCGTACGAATTTGTCCACGTTTGTGCGCAGATCCAAAATGGAGAACGATTTTGTTGTGGTTACGGTTACCCGGACGACCGCGTTGGTCCCTTCTTGATTTCCATTATGGACGCCATCTTTTGGGCAAAAAAACCACTTCATACTGATTAACACTATTAATCCAACCCCATATATTGAGCTGTACCTGCCGAAATTCAATCTAATTTGTGTACTAAAATACATTATTCATGTTCACAGTTCAGTACAAATTGTGGTGCATATTAAGAGGACAACATTTAAGTAAAATCAATATTTTCAGAATTATGTGATGTTCTCCTAATTTTCTGTTCCTGATTTTTGAACTTATTGATGAAATAAAAAACCTCAAAATACATACTAATGGTACATTTTGAGTTATAGTGCAAATCTTGTGAAAAAAGACCTGATGAGGTGTCAAAACCAATTTGAACTTGATCTTTTGGATTCATAGCCGTTTTTTCAAACCGTTATAATCCGGGTAAACTCTCTAATTATACTTCTGAATTCATGAAAGAGGTAGATGCGTTTTATAATGCGCTACAAGATGGTTACAAACATATAATTAACATTATTGTCAGTGTTCCCTATGGCTCCTTTATGGGCATTGGAACGTGTTCTAAATTCTTAAGGAAAGAGGCCATTTCATTGTCCGAGTTGAGGCCTCTTTCTACTGTCCGAAGGTGACAAATTAGTTTTGATTCTTGTCTCAATTTCAATTCTTGGTCCCCTCTCCTCTGGGTCCCAGAGTCACTTTTTTTTTTAAGCCCGAGAATCTAATGTCTTGTTTACTGCTTAGTTGGTGATTTTGTTGCCAGGGGTAGGTTGGCATTTTGACTTGTAATGCTTGACATATGTTCCCTGATTCTTATACGCATCTCTCGAATGTTACTTCCAATGTACATCTTTTTGCACTGGCAGATTATTGCATAAATTACGAATTTAGTTTTGCAGTTAATGAAGTCCGTAACGGTAGGTTTGTGCCAAATGAGTCTTCAAACACTTCTGTATTGTCCCTTGCATATTCATACATGGAACATGAGCCGCATTTTTTTGAATCCTTTAGGTAGCCATGAGAGTTTCTGCACATTTTACTTCTGGTAACATTGAAGGACTCTGAATATTCTTTAATGTTTTTGCTCTTTTAAATGTCCCTGTTGTACTGTCTTCGATAAAATCTTTAATGTGAGGATCTAGTTTCAAAAAGTCCCAATTCTTTTTCAAAATCTATCTCAACGTTGCATTGTTAGCACAATATGTTGTAATAAATCTTATTCGTTCAGGCTGCCCACTGGTTTGTTTGCTACTAATGAGTGTGTTTTCTCTGTTCATTTTGTTCGCTTGTTCCCGTGCTTTTGTAAAAGTTTTTCTAGCATACCCCTTGGCTAAAAAGCGATTTGATAGCAATTTGCATTCTTCATCAAAGGTTATTTTTGCCGAACAGTTCCTTCAAGCTCGTATGAACTCCCCTTTAGGGATGTGTTTGAATAGTGAGTTGTAATGGCAACTTGTCGCAAACAGGGTCGAATCAGCCTCTGTTACTTTCCTATAGGTTCTGGTCATCAATTGCTTTTCCTCTATGTAGATTGTAAGGTCCAGAAAGTTGACCTCTTATGTGCTGGAGGTTCCAGTGAATTGTATTCCAAAAGAATTCTGATTGGCCCTTTGTCTAAATGCTTGAAGTGGTTGTCGGTTCCCTTCCAGATGAGAAAATCATCTATGCATCGTTTCCATGGAATAACTGTCTTCATATTCTGCATCTGGGTATATATGTTTGTCTTCATACATGGCCATTGTGAGATTTGCCAAAGCTGGGGCATATTTCACACCCATTGCTACGCCACGGGTTGTTTGTAGAATTCCTTGTTGAAAAGAAAAAACATTGTTTTTCAGTGTCAGAATCAGCATGTCTTTAAGCATCTGTGTTGATTGGATGCCGTATCATGGGAAAAGGTGTAGTCTATAGCCTCTAAAGCTGTCTCATGTTTAATCGATGTGTATAATGCTGTAACGTCCCATGTAGCCAAGATATATCCTGGTTGCCCTTCTACTTCTGTTAGTTTGTTAATAATTGCTGTTGTGTCTTTGAGAAATGGCTTGGTTATATTGACTCTGGGTCTGAGAATATGGTCAATGTACGCCATATTGACAGTGGCCCAGCCTATTCCACTCAAAATAGGTCTCCCTTCCGGAATAAGGTGAAAGGTTTTGTGGACTTTTGGTAGTAAATATATTGTTGGTAATATGGGATGTTTGATTTCCAGTGCTTGTTTCTCCTCATCCGTTAGGAGTCCCTTACGGTGCCAGTCTGTAATTGCTTCTCTAAGTTCCTTAACGATTTCCACTTTCGGATTTGATAGTAATTTGACATAACATTGGGGTGTTGTTAGGTGATTGCGAGCCATTGTTATATAATCATCCCGGTTCATTATTACTATTTTTCCACCTTTATCGGCTGCCTTAATGGTGAAGTTAGGATCTTGTTGTAGATCTTGAAGTGCTTTTCTTTCTGTTTGCCACAGATTATCAAATCTGTATTTAGATTTTGATGTGTTCTTCATCTTGTTTTTTTGCATCAAATTCCTCATTCAAGTCCTTTGTCACTGATTTATAGAAGGCATCTATTAGATTTTCTGGCATCAGTTGGGGTGTGAATTTAAATTTAATTCTTATTTCCTTTGATGTGTGATTGGTTTGTTGTTTTTGTAGTTCATGCAAGTTTCATGCATGTGTCGTTCTGTATTGTCTTCCAGAGATCTTAGTAAATGGATATAATTAAGATCTTCAATGGCTCACTCCTGGTCATTGGGGATTCCCACTGTCTATTAGTGTTGGTTGCTTGTGTAGCAAACCATTTCTTAAACTTAAGTTTCCTGACAAACTTGAATAGATCTATGTGTATGTTCATGGTGTTAAATTATGTTGTAAGGGCAAAAGAAAATCCTTTGTTCCATAAGGAAACTTCCTCTGTTTTCAGAATCCGATTGGATAAGTTCAAAACAAGATTGTTTATTTCGTCTTGTTTGGCTGCCTCCCTCGCTGCAGCTCTTTCTAATCTTCTGAAATCTTCTAGGGCATCGGGATTCCCTGAATCTACCACTCCCACGTTTCCCCCTGCAACTGGTTGTTGTTGGTTCGATTGTGATGGGAGTAAAAAACGTACTTGTTTTTGATACATGGTTCGATTGCCTTTTTTATATCTTCTGATTTGGTTCAGAAAACCTAGTCCTGTGGCCTTTTCCCAGGATACGGCATCCAATTACCAATCAACATAGATGCTTAAAGAAATGCTGCTTCTGACACTGAAAAACAATGTTTTTCTTTTCAACAAGGAATTCTACAGACAAACCCGTGGCGTAGCAATGGGTGTGAACTATGCCCCAGCTTTGGCAAATCTCACAATGTCCATGTATAAAGACAAACATATGTACCCAGATGCAGACTATGAAGACAGAGTTATTCTATGGAAACGATACATAGATGATGTTTTCCTCATCTGGAAGGGAACCGACAACCAACTTCAAGCATTTAGACAAAGAGCCAATCAGGATTCTTTTGGAATACAATTCACTGGAACCTCCAGTACATTAGAGGTCAACTTTTTGGACCTTACAATCTACATAGAGGAAAGTCAATTGATGACCAAAACCTATAGGAAATGAACAGAGGCAAATCCGACCCTGTTTGCGACAAGTTGCCATTACAACTCAGTAATCAAAAACATCCCTAAAGGGGAGTTCATACGAGCTCGAAGGAACTGTTCGGCAAAAGTAACCTTCGATGAAGAATGCAAATTGCTCTCAAATCGCTATTTAAGCCAGGGGGTATGCTAGAAAAACTTTTACAAAAACACAGGAACAAGCGAACAAAATGAACAGAGAAAACACACTCATTAGTAGCAAAGAAACCAGTGGGCAGCCTGAACGAATAAGATTTATTACAACATATTATGCTAACAATGCGACGTTGAGAAAGATTTTGAAAAAGAATTGGGACCTTTTGAAACTAGATCCTCACATTAAAGATTTTATCGAAGACAGTCCAACAGTGACATTTAAAAGAGCAAAAACATTAAAGAATATTCTGAGTCCTTCAATGTTACCAGAAGTAAAATGTGCAGAAACTATCTCATGGCTACCACAGCTACCTAAAGGATTCAAAAAATGCGGCTCGTGTTCCATGTGTCAATATGCAAGGGACAATACAGAAGTGTTTGAAGCCTCATTTGGCACTAAACATACCATTACGGACTTCATTTACTGCAAAACTAAATTCGTAATTTATGCAATAATCTGCCAGTGCAAAAAGATGTACATTGGAAGTACTATTCGAGAGATGCGTATAAGAATCAGGGAACATATGTCAAGCATTGCAAGTCAAAATGCCAACCTACCACTGGCATCCCACTGGCAACAACATCACCAATTAAGCAGTAAACAAGACATTAGAATCTTGGGCCTAAAAAAGTGACTCTGGGACCCAGAGGAGGGGACCAAGAATTGAAATTGAGACAAGAAGAATCAAAACTAATTTGTCATTTTCGGACAGTAGAAAGAGGTCTCCACTCGGACAATGAAATGTCCTCTTTTTTATGAAATTAGAACATGTTTCAATGCCCATAAAGGAGCCATGGGGAACACTGACAATGATGTTAATTATATGTTTGTAACCATTTTGTAGCACATTATAGAACGCATCTACCTCTTTCATGAATTCAGAAGTATAATTAAAGAGTTTACCCGGATTATAAAGGTTTGAAAAAACGGCTATGAATCCAAAAGATCAAGTTGAAATTGGTTTTGACACCGCATCAGGTTTTTTTGACAAGATTTGCACTATAATTCGAAATGTACCATTAGTATGTATTTTGAGGTTTTTTATTTCATCAATAAGTTAAAAAATCAGGAACAGAAAATTAGAAGGTTCACATAATTCTGAAAATATTGATTTTACTTACATGTTGTCCTCTTAATATGCAGCACAATTTGTACTGAACTGTGAACATGAATGTAATGTATTTTAGTACACAAATTAGATCGAATTTCGGCAGGTACAACTCAATATATGGGATTGGATTAATGGTGTTAATCAGTATGAAGTGGTTTTTGCCCAAAAGATGGCATCCATAATGGAAATCAAGAAGGGACCAACGCGGTCGTCCGGGTAACCGTAACCACAACAATATAGTTCTCCATTTTGTATCTGTGCACAAACGCGGACAGATTCGTACGGTGCGGACAAAATGCTTAACAGAGGTAAGGTATACGAAATAAAACGTCTCAGCCGCAGCCCACAGGGCACTCTTAGCCATTATACTGTAGGCGGAGCGTCATTCTGAAGAACGCGATGTGAAAGCACATCCGTGTCTATTATAAGCTTCCCGCGCATTAGCCCGTTGTTCGATCTGTAGATGCTCTAACTAAACAGAGCTCACAGGCACACTGCAACGATATTTGCTAATGAAATTTCAAGACTTTCCATAGAATACATAGCAGAGGGCATTTAACCTAAAACTGCAGCGTGCATCATATATGTGCTTTTGAAAAAGATACATAAGTCATGGCATTCTAATAATAACAGTAATTTAATTAATGGCTAATTCAATTAAGTGCACAATAATAGAACGTAACCCAGTTTAGAATGACTAAATTACTAGGCAGCAGATAATGATATGTAAACTAATTATCACAAGTCTATTTGACAGGCTGGGATTGATCCCATGACATACTTAACTTGCTTAAAGGCGGCGTTCCAAATTTACAAAACACTACCATTGGGTAAGAACGTTTTAAATACTTTAAATATATATATATATATATATATATATATATATATATATATATATATATATATATATATATATATATATATATAACACAGGAGTTAATAGAACATTATAATCATGTACTTTCTTTTTTTTCTCCATTTCTCATTTGTATTTCTTAACATGTGTTATGATTTGTTTTTATCCGAACAAATCCTTCCCTACCCCCCCTCCTTGCTTTCTGTGTTCATATGCAATTTACTTACCGAAATGGTGATACAATTTTGTTTGATTGTTATTATTTGCAATTGATGATGGATTAATATTTAGCCCTGATTTGAAAAAGACGGCTGGGTCCGTTGAAACACGTGTCATCCTAAAAGGGCACCCGTTCACATAAATATAAGCATTTTATAATCGCAATCCTGAGTGGAGGCATTATTTTTTGAAATTGTGGCGCATGTATGCAAGAGGTGTAACCTCAACCATACTAGAATCAAAGGGGGTTAGGAAGCAGCTAGGTTAACTGTAGCACAGAGGCAGGTAACATCAGGCTATAGTCACACAGTGGATGTATTCAATATGTAGTTGGTGTTGTCCTGAGTCTGTACCCTAGTGTCCAGCCAGAATCAAGATGGTGGCTAAATCATAAATCCAGCTAAATTAAGAACATAAGTTATATTCCCAAGAGAGGCTAAAATTAAAACCAGTGGCTAAGAGAAATATCTCGCTAAATTTAAAAGCAGTGGCTAGCACAGCTGTCGAGCTGAATTCAAACAAAAGCTATTTTCTAATGCACTGCTAAATTTACAAACCATGGCTAACTCATATGCCTCGTTAAATTAAAAGCAGTGGTTAGTTCAGATGCCCAGATAAAATTCAAAGCAGTGGCTGACTCAAATATCTTGCTAATTTAAAGTAGTGGTTTGCTCTGATATCCTGCTGAATTGAACACAAAAGCTATATTCTAATGCACAGCTAAATTTAGAAACAGTGGCTAACTGAAATGTCTTGCTAAATTAAAAGCATTGGCTGGCTCAAATATCTCGCTAAATTTAAATTAGTGGCTAGCTCAGATATCCCGCTGAATGAAGAAAAAAATAAACTATATTCTAATGGAATTCAGCAAGCAGGAAACAAAATCCACCCTTTACCAGAAACGAGCCCAGCATTCACCACTGGTGGATACACCAGATCCGTGTCAGCAAGAGGACACTTGACAATCCCTCTACAATCCCAGCCTACCCTTCTTTCACCACAATCTTTGGTTTTTAATTAAATGTGTGCACTAGACATCAGAGACTGTGGGTAACACATGTTTTTTCACCCACAGGGCTCTCTAATCCAGAGGCCCAGTTGAAGGCGACCACATCATCAGCTAAAAGGTCCAAGGTCAAGGACCAACTACAACTCCTTACCATCCTATTGAGTTCCACACTATTTATAGTGTGGTAGACCAAGGATCGGTCAATATATATTCTTGAAGAAATACACAGAATGAAATGTGCAAATGCCTAATTGTATCAAAATTTGTCACGCTTGAAAACACTTATTTTATCACTATTGTCTCACTTTACACTGTTTCCAAAATGCATTTCACGTACATCTTCTATGACATTTTATATTGTTGTACCCTTTGTACTACCAGGGATGTCGTTTCACCAGAATGCCGAGGGTAGCAGAAGTAACATCACTCGACCCTTGACCTCTGAAGCCATCACAGGAAGTGATATCATTTGATCTCACCCCAAAGTATTATCGCAGGAAGCGATGGAACACAACCTTTCACCCCTTGACAAAACAGGAAGTGGCATCACATAGCATTGTTCCTAAGTAGACTACGAAAAATATGGTTATGATATCACTATAATGTGATATGCATTTCATACAAGAATGGATCGCCATATTTATCATTAAGATCAATGTGTATGGGCCCGTATTACCAAATTACTGTGAATGCAAGCAGACATCCATGGCCAAATGATAATGCTGTGTTATTATATAGCACTTACGCTTAAGCGATTTACATTAAAAAAAAATATATACATACAATATCACCAAACCTGTGTTGGTACTCAATTATCGACCTCGGAAGGATGAAAGGCTGAGTTGAGGTGGCTAATAACAGACTAATTCAGTGACTCTCCCCTGAAGTGTGCCTGAAATACACCTTTAATGAGTCTAGCAATTATTGTATAGAATTCCAGAAAGACACATTATTTGGTATTCCTATTCTTTCTTATTTAGGGTCACTGCTGAAAGTGTTAGACTTGTGGAACCCCTGTTCATTTTCTTTTAAAGAGGCCTGAACAAGAAATCCAGCCACTCAAGAAGCAAAGAGGCACATGGCGCTGGCCACAGCCCACGAGCTTGCATTTAAAAAAAAAAAAAAGTTTAAAAAAAAAATGTTTAGGGGTAGCAATGGAGGCCACAGGGGTCGCAGTTGCGACCCCTAAATGACGTCCCTGTATACTGCGCACGAAAAAATATCAAAGTATAAACTGTAGAGATACATAGTATTGAAAAACACATGTATCTATGAGAAAATAAGAAAAAGCAAAACAAATACATTTTTGGAAAAAGACCATATGATTGATTGCATAGCATTGTGAACTCCTTCATATTGAAACTTGTAAGGAAGGGTTTTTTTGGAATTGAAGTTCCACACTAAAACAATAAATTCAGAATTATGCAAATATGATGCATTTTACAAACTTAAAGGGCAGGACGCTCTCCGTTACATTTTTATAGAAATACCCATAGTCCTCGTCAATCCAGGGTTACCCTCCAGTTCTCTATATTCTAATTCACAGCTAATTTTAGAAACAGTGGCTAAATCAAATTTCTAACAATTAAAAGCAGTGGTTGACGCAAATATCCCTCTAGAATCCAACCAAAAGCTATATTCTAATGGACAGCTGACTTTAAAAACACTGCGGAGGGCACCTTGATTCAACAGTGGCTTGCAAATGGAGCGCAGCAAGATTAAAAGACAGTGGCAAGCATAATGGTAAACTTCAGAGCACAGCAAGATATAAAGTAGTGGCAAAGACAATGGCTAACTTCTGAGCACAGCAGGATTTAATGCAATGGCAAACTTCAGATCCTTCCGAGATTTAAAGTAGTGGCAAACTACAGAGATCACCTGGATTCAGCAAAATGACTAACTTCAGAGCTGTGAGAAACCTACAGCTGTCCACCCATCTTTTTGGGGTATTTTCCAACACACATCTGCCCCCCGCCCCCATTTTCGCATAATACTGGGAAGAAGAGGTTATCTGGAGGGATGAAGTTTACCATTGAAAAACCCACTAAGACACAGAAGACAGACTACAACACTCTGACAGCAGGCTGTCCCCCTTTAATGAAGTCAGGCAGACCCAACCCTAATCACACACACCTACTACCTATTAACATCACACAGGTGTATAAAGGGAAGCTGCTGGTGAGGAAAGGTCAGATGCAGTTGGGAGAGCAAGAGGGAGGCTGCAAGGCTGAGACCGGCAGAGGATCCCTCTTCAAATCCCAAACACTAACAGAAAGCTCGGAAGATTGTCTGGAGCTGAGAAACCAAGAGGCTGGGAGCTGTCAGGTTAATCCAGAGGACAGTGTGTGGCGACGCTGGCCTAGTGAGAAGGAAGGGCTGCAGAGTGTCACAGAGGCAAGAGCCTCCGATGTGTTGGACTCAGGCAGCCATGACATTGCTGTTTAGATCCGGACAATTGCGTGTTCCCTTGGGGCCAGTGCCGACTCCAAAAATGGTAGAGGGGCAGGTGGTGAAACCCTGACCTCATCCCCACGCCAAAGGACGGAGCCGCGGACCTTGAGGGATCAGGTGTGCTGATGAGGAGCATTAAGGCAGAGATCGTCCTGATAGCAGACAGACAGTCAGAAATGAAATGTAATGTAATGAGGTGGCAGAAGGGTGCCTGAAAATGAGCTGAGTGTCATCCGCATAGCACTGAAAGTCGGGCAGAGAGCGGCAATGCGGTTGGCAAGAAGTGCCAGGTATTGGTTGAACAGCCAGGGAGAGAGGTTAGACCCCTGGGGAACACCACAGCTAGAGAGAGATAGAGGAGATGAAGGCTCCTAGTTGGACCTGGGAGGGTCGATCAGAGAGGAAAGAGGTCAGCCATACCAGGGCCTGATCAGTGATACCCAGGTTATCTCGGAGATGGTTGAGCAGGATGGCATGGTTTACTTTTTCAAAGGCAGAAGAGAGATCAAGTAAAATGAGGACACAGGGGGTATTAGAATTGAGGTTGGAGAGCAGGTCTTCGCAGATGTTCAGGAGAACAGTTTTTGTGCTTCTGGCTGCTCTGAAGCCAGACTGATGGTCATGGAGACGACCAACAGATTTGGTGTGAAGATTAAGCTTGGAGATGGCCAAGTTTTCCAGGAGTTTGCCCAGGAAGGGAGTGATGGAGATTGGGTGATAGTTGGCCAGGCAGGAAGGGTCGGCTGAGGGTCTCTTAAAAAAGGGGTGCACAAGAGTGTTTTACGGGGTGAAGGGAAGACTCCAGTGGTGAAGGAGTGGTTGCAGAAGTCAACCAGAGCAGGAGCAAGGGTGTCAATGTGGTCTTTGATGGTTTTGAAGGAACAGGGGAGAACCTGTTTTGACAACGTTCATAGATCGGACTTGTCTAGAAATCTCATCAGGGGAAAAGCAAAGAAGGAGGGAGGAGAGGTGGCAACAGAGGGAGAGGGGGGCAGAGGAAGAGAGAGAGAGGACATGATGTCCTGAGTTTTAGAGATAAAATGAGAAGCCAGGGCTGTGCAGAGGGCCTGGGAGGAGACATGAGAGGTCGAGACTGCAGCAGGATTGGCCAGCTCCTTGCAGATTTTAAAGAGTTTGGCCGAGTTGTTGGATGTCGCAGAGATACAGGCTTGGATGTGGGCTCTTTTCTTGTTGCGGACAGAGAGCTGGTATTGCCTTTGGAGCAGGCCGCAGGCCAGTTTGTCAGAGGATGCACCGGAAGAACACCATTTTCTCTCGGCCACCCTGCACTTGCATTTAAGGATGACGAGGTCTGAGTCATACCAGGAGTTGAACTTGGCTTTGGGCTTCAAGCAGATCCTCCTGACAGCGGCAAGAACATCAAGAGTATCAGATATAGCAGAGTGGAGCATGGAAAGGGCTGTGTCAGGATGTGAGTCAGCCAAAGGGGGAGGGCGTGTGAGAAAGTGGCGGCAAAAGCCTCAACTGACACATGCTTCATAGGTCGGAAAACCAAGAAGGTAGGTGGCAGTGCTGGAATGTGCTTGGCCTGAGGGGTACAGAGGGTGAGATGGGAGGAAAGGAGAACATGATCACTCCAGGGGAGTGAGTGGTGAGAGGGATAAAAAGGGGAAGGTCTGAAGAGATCAGAACATCCAGAGTGTGCCCTGCAGAGTGAGCCGGGCCAGAGGGGAAATCACACCCTTGTTGAAGTTCAATAAACACCCTTGAACTGTGGTCACTTGTGTCTGTTTTACTGTTGATACCATGCCTTCCTTACAGAGCCCAGCAAGATTTAAAGCAGTGGCAAACTACAGAGATCACCTTGGTTCAACAAAATGGCTAGCTTCAAAGCGAAGCAAGATTTAAAGCAGTGGCAAGCACAATGGCTAACTTGCGAGCGCAGCACGATTCAAAGCAATGGCAAATTTCAAAGTGCAGCAAGATTTAAAGTAGTGGCAAACTACAGAGATCACCTGGGTTCATCAAAATGGCTAGCAACAGAGCGCAAGATTGAAAGCAGTGGCAAACCAAATGGCAAACTTCAGAACGCAGCAAGATATAAAGTAGTGGTAAAGACAAAGGCTAACTTCTGAGCGCAGCAAGATTTAAATCGGTGGCAAACTTCAGGGGTCACCTGGATTCAACAAAATGTCTAACTTTGGAGTGCAGCAAGATTTGAAGCAGTGGCCAACACAATGACAAACTTCAGAGCCAGCAAGATTTAAAGTAGTGGCAAACTACACAGATCACCTGTACACAACAAAATGGCTAACTTCAGACCACAGAAAGATTTAAAGCAATGGCAAACACAATGTCAAACTTCTGAGTGCAGTGTGAGGAACTAGAGCGCATGCTCACTTCTTTTCCCCTGGCATCCTCTGTTCAGGTGGCCAGGGAAAGGCTATTGCTTTTGGATCACGTCCCTGGAGGTGGATATGCAAGGGAGGGTCACCTGGGCAGAGTGTGGCGAGAACGTCCGTGGGTGAGACATGGTATTCCCCATTCCCTTTTCAAAATGAACCTTCAGTCCCAACAGCTTTTGTAGGTCACTGTTACAGTTTCCCCCTTTCCAAGTGGCCCTCAGAAATGCCATTGTTATACTGGGACGTGGAAGAGATCAACTAAGAAGACACATCCTCATTTGGGCCGGATAAACACAAATCAGCCTCCTCTTATTAATACAGAGAAATATCAGCCCAGTACCAAAATAAGTTATGCACACTTCCACTCATTCACACCACTTTGGTACTGAGACATGGAAGAGGGCTTTAGAGGAGTTCACTTGTAAAAGCCAGGCATGTCCTGCTAATAGGTTTCACCATGGTCAGGCAATTAACGAATTAAAGGGAAGGATTTGCACCTGCAGGCATTTGACAAGTCCCAAGTGTATAAGAGTAGTGACCGCCCAGCAGCGTGAGAAAGACGGCCTGGGGAGAAGGATGCAACTTATGGAAGCAGAGTAGGCTGCAGAGGAACCGGCTTGAGGAAAGCCTTCCTGAGCAGGGGTGCGGGAGACACATCGGGGCCAAGGCTTGCCGTGAGAGGGTCCAAAATTCCTGCGGTCCTCCCTGCCCAGTGTCCACGGCAGGAACTGTGGGGCACCGAAGCCTCCCAAGCGATGCAGGTCTCAGAGAGCGAAAGGTGCTCTCAGTAGCTCCCACCGGGAAAGAGCAGAACTACGTGCTGCAGATGACGGCAAGTGCTGCCTGCTGTGGCTCCCACGAGGAAAATGCGGAGCAAATACAAGCTGGAAAGCAGAACCAAGCAGCCCAAAGGAGAAGCCGCATACTGGCGAGTGGAAAGAAGAAAATACTCGTACAGGGGTGCTCTGGGGGCTGGAAACAAGCATGTCTGAATGCCGAACGAACTGGAAACTATCGCAAATGCCATGAAATGCCAAATCAAGTGGTTTTGAATGAATACTGAACAAACGCAAAGATATGAGCATATTTGAATACAGCACAAAACAAAAGCAAGAGATTTTCACTTCATTCATAAGTGCTCAAAAGTGCTCGTCAGGTGGTGAGAAGGGGTAAAACACCACAGAGTGAGTTGTATGAGATACAGGTTGTGGCAAAGCCAAAAGTCTACCAAGAAGAATATGAAGTAAGTGATGGCCAAAGATACATGAGCCCAAGGAACTACAGGTTAATAGAGAAAATCTATTTTGGCAAATTCCTGAAGAATACAGAAGCATAACAAAGTGCCTGGGGTTATCGGTTTTGTGACCTGTAATGGGTGGACCATGTGGTCTGACAACTGTGCCTAGACCGAGTCACCCCTACTTGGAAAGAGCCAAGGAAAGCAAATGTAAAGAAGCCTGTATGCTGCAACAGATGAAGTGAATGGTAAATACAGAAACAGAGTAATCTATGTGCACAATTGAAAAACCTGGCTGACCACAGATTTGAATTCGGGAGGATAGCTCAGGGGCAACACACTAGCCTTGGAAACAGGGCGATGCGGAGCAACACAGGTTTGATCCCCGGGTCTGCGCTTAAAAACCTGTGAGTATTAAGCGCGTTATAAATAACCAATTGCAACCGATATTGGAAGCAGAAAGAGCTGAATTCTTGGGGAAGGGAAACCTGAGACTTTGTGAACTGTTTTAACCTTTGTCAAAAGGACCCCCGAGGCATTTTGTTTTTAAAGCTAGAAGATTGGAACTGGTTTTAGTTTTAGTTTTCTTTTTGAAACCTGGAAATTTGAAGAGACCTTAAATAGAGAAAAGCCTGGATGACCAAGAAGGTTTGAAATTGGTATTATTTTTGGAACTGGAACTAGAAGAGCTGAGTTGGTATGGTCCTTTTTGCAAGCTGAAAGATTTGTACACTTGGCGAAGGGAACCCCCGAGACTGAACTGGGTTGAACTCTTAGAGAAGAAAACATTTAGATGTGGTGAATAGTGTTGAACTCTTGGGGAAAGGATACCTGATGCCTTTTTTTTTTTTTTGGAACTGTTATGAACTTGGGGAAGTTGAGTATAAGCCAAGAGCTGGACGAAACTCAGAACTTTTATTTTGTACACCTAACTAGGAATTGTCCCCAAACTAAAATAGGGGAACCCATGGAAATTGGATGTATGGTAGGGGATGAGCGGGAGTATCCAGGTTATTACAAAAACATTGAAACCCAGAGCAATTTCTTTTGTGGAACATCATCCAAATCCACTCATGAATCAGTTCTTGGTGGAGTGAGAGCGGAGCGTGAGCAGTTCCCTGTGACCTGCAGACTAGTGAAAGGGTTTGCCCTTTGTTTGTTTTTCGAGGAGGAGCCTACAAGCAGCAGAGTGTGAGCAGTTGCCTGTAGTTGCGTCTGGGGCTGCCAGACTGCTAGACTGCTGAACTACTGGACTCCCTCACGACTTGACCCTGCAAGGAATAAGGCTGGTGGCGCTGACACCGACAGGACAAGCAGCTATGGAGGCTCCCATACCTAATGGTATGTAGCCGAAAGGGACTGATCCTGAATGCCTGGTCAGCCTTGTCAGAATCCCAAGAGGAGAGTGTGCTAAGTGCGCTGAGTGGGAAAATTGAGCAGGGATGTCTCAAAGACTCGACCTGCTATTGCACAGTTAGTGAAACCCAGCCATGCCTCCCACCTTGCCGCACAAGCCGATGTTGTGCCCCCCTCCAGTATCCAACGGTGTTTATGGCCAAAGTTTTAGTCACTGCTTCCACATCCTCATATTTGGAAACATATGGCCCCTCATCAGTGCCCTCCCCCTTGCCACACACTTTATTATGCACAGACCTCAAGCAAACATCAGAAATATTGGGACAAGCCGCTCAAATGGAGATGGCGCTGGGGGACAAATCGAAGCAGAGGGTACCGGAAGTTCCCACAACGCGTCTGCATGAGAGCTGTGACCAGTTATTAATGAACGGAAATGTCTGCAATGCCCAGTCCGATCTCACCTTAACTTCTGAAGTGAGGAGCTTAGAGGTAAGCGGCCTAGTACATACAGTATCCTGCAATCCAATCCCCTACAAAACTTGCCACAGTCGGATGGACTGGATGGCTCAGAGGGATTGGAGTCATCACTTCCCATAGACTTCCCCAAAGCCATAGGGCTCAGAGCTCCCGAAGCACATCCAACATGGGGGCACACGTTTAACATAGGCTGCCTTGTGACTACCTCAGTCTCAGAACTAATGGGGGAGGGGGGGAACTGGGTGAATGGTTTCTGTGCCTAAAAACTGCTTATTACAAAGTAACTACTCGATGGAAATGATGACTCTGGGTATAAAGTAGTCTTCCAGTTCCCAAAGATTCCACTATAGAAATCAAGGACCAAAGCCTCAAAAGAGCCTGCGTAAAGTGCTGTCTGACCAGAGGCAGGGACAGGAGGAAGAAGATTCCACGCTACTTTGAAGCTGGACCCAACTGGAGAGGAGCGTGTAGGTAGACCGTGGCAGACCTAGAGCATATCATCAAAACAGAGGCGTCCCACCCGAAACTCTGTAGATATGATATGGCATTTGTAACGCACCTATACACAAGTGTTTCAAGGCGCGATGAGGCAGGGAGGGGGGAACGAGGGGAAGACAGACAACGATCCTACTAGGCCAGGTGTCAGACCGCGCAAGTGCAGGGGTAGGGGGAAGGGAAAAAGTGCAAGGGGAAGGGGAGGGGGAAGTGCAGTACAAAGTAAGTAGAATAAAAAATAAATAAATAGGGCTAGCTGGTGGCAAGTGCAAGGTAAGTGCAGACAAGTGCTGGGAAGGGGGGGCTGTAGGGATACAGAGACAGTCACACAGTGCAGGGGTTGCCAGGGAGGCAGTGCAAGTGGAGAGTGGCTGGGCCCAGGACCGAGGTCGGTGAGGGTGGCCCAGTTGCAGATTCAGTGCAGTTTCAGTGAAGAATTTAGCAGGGGAGAGGTAGAGAGAAAGCAGAAGCAAAGAGGAAGGTTTTGAGGTGCTTCCGGAACCGGAGATGGTTCTCCTCAAGTTTCAGGGAGGCAGGAAGGCTGTTCCAGAGGGAGGCCCCTGCCGCGGAGAGAGATCTACCCCCAGCTTGTTGCTTCGAGAAGCGGCTGACCCTGAGGGAGTTGGAGACTGATGAGCGAAGGGCTCGGGAAGGAAGATATTTAGGAAGAGAGAGTTGAAGGTATTTAGGCCCCAGGCCCCAGAAGGCCTTGTGGACAATGCAGAGGGTTTTGAACTTAATCCTCGCAGCCACTGGGAGCCAATGTAGAGATTTCAGTCCTGGAGAGATACGGTCCCTGGGCTCGAGGCCAAGGACAAGTCTCGCAGTTCTGTTCTGGATGAGTTGCAGAGGGCGGAGAGTGGAGGCAGGCAGATTAAGATAGAGGCTGTTACAGTAGTCCAGCTTTGAGAGAACCAGGGCTCGGGAGACAGTGAGCTTCTGGGGGAAGGAGAGGAAGGGAAGAATACCTCTGAGGAGGTGCAGCTGGTAGTGTGACTTCTTAGAGATGTCAGATATATGAGGAGAGAAGGAGAGTGTGGAGTCGAAGATGACCCCCGAGGTTTTTTGCCTTGCAAGTAGGAGCAGGAAGAGGGCCAAGAGAGGCTGGCCAGAGAGCTGCAGAGAAGGTGGGAGTGGGTGTGCCGATGGAGAACATCATCCTTGATGAAGGAGGGTTAATCGATAGCCTGCTCCCCTTGGTGACCCCTTCAACAAGACAGACTGATAGAGTGAATACAGAGGCAGCATTGTCGTCCCTACACAAAACCAATTATAAAAGGTGGGAGCATGCCCACGTGCTTCGTGGAATAAAGAAGGAAAGGCAAAAAGCCCCTTGCTGGGCTTACCTGGGAGGATTGGTGATCATCTTTTAACACAAACCAAAAGGGGTGTAAAAGACAGAAAGCAGCATTGGATCGAGATAGAATCTGAGAGATCCTATGACGAGTCAGTCCTGACCCAATACCCTGAATCAAACACTGGCCTAGGTCTGGCTGCGGTGCAGCAGGAAGAAGTTACAGATGGTGGGCGCCAATGCGGTAAAATCAATGGTGACTCCTCAATCTATGCCAATACTATGGCAGCGCTGTCCTTGGTAATGGCCCCCTTCATGAAACTCTATGAGGTGATTGATGGCCACCTAAAAGATCAAACCACCCTAATTGCTATGCTACATTCCAAGATGAAATTTATCAAAGGGTTTGTAACAGCGGTCCAAAAATTGGATAAGAACAAAGAAGATGCAACAAACTTACTACATCAGATACTGGACCCAATTATTGAGGAAAAAAGGTTAAGACGTCAGCTCCAGGAAAAAGTACATTCAAGTATGGAAGGTCCAATGGAATTAGACCCACAGACTCGATCCTGTGGGGTCAGTGAGAAGGGTAACACGCCTGTTGAAGCCTGTAAGGAATGCATCCAACTTGGAAAATCAATTGAGGTTTTGGACAAGGACGACGAGCTGGGTATTATACAGAGAAAAGAGCCAAAGGAGATAGTAGAACAGAAAGACCATGTCAAGGAAGCAGATCGAGGTATTGTGCGAACAACAGAGGGAAGTGCTCCCCAGGCCGTCCTGCCAGTAAAACCCACTATTGTGTATCCACTGTTTGCAATGTCGAAAAAGCAATAAATGATCCCAAAAGTAAAGCCTCAGGACCAGAATGGGAAGCAAATTGAGAATCATAAAGATGATGTCATACATATCAATACCAAATCGAATGACTTTTCAATTTTTTAGGAAACTGAACTTTCCTAAAGCGTTGAGATAAAATAACTACTCTTCTGTGATAAAACCGGTTACCAGTCATTTGGTCGAAAAAAATTGATCGACTGGACAAATGGTCGAACCAATTTGGTCGAAAACCAAATGGTCGAATTTTTATTTTCACCCCTTTTTTTAGGGGGCCCCCCCCCACCGCCCACAAACCCCTTTTTTTCTCTAAAAAAACATTTTTTTTAAAAACAAAAACCCGAAAAATAAATATATAATTAAAAAAAAAAGTTTCGACCATTTGGTTTTCCACCAAATTGCGTCGACTAAATGTCATTCGACCAGTTCAGTCAACCAAATGACTGGACACCATAAAACCTAAAGAACTGAAAAGGAAGGAGATCAAGGCTCTAATGAATACTCTTCAGATGCATCTTGATGAAGACTTGTTGGAAGAGGACTTGATGATAGAAAGGCTTATAGATTCCACATACTGTGACGATATTGAAAGGGAAGCGGCTCGGGACTATGACATCACTGTAGTTGACGATGCCCAGGGAGAAGCGTTGGAGATCTTGCTTACCCCACATATAGCTATGGGCCTGCCACCAACTAGAACAACCCCCCCTGAAGGACTTTATGACATTGGAACAGAGGTGCCGGGCCCTAACCCCAAATACTGGGTTATTGAGTCCTGGAATATCTGAAAGAAGTATCAGGGCCAGCCCCATCCCAAAGGATAACTTATCCTTAACCAAATCTGAAATATTATAGCAGGTGCCAGGAATCGTAAAAAGATCAACACAGAAGAAAGGATGAAAGAAATCAGCTCAAATTGGGATCCAAGTTTCATGCTTGAAAGGATGCTCAACATAAATGATGGCTTGATCTTGAATAGAGGAAACTCCCCGAGGATGTTGCATCAGATATCAAAACTAGGATGGATCACTACAAACAACATTGCTAGAGTGGCTTTACCGTGGGAGGAAAGATTGGAAGTGGTGATCTGCTTGAAAGATGATCTAATAAGGGACGCAATTTACGAGGAAGTGTTGCACATCTCTGCAATGAGCTACGCCCTTTCAGAAAATACTGCCCTGCTATTAACAACAACAAAAAAGGGGACTTTGCCAACAGCATTCAGGCAATAAGGCAGCCGGAGGAAGAGAAAGGTTCCAGAATCATGCCAAACCTAAAAATCACCTAAGAAAATAAAAAAAATAGAGTAGATTGGGGCGATGGTGATAAGTCACCCTTGTGTATTTCCATGGATAACTGTGCAAAAGCCGAAAGAAGAATACCTATACACCAGAACCAGAAGCCTAATGATGATAGAAACTAATCCTGGGGAAGGTTGGCAGAAGCCCTGGTGGTGGTAAAAAAAGGCAATCTTAGCCACCCCTCTCATGGTAGTTGGAACACCAGGGGTTTTGGCCATCTATTCGGCATAGTGGAGATAGGATGGGATGGCTTTGCCTTCAGGAAACATGGCTAAGATCTCCTCCAGTTTTTGACAGTTGTATTACTCTCTTCAACTCCACTTTGAAGGGCCCCCCCAAGGGAAGACCAGACATGGGGTAATTAACCCGAATACAAAATGGAAACCATTTCAGCGTCTCAGAAACATGGAATCCAAACCACTTTACGCAACTAACCTTGATTAAAAGTTTGGGTATAAGGACTGACCGGCCCGAATGGCTAATCTCATGCATGGGAACTCAGCAGGGATAAGAGGACTCAATATTGATCAAGGAAATTATGGACTGTTGGATAAACTAGTAGAATGGCTACCGGACCCTCTGATCATCATATGTGGGGATTTTAACATGGCGGCCCTTGCTGTGAGGAACTGGCACACAGGACTGGTGCTGTGGACAAGGGACGGTTATGGACAGAAGAGTCAGAGTCCTATGACTTGCACTTGCTAAATGGTCAAGTCAGGGGAGATATCCCAGCCCACCCAACTTGGGAGGGGGTGCTTCATCTAAGGTACTGGATTATGTTGTTGTCTCAGGAAACCTACCGTGGGTAGATCCCTTGAAGTACTTCTGTCTTCCGCAAGTGATCATATATAGCAGAGCTATCATGTACTGGTCTGTTCAGATCACCTAGAAAGTACTACCCCTACATGGTGGCAATCACCCAAGGACGCAATCAGCTAAAAATGGACGCTCCTAGAATCAGGGAGTTGATCAAACAATTTGAAGAATTTTTAAGGCATGGAGGACCTAGCTTGGAGTACCCAAAAGTCTGGATGGCTTTCAAAGAACAAAAAAAAAAGCAGACTTGAGGATTAACTTTGAACACAAACTCTCCTTCGATTGGAACCTTGTTGTTGAGAAGAGAAAAATTAGACAAGACAAACAGGATGAACACAGGAAAGACCTTGATAACTGTGGCACTGATTGAATCTAGGAAACAGTGCTATAAAAACAGCTTGAAAACATAAAATGATTCAGTAAGACGCTGAACAAATGCTGGACATTTTAAAAAAAAAAAACATAGCAGAAATTTGAAAACTCTGGAATTCAATAACACCCCGAATGCTGCACTGCAATCCACTGCAGTAGAGGAAGGTGAATGGATCAACCATTTCACAAAAGTATTTGACAAGGTAGAAGAGGCTTAGTGGTGGATTAGAGTGGTCTTTCTCTGCCAAGGAAGAGGAGATATGTCTGCTCATTAAAAAAATACCAGAGCTCAAGAGCGCCAGGGCCTGATGGCTTGACGAATGGCATCCTAAACGGGGAACTGGAACTGTGGTCAGGGTTTCTGGGGACATTATTTGAATGTGTCAAGAAGCTAAAGCACGTACCGGCCACCTGGAAAAAATCCATAGTGGTGCCGATATTTAAGAAGGGCGATCGGACAAATCCAAGCAACTATCGCCCCATCGCACTTCTGGATGTGGTCGGAAAGGTATTTGCTAAACTGGTTCTGGCGGGTCTGGACTTATGGACTCTCAACAGGGAGGCTAGACACCTGGCAGTCAGGTTTTGTCAGGGGAATGAGCACGTCATTCAACGTGATCTTAATCAACCTTATGAAAAAGCGGTTTATCAACCTCAACAGGAAGCATTCATCGATCTATCGCTGGCATTTGACTTAATAAATCAGAATAAGCTGTGGTAAAAACTGGCTAAACCAGGGTGCACCGGGGATAAACTGGACGCTATCAAAGACGTGCACACCAATTGCACATAAAGCTGGACCAAAGGGGTACCCTGTCTCGCTCAAGAACATCAAGAGGCTTAACACCGGGCTGCCCTTTGGCTCTAGCTCTGTTCAATCTCTTTATCAGACCTTCCAGCTTCCCTGGAAAATATAAGGAGTTTCCATCCTAACATCAACGGGGTCCCCAATTGACCATCTGCTTTATGCAGATGATTTGGTCTTAATAGACCAAACCCCTGTGGACCTGCAATGCCAACTAAACGCCCTGAATTCATATGTACATGAGAATGGCTTGAAAATAAATGTAAATAAATCAAAGATCCTGACCATCCAATCAGCAAGACGAAGAAAATTGTCCAAGAAAGTGTGGTACATGGAGAATGAAAAGTTGATTGAAGGTACATCATTCATTTACCTAGGGTGCTGCATAAGTACGGCCCTGAGAGAGGTACCTCAAGTTAACATGCTGAGGCACAAAATATAGACCTTTGTGCATCAAGAAAGGTTGATCAAAAAGAAATTTGGCAACTTTTCAATTATTCCTGTTCTAACCTTCTACGAAATTAAGGTTGTGCCAACAGTGACCTTTGGGGCCTAAGCATTTGGTGAAATACCAGGAAAATATGGGATACCATTGAAGCCCAGTTCTGTAAAAAAGTGCTGAAGATCCCAAATTGTATTCCCCCCTCAGTGATAAGACAAGGGCTGGGCTTGATCTCAATGCATGCGCAGATCATTTGGAATAATTTGAGCCTGTTTTGAAACTGCATTCTAGAGGCTCTGGTAAAAGGCTTTGGCTTACTAAAAGAAGGAATTGTGGATGGTCGGGATAAAAATCTTCAAGACTGGAGAAGAGCTTGTCATGACGCCCTATGACACTTAGCTATGACTGAAGACCAGTTACTGACCAACCCGGTCTCAAAGTGCAAGCTGTGGCGAGAGGACTGCATTTTGACTCAAGAAAAAGCGAACCGAGTGAAATTTTGTCACCAGGAAGTTGCTGTGTGCAGGCCCTACAACGTTTTGGCCAAAATACTTGATGAAAGTGTCCACGTAGCTGGATTAGAACTAGGTGCATGCGATTTCGCTTGAACGTATATCCCACCATGGAAATCCTCGTTTATAGTGATATTTTCGAAACCCATATTTTCGAATGCCATTTTCTCGACACCAAATTTGTTTTAATGGTTTTTTAAAAATGTTATTTTTAAAATGGGGGGTTCCCCCCCCCAAATCCCTGTTTTTTTTATTTACACTTTATTTTACTAACGAAACCCCAAAAAAAAGAATACAAAACAAAAAACCATTCGAACAAAAAAAAGAAAAGTCGGCAAAATGTTTGACATAACGGTAATTCGAAAATATGTTTTCGAAAATATGACCGGATAACGGAAATCCTAGCATCTAGGAATAAAGATGGCAAAAGGAGCATGAGCTGCAGACTGTGAGAGAAGGAGAAAGAAACAATAAAACACTTAGTCCTGTTCTGCAGGCTGATGACCTTGCATAGATCTGTGATGCTGGGACCTTATTTTGAAGAGCTTAAAGAATGCAGCAGAGATGACTGGTTGCAGATCTGTATGCAAGGGGAAAAGATGCCGCTAATAATTGCGTTGGTCATCTATCTAAAGTTTTTTAAAGTATTAGTGAAAATGACTGTCTTTGTGAGGCAGAAAGGACTGATAAGTGAAACTAATAATTGTACAGTTTTCATAGATGTCTGTTAAGTATTTAGCCTTTACAAAAAGTAAAATATCCTATTTAAAAGTCATAATACTGTGATGCTGGAAATGCATTGTAGGGACAAGGCCTCCATGTCTTTGTCCTGTATTCCTTTATCATGAGTGTTCTGTGTTTTCTTCTGCACAGGAGTCCACGTGGTACTCCTGGCAGTGCAGCTCTTCCTGTTTTGTTGTGGTGAACAGAGACCCTTGGCATACACTTATGGCACCCATGGGTTGGTGTACATCCCTGTAACCCTAGTGTATGCTTTTGGGCACCTGTGTGTGGCCCACAGAGCAGGGTTTTGGCTGGTGGCAGCTCCATGCTGAATTTGGCAGGTGCTCTTAGTATCCTCCATTTTGGGACACCCAGGCCCTGCCATAGGAAGTAGTGGATTTGTGATAGGAGACAGGATGGCCTCTGTGGCCTCTTGGTTTCAGTAACCTGTCATCTTGTTTTCCCAAAGTCCTGGAAGCCCTGACTCTGTCCCTTCCCATGGCTCGCTGTTGGATGGAAGAACCATATATGGTATTGTGGGGAAGTCCAGGCAAGACTAGCTGGAGCCTTCCTAGCGATTGTATGTTTTGGGTACACCCTTGGGGTGGGACCTGGGTTAATGGAGTGTGTGACCAATATGCACTTCATGTTGTGGGTGTCTGGTATCTGTGTGTGTGTGAGACACAGAGTGAGACAGCCCTGCTGAAACTGACATGAATGCAGTGTGGTTTGCTGAAAGGCTGGGTGCTTGCCCCAATCCACATTCCTTGTTGTGAGTGTCTGGATGGAAGAGAATAGCCTGAATGCACGGTGAGCCTGATTGGCTGCCTGATTGCTGAATGCCCTGCTGAATGATTGGCTGCCTGAGCTTGGCTCAGTAGTGTGAATAAGAGACAGAACAGTATATCTGGGGACCGCTCACTTACCAGAACTGTTCAGAAACTGAAGTCGAAACTTGATGCTTAACCTTGAAGCCCAGCTGGTAGAAGAAGGTTCAGCTGCTGCTTTCCTTCAACGCAATCCAAAAACTGTCGTTTCTCTAAGAAACTGATCCAAGAGAGGACCTGGCTAGGAGACCTCTCCCTGAGCTACGCGGGAACATCGGGCAGAAAGCTAATCTTCACCAAGGCTACCTGGAAGCCAGTCCCGAAAGGCTGTCGACCGGAGACGTGGACCGCCAAGGAATCTGAAGTGAAGCACCCGGACATCGAAGTCCAGCATTGTGAAGCAGGGTTCGGAGGTTTGACGTGACCGATGGAAGCCCATCGAGTTGTGTTGCCCAGAAGCAGGGACAGCTTAACGCCGAACTGATCATCGACCGAAGCTGCAACGCTCCATTGCATAAAAACATTTAAACCAAGGACTACCTTGTCATCACCGTCGACCACTTTGTCGCGCCAGAGTATGTCGAGGTCGTTGACGAACCGAGGAGAATCCGCTGGTGGGTTTCCTTTAATCCCAAGTCCACAAAGATGCCGACGAAGATCCGAATGCCAGCTGTGGTCGAGTCCCGATCATCGATGCCAACACCGACGCCCGCTGCCGGGCCTACGTTCTTCATCAAGTACTTTTTGCAGCAACAAACTCTTGTCATCGGGGTATGCCGCACACCTCTTCAAAGGACGTCCATGACCGAACATATATGCACTGGGCTTGTTAATGCACTTTATTTACAGGTTGCCCAGGTGGGGGGATCCTCACACAGAACTGAGTCTTTGGTAGGGACAAAGTATTCTGCCATTTGTTTAACCCAACTTGTCTTCCTCCCTATTTCTATTGTTGATTCACTTTACTTTTTGATTTGTATGCCATTGAAACTGTCAGCAGTTAGTGCTTTTTAAAGGAGTCAAGAGTTAACTGTGGTACCACGTAGCCATTGTACATATTTACCATATTAGTATTGCCAAAGCACAAAGTGTGTTATTGATTGTGTGTGTGTGTGTGTGTGTATATATATATATATATCCTTATTTATATCCTTATTTATATAAAGAACTGTTATCATCTAACAGTGTGTGGGTAACCGTTGTGGGGTTTGGGGACTATACTGTACTTAAGAATCAGCCTGCATCACCTCCTGCGAGCTTAAGCTTTGATTGCTCGTCCTTAACTACCCTATAGAGACTCTTGACTGGGGGGCCCTGTGCTTCTACTCTGCCATATAGAGGGCAGTAGTACAGACCCCACCCTCCAACCCCCAGTCTTTACACTGGTGGCAGCTGTGGGGTGCTAATGTTTGAAAGAATCAGTGTGTAACCTTGCCACTTACAAAATATCCACACTTTTTTAATTTGAGGTTTAGTTGTGTACTAGATAACTACATTACAAGCAATGGAATCTATTGCAAATGGTAAATTGACTAGGATGAGCTTAGAGGCTCTCCAGAGTGTTTGTGAAGCCAGGAGTTAGACTTTGAAGATAAGTCTAGGGCTGAGCTGATGAGGAACAGGGGGGATGCAACCATTGAAGACCCTGCCCCTGGGGTTGTTATTGAATCTGATTCTGGAGGCAACACCACTCCTGCTGCCTCTATTCCGAAACCCAGCATTGTTTCATCAGGGAATTCCTTGGAGCTTGAATTATTGAGGATACAATTGGCCTTTGAATATACAAGTTGGAAACTGAAGCTGAATTTAGGAAGGAGGAGTTGGCACAGCAAGTGATACTCAAAAATAGGGATCTTGAACTCAGACTGGGATCTTGAACTTTAAAAAAAAAGTACACTGAATGTCAGAGAACCCAGCTAGAGGAAGCTAGAGTGGAGACTTCAGCCAAACCAGTTGAGTGTGTCAAGTCCCCTTCCACCAAGTTTAGGAAAGATTTGGTTGGTGTGTATGTGGAGGGTTCCGATATCCTCCAACGGATTGAGGCGTTTCAAATGGCTTGTGGAATCCATGATGTTGATAAGAGATTGAGCCAAGTGTGTGTTAAGAAGAGTGCCTCAGACTGGTTATGACTGTATCCTGAAACCGAGTGTGAAAGAAAGGGGTCAGTGTGAGTGCAAGAAATCTACTTTGATTGCCAAGTTTGGCAAGACACCCACCCAGTACCTCAGGGAATATAAGATAAGAGAGAATGTGTCTTGGATTGACTGGCTGAGTGCTACACATTTGAACATGATGGGGTGGATTGAACACTTTTGTTGAATTGTGCCACTTTTTGTTTTTTGAACATTTTTCTGAAGCCTGTTCACCACAGCTGCGTCAGTACATTGCGGACAGAACGTTCAGGATCCCTTTAAGCTGACCAGGATGGCTGACAAGTGGGTCTCCCACCGAGTGTCCCCAAAGGAATCCAGTGGGAAAGACAAGGACAAAGATAAGGGGGCCTCTCAGAAGTCTGAGGAGTCCCAGTCGAGTAAATCTAAGCCTTCCTCTCCTAAGACCCACAAATCTAGTGGGGATAAGGCTTATGTGGGTGGGAGTAAGAATAGTCGTCTTCCTGCTGCAAAGCAGGCTCCCAGTGGATCCAGTACCGTACCTCGCATTCCTGGCACTTGTTGGGATTGTGGGGCTCTGGACCACAAGAAGGTGACCCCAAGTGTAAAGGTAAGGCACTTGGAGGCCAGGCTGTCAGCCTGACCTAACCTTGCTTCATGCCTGAGATGGAGGCCACTGTCCTCCCCTCCGGTACAGTAATCACATTTGGTGCTCCTGCAGAGGTTTCCCTAGTGTCCAATGGGGCCTGGGACCAGTACACAGAAGTACTGGCTACTATCCCACAAAACACCCACAGATATTTGAGATGTGTCCTCCTGAATGGCCAGCCTTCTAGTGGTTTGAGAGACAATGGGGCAGGTATGGCAGTTGTGGACAGGACCCTGCTCATGCCAGAGAACTATGTAGGTGCTCCTCTGAGAAATACCAGGATAGCTGGTGGGCCTCCCAAATTATCTCCTGTTGCCCTAGTCACCATCACGATTGCGAACAAGACAGCAAAGCTATCGGTCCTGGTTCAGGACAATGTGCCTGCCAACATTTTGTTGGGGAATGATCTTGTGGAGTTGGGGTTGATCTCGAATGGTCTACCCCTGACTGCTTCTGCTGTCACTTGATCACAGGTCACACAGGGTCTGACTGCTAGTCAGGTTCCCAAGCCAAAGGGGAGACCCGATCCGAGACGGAAGAACAAGAAGGCCACCTCTGTGAAAGGGGCTCCTCCTCCTCCTGCTGCTGCTTTACCAGCACCCACTGGGATTCAGTCTCTGGACGGGCTGGGCCCAGTGGTAACCCAAGACTCAACTCCAGAATACTCCTGCGGGAGAGGTGCTCAACCCAGAGGATCACCCTGACCTTCAATGCTTGATGGCTGAAGGGGGGGTCCTCCAGGGGAGACTTCTGTAAGGCTCAGAAAGAGAGTGCCACTCTCTCTCAAGGGTCTAGAAAAATAGCCCAGGCACAGGGTGAAGTGCCTAGGTCATTCAAAATGTATTGGGAGGGTGAGCTCCTTTTAGTGAGCCCAGTAAACCTGGACTACACTGTACTTAGGAATCAGCCTGCATCACCTCCTGAGAGCTGAAGCCTGGATTGCTTGTCCATAGCTACCCTATAGAACACGGGTGCTCTGTGCTTCTACTCTGCCATATAGAGGGCAGGAGTACAGAAACCCCCTTCCAGTCTTTACAAATACCTTTTTAAATAGATTTTAAAAAACATATCAGTTCTTGTAAATGGAATCCCGGTTCAGGCCCTAGGAGATTCTCCTAACAAATAGCAGTACGAGCAGATATATTACCGTCTGAGAAATCAAAGGGGCCATTGTTAGTAAAGATCACTTGTGTCCACGGACACCAAGAGGTTTTCCCCAAAGTGGCTATACCCGTTCAAGTGCAAGGAACAACCACCAATTTCCCTTCAGCCATCATCTCAGGTCTACCAGAGGAAACTATTATCGGGACTGGCTTCCCTAATTGTCCATCATTATTGCAGGAGGTCAACACATGTCATCCAGTTTTCACCGATCGAAACCTGGCAAGAAGAACCGTTTATACCCATAACTTATGTATGGGATTGGTCTTTGATTCCAATAGACTTACAACACGAACCACCCCGGGAAGCCATCAGCATATGCCCCTTGTGCGAGAGGCCTTATTTATAGGAAAAGAGTATGTGAGGAACCCGAGGGCGTCCTTACTTCTTTTCCCCCGGCAACCACTGCTCAGGGGGCCTGGGAAAGGCCATCGCTTTTGGAACCTGATTCAGGGGATGGATATGCGAGAGAGGATCACCTGAGTGGAGGAAACTTGGGGAGTGGGGAGAGGTCGTCCGTGGGTGAGACATGGTATTCCCCATACTCTTTTGAAAATTAACTGAAGAGGGAGAATCAGAATGTGCCCTCCACCCCAGAAGACCCTTCAACAGGAAGAAGAATCTGCAACAATATGGCAGTAGTTCATATGAACTTTCACCCATTCCCACTACTCCCCACAATGGTTAATTATCACGAGAGATACCCTCCGAGCAGACCCTACAATCCAGCAGTAGTAGTGTGAATCTTACCCAGAGTGAACGAGGAGACGCAAGACGGAGTTGGAGACGGTTACATGGACAGACTCAACTAAGTACCAAGAGACCAAGCAACTTGCGGGAGAGACATCATGATGACTTGGCTACGTTAGACATGAAGCACACCTGCTATCCACACTCCCTGGACACACACACACACACACACACAACTACACGAAGAACATGGGTATACAGCTCTATAGTTAGAAGACATTGACATATACATACTGTCTGCACATATATTATTTTGACATTAGGCCTGCTATAGCACCGTGGTAACGCAAAAAGTGTTTGTGTAAATGCTTGCAAAAGCTCATATTTAAGAACCCTAGGGTGTGGCAGGAGCACTCAAGGGACCCGACAGCCATAATGCACTAACATAAAAACTATTAGACGATGTTTATAGTAGAAGCCAGACCAGAAAAATCGAATAGGCCGCGATCGGCTTAGAAAAGGGTACCTCAAGCCTCACAGAATTATGTACAAGCAAAACTACTGTGGCAGGAGCGAAGCTGCCATCAAGGTCGCAATGTTGCAAATGACATTCCTCACTCTGAACCCAAGTAACACTGGCTGCAGGAAAGGTGCGTTCTCCGACAAAATGCAGAATAATTCAGAGCTCCTGGGCTCACAGACGTGGTCTCCAAGCACGTGACCTGGCAAAGCTGAGTGGCTGCCAAGATTGAGGCCTGAGAAGAGCAACCTGTTCCGCCGTCCAGACAATGACTACAACAAAATTGTTAGTCACGCTACAGTTCTGCGTTGGGAACTGGAGCGCGCTCATTACAGCTATCGGCTACACACCGTTATGATGCTGACACATAGTTGCACCTTGCAGATACATAATTGCACAAGGCACCATTCACAGGTGTTCTGCGGCTGGGAACAGTGTTAGTCCTAGGCTCTGGGGGCTTGTGGCTCATCCAATCATAGCCAAGGCCCCTAGGGGTGGACAGTGGGGGTCACCACCAATCACACGGCTTACTCACTGTAACAAATGTCAAATAACTTTTTAGGAATGGCTAAGCGTGCCAACTGACACTACACTGTCCAATAACACACCACCTCCATACGTTTCTATATGGAAACTACTACTTAACAGCCTATCCCAAGTGAAGATAGATTTTTTGAGATGGTTCCCGAGAATGATGCAAATTCATGATCCACATAACAGGCAATGTGTTGTGTGGGTGGGTTTCGTGTATGCGAGAAGAGGGAGGTGTAATTTGTAATTAATGTCGGTGCTGTAGTTGTTTTGACACATGCATGGTGGTAGGGACCTGAGCAGAGGTAGAAGTCTCCCTTTTCTGTGTTTGTTCCAGTATCGTGGTGAGGGGCTCTGGTGATGAGCAAGGATTGTGGGCTCAGTAGGCTCGGACTGTGACAACTTGTATATATGTGGTATTCCTATGTGTTGGGCGTTCTAGTTCAGAATTTGGGGTACATTTACCCACTCGGCAGAATTCCCCTCCATCACCAAGCTGCACTTCAGCAGTTACCAGCAAAATGACTGCGCTGGCTCCTTTGCGCACCATTGCCTCGCATCAAAACTGCATTTTTCAGCTTTAAAATGATAGCTGCACTGTCTTGCCAACCACCTATTGGGCAAGATGGAACAGGGAGCAAACTAAGAAAGGCTGCCAGTGGGTTTTCTTACGTGCACCAAAGAAGAGAATTGAAAAGCAGCACTGCTTTGCTGCTAGCTCAGAATTTCCACTAGAAAAAGGAAACATTTTACATTTAAAATGATGCGCCCTGATGCTCCTTTCATCTGTTAAACAAAATACAGTTCTGATCCAGTGAGGCCCAACTATGCCCAGCCATATGCCAGTTGTGCTTTAGAAAAAGAAAGCATTTCTCACTGAATGACAGGGTGTGTCAGGTAAGATCTGGGAAATCAACAGAAACCTCACTCCCAGCCGTACGGAAAAACGCTTGACTTTTATGCCACAAAATGTCAAAAATAAATGTTTCATAAGAAACCCTAGCTCTCTGTGCATATGTCAATTTCAGTGGACCTGTGCCTTGAACAGATTGCTGTGTAAGAGAAACTGACTAGGGCTGCAAACAATGTTTGGAATCCAGAGGGAAGAGAAAACCGAATTTGAAAGGGACATCCCAGCAGAATTCACCATGTCTCAAAATGGGCTTTTGCAAACAAGAAATATATCCGTTTTAAAATTGTAATGTTGAATAAGGCCCTGTCCTTGCCTAGAAATGAAAGAGGGGTTTGGTTAAAATATAAGAAGTTTTATTCTAACAGCCTGGCCTTTTGGGATCAGGAAAACTAAATAAATAATAAATGCATTGGCTGTAATGGGGAACCAGCCAAACAGGTTTCCTGCATGGCTTCAAAGGACAATTGTGTGCTGGCAACAGGAGTGGCCATCCCCCAAAAAGGAGCCACATGGATTTCTGGGACACCTACATGTTACTTTCAGCATCTGGAAGCTCTCAATGGACCAAGTGGATGCATCTCACACGCTCGTCAGACTCTTCTGTGCTCCAGCTTGAGACAACACATTCTGGGACATCTACGTGTTACCTTTGGAAGTGACACCTAACATTCACTCAAACTGAGAACTCCATGGCAGCCCTGGGCTAAACTGACAGTTGGTGGTAGCCTGGAAAGACATGACCATATTTGGAGGACAAAGGGCCAGCCCAACTGGCTTAAAAGACTGTTTCATTAATAAACTTTAAGACTTATTTTGATAACCGGGCAGTAATGTAACAGTTTTACAGTTTAAATGTAATTTATGGGGATATAAAACAAGATATCGTGGCTTGCCATAGCACGTATGGGACGGAAACGCCATGAAAATGTGAATCATGGGAAAGGTACATATGGTGGAATGTTAAAAATTAATGGAAATCTGCTCTATGATGATATGTACACATACCTAAAATTGTGGAATTTTGGGTGAAGCGGTTCCCACTAAAAGTGTGAAAAATTATTAGAAGGGCAAAACAGCAATCTGCCTATGTAATTTGCAAAAGTGCCACAACTGTAAAAAGGAGTGATTTATGTCTAAATAGATTTTTTGCAAAATTGACTGCGGGATGGCTTTGTACCTCATAAAACAACCCCATAAAATGAGCCCCCTCCTTGAGGAGACGACCAAGATAGGCTGAGCTATCCGGTTCTTAGGGGTAGGTCTAGCTTAGTTCTGCCCAACAAAAATCCTGTGATGTCACCTCACCTTATAAATAAAAGGGGGAAGCTCACAAGGGGAGACCCTCTTCTGAATTTCCAGCGCCTGCGTATCTAGATATTCCACCTTCACTCTGCAAGATTCCAGATTCTACTGTCAGGCCAGAGCATAGCTGATCCTATCCAGGCAGGACCATTGATCCAGAAACCCCACTAGAAATCCCAATAACTAGGGGGAAAAGCTGTGGTACCCTTTTGGTAGTATCCTGTGACCAGACTGGCTTTTTGCCCCTCTACCTGCATGCTGATGTGCCGTGACCAGACAGGCCCAGCTGTTTACTGCTAGGAGAGCCCAGCGGTGATCAGTGACTAGATATTGCCTTGAGTCCAGAAACCCGGTTGGCTGTCCCCAAAATCCAAACTCCAGCGCTGATTTATTCCCCCCCCCCATCCCATAGCAACACATAGCATACCCCATCTTGATACATTGGGCTTCATTACGAGTCCGACGGTAACCGAGCTGGAAAAAAACGGCAGGTTACTGCCGGACTCGTATTACCATTCTGCCTTCGTGATTCCCAGAATTAGCGGGGCATTACGACCCCGGTGACCGGGGAATTCCGTAGGCGGAATTGTGTAAATCCCCATTCCCATGGAGCCCCATAGGACTCCATGGGGATGGGGACCATAGAAACACCAGTTCCGTCTATGACAGAGCCGGTGTTTCCATGTCCGCCTGCAGGCGGGTGGTGTTAAACCCGCCAGGTCAGACCTGGCGGGAGTGACACTTCCCACCTGCAGGACACTTAATCAGCCGGTCCGGAAAGAACGGTGGTGGCGGTTTTACCACCACCGTTCTTTCTGGACCGGCAGGGTCGTAATGAGGCCCATTGTCTTTGTCCTGCTCTCTAAGCAGTCCCATCAATACCCTGATAACTTGATTTCTTCGTGTTAGCTCCATTCTTCCAATCACTTCTGTCTTGTAAGTCGTTAGCAATATTTTGATTAAATAAATTAATTCTCCCTAAGAAAAGAGGCACATTGCGTGAAGGGTTACAACTGCAGCATAACTTTTCTATTCACGGTTGGCGTTTCTCTTTTCTAGCCATTAAATCTAGTTTAAGTGAAACTCGTCCTTTCCTTTCCCAACCGATTTTCTCTTTTAATTGCTTTATTTTCCCAAAACTGAATCTCCTTCCATACTGAAAATCTCATCCAATTATTTAGTTAGTCACTCTTTCCTTTCCATATTATCCCTGTGATGTGAATCTACCCCCAGCCTAAAAACCGCATTCCGAATCGGTCTATTTCACCCGTTTTATTTTATCGTTTTGACATTTAAAACTGCAAAAGAGAAAAATGCAACTTTTCAACGTGTGACTTTGGCTGCACTTTGTTTTTACTTTCAAGTTGCTTTTTGAACTGTATGCCCTTTGTTGATACCTTGCCTTGTAGCTGCTAGTGATATTACATACCTGACACTGTGATGAGTCAAATGATGTGATGAATCATATTTAACTCATTTATTATTTTACCAATTAAATTAATTATTTACCAATTCCGAGTGTCATTTTCTGCAATTGCAAAGGGTTTTAAAATGCCTCTTATTTTGTGAGGGAAGGTTGATTCTGTTTGCTGCCCAATATCCCTGACTCCTTGCTGCTCCTTTCTATCCACTCAAAATTTGATCAATTGGGGTTTGTGGGAGCATTGCAGGGGGAAATCTTAACTTGCTTTCTATCCGAATAGAAAAAACGCTCCTATTCATTTGTGCTTTAGTTATGTTCTTGTAGAAGGTCAACCAAGTGTATTTCCTTAGTTTACATTGTAACCATCACCCCATTGGTGATTGCTGCCCAATATTAAAATTGTGTGCTTTTCTTTGATTTTAAAATAAATAAATATTGTATTGTATTCCCACCAACCGGCCTGGTTCATGGCACATTGTGACCCGGGGTATTTGTAAAAGTGGGTGTGAGACGGGTTGGTGTCAGCTCTATTCGAATTCGTAGAAAATAAAGAAAAAGTATTCTAATTGAGCGCTACATCATAGGCTAAGGGCAAGAGTCCTCGTCCGGTGTGTGATGCCCGATTTGTGGTTCTTTACAAACTGGGGGCTCGTGCTGGGAATTGGAATTCACCCGTGACAGCTTAACACAGCAGGCTAACCTTCACGGTAGTGATACTTTGTGTGGTTGGAACACTGGGCTACGCTGTAGAAGCGCCTCCCCAAAACAAAGACCCTAAGTGTCAGGCCTGTGTATAAAATTAAAGCTATATAAACCCCAAACTAGACAAAAAGCAACAAAATACAGGTTACCTTTATAGAAATACATTAATAAAGAAAAAAAACACTTTCCAGAATGGCCACAGTAGAGATCAACATGGCTAGGGAGCATCTTCTGCCCAAATTATTTGTCAGGGGGGAATGGGCAGAGCAAGATGAGAAAGTCTGGCTAGAAGAAACGATGCAACAGGTCACCGACATGGACACGTGGCAGGACGGTGGCCTATTACATCAAGCTTTGAACGAGTTGTACATGACTCCGAAAATTAAAGAGGAGCAAATTAAAATTGTCAGAATCACGGTCTACATGTATCTCCATATGGCAGTGATGCGGGCAAAGCATGAAGAAAATAGAACTATTGCGCAAAATCAATCTGAATTAAACTCAAATTCAGACTGAGCTAAAATTAGTGGAAGAAAAATTGAAAAAGAGCCAAGATTCTGAGTAGAATCTGGAAAGTACATTAAACAGCTAAAAGAGGACTTGGCTCTACAACAACAGAATAATTCTGACCAAGAGGCCCAAATTAGAGGCATTAAAAGTGGAGTGTCAGGAAAAGGCTGCCTCTCTGGAAGAGCATCAACAAAAACTAAATCAACAACTAAAATATAATAGTTTGCTCAGAACAAATAACCGTGTTACAAAAGCAGATGGAGAAAGTGGAAGAGGAAAGTAATAAATTAATTATTAGACAACTCCACCTGCAGACAGAATTTGAGCAAGAGCGCAAGAAATTAAATGTTATCAAGCAACAAAGGGCTGACCTGGCTGAACAGAGGGGCACCCTAAATTAGGAGAAAGATGCCCTATGTCAGGAAGTAAACAACCTAAAAACAGATTTACAAGAAAAAGAGTTAGGCCTCCAGAAACTCAATGAACTCAAAAATAGAATACAAAAAGTTATTGGAGCACACCAGATGGCTAGAAGGTGCTCTGGAAGAGAACACCCAAACTAAAAATGCGCAAACTCAGAGGTGAATCTCCTGCAACAAAAATTGTCAGTGTTCCCAAACTATACAGGCAGCACAAAAAGATAATGAGGCCATCTGTGCGGAAAAAGATTAGCTCCATGTTACGCTCACCTGATCTCTGCGGGGACGTTGGGGCATGGTTGGGGCCCTCCCTGGAGTTGGCTCCCCTGGATCCGGGTCTACCCTCAGCTGCTGTAGTGTGGACTGCTCTGGTCACTGGCAATGCCCTTGGGAGAAGGTAAGAGGCAGTGAAAATGCTGCAGTTGAATTGCGATCCCCCTGAATGAAGGAGCATGCGTTTTCCCATAAGCTCTCACGTGTTGTTTTGTAAAGATGAGCTCTCCATCCTGCTTCTCTTCAGCAGGGGTGCTGTAGATAGACCTAGTTGCTTCACTGGTCCGTATACGTGATGGCCCAGACTGGCTGCGACCAATCGTCTTTTGGAGGTAAGTGTCCGTAACAATGATTATTGTCCATAAGATTTTGCAATGTCTTTTCCAATGATTCTTGCCTGTAATCCTTATGTCTTTCCCTTTGAAGATGGTCCCGCTGTGTCGTGGTGTTGGAAATGAGCCTGCATGGTGCCAGAAGGGAAATGGAGCGGCCCCACTGGAGGGTAAGTTGGGTTTCTAGGTAATACGCAAGGCTTAGGTATTGCGCGGCCAAGTGTTAAATGTTTATGCAGTTTCTAACCGTGTGCGTTCCTTTTCTCTTGCAGGGATAGCCCGACATCGAATGATGGAGAGCGGTGATCCGAGAACCTGTCAGCGGCTGGTAGATGCATGATCCATGAAGATGCTGGATGAGAAGAAGACCCCCACGTAGGTGCGCTCGGACAGGTGAGGATGAGACGAGCTGCAGGCGATGGACTTGCAGAAACAGGCAAGATGCGCGCTGTGCTGTGAGCGATGGTATGGCTGGATTCAGGTAAGATGCGCGCTGTGCTGTGAGTGATGGTATGGCTGGATTCAGGTAAGGGGCGGGCGGCGCTGTGAGCGATGGTATGGCTGGATTCAGGCAAGATGCGCGCATTGAAGATGATGTCCAGGCCCTGATGGAATGCGTACTTAGCTGGAAACAGGTAAGAGCTTCAGACAGCGGTAAGCATTATGCTGCACAGAGCAGACTAACACAAAACCTCTACATGCGGGTGGGGCTGGCTTAAATAGTCTGGCTCCAGCCACTCCCCTTTAGCACCGCCTTGTGGCCCCCACCTCACCACTCCCATAGACTTCTGCACGTGCCTTCCAATGTCTTCTAATGGCCATGCCCGGCCTGAGTGCACGTGTTTTGGACTCAAAGTGTGCAGAGCACACTTTATGAGCCTGGCGCCAAAGGCGCCAGGACAGGGTCCATTTGGCGGATGAAAGTGATGGCCCTGGGTTAGTGACTATGACAGCATTCCCCCTCAAGGCACCTCTCACGGGTGTTAATCCTCCTGGTCCTGGCTTGGTGGGATTGTCTCGATGGAATCGCTTGACTAGTCGTGGAGTATGGACAAACTCAACGAGTTCCCATGTACGATCTTGAGGTCCATAACCTTGCCAATCAATCAGGTAATACAGCTTTGATCGCACTATTTTGGAATCCAGAATGCTCTTGACTTCATACTCTGGTTCACCTTCTATGATTTCTGGCTCAGGTGGTGTTGAGATCCGAGTGTGAGGTTTCATTGGCTTTAGAAGGGATACATGGAACACCGGATGGATTCGCATGTTGACTGGTAATTCCAATTTCATGGCAGCCGGGTTAATAATGGCTGTGATGGGGTAAGGTCCTAGGTACCTTGGACAGAAGGCCTGAGGATCCTTCAATGGAATGTTTTTGGACGCCAACCAAACTTTATCTTCGACTTGATACTGTGGGGCCTCTTTTCTATGTCTATCCGCAAACCTCTTTTGTTGTTCCTTGGCTCGGTTCAAGTTTTCGGTAGCTTCTTTAAGTGGTTGAGTGATGGTTTTATGTAAAGAAGTGATTGCTGGCATTTCTAAATTGTCAAGCGGATCGAAGGAGGATGTTCTAGGATGTTGGCCGTTCATTGTGTAGAATGGTGTCTGTCCGGTACTAGTATGGATAAAGTTATTGTAAGAAAATTCAGTTAACCAGAGAATATTTTTCCAGGACCCTTCCGCCTGTTGCAACATACATCTCAGGTATTGCTCGAGAGTCTGGTTGGTCCTTTACGTTTGACCATCGGTTTGGGGGTGGTGACTCGTGGATAACCGCAGGTCGATTTGGGCCATCTTTCAACATCTTTTCGAGAAAGCTGAGACAAATTGCCTTCCGTGGTCAGAAACCAGTACAGATGGAAAAACGTGTAGTTTGACGATTTGCTCTAAGAATACTGTGGCTAAAGTAGCAGCAGTGGGAAGTCCTTTTAGTGTAATAAAATGTGCCCATTTTAGAAATTAGGTCCACTACGACCAGGATTGTGTTAAACCTCTCGCAGGGTGGTAGATCGGTTATGAAGTCCATAGACAGTGTGTGCCAAGGTGCCGGTGGTACTGTTAATGGGCGCAACAGCCCTGCAGGACATTACTTCTGGGATTTGAGTTGGGCGCAAACACCACAAGTAACAAATTGGGTAACATCCTTTCTCCAGGTGGGCCACCAATAATTCTTTTGGATCTTGGTTTGAGTCTTAGCAATTCCAGGATGTCCTTCCACCAACGACTCATTGTAGTTGGATATTATTTTGTTTGTTATTTCCTTGTCTCGGATATTTAGTCTTCTTGAAAATAAGGTAAGTCGTCTTTGATGGAATACTGATCTCCCTTGCACAACCGTTCTTGTTGGGCTGATTGATCCATTTGGGATTGTCGATCGGCCTCCTTCAGGTCTTCCCAGCCAGCTGTTACCGCAATCTGATGTTGAATCCATTCTTCAGGAATAATAGCTACTGGTTCTGATGGATTGAAGGCATCTTTGTCTTCCCCCATGCGAGATAAGGTGTCTGCTTTACCATTACGCACTCCGGGTCTGTAAGTTTTGATGAAATCATATTCAGCGAAGAAAAGAGCCCAGCGAAGCTGACGCGATGATTGAGCCTTAGCCGTTTTCAAATATTGCAGATTACGGTGAACTGTGATAACCGTGACTATGTCTGGCTCCTAGAAGGGAGTGTCTCCAAGTTTTGAGGGCTCCTTTAATTGCTAGCAATTCCTTGTCAGTGATTGCATAGTTTTTTTCAAGTGCAGAAAATGTACGGGACCAAAATGCTATGGGATGTATTTGTCCCGTCTCAGGATCCCTTTGTGATAGTACTGCCCCCATGGCTATACTCGAGGCGTCAGTCTCAACCACATAAGGCAGATCAGGTCGAAGATGCCCAAGGACAGGTGCTGAGGTGAAGGTCGGTTTTAATTCTTGGAAGGCGTTCTGCGCTTCGGAGGACCAGAAGAATTTTTTTATTCTTTTTCAGGAGAGAAGTGATAGGATGGATAATCTGTGAAGTTGGGGATAAACCGTCTAGAAAAGTTAGCAAACCCGAGCACACTTTGCACTCCTTTGGAACTGGTCGGGGAAGGCCACTAAAGAATGGCATCTACTTTGCGTGTGTCCATATGAACTCCTCGTGGAGTAAGCATGAAGCCCAAGAACTAACTTCCGTGACATGGAAAAAGCATTTTTTCTAATTTGGCAAACAGCTGATGCTGATGAGGTTTTTCTAGACCTGCCCTTACATGGCCAACGTGATCTTCCTTAGAAGCGGAGTAAATCAGGATATCGATGTAAACAAGGACGCAGACGTCTAACAGTTCGTGAAGTAAGTCGTTCATGAAGAACTGGAACGCCGCTGGTGCATTGCATATCCCAAAGGGCATCACCTGATATTCGAAAAGCCCATACTTAGTTCGGAAGGCTGTCTTCCATTCGTCCCCCTTTTTAACTCTCATGAGGTGATAGGATCCTCGTAGGTCTAGTTTTGTGTAGATGCGATCATTCTTCACCTGATCAAGTAATTTGGGGATGAGTGGCAGAGGGTATCTGTTCTTAACAGTGATTTGGTTTAACGCCCTATAATCTATGCACGTTCTAAGGTCGCCCTCCTTCTTGGGTATGAAGAAGAGAGCTGAGGAGGCAGGAGACTTAGACGGGTGGATGAAACCGTTAACTAGGTACTGATCTAGGTAAGTCCGTAGATGTTGATTTTCTTGTTCAGTTAAAGCGTAGATTCGACTGCAAGGTATTTGTGCTCCAGGGACCAGGTTGATCTGGCAATCGTAAGGCCTGTGTGTGGTGGTAGAGTATTTGCTTGTTCCTTTTGGAACATGTCCTGATAGTCCAGGTACTCGGGGGGCAAGGCACCAGAGAGCCCCAGGATGGGTTTAGCCTTGGCTTTCGGACTCTTCACGCTCTTGTGGTAGCAGCTTTTGGTGCACTCTGGAGGAAAGGTCAGCACTCGTGTTCGCCAGTCAATCCTGGTGTTATGAGTTTCTAGCCACAGCATTCCTAGGATCATCTGGAACATGGGTGCCCCGATAAGATCGAAAGAAATGTCTTCCCGATGACCGTCCTGACACATCAGCATAACTTTGTCGGTAAATTGCGTTACTGGGCCGGATGACAACTGAGAGCCATCCACTGCGGTGACGTTTTCCGACTGTAGTTTCTGTTGGAGAGGAAGGCCTATCCGTGCTGCCATATTCTGATTGATATAGTTACCCACAGCTCCACTGTCAATATACACTTCACAAGCATGTACCTTTGATGGTTGCTGGTGGTGGACTACAAGTACCGGAATGACCAGGTGTGAGGTCTGAACAACTTTCTTCATTTCGCTCGACAAGTGGGCCCCTACGCTTGCCGGGTGCTGGAGTTTTCCGAGGCCTGATCTTTTTCATTGTTGCTGTGGTCCGTTGCACCTACTGCTTTCTTGGGTGGTTTTATTGGGCAATCCCAAAGGAAATGTCCTGCCTTGCCACAATATAAACAAAGTTGCTGTTGCCTCCTTTTTTCTCTTTTTTCATCTTAGGATATAGGGGCCCCAAACCCCCCAATCTGCATGGGTTCAGTTGGCTCATGAGTTTTCACGTGGTTGTCCCTGGGTCGCATATAAACCGACCTCCCTTCAGTTCTCGTGCGGTCATATCTTTCGGTCTTGTAACCTATGGTCCAGTTGCACCGTCAGATTAATGTATTCCGCACAACACTCGGGAGTATTGACCACTTGGGCGAGTACATCCTTCAACTCCCCATACAAACCTTGGTAGAACAGTGTGGTTCTTTTTTCTTCAGGCCAGTTGGTTTGTGCAATGAGGCGATTAAAGGTGGCAATATACGTCAGCAGATCTTGACTTCCCTGCCTAAGGGACAATAGCTCGTTATCCAGGGCTTGTCCTTAGGTATGTCTAGTAAACAAATTTTCCAATTCCCATTGGAATTCACCAAAATTGTGAAGTAAAGGATCATCCTGATTTACTAGTGGTATGGACCAATCCGCTGCACTGCCTCCCAAATATGACAGTTTTTAAAGGCAACCCTGGCACTATCATTAGCGTATGCCCCAGGGCGGCACAAAAAGTGAAGACGACACTGGTTCATAAATATTGCATATTTGTTGGGATCACTGGTGAACCGTTCGGGTGGGGCCAAAGGTACTGCCCCCGGTAGTACCAATTGAACTGGTGGTGAGGTCTGTGGCCAAGGGGGTTGGTGCGATTCCAGGTAAAGGATCTTGCCCTGCATGAGTTTGAAGCATCTGCCGTGCCAGATCGTCGGTTCGTTCTCAAGTGACAATTAGAACCCTTCTCAAGGCAGTAGTCTCTTGTCTGGAGGCATGCACTTCAGCCCGTAGTTCCCCCAGTAATTAGGCCAACTGGTCAGTCTCTGAGGTTTCCATTACGCCCAGGGCAGAGGTTCGGAGAGGCTTTGCGTTCTGTTACGCTCACCTGATCTCTGCGGGGACGTTGGGGCACAGTTGGGGCCCTACCTGGAGTTGGCTCCCCTGGATCCGGGTCTACCCTCAGCTGCTGTAGTGTGGACTGCTCTGGTAGCTGGCAATGCCCTTGGGAGAAGGTAAGAGGAAGTGAAAATGCTGCGGTTGAATTGCGATCCCCCTCGAAGCCCTCTTGCCAGAATGAGAGGAGCATGCGTTTTCCCATAAGCTCTCACCTGTTTTGTAAAGAGGAGCTCTCCGTCCTGCTTCTCTTCAACAGGGGTGCTGTAGATAGACCTAGTTGCTTCACTGGTCCGTATACGTGGTGGCCCAGACCGGCTGCGACCAATCTCCTTTTGAGGTAAGTGTTCAGAACAATGATTGTCAGTAAGATTTTGCAATGTCTTTTCCAATGATTCTTGTCTGTAATCCTTATAATGTCTTTTCCTTTTCCCAATAGATGTGAAGATGGCCCTGCTGTGTTGCGGTGTTGGAAACGCGAATGCACGGTGCCAGAAGGGAAATGGAGCGGCCCCACTGGAGGGTAAATTGGGTTTCTAGGTCATACGCAAGTTGTGCTGCCAAGTGTTAAAGGTTTATGCAGTTTCTAACCTTCTGCGTTCCTTTTCTCTTGCAGGGATAGCCTGACGTCGAATGATGGATAGCGCGATCAGAGAACCTGTCAGCGGCTGATAGATGGAAGATCCATGAAGATGCTGGATGAGAAGAAGACTCCCACGTATGTGCGCTCGGACAGGTGAGGATGAGACAAGCTGCAGGCGATGGATTTGCAGAAACAGGTAAGATGCGCACTGCGCTGTGAGCGATGGTATGGCTGGATTCAGACAAGATGCGCGCTGTGAGCGATGGTATGGCTGGATTCAGGTAAGATGCGCGCGTTGAAGATGAAGTCCAGGCCCTGATGGAATGCGTGCTGAGCTGGAAACAGGAAGAGCTTCAGACCGCGGTAAGCGTTATGCTGCACAGAGCAGACTAACGCAAAGCCTCTAAATGCGGGTGGGGCTGGCTTAAATAGTCTGGCTCCAGCAACTCCCCTCTAGCTCTGCCTTGTTGCCCCACCTCACCACTCCCATAGACTTCTGCATGTGCCTTCCAATGCCTTCTAATGGCCACACCCCGGCCTGGGTGCATGTGTTTTGGACTCAAAGTGTGCAGAGCACACTTTCTTATGAGCCTGGCACCAAAGGCACCAGGACAGGGTCCATTTGGACCCTTTGGAGGATGAAAGTGATGGCCCTGGGTTAGTGGTCATGAAACTCCACCAGCAGGTGGCAGCTCAAGAGCGGGTCATAGAGGCCAGTAAAAACCTGAAAGCCGAGCAAAAGGCTCAGACCTTTTCCTATTATCAAGGGGTAGGGGCTGAGAAGGAGAAACCAGCAAGGTTGGAGAAAGAGTATGCTAGATTTTATCCAAACTGGAGGGACACTGAACAAGTAGAGAGTGACAGAGCAACACCTGATCATAGTATGATGACCTCTGTACTAAGAGACTCAAACCCATTTAATACCTTGTACACTGCTGGCTTCATGTCTGCTGGTTCACATGAGCCAGAAACCATGAGGCCGTCAGAATTAAATAGGCCTAGCATAATGGAGCTGACAGGTCAGCACCCCCAGAAATTGATGGATGGCCGTCCCTGTATAGATACAAAAATATTAAGGCTGATGTCTCTGACAAGGAAGCCTCCTGTGAGGAGAAAGTCAGGGAATTAGATCTGCAGAAATACTACACCAAAGGGACCAGTTGGTTCGATTTGCAGAAAAACAGCATGAAATGTGGCCCCAGAAGAGTATTCTGAAGACCTCCACCCAATCGGGGCAGAGGGGGGATCCTCCGCCAACCCTGGAAGCAGGGAGGAGTCAAAAGACCACTCTCCTGTGCACCACAGGGGAGAAGAAACTAAGCCCCACCATTCTGCGAGCCCCTCCCAAGCTAACAGAATCAGGGAGCGCCTAGAAGATCATCGGGGGCCCTCAAACAGTAGCGCCTCTGAGCCTGAGGGCGAATGGACTCAGGTGACGCGGGCAAAAGAAGGCAAATAAACTAAAGAGAGTTCTGGTGAAAGACCCCATTAGGCAGATCAAGGCTATTAGGAATTTCATAACACTGTACCATAAAAACGCAAAATATTCTGTCTGGGAGCATTTGGAACTCTATGAACAAATGATGGACACTTTTCACCTTAAAGATAGCCAGAACTACATATATTATGCTAAATGGACGTTCTCTCCGGAGTACTCCAGCTTCTTTGCTGGACTGGAAGACCAAAACCTTTCAAGATGGTCCACCTACAAAGCGGCCATTTTTAAGCACTTTTCCGCTCACAGAAACATCCAAGAAGCTCCCAAAGCGGCCTACAATTTACAATGCGGAGAAGATCTGGCCCAATGAGAATTTGTGCAGGAGCTAAAACGCGCCTTTAAAAAAACCACTAGGAGGGTGCGCACGGATAGCAGAGAGTTTATAACTACCTACTTTCATGCACTCCCAAAATACATCATGACCCAGTTGGTGAGGGATTTTCATGATAAAAGATCCCTGGACGGGGTATAGAGCAGACTACACGGATATATGAGGTCCAGAAACTTGGAGAAAATAAAAATCAGGTAAAAAAAAACTAAACCACCCAACACCCCTACTGCTGCTAAGGTGGCGGAGGTGAAGGTTGCCCCCATTTTGGACCTAGAAATGGAGTGGCCTAAAAATGCACCTACCCAAACCAGCAAAACCAGAGGCAGAGAAGGCTTTCTAACCAATCAGAAACAGGTGGCAGTCAGGGAGGTAATCCTACCAATGGGACCCCTAACTCTCCTGATTACATAATTCCCAGATACAAGAGCATCCAACCTATCTTGGGGTATGTATGAATCCCCCCCCCCCAGCCCAAGGGGGGGGGGGGGGTATTCAACCAGGTAGCTACTGCCTCTGGAAACTTCCCTCCTAACTTCCCTCAGGAGGGCAGTAATCCCCCTAAACCTGGGTTAAGTTGCTTTCCCTGGTATCCACAAAACCCCAACCTGCAGAACAACCCTCCTTTCTTTCCCTGCTTTCAGCAGCCCAGACTACCCAATCCGGGAGAGGGGAGGCCAAGGGTGGAGGGTTACAAAAATCCCCAGTACCCAGGGTATTCCAGGAGAAGGGATAGTTACCCTTCCAGTGAACCCTCTAGGTATGAACAAAGACCCCCATACCAGTCGGAACGGGTGTCCCAACTGGAGCGCCAGGTACAGGACCTCACATAAGATCTGGTTCGCATTTTGAGGGCTCTGCAGAACCCTCAGATGAGCATGGTGGCTCAGAACCCCGCAGACCCAAGGGTCTGGCACCCCAGAACACTGATGGGAAGAGAACCCCGACAACTCACCGGTTCTAGAGGAGGAGGAGGAGGCACGGGGGCAGTAGGTGTAAAGCCCTACAGGAAGCTTCCTTCTTCACCTGTGAAAAGCCCCTAGTTCCCCCGGAACGGGAATTAAAATCTCTTGCCCCTGAACATTTGCAACCCAGGGAACAGAGGGTGGCCAGGAGAAATAAAGACATCAAAAAGGCCCATTTTGGGGAGGAAGTTAGTGTCCTCCAGTTTGAAGGGGAAGAATCCTTAAAGGATTCTTGGAAAACAATCTTCTCCTTCAGGGACAGGGGAATTCCTCCCAAAGAGAAATGGGTCCCAAGAGATCTGAATGAAGACTGGTTGGGTGTGGTGACTGGTACAGACTAACCCATCCCTAAACGCCAGAATTGCCAATCTGAGAAAGAAATGGTATATGAGGGATCCTCTCCACAAACTGGTCCTAGCGACTGCCTCCAGGTAAAAGGGGGCAGCACAGAGCTATGGGAAAAAGGGTATTCCGAAATCCCATCCATTTCAGAATGCGACATTTTTATTACAGATTCCCAGACTCCGGCACAGAAAATTGCCCAAAACTCCACCGTGTTGGGAGTCCAAAATAAAGAAATTGACCGCCCAACTTGTCAAAAATTCTTTGCCTGTGCCCACTTGAGGAGAAGGAGGGGAGATTGTATGCCCCAGTGCGAGTACAAGGGCAATGTGCATTTTCTGCACTGGTGGATAGTGGATCCCAAGCCACTTTTCTGTCAAAAAGGGCCTTTGACCAGCTAAATTCAGGACGGGGGGGGGGGGGGGGAAAGACACCAGATCCCTCTCACCCCTCTTCCTGGACAACTCCAGAACTTCGACAGGAATTAAATTTCTGTCGAGGGGGCTGCGGATTTGGAAATAAAAATTGGGTGACATAAGGTGAAACACCCGGTCATAGTTGTGACTCCAGAGGGAACCACCCTGTCTACTAGGGAAGGACATCCTTCGCAGGTTGTCTCCCCTAATAGACTGCGTGAACAAGGTACTCTGGACTCAGATTTACAGGCCAATAAAACTGAAACGGAGCGTCAACCATGGTAGTTTAAATGGCACATGCCACATGGTTGAACAGAAATCTGATCATATTGAGTTTCATTTCCAAAACAATCAAATACCCGATGTTACAGTGATTGCTGTAGGACAACAAACTGGTGAGGGGGAACTCCTCCTCTCCATTCCTGAAAATCAACATTCCTTCCAGTTTTAAGTGGCATTCCACACTGGAAGGAAATACTTTGAAATTTTATACTGATTCACAATCTGAAAATCCCAATTCGATAGTCAAGAGTGATGAGAAACCAGCTCAAAGTTTAGCTGACATTTAGAAGATTAGAGAACAGTTGTTCCTCCCTATTCAGTTAAATGAGGGGAAGGAGTCTGTTCTCGCCAGAGTGTGTGTGAACAACGGAAAGAGCTTCATCAGCGAAGCCATGTTCAGAAAGTTCCCAAAAGAGCCAGCCATTCCCACATTTAAATTGGTCAATAAGTGGGAAATGGGCCTGGAATCTCCCAATTCCAAACATCTCCTGCTGAGGTGTATGCTCAAAATGTCTGTACGTGACAAAAGCATAGAACATAATTGTTGGGTCGTGCGAGATGTCCGTGCTGCATTCTATTTGGGCAGTGACATTCTCAATCGGTTTGCAATTAATTTGGACCTGATAAATTACAAGGCCTGGTCCTGAGTAGGGGGCAATCCCATGGGCTTTGACAATTCTGAAAAGGCATTTCGGTCAGCTCAGTTGCTGCCGTATGCGGTTATTCAAATTGGAGAGGAGGTCACCATCCCAGGACGGACCCGACAATTACCACTTGAATTAAAAATGGACAGAAACTGCAAAATCCTGACACCTATGTACATCTCAATGCCCATCTCCAACAGCAGGGATTGGGATTAAACGCAACACCATTAGTCAATGCAGAACACAACACCATTCCAATACTGATGGATAACAGTGACAGTAGGATTATCAGGACAGGCACCATTATTGGAATTTCAGTTGATGACAGACATTTTTCCATGGATCTAGGAAACTAACTGATAGGGCCAATCCCCAATGACTGCTTTGACAATGAAATACCACCAGACAGGATCTTCACCCGACAAGGGGGGGAATTTCCTGGTGTACTCTTCCTGCCCTTACGGGGAGGAAGAGGTGACTTGTGACATCAGGCAAGATGAGGTGATATTCCAGGTCCACAATGACTGCCTCTCCTACCTGAAACCCTCTGTCTAGGTCAATACTGTAACTAGAGACCTCTCCACCTAATTGGAAGAGGCCCCTGAGATAGCAAAACCATGAAGTCTTTCTAGGCTTCAGGCAAATGGTGGAAGAGCAGGTCAACCTAGCTGATGACTGAGACTCCGGAGCAAAAGTTGAAGCAGGTGTTCTTAGATTTCCAAGATATCTTTGCTGTGGACTCGTACGACTGGTCGCACCGAGATACATACTACCACAATTCCCACGGACCCCAGAATGTTTGTTTGTGAAGCAATATCGCTTGCCTCTCACATCCATCGAGTCCCTGACGGAAATAATCAAAAATCTTGAGTCCTGTGGGCTAATTTGTCCAGTCCACAGCACCTTTAATAATCCAGTGCTGGGGATTTTAAAACCAAATGGCCAATGGAGACTCTGCGCAGACCTTAGGAAGCTAAATAAACGTGTCCACATGTCCCGATGGCCTCTCCCCTACATTGACCAAGGGCTGGCCCAGATCCAGGGGTCAAAGGTATACACTGCTATTCACCTGACAAATGCATACTGGACCGTGCCTGTCAGCAGGGAGGTACAATACAAGCTGGCCTTTACCTTTGGGGGTCAGCAGTACACGTGGACCCGGACTCCCTTCGGATACATAAACTCCGGCAAAGAATTCAACATCTTCCTACACAAGGCCATGCCAGACTTGGGTGAAAGGGGTAACCTGGCTTATGTGGATGAGGTCTTGATAAAAAGCTCAACTGTGGAGGAACACATAGCGGAAATCCGTTATGTTCAGACCCAGTTGGGAGTTGCCAGAGCAAAACTGTCCTTCCAAAAGGCACAGTGGTGCAGGACGCGTGTCAACTTCTTGGGACACATGGAGTAACTCATGAGGGTCTCTGTCCCCAAGAAAAGAAAGTGGAAGCACTCCTAAAACTGAAAGACCCCATAACTGTGTGAGCTAAGAAGCCTCCTTGTACTGACTAATTACAGTATTAACTTCATTGAGGATTAGAGAGAAGTCACAATACCCCTGATCCATCTGTTGAAGGTGGGGGTCAAGTGGGAGTGGGGTCCAGAACAAGCCGAGGCAGTAAAACAACTCAAAAGAAATCTCTCACAAGCGCCTTGTCTACCTTACCCTGTCAAAAACAAGGAGTTCTTCTTGGAAACAGGGTTCATGAATATATGCTTGACAGCATTATTACATCAAAAGCATGACAAGTTCACTAAAGTCATCTCCTATGCAAGCCAGACTTTATCCTCTGTGGAGGGAAAATTCAACAATTGTGAGAAGGCACTCCTGACAACAGTGTGGGCATTGAAGAATTGCTGCCTGTTCATCCAGGGGGAACACATCATAGTGGAGACTCCACACCAGCCTTTGCAATACCTCCCAAGTGACAGAATCCGGTCCGGAAATGTGAGTAATTCCAGAATTACTTCCTAGATTCTGTCAACGCAAGGCTTTCCTGTGGAGGTCAGATATGGCCAAAACAAGAAGTGTACCCTTGTGCAAGTTCTGACTGACTTACATGATTGTGCCAGAGAAAAAACTGTCTCGAGGACAAAAGTCTTAAAACCAACATGGAGGCATACCTGAATTCCCCGCACAAAGTCTATGAAGAAGACAAGTGCCAGGGAATGCTGACAGTTTATGTGGGTGGGTGCTCCTACCATGTTGACAACAACGGGGAAAAGGAACTGGTGGCCGGCATTGGGAATGCCTGGGTGAATGATGCCCCAGAACCCTCTGCTGGGTACAAAATCGGTCCCCACAGTAGTCAGGTGGTGGAGTTGATGGCAATTCATCAGGCCATCTTCACTGCCGATCTCCACGAACTGGTCATAATCACTGATTCAGATTAGGTCCAGAACGGGTTTGTGGAGCACCTTGTTAATTGGAAAACCAGAGGCATGCTGTGTGCTAATAACAAACCACTCAAACATGGCAAGCTAATACAAAATATTGATGATCTGGTTGCCTCTAATGGGATAACCATCTATTGGAAGAAGATTAAGGGTCATTAAGATTAAGGGTCGCGCCTTGAAACACCTGTGTATAGGCGCGTTACAAATACCATATCATATCACATATCATATCATTCCAGAATAGAGGGGCCAGACAAAACTGGAAATGACATAGCTGACCAGCTGGCCAAAACCAGAGCTATTCAGGGGATCTCCTCGAGATCGAGTCCCTGTTGGGGGAAATCCAGGTCACTAGTGTCACTAGGTCCCAGTCAAATGCTCACAATGAACTCTCCTGCCCAGTGGAGTAAGGAGACCCCCAGATGCTGATTTAATCACATCACAAAAAGGGGATCCAATTATTGGGCCATTTTATCAACACATTGACGATCCTGAGAACTTTCCTCTGAGGGATACCGATTACATTGGGAAAGAGGACCTTAGGATGTTGATGAAGTGTCCCAAAATGTTCAGAATCCAAGACGGTTTGTTGGTAAGGGGATCCATCTCTGGTTGTGACCAGTGGGTGGTACCTACCTCAATCCGAAGCCTGATGCTAAGTCACCCCCATGACGCAGCCACAGACAGTCATCAGGGGTTTCACACTACTCTAGAAATCTTGCGGGAGGTTGCATACTGGCCTCGACCAATACTTGAAGGGGTGTCTTGTGTGTGCCAACTTCACTCACACACCGAGCTCCCCTCCAGAAGAGGGGGGATGACACTGCCTTGGTCAGATTTACAAGGAGATTTCATTGGGCCCGTGATTCACTCCTCTAGGGGGAACAGGTGCATGTTAACAGTAATATGCTTGTTCACCAAATGGGTGGAATGTCTGTCGGCCCCAAATTGCAAGGCAGAAACAGCAGCTACCCTGATGATCAACCACATCTTCTCACGTTTTGGCCTACTCCAAAGGATTGAGTCAGACCGAGGTAGTCACTTCACCAGCGAAGTGATGACAAAGATGTGGGCGCTACTTGGGGTAAAAAGGAAACTTCACATTGCATACTGCTGTCCTCTAGTGGGGGAGTTGAGAGGTACAATAAAACAATTGTGAGCATTCTAAAAAAATGGTGGGAGATTCTGGGCCAAGTTGGGACATCCGATTCCCGCTTGTCCTGATGGCCATCAGATCTACCCCATCTTTTGCAACCAAGATGTCTCCATTTGAACTAATGACTGGGTGAAGGATGGTGCTACCTCAGCATCTACTCTATAGACCACAAGAGCAGACACTGATAAACGCCTCCACAACTCATGAATATGTTAAGAATCTAAGAAAACACCTTCAACATGCTTTTGCGAACGCTCAGCGGAATCTGGGAAAATCAGCAGAGGGGATGAAGACTCAAAAAGACTTAAAAACAACCAAAAAAGAATTTCAAGTAGGAGACAGGGTCTACTTGTACAATTTCCAAAGGAACCAGACCAAGGGGCGGAAATTTCTCCCCGGCTGGCGCAGACCTTTTGAAATTGTAGATAAAATTTCACCTGTCGCATACAGAATCCGCATCCCCAAAGGACAGCTGACACACGAGAAATGGATCGATATTAATCAGCTAAAGAGTTGTCACCCTAGGCACACTTTGCAGCAAATAGAGGAGACAGCTGGAGAATGAGAACAAGAAAAAGAAGAACCAGAAGGGAACAGGTAGGTTCATAGGTATATCTATCTAACAGGGAGTACTTTTCTTCATTATCAGTGCAAAAAGGGCATCACCAAAAATTTGAGTAAACTGCCATAAATATCTGTGTCTTGTGAGGGATTATTAGTAGTTATTGTATGCGTACTGCAATGATCGAAATGCATGCGTTTCCCACTGCTGTCAAGCTTCCGGGAATGCAGTCAGTGGGAAAATGTTGTAACCGGTTCCTATTTATTCACTAGATTCGTACTGGTTCCGCCCCTTCATAGACCAAGGAGGACTTCCCCGGGGACCTGGAAAGGAAAGACCAAAGGAAAAGCTGTGGGCGTCGCTCCACGCTCCAACGACAGACAACAGGAGGATCCTGGAGTACCGCTCCCTAATGGAAGAGACTCCACCTGATGAACCCCACTTTTCCCTACTCTTCAACAAGAAGTCGCAGGAGAGTCGGGGGGGGGGGGAATTGTGGGGTACATTTACCCACTCAGCAGAATTCCCCTCCATCACCAAGCTGCACTTCAGCAGTTACCAGCAAAATGGCTGCACTGGCTCCTTTGAGCACCATTGCCCCATGTCAAAACTGCGTTTTGAAGCTATAAAATGATGGCTGCACTGTCTTGCCAAGCACCTATTGGGCAAGATGCAACAGGGAGCACTCAGAGAAAGGCTGCCAGTGGGTTTTCTTATGTGCACCAAAGAAGAGAATTGAAAAGCAGCGCTGCTTTGCTGCTATCTCAGAATTTCCACTTGAAAAGGAAATATTTTAGATTTAAAATGATGCGCCCTGATGCTCCTTTCATCTGTTAAACAATATAAATTCGAATCCAGTGAGGTCCAACTATGCCCAGCCATATGCCATTTGTGCTTTAGCAAAAGAAAGCATTTCTCACTGAATGACAGGCTGTGTCAGGCAAGATCTGGGAAGTCACCAGAAACTTCACTCCCATGCCTGACTTTTATGCCACAAAATGTCAAAAATAAATGTTTCAAAAGAAAACCTAGCTCTCTGTGCATATGTCAATTTCAGTGGACCTGTTCCTTGAACAGATTGCTGTGTAAGAGAAACTGACTAGGGCTGCAAACAATGTTTGGAATCCAGAGGGAAGAGAAAACCGAATTTGAAAGGGACAACCCAGCAGAATTCACCATGTGTCAAAATGGGCTTTTGCAAACACGAAAGATATCCGTTTTAAAAGTGTAATGTTGAATAAGGCCCTGTCCTTGCCTAGAAATGTAAGGGGGGGGGGGGGGGGAAGGGTGGGATTTGGTTAAAATATAATATGTTTTATCCTAACAGCCTTGCCTTGGGGGCTCAGGAAAACAAAATAAATAAGTAAATAAATGAATTGGCTGTACTGGGGAACCAGCCAAACAGGTTTCCTGCATGGCTTCAAAGGACAATTGTGTCCTGGCAACAGGAGTGGCCTTCCCCCAAAAGGAGCCACATGGATTTCTGGGACACCTATGGGTTACTTTCAGCATCTGGAAGCTCTGAATGGACCAAGAGGATGCTTCTCACACGCTCGTCAGACTTGTGTCTGTGCTCCAGCTTGAGACAATAGATTTTGGGACACCTAGGTGTTACTTAGTGACATCCACCATTCACTCAAACTGAGAAACTCCATGGCAGCCCTGGGCTAAACTGACAGTTGGTGGTATCCTGGAAAGAGATGACCATATTTGGAGGACAAAGGGCCAGCCCATCTGGCTTAAAAGACTGTTTTCATTAATAAACTTTAAGACTGTTATTTCGATAACCGGGCAACACAGTAATGTATAAGTTTTACAATTGAAATTTAATTTTTGTGGTTTTAAAACAAGATATTGTGGCTGTCCATAGCATGTATGGGATGGAAACGCCAGGAAAATGTGAATCATGGGAAAAGTACATATGGTGGAATGTTAAAAATTAATGGAAATATGCTCTATGATGATATGTACACATACCTAAAATTGTGGGATTTTGGGTGAAGCGGTTCCCACTAAAAAGTGTGAAAAATGACTAGAAGGGCGTAACAAAGTCTTACAAACTTGGGAGTTAGAACATGGTAGTCCGTCTGAAATATGTAATCTGCAAAAGTGCCACAACTGTAAAAAGGAGCGATTTATGTCTAAATTGATTTTTGCAAAAATGACTATGGGATCGCTTTGTACCTCATAAAACACAACCCCATAAAATGAGTTCCCTCCTTGAGGAGACGACCAACCTAGGCTGACCTATCCGGTTCTTAGGGGTAGGTCTAGCTTAGTTCTGCCCAACAATAAATCCTGTGATGTCACCCGCCTTACAAATAAAGGGGGGAAGCTCACAAGGGGGAGACTCTCTTCTGAATTTCCAGCGCCTGCGTATCCAGATAATCCACCTTCACTCTGCAAGATTCCAGATTCTACTGCCAGGTCAGAGCATAGCTGACCCTATCCAGGCAGGACCAATGATCCAGAAACCCCACTAGAAATCCCAATAACTAGGGGGGAAAAGCTGTGGTACCCTTTTGTGAGTATCCTGTGACCAGACTGGCTCTTTGCCCCTCTACCTGCATGCCGCTGTGCCGTGACCAGACAGGCCCAGCTGTTTTCTGCTAGGAGAGCCCCGTGGTGACCAGATATTGCCTTGAGTCCAGAAACCCGGTTGGCTGTCCCAAATTCCAAATTCCAGCGCGGATTGCATTTCCCCCATCCCATAGCAACACATAATACCCCATCTTGATACTGTCTTTGTCCTGCTCTAAGCAGTCCCATGATAACTTGTTTAAAACTGTTCGAATTCTCAACACATAGCATACCCCATCTTGATACCTTGTCTTTGTCTTGCTCTCTAAGCAGCCCCATCAATACCATGATACTTGTTTAAAACGGTTTGAATTCTCTGTGCATCCCGTCCTTGATTTCTTAGTGTTAGCTCCATTCTTCCAGTCACTTCTGTCTTGTAAGTCCTTAGCAATATTTTGATTAAATACATAAATTATCCCTAAGAAAAGAGGCACACTGCGTGAAGGGTTACAACTGCAGTGTAACTTTTCTATTCACGGGTGGCGTTTCTCTTTTCTAGCCATTAAATCTAGTTTAAGTGAAACTCGTCCTTTCCTTTCCCAACCGATTTTCTCTTTTAACAGCTTTATTTTCCCAAAACCTAATCTCCTTCCATACTGAAAATCTCATCCAATTATTTAGTTAGTCACTCTTTCCCTTCCATATTATCCCTGTGATGTGAATCTACCCCCAGCCTAAAAACCGCATTCCGATTCTATTTCACATTTAAAACTGACATTTAAAACTGCAAAAGAGAAAAATGCAACTTTTCAACATGTGATTTTGGCTGCACTGTGTTTTTACTTTCAAGTTGCTTTTTGAACTGTATGCCCTTTGTAGATACCTTGCCTTGTAGTTGCTAGTGATATTACATCCCTGATACTGTGATAAAATCATATTTGCCTCATGTAGTCAACTGCACGCAAATTTACCAATTCCAAATGCCATTTTCTGCAATTGCAAAGGGTTTTAAAATCCTTCCTGCCTCTTATTTTGTGAAGGAAGGTCGGATTTTGAGTCTGCTTGCTGCCTAATATCCCTGACTCCTTGCTGCTCCTTTCTATCCACTAATAATTGGAGTTTGAGGGGGAAATCTTAACTCGGGTGCTATCTACCCGAATAGAAAAAGTGCTCCTATTCATTTGTGCTTTGGATATGTTCTTGTAGAAGGTCAACAAAGTGTATTTCCTTAGTTTACATTGTAACTATCACCCCATTGGTGATTGCTGCCCAATATTAAAATTGTGTGCTTTTCTTTGATTTAAAAAATAAATATTGTATTCCCACCAACCAGCCTGATTCATGGTCCATTGTGACCCGGGTATTTGTAAAAGGGGGTGAGAGACGGGTTGGGTGCCAGCTCAATTCGAATTTGTAGAAAATAAAGAAAAAGTATTCTAACTGAGCGCTACATCATAGGCTAAGGGCAAGAGTCCTGGTCTGGTGTGTGACTCCCTTTTGGGATCCTTTACAGGAACATAGATGACGGATCCCTGTAAGGGCTAGCTGGAGCTATCCTAGAATGAGGAAGGTGTTTTGTCTGGTTAAGCCTCCCGGTTGCAACAAACACGAGAAATAAAGAGAATACTCCACCCCCGGAGAGGTGGGAAGACAGCTGTGTTATTTTGGGTTGGGGTGTATTTTTGGGGAGTATGGGCATTCATCTTGTGCGCACAATTGTCTCTGTTTTTCTGAACTTTAGCTTGGTTACCCATAGGCTGTTGCATAGGACAGTGTGTGGGAAGGCGAGGAGTTGGTGTTGTGAAATTGAGAGTGGAGGACAGGTGAACAAGCAGCAGTGTGCGGAAGGCGCCTGTGCATGGCTGAGGTGGTGTGCTGGACAGCGGCAGCGCTGGTGAAGGCAGGGCTGAATACGGAGCCCGCTGTGTAAGGTGCAGAGCTGTGGAGGCTCGTAGTGAAGAACTTTGATAAACAGTGTACTATAACGTTTTCCCTCCCTTGACAACAGATATATCGAAAACCTCGACTAGAGGTCAGGTAAAGGGTTGTAATGTAGTTGTATGGTGGAAAGGGGACCATGTATAGTGGGGCGGTAACTCCCATACAACATCTCTGCAAGACCCTGCCCGCATATAAAGATAAGATCGTAAAGTACAGTATACAATGGTCTAAAAGCACAGAAGGGAAAATAGCAAGGCCATGGCCGCCTAAAAGCAGTTTCTCTAAAGATGTGCTGCAATCACTTTTGACCCATTTACAGAGTACGTACAAAGGGAAAAACGCATGGAAATATTTGAACTGTGGCATATGTTCCAAAAGGACAGGCCATGGATGATCAGTTTGCGGGAGTGAAGGAGGAGGGATAGGACCCCTCAGCTCCGCCTCCCGTACCGCCGAGTGTATTATCTGATGACGCAGAGTTGGAACAGGGCTTATATCCATTAAGAGAACTAAAAGAAGCAGAGGGTTACTCAAATCCCACCTATAAACCACCCCCATATGCCCAAACAGAACCACGAGGGATAGGTCAGACGGCCGATGACCTTGACAAGGAGGGGCTGCGGCACGCGAAAAACCAGTTTGCAGGTATCGGACCAGAAGAGTGGAGAGCTGCACAGATACTACTAAAACTAAAAGGGGCCGCAACGGGGAAGGCAGATGGTGCAATGAAGGCAATAGAAAATTTGGAGCTGGGACACGGGTGCCGCGGGAAGGTAGATAGGTCAGGGGAGGAGGGAAGCGAACAACCTCAAGAGGGTGAAGAAGCAAGACTAGAAAGGGAATATAGAGTACGAAAGCGAGATTGTCAAATAAATTTGAGCTGCAGAGCCAGAGCAGAAGAGAGCATCCAGTGTTATCACAAAGGGAACGAAAGGACATAGTAGAAGGAGAGGTAAAGGAAGGGAGACGACGAGAGGAGATGGAAAGAAAGAGGGAAGAAATAGCAAAGATGCTGGAGAAGGAAAAGGAGATGAAGATGGCATTGTGGAGGAAGACAATATTATTGCAGGAATCATGTAAGTCTGAGGAGAAGCAACTGAAACAATTGAGGATGGAACAGTGGGCAAGGGAACAAAGTAGGATGGATGAGGAAACAGGTGTTGGAAAAGGTAAGTGACCAAATCAAAATAGAATTAGCCAGGAAAAGGCGAGAAGAAGACAAACGAAAGGACGAGGAAAATACAGCTGAGTACAAAGGAGGCTCAAATGGACACGGCGTGGCACACTGGGAGTGCGGGAGGAGGACGACATATGTAAATTAACAGACCTCGATCTCAATGTGCCACACGACCCCAGCCTAGTAACATGAACATTTGATTTTTCCACTAGTTTCTGTACCGTACAGCAGCAGGCTCAAGGACCTCCCTGGGCGTGGGAGGGACGGGGCAACGATCACACAATTAAGGGGACATTCCTGTCCCAGAGGGCGACCAGTAGGTGCTCATAACACTCCACAGCAGATATATGCAATAAAACTCAGACATAGGTGCAGAAGTAGAAGACGAGAGAGGACCCATTCAGGTACGGCAGTATAGACGAACACCGTAAGAGAGGGCTGCATATTCACAGATGCCGTTATTTGAGAGGGGAGGGGATGAGACCACAATACATGCCCTGGAAGCACACAGATAAGGAAAACATCAAGTGCAGATTACCCTCATTAGGTGTAGGAGCTGGGAAATGGATTTATGAAATGGAAATGTTAACGTGGGGACACAGACTGGCAGTAGGGGATGTTAAGGGGCTGTTGGTTTCCATATTGGGTGACACAGCTGATGACATCTGGAAGAGGGAGGAGTTTCCAGGGGTTACCACTCAGAACAGCACACGACGGAGCACCATTTGCAAACAAAGGCAGCATTATGGCAGGCATTGGGGACTCAATTCCCAGACATATCAGACATAGGGGCGATCACATCATGCAAGATGCGTGACGATGAGGGTTCTGTTAACTATATTCAGGAGATTTAACAGCTTTGGCGCCTCGTAACTCGAAAGCCATGGGAAAAATGATAGCAATATTTTGCCACATCCTGGTACAAGGTTTACCAGAGCCAGTACAGAAAAACTTGAAGAAATTAGTAGGGATGGAAGTGAAGGCATAACCAGAAATACAACTCACCATAGTATATCATTGTAGGTTATGGCAACAAAAGTTGAAACAAAAGGCAGAAGAAAGGAAGGCAGAGGAAGCGAAGTTAGTACAGAGAATATTGTTCAACTATGCATTAAAGGGGGCACTAATAATGAGCCCCAGGCACAAACCGCGGTCTCACAACCTCAGCTCCAACCACAACTGCCAGCAAACGCATTCCCAATGGGCGGAGGGTACATGGGGAGAGGCAGTTACCCACAGAGTTTCAGAGGGAGGGGAGCCTTTCATAGAGGACCGGGGTTTGGGCCATTATCACGTCAATATGCAGGAGGGTTCTTGCGACAGCAAATGTCGCAAGCACCAGATGGGGGAGAAGGGAGATTCCGATGGCAGGCAAGGGAGCCACCGCAGTGCTGTGCCTGTGGACAAATAGGGCACATTTCCTGAGAATGTCGAAACAGAGGGGCCCACCTGGGTGGAGAGAACAGGGGTATCACGGAGGGCAGAATGACTACAATGTCCCAGACAGGCAACAACATGGACCGATGCAAAACATTCAGCAGGAGACACAGCTATCCCCACAGACAACACTAACAAGCACCTCCAACCACAGCATTACCCCAGACGATGGTGCAACAGGTGGCAGCACCAGCACAGCAACTAGCACACGTACATGCCCATTCCCCAGAGCCCATGGATATGACCGCAAGGGTACCAATACAGAAAATGGGAGGAGTCACTATAGTAGGGAACAACCCCTACACGGGGAACAGACTATCCCCATTTCCCCAATAGGACAGCCATCAGATGAACTTGTTGTGTCCCATCTTGTCAGTCACATCTAATCCTGTGGAGAAACCTCGCATAAGGGTGACGATAGCTGGCAAAACTTTTTCCTTTCTTGTTGACACTCGGGTAACTAGGTCATTCATTAGGGAAGGGACTTTTGCGTTGTCAGGCGATGCCATGAACACACAAGGATTCTCTGGGGCTCGAGAGGTGGTTCCATTTACTGATAAGATCTCCTTATCTATCAGGGATCACAATCTATCGCTACCCTTACTTTACTCCAAACATGCGCCTGTAAATATATTAGGTCGAGATATAATGAGTCGGCTCAACATGAGCATCTCATTCACAGACAAAGGTATAATATGCTCAACGTCAGCAATACACATGTTCACGGTAGGACAACTTCTCCAGGCGTATTGTGGAAAAACAGCGCAGAGGGGGGGAGCCAGCAGACCCCAAACTATTCCAGTACGGAACAGACATAGCCCTTGCACGTTGCCAAGGATTGCAGGGAAGGTATGGAGAAGACCAGGTGAGTATCTATTCAGACCAGAAACGCCATCAGATGAAGAAGAAGGAATGGTACTGGCTGTAGACATTTAAGGGGTTGTAGTGCAACAGGATTGGATGGCAGTGCATGCAGTAGATGACCAAGGGAAAGCATTGAGGGCAATAATTGCAGCGGCAGAAGGATGCAGATTGACCCAGGTGACAGATGAGGAGCTCTTTTCAGAAGACAGGGGAGAGACAGAACTGATATTAGAAATGAGTGTGGGCTTTTGGATACACATCACATACAGGGAAGTAGCCCAGAAAATGGCAATGGAAGCTCTGCCCCCATTTTTTGAGAAAGACATGGCCAAAGTAGCTAACGACTTGTGGACCGACCACGAGTCCCTATGACGTGGGATACATAAAAAGCATAGGGGGGAGTGAAAATAAAATTGAAACCCGATGCAATACTACCTAGAATTAAGCAATACCCCCGACGAAAGAAGCAGATGAGGGCATATATGAGACAATAAGCGCTCTCATTCAAAGAGGCATCCTAGTACCATCAGAATCTCAATGCAACGGGGCAATGCACCCCGTGTGCAAGGGATGGGGGGGGTCATGGCGTTTTATCCAAGATCTCCACTGACTTAACCACATTGTAGAAGCAGAGTATCCTGTAGCAGCAAACCCTGCAACAATTCTGTGTGGAATTCCTGCAGAAGCCACATACTTCACTGTTATCGATCTCAAAAACACATTTTTCTCAATACCATTGCACACAGACCCATAGGATTTGACACGTTTTATGTACCGCAACCAGAAGTGGAAACACACCAGGTTGCCACAAGGCTACTGTGAGTCACCATCCATTTTCAACAGAGTAATACAGATGGACCTAGCTAATGTCCAAACAGACAGCACAGTACTACAGCAAGTTAATGACATACTCATTTGTAGTGAAACAGAGAGAGTGCAGCAATGATTCAGTACATGTACTCATGGTGTTGGCCGACAAGGGATACAAAGTAGACAAAGCTAAACTTCAGTTCTGCCAAAAGGAAGTATTATACATTGGACAGATAATATCCAAAGACAGGAGACACATAGCCCCGAAAAGAGCACAGGCAATACAAAACACTCCCCAACCTAAGACAGTAAAGGAGCTGCAGCAGTTTCTCCGATTATGTAACTACTATAGAGCATGGGTCTTCGACTACAGCTCTTAAACATGTCCACTTTTAACGGCTGTCGAGGAAGCTCAGAGAGAAGCAAAGCCACTGGGTTGGACGAGAGAAATGACTGATGCTTTCAATGAATTGAAGGAAGCCATCAGTACAGCTCCAGTACTAGGAACCCCAGATTACAAAAATAATTTTTTCCTGTTTTCACACACCAATGGCGTGGTTATGAAAGCAGTGCTGACCCAAAAGACAAGCATGAGCCATAAGCCAGTTGCATACTACAGTGCCCAGTAGGACCCGGTAATGAAAGGACATTTCCCGTGCAAACAACATTTGGCTGCTGCAGCATTTGCAGTAGAAAAGGCTTCATCAATAACTATGGGATGCACAACAACGCTTTACGTGGAGCATGCCCTCTTTGCGATACTGCATGAACCAAAAAGTACACTAACAACCCAAAGAGCAACAGGGTACGAAATAATATTATCAAGACCAGAATTGAAAATAGTAAGATGTAAAAATGTTAATAAAGCACAATTCATAGCAGATGTCCAGCAACCAGACGACTGGGCTCATGATTGTACACAATATTGAGTTCTTCACTGAAACACGCAAGGTAGAGGAGGATGCACTTGAGGGGGAGGGGGGAGGTGCTGTACACCTGCGGATCCTCAATGAATGACCAAACTGATGGGTTTAGGAGAACTGGAGCAGCAGTGGTAAGGCTGAAGGAAGATTGGACAAATGAAGCAGTATATACTGTCCATCCACCCCCCTCATTACTCAGCACAAGCTGCATAATTAGTGGCATTAATATAGGCATTACAAAATAGTGTGGGGAAAAGAGGGTGACCATATATTCAGATAGTGCTTATGACACCTCCACAGTACATTCAGGGTTGGTAAGGTGGCTCAGAAGGGAAGATGGGACCCCAGTGCAGCATGCCCTACTCCTAGGAGAATAAATAAATGTTATAACATACCCAGAGGAAGTAGCACTAGTGAAATGCCAGGCACACACAAATGGAGAAAATCCAATATCAAGAGGGAATGAAGCAGCAGACCATCAGGCAAAACATGCATCATATTTCTGAGAATTGGGGAGGGGTGAGACAGATGTTATTGAAGGATGGATACACTCACTTACCAGAAACACAGATAATGGAATTACAGGCAGCAGCACCAAGAGATGAGAAGGAACTTTGGGTAAAGAGATGGTGCTCAATGTCCCTTAGCAATGCCATATGGCGGCAAAACAAATCGGGTAAAGTGGTCATGCTGCTTGCGCTCCTAAAAGCAGCATTACCCTGCACATACTGGGAGAGAAGTCATTGCAGCTCGCATTGGAGAATCATGTTTTTGCCCCGACCTAAACAGCCATGTAGCAAACTCTATTAGCAATTGCTTGATGTGCCAACAGTTTACTGCTGGCCACACACAGAGTAATAACAGGAACCATACCCAGACCCCTAGGGATGTTCCTGCACCTCCACATTGACTATGTGGACATGATCCAGGTATGTCAAGGGTACAGCTACATGATTATGGTGGTCTGTCCCATCTCCATGTGGGTAGAGGCTGGGCCATGTTCCCATGCTGAAGCCCCCAGAGCAGCAAAAATCCTAGTCAGAGAAATATTACCAAGATGGGGAGTTTGTGAGGTCCTGTGGTCTGACAACGGACCTCACTTTGGCAATTAACTGTTCCAACATATTACTACCCTGCTAGTAATAAAACACAAATTTGCCTGTGCGTACCACCCACAAGCAAATGGGATGTGTGAATGCCTCAATGGTCTCCTGAAAGAGTGTATTTGAAAAACTCAGAGCACAAAAAAGTACTGGCTTTACCGTTTACCTCTTGCCTTGTTCAAATTACGAAATAAGCCAGGGTCCGACCACCATTTAACGCCCCACAAGGTGGCAACAGGACACAGAATGCACCTCCCATTAGCTCCACCCACAAGGGCTCTGAGGGATTGCCAAAACACACGCAGAAGTATTGGGACAGGAACTGTACGATTACTAACTTCACTTGTTTCTAGCATTTCTTTCATCTCTCACCAGATTCAACAGACAAGGGTACAGTCGGAAACCGGCACGCAGGAGGATACCAGAAACACGGACACACAGAAAAAAGCACCTGTTCAAGTAGGCACCCGGGTGCTCCTGCAAAATTTTATCTGCCGTTGGAACGCACCTTGCTTCACTGGCCCGCACATTGTGGAGGCTGTGACGGATAGGATGGTGAAACTACAAGGCGGGTCAGCTTGGAACCACCTGCATGATATTAAGCCCTATAAACCATTGGCCTCACCCCAACATACGGCTGCAGAAGCTGACAAGACCAACGTTGCATTAACTAACGATCAACAAGACAACCCAAATACCCCAGACCCTGGTGACCCAAAACCGACTGGGAATGCCATGCTCAGACGTTCCCAAGTGACAGAGCCTCACACAGCCATACTGGTACAGAATGGCCAATGATGAACACTGCCCCATCCTAGGGACATTCAGTAACCGATAGTCCCAATTCCCTTCCATAACGTGGAATATATGAAGAGACCATATGGTAGCATCATGCTTTAATTTGCCACACTGCATGCACAGTTCCAGTTCGTGCTACCGACTATGAGTAACACTGTCTCAACATTTCTCTTTTCTCGCATATGCAGGGGTCTGCGATTGTTGATATACAAGTACTAAAAGGTGTAGGTGTTAGAGAATAGCTCTGATGTTGCCTCCCATTGAACACCCTGAAGCACTCTTCCGACCAATTTATCCGGGTTATAAGAAGACCCATGCGTTTTGGCCCCGACCACCACATATTTACTACTACGCATTCCTTGAATACTTAGTAGATCTAAGAGCAGAATGCTCCCTCACAGCTTTTAGAAAAACTCAAAACCTCTCTCTTCAACTAAACTTCCTCTACCTACAGCCAAACATGCACACAGTGCTAATGTTTTTATTGTCTAAACCTGCATGCGTGTATGTCTCTATGATGTAACTAAGCATCGCTATTTTTTGTAACCAGTGCCACGATGCCTCAGGGCTGATTCTGTGCGCTTAACAAATATGAATAAATAAATAGTACAAACATACTCACAACTTGAGCAGAGTGTATACCCTGTCTTAACCACAATCTAACATCGCTCCGTACGGAGAATTTGGGAACATGTGTTTGCATGGGCACTTAATGATTATTTAGTATGCAGAGCTTGACTATACTTACAAGTACTAACGATAAAGCCTTTTTATCGTGATTTTCAGGCGGGCAACATTTTCATCTCATCAGCTGCATCGACATGACAATGATGAAAATAATAAAAACAGTACTGTTTATTGTGTGGTTACTGCTTTCTTTTGGACTATTAGCAACTGCTTTCTGAACGGCACTGTCTTGCTTTGCATGTCTCTGTTGTATCGCACACTAACTCCACAACCCAAGATGCACGGACTACTGTGTCAGGTGGTACAGGTGATACTACTGAAAAGGTAAGCGCAGTGTCGCCAGAGACATGAAAGGGGTAGAAACATTTTACAGGCACTGTACACATAACCAACAACATCTGGTACAAGCACATGTCCAAAATTGGGAGGGACACATCTGATGAGAGCTGTTATGTCTGCTCATTGATCCTCTATGCCTTGAGCGCCTCTAGGACTTTCATAGCAACATAAATACCTGCAGCAACAGCACGATGCCTTATGTACCTAGCTAGGTTTCAAACTCAGGAAAGATTCCAAGGGAAGACAGCCAGATTAAGATGGATGTCCAAGGCAACATTTCCATATGAGGACAGTTATATCAAGACATTACCCATGATGAACAATTACTGGCAACTCACTGAAAGTCTGCAGTACATTACAGAAGGACCAGAAAAGGGAGAAACAAAAACTATAACCTTGAACTACCTACCATGTAAGTGGAGAGCAAGAAAAATAGGAGGAGAACCGGGGTGCTGGAAAAGACCACACATTTTGATCTATGGACAAATATACACAAATGATGGCTGGGTGGACGGAGTAGTAGGAAGCAAAGCAGTAACATTGGCTAAGGCAGCAGTGAATAAAGTACAAGAAGAAAATGACAATTGCCTCAAAGAGTGGGACAAAGGCGCAAGATTAGTGACATGGGTCAACAATGAAGCTGGACCCATACCAATAATCCGACTAACTGTGCCGGGTCTCTGCTTCCAGAACAATGGTGAAGAAGTGGGAGAAAACGTTGGGTGCAAAAGAATAGAAACACTACCAAAGATGGGATTAGGGACAATTGTCCTAATGGACCATTATTGGGCTTGTGGAACAAAGACCTATGACAAGCTACCTCCAAATTGGGGGGGGGTGGGGGGGTAATATGTTCCCTGGCGCATGTGAACATGCCCTCTCTAGTGGTGGCACGGAAAGACCTGCAGCTAGATGAATTCCCTAAAATGCAATACAATAAAAGGAAAAAGAGATCATTAACCCCTGCATCCAACATACCAGAAGAAGCCGACAAACATTGAAGGCTCAGCAGGATGAAGAGAGAAGGGAACTACTTGTGAGGACGATCTGAAGCAGCACTAGACGAAGTACTAGCCTCCCACAGACTATTCAGCAGAACGCAAATGTTCTTTGCATCCCTATTTCCTGGAGTACAAGCGTATGCCAATACTAAATGGCTGAAAATTACCCGTTGGGAGCAAATGGTTACCATCAACTCAATGGTGAACGGCTTGAACGCAATAAAAAAAAAGAGCTCCGAGATAAGGTTGCTGGCACTCCAGAACAGATGTTCTAGACCTCCTCATAGCGATGGAAGGAGGAGTTTGCGCAAAAATAGGATGTTCTTGCTGCACGTTCATCCCTGCCAATGATGAAGATAACGGAACACTATCAGACGCAGTAACCCAGTTGGCCCACATGCCTGCAAAAATGGAAGCAGAAGCAAGGGGGATGAGGAAGGACAAGAGCTGGTTTGCCGATCTCGGGTCATGGATGCCTTTGTGGCTGGCAGATGGTACTGGCTGGAGGACTGATATTCGGAACAGCATATCTGCTTGGAATAAAAATTTGCATTTTAAGATGTCAGAAGATAGCAGAAGTAGTAGTAGGAATACAACTACTTATGGAACTAGAGAAAGGAGAGCAGATGGATGACATCGTCAAGGAAAGAGAGGCTGAGACAACAGATTGCTGCATCGGACATATTCCCGTCTGGAATGAAGGTTGAAAACTCCCGCAACTTGAAGTACGTTGGAAAGTGGGTATACTGCAAACCTGAAGGAGGTTGCGTCTACATGTACTGGTCATTTGAAGACTATGTCAATTACTATGGACACTTAGCAGGAATAACGAAAGTATGGTGCCCGATAGATGACGAAGGAGATAATGGCGGTGTGGTCGATAAGTCGACCAGAGGGGGATTGAAGAGTGAGAATCAGAACGTGCCTCCCACCCCGGAAGACCCTTCAGCAGGAAGAAGAATCTGCGACAGTACGGCCGTCGTTCATATGAACTTGCACCCATTCTCACTGCTCCCACGATGGATAATTATCATGAAAGATACACTCCCAGCAGACCCTACAATCCAGCAGTAGCGCAAATCTTACCAAGAGTGAATGCGGAGACGCAAGTCGGAGCTGGAGACAGTTACATGGACAGACTCGACTAAGTACCAAGGGACCAAGCCACTTGTCGGTAGAGACACCATGACGACTTAGTCATGTTAGACATGAAGCACACGTGCTATGCGCACCTCCTGGACACACACACACACATACTCAACTACCCGAAGAACACGGGTATACAGCTCTAGGACAGTGACATATACATAATGTCTGCACGTTTATTATTTTGCCATTAGGCCTGCTACAGCACCGCGGTAACGCAAGAAGCAAGAAGCGTTTCTGTAAATACTTGCAGACGCTCATATGCAAATAATCCTATGGTGTGGCAGGAGCACTCAAGGGACCTGACCACCATAATGCACTAACCTACAGACTATTAGAAGGCATGTATAGCAGAAGCCAGACCATGGCTTATGAAATCCAGTAGGCAGCGATCGGCTTAGAAAAGGGGACCCCAAGCCTCACAGAATTATGTACAAACAAAACTACTGTGGCAGGAGCGAAGCCGCCATCAAGGTCGCCATGTTGCAAATGACATCCCTCACTCTGAACCTAAGTAACACCGGCTGCAGGAAAGGTGCACTCTCCGACAAAATGCAGAATAATTCAGAGCTTCTGGGCTCACAGACATGGTCTCCAAGCATGTGACCTGGCTGAGCTGAGGGGCTGCCAAGATTGAGGCCTGAGAAGAGCAACCTGCTGCGCTGTCCAGACAATAGCTGCGACAAAATTGTTATAGTCACGCTACAGTTCTGCGATGGGAACTGGAGCCGCTCATTACAGCTATGGGCTACACACCATCATGATGCTGACACATAGTTGCATCTTGCAGATACATAATTGCACAAGGCACCATTCACAGGTGTTCTGCGGCTGGGAACAGAGTTAGTCCCAGGCTCGGGGGGGCTTGTGGCCCCTCCAATCATACCCAAGGTGTTAGACCTGATTTAATATTGTGCCTCCTTTATTGTATATATTGGCCCAAGCCCAGTCGCTCTACAAAGAAATCCGCATTGCAAGGTTCTGACCCAAGATCGATTTAGCCGCCATTTGTGGTTCATGCGCCATTTTGATTCTTAGTCCAAAGTCACCCTGTGTTCTAAAATGGAGGATGGCATCTCTCTGTTCGTAACCTAACCGTCTTGACCTCCACAGACAAGTTAATGTCTAAACTGCCCGCAGGCTACATGTTAGGGTCATGTAGTAAAACCTTGTCCTTCGTTGACCTGTAGATCAAGGATTACTTGTACCAACAATGCTGATCCACGAACATATATTAAAGACAATACTGTTTAAACATTGCATGCGAACATCTGTTGAATTGCATTGTATAGAATGTGTAATAAGACTTAAGATTAAATCCAGAGAACACACTGTGGGCATTGTGATCTATTTGTAAATGTACTAAGAATAATCCATATGCATATAGATATGTAAATTAGAAGCGAACCCGGCACAAACCCTAGATTGTTGGATTATTAACCTGCAAGAGGCTGGACATCATTACAAAAATTGTATAAATACGCAGATGTCCAGATGGTAATTCCTGTTCACTGCTCACACTGAATTGCTGGTATTCTTTGTGATGTACTGACGGTCAGATAGCTATTTGTGTACTTTGTTCTTTGTAACTGTTCAGTTTTGAAATAAAGATTCTGGGAATCTTTACAAGCCCGTATTGGTGTATTTCCTTTTTGCGTGGTATTAAGCCTCGATATTTGTATTTTGATTCAACAAAGGCCCCTAGGGGTGGACAGTGGGGGGGTCACCGACCAATCACGGTGCTTACTCACTAACAAATTTCAAGTAACATTTTGGGAATGGCTAAGCGTACCACCCAACACTACACCGTCCAATAACACACCACCTGCATACGTTTCTATATGGGACCTACGGTTTATAGTCATAATATCGAAAAAATAATGTCGAATTACAAAAATGTCGAATTCAAAAATGTCGAAAACACATACATATAATAGAAAAAGTCATTAATTCGAAAATAAAATGTGGAAAAAAAAATCGAAAAACCAATGTTAAAATAACTGTAAAATGTCACACATACTAACGTTTTTTATTGGGGGGGGTCCCCCCCCAAACCCCCATCCCAAACCCCTACCCCAACCCTCCACTCCTCCCCATCCCCCCCAACACCCCCCATGGATATACCTTTAATTTTTTAAAAAAAGTATTTAATAAAACATTAATTAAATAATTAATTATTAAAAAACCCCATCCTAAACCCCTACCCCAACCCCCCCCCTCCTCCCCATCCCCCCCACTCACCATGGATATACCTTTAACCATTTAAAAAATATGTTTTATAAAATATAATTAATTATTTATTTAAACATTAATTCGAAAAAAAAAAAAATCGACATTTTGGTAATTCGACATTTTTATTTTCGACATTTTTTTTCCGACATTTTGACTTTTGATATTATTGTATTCGACATTATGACTGGACACCGGGACCTACTACTCAACAGCCTATCCCGAGTGAAGATAGGTTTTTGAGACGGTTCCCGAGAATGACCCTAATCGGGATGTCAAATGCCATAAAAACGGTCCTGTGAGCCAGGATCCATTGAGATATGCGTGGACGTTCTTCCATGCATGTGATCCCTCTGGTGCTTTGACTACAATAAACCACAGTAATTCCTTGCCTCTTGTGTGGACCTGACATTCTTGATTGGGCAAAGGGAGTTAGGCCTTCCACTGACTCGCACCCTCAGTCTCCCAGAGTGGCTCGGCTGGACCAGGGGGCCTGCCCCTAACAAGTTGGAGGTCCCAACAGCTTATGTAGGTCACTGTCACCCTTTCCCCTTTTCAAAGTTGGCCTCAGAAATGCCATTGTTATACTGGGACGAGGAAGAGATCAACTAGGATGACACATCCTCATTTGGGCGGGATAAACACACATCAACCTCCTTATTAACACAGAGAAATATCAGCCCAGTACCAAAATGAGACTTATGCACACTTTCACTCATTCACACTACTTTGGTACTGAGACGAGGAAGAGGTCTTTTTAGGAGTTTAATTGTAAAAGCCAGGCAGTTCACGCTAATATGTTTCACCATGGTCAGGAAATTAAACTGAAGGACTTGCACCTACAGGCCCTCGACAGGTTGTCGTTACTCTTCTGCTCTTGGCCTGGATTGCGGTCATCATACCAATCTCTTACGTGGCTAGGGCAATGGCACATCTATTGGCGTCTCACACAAGTTGCACAAAAGCCTGTGCAACACTACACACAAGTTGCAGAACAACATTTCCCATTATGCTGAGATTCAGGACACGTGTCGCTTTCATGCTCACGCATTCCAGCATTACACGGAAGACCTGCAAACTTCTCTGGTCATTGTATATATGTAGCCAGAAAGTGCAGGGTTGTGCTCCTTAACTGTGTGTTTTATACAGTGAACTTTATTCCAACATTTGTTCTGATAATCAGATATTGGTATTTTGTCTCGTTCTGTTCCCTGGATTGCTTTGCCGCGCCCCTGATTTGCTGAGACCCATGATATTATTCTTGCACTACTTTACTGGAATTTTGACCTATATTCTGTATCGTGGATTGCTGGGCTACATCCGTTATTGCTGTGATGCCTGGAAAACCACTGACTGTGGGAGTACTTTGCTGTTCCTCTTCCTGCTGTGACTATTTGTAGTTATCTGCTATTTGGATTGGTTTACAACTTTTGTATTTTTTTTCTTTTAACCTGTTTTCTTGGAACTTATGTACATTGGACTTTTTCTCTACACCATTGTGACCTCGAGGGATTTTGAGGGGAAGTTTCTATTTTTTTCCACCGAACATTGGATTATTACTGGATTGTTCTTGCTGGAACTTTGGAGACATAGGACTACTTCAAATGGTATCAAGAACTGGATATATATTATCCCAACATGCTTTTCCTTTTAGATTGCACCCTCATGCCGTATGGGTCAGGTATATAAATATCCTTAGAGAACACTGACTTCATTTGTGTACTGTGCTTTGAAGAATTCAATACTACAACATCATCGGTAGGAGCAGTTTACATCTTATTAGGTTCATCTACCTTGCACATCAGAAACCAGGTAGGAGTTGGGGACAAGGGAATATGGTGGTGGTGTTGTCTTGTCAACTATTACGTACACAGTAGTATTGTCATTGTTTGTTTATTTTTCCCTCTCGGGCACTGCTGGTTGCTCCTGTCTTTTCACCTGAGCCCCTAGCCTGTCAATTTATAATGTGTTCTGCAAGCTGCACTCTTGGGGGAAAGGTCTCTCTGTGAAAGGACACCCTAGTCATTGTATTTCGGTGACTGAGGTTATCTGGAAAAGAATGAATTCTTGACACAAGTCCCAGGTGTATAAAAGTAGTGACCGCCCAGCAGAGCGAGAGAGACGTCTGGAGAGAAGTGTGAGAATCCTGAAGGTGTCTTTCTGACTAAACCCCAGGGATCCGTCATCCAGGTGGCTAGGACACGGCCATCGCTATTGGATCCAGTTCCTCGGGGTGGACTAGTGAGGGAGGATCACCTGGATGATGAGTCCTCGGGGAGTGGGAGACCGACGGGTGAGCCACAGTATCCCCCTTCCCTCACCTCAACACCTTTTCACCATCCTCTTCTGTAGGACATTCAAAAACACTTCCCCCCTATTCCCAAAACAAACACTTTCGCACAACATGAAAGACAATGGACTAACACCAAAGCCGTTTACCTGACATGGCCAAATACAAGGGTCAGGCAAAGTCAGGCAATTGACCAGAATCACCCACACCTGATGGCCCTTTCTCTTCACCACAGGGATAAAAGGTGGAGCAAGAGAGCGCAGTTCGAGCAAGGCAGACCACATGACGAGACAGCTATCCAAACCCAGCAGTTCAAGAGGAGGAGAAAGTTGGCTGGCGAGGCGAGACACAACCTTGCCCTTTTTTGACAAAACCCCACAAAACCTATGCAGAAGGAATCATAAGACCGAAAACAATAGCCCAAGTGTTTTGCAGCAGATGTCAACGGTACATGCATCGTATCGACGCTGATGAGCCAGAGCGAGGGAGACTCCTGCTACCGTGGTACCGGTCTTGACTCCAGTTATGAGGAACACCAAATGGTTCATCACAGCTAGTGAGTCGAAGGGAAATCGGATAAGAACCGGGCTGTGGTGAATGAAAGTCGCAAAGTGGCAAAATGAGAGAAGTTCAAAGAACTGTAAAATTGCAAAGGGGAGACCACCTGCAGAAGGAGACCGGCACAGCATGGGTGCTGCTCTGAGAAACTCAGGTCGATCTCCATCTGAGTGAAACTACAGATACCAGAAGGCCGTAGGAGAGCTGCCAAGATAGGTCAAAGTGGTCATACAGGGGGTCAAGCAAAATCTCTGTACAGTCGAAATCCTTTAACCTAAGAACTGTAGAGGAAAGCAATGGAAATGAATCCTGCACACATTTAGAGCAAATGTGAATGTGAAGTTGGCAATAGTGAACACGGAAAAGGGATGCGGATGAAAAAAGGGGTCAAAGTCTAAAGTCCCAAGAAACAATGGGTCGACATGAGTGAACCTGGCAGAGGGATAACCACTATGAACTGTATGAAAAGACATTGAAAAGTAAAGGGAAGTGAATCCCGGTAAAGTGAAGAGAAAGACATAGTGAACCCAGCGGAGGGAGGCTGATATTCGAGAGTGGTTAGCGCCCAGAAGAGGGGAACCCTGAGGTGAAGAGCAATCACCTCCAATGAAATCCGAAATAAACTTTTTGTTTGTTATTTTGTAAACCTATCGGGCCTTCGGAACCAGGAGACACAACCATCGAAGGCCCTGATACTGATAGGAACTATTTTGGGGATCCAAATCTGGAAGAGGGAGATCCAGGGGGGTGAAAAAGCTATCACCCAACAACACGAGGAACAAGGTCAGCACCAGAAGAGGGGGGCCCAGGGCTGAACCATTATCACCCTAATCGAGAGCCATAGTGAGCCCGGTGGAGGGAGGCTGATAAGGGTTTGCGCCCAGAAGAGGTGGACCAAGGGGTGAGAGAATCACCCGCCGAACATTTGGAACTCAACTTATTTGGTTTGCTATTATTTGTGAACAATTCTTTCTTTTCTCGAAAACTATCCCACAGCCTTTTTGTATCAGTTGTAAGGTTTGGCAACAGTTTTCTTATAGGCCCTTTTTATTTGACACAATGCCACTAGGAGTGCCTTATTTTCATTTGATGGTCGACGCTTGCTCTTATCTTAGATTTAGGTTTAGATGAGGTGTTTTTCCAACCTGCATACAGTTTAATAAACACTCTGGAACTATGATCACTTGTGGCTGTCTTTACTGTTGCCACATTGAGTTCCTTACAGAAGGATGCGGCTTATAGAGGCAGATCGGGCTGGAGAGTGACCCGCTTGAGGGAAGCCGGCTGTGAGAGGATCTACATCTCTGCTGTCCTCCCTGCCTTGTGTCCACAGCAGGAGCTATGGGGCACCAAAGCTTCCCGAGCGCAGCAGGTCTCAGAGAGTGGGAGGTGCCCTCAGTAGCTCCCGCCAGGGAAGAGCGTAGCTACGGGCTGCTGATGATGGCGAGCGCTGCTCACTATGGCTCCCGTGAGGAAAAGGCGTAGCTAATACAAGCGGGGGAGCAGAACCGAGAAGCCCGAAGATGGGCGCATACCGGTGAGTGCAAAGAAGGGAACACTCATACCGGGGGCATTCTGGGTCTTGGAAACAAGCATGTCTGAATGACGAACAAACTGAAAACTACTACAAATGCTATGAAAGGCCAAATCAAGTGGTTTTGGATACTGAACAAGCTACAAAAAAGGACAAGTACTTTTGAAAGGTGCAACAGGCATTATTGAAGACCGAACAAACTAAAAGATAAGATGAGCATATTTGAATACAGCACAAAACAAAACCATGTTATGAGCATTTTTGAGCACTTATGAATGAAGTGAAAGCAAGGTGGTGAAAAAGGCTAAAACGCCACAGAGTGAGTTGTATGATATTACGAGTTGTGGCAAAGCCAAAAGACTGTCAAGAAGTATGTGAAATAAGTGATGGCCAAAGATGCAGAATTGTGTGAGACACAAGTGGTGGCAAACCCAAAGAGGTTGCCAAGAAGAATGGGAAAAAAAAGTGTTGGTCAAAGATACAGGAGCCCAAGGAACTACAAGTTAAGAGAGAAAACCTGTGTTGGCAAATTCCTGAAGAATACAGAAGCATAGCAAAGTGCATAGGGTTATCGGTTGCGCGACCTGTAATGGCTGCACCATGTGGTCTGACAACTGTGCCTAGACCAAGTGACCCCCCTACTCGGAAAGAGCCAAGGAAAGTAAATGTAAAGAAGCTTGTATGTTGCAACAGATACTGAAGTGAATGATAAATACAGAAACAGAGTAACCTGGCTGACCACATATTTGAACTGATATTGGTTTTGGAAACAAAGAGATGAATTCTTGGGGAAGGGAAACCAGAGACATTGAGGACTGTGTTAATTCTCAGTGAACGGAAAACCAAGACTTAGTGAACTGTGTTAACCTTTGGTGAAAGAAACCTGGGCATTTTTTTTTAAAGCTAGGTTTTAACTGGTTTTTCCTTTTCATTTTGAAAGCTGGAAATTTTAACTATTGCGGAAAGGAACTCCGAGACCTTAGAGAAAAGCCTGGATGACCGAGAAGGCATATGCAGATAACAAGGGGGGTCCTGGGAGACTCTCTGCCAGACATGAGTCCTGGTTACAAGAGCCTTACCCAGAGTCTTTAGCTCATTATCTTTCACAGAGAAGAAATATCCCAAACATATCAGTCTTTGTCCTGCCCTGGGGCAGTCCAGCACCGAAATGCTAGGCAATTCTCCTCTGAACAAGAGTACCAACAGCAACCCCAGACACGTGTTTCGGTCTAGTTGAACGTAGCTGTGCCTCATTAAGACCGAGAAGGCATGGAATTGGTATTGATTTTGGAATTGGAACTAGAAGAGCTGAATTGATATTGTCCTTTTGCAAGCGGGCATAAAGTTGTGTACTCTTGGAGAAGGGAATCCAGAGACTGTGTGAACTGTGTTGAACTTTTAGAGAAGAAAACCTTTCGACTTTGTGAATCGCGTTGAAATCTTGCGGAAGGGCTCCCTGAGGCCTTTTCTTTGGAACTGTTCTGAACTTGGGGATGCTGAGTAAAAGCCAAGAACTGAAAGAAGTTTGGAATTTTAATTTTGAAAACTATCTCTTTTGCTACTGACATCCCTACACATTGTATATATTTAGTTGTGAGGGCAGGTATAGGTTTTGGACATAGATGGAGCTTTTCATTTGAACCTACTGACACAGTCGAACCTTAGTTTTCTTTAGGTAGGGAATCCCACCTTAGCACAGGGCAAGTTGGGCCTTACTCCATGCTGACATTTAAATAAAATAAAGCTTTTACTTAGAAAGTTGAATCTGTTGTCTGCCTTCATGATGCCTTCACAGCAGCAAGATTTAAAGTAGTGACAAACTACAGAGATCACCTGTGTTCAACAAAGTGGCTAACTTCAGAGAGCAACAAAATTTAAACCAATGGCAAACACAATGACAGACTTCAGAGATCTGCAAGATTCAAAGTAGTGGGAAAATACAGAGATCACCTAGATTCAACAAAATGGCAGCACAGTTAAGATAAATAGTAATAATGTAGTGGCACGATTTCAGAAATTCAGTGCTGGCTGTTAATCAAGATACTGCCACCTTACCTGATTGCTACATTAGAATGGCTTTTCAGGGCGCCCTGGGCGAACAGGGCAAGCAAGTGATAGAGGTGCCCTAGGGAGGTGCCCTTTGCCTTTGGCCCTTAGCCGGCTGCCCTTGCAAGGCTACCCTGTGTGAGGCACAGAAGAGGGGTTCCGGTCACGTGGGATAGGCAGGAGCCAATCCCCACCAGTCTGTTTGGGTGGAGGAAGAGAGGCGGGACAGAGGAGGCATTTGCTTGTCGATGCAGACACACGGCAAGCAAGGGTTCACTTGGAAATGCACTGGAAAAGGAAATGCTCATCATGGATGGTTAGTCCCTGCGGTGCAGCTCAGAAATATGAGTGGTGCTGGGCACGGACAGTAGAATGCTCTGGTGCTGGGATAATGGTCCGGTCACGTGGGAGGAAAAGGAGCCAATCCGAACCGTCTGGGCGGGTGGAGGGAGCAAGGTAGGTGGGGCAGAGGAGGCCATAGCTTGTCCGTGCTATAAGGGTGTCGAAGAAGAAAGCGGACACAAAGGTGGCATGGTTTTGGTTACAGACTTATTTGTGTACTAATGGAAAAGCCAGTTTAGACTGGCATGTGCGTAAAGGAAGAAATATTCTGAGTGTACAAATATTATGTGGTGTATTTTAATGTAATTTATGTTAAGAGAAAAACATTATTTGTAAAGGATCTTGCTCCTTTTACGTGGATGAGTACCTCAAACAAAATCTCACAGAATCCATTGAAAGGTCAACATAGTACATAGGGTCAATTGTTGCATCTGCTCCTCATTGTCGTGGATTCCAGTTAGCATTATATATTTGAGTGCAAAACCCCTAAGGAATGTCCAAGTGATACAATTCACGTGCAGCATGATTCAAAGTAGACATGAGATCATAAAATAAAGTAAATTGAAGTCAAATGAAGTTTAAAACGTACATGAATATTTGCTATAAAACATACCAAGAAATATTACAATGAATAATTACATAATACATAAGTACATTGAAAAAAAAGTAATTTATTTTGTTACCAAATAGTGCTTAATCAAGTGAACTTCTGTTTGTTTCTTTAATTTGTATATGTTCCTAATGTATGCAATGTGAAGTATGCTGTTAAAGTGGTATCCATGTCTTGGGTCTTTAATGCAGCTAATGAAATACACATTTTGTTCACCTGGAAGATGAACTTGAAGTCTTATTGTTGTATGCTTAAGGCAAGAGCTTCCTCTATCGTTGATAATAGGTGAAGCGGGCAGGACCGCTTCGGACAAACATACATCTGGCCTTTTATTATAGAGTATATGATATTAAAAAAAGGTCATCCTTATGTTATAAGAGGGATTTCCCTGCCTCAAAACTGATACTAAAAGGGTCCATCAGAATGTATGTCAAATTAATCTCTATCGTCCTATATCACAACCTACTACTATCCCGCACTCTACAATTAAAGGATAAACTAACAGAATGTTCCTTCTTCAGGAGAATGGCTCCCTTCTACTGATCCTTGGATAGTGTCCAAAAGAAAGTTCTTACAACAAAAATGCCAGTGGGAATGACTCCCTTCCCTTGGTTGTGGGTTTCATCCAGTCTTTATGCAATTTCACATCCAGGAGAATGACTCCCTTCACCTGGTGTAGGTCTATGCAGTTTGCGATATAACCAGGGGGAATGACTCCCTTGGCCTGGTGTCTCCAGCACAATGGTCAGCTCAGAACCAAGAGAATGCCTCCCCTTTCCTGGTATTGCTTGGTACAGTTCACAACACAGCCAGGGGGAATTGACACCCTTCCCCTGGCGTCTTTAACACAATTCCTGGTTCGGTACCAGGAGAATGTCTCCCTTCTCCTGGCATTGGTTGGCACAGCTCTTTCTGACTCCTTTCAGCTTGATGTATACTTTGCCACTCTGGTTGGTAGTCAGAAAAGTCGGAAATCTTATTGGGGTCCCAGATCCTATTGGTCAGTGGTTCTCTCTTTCCCACTGTAACGAGGAAGATTTCCTCTTATGCTCTCAGTATCTGCTTTCATGCCCCACACCCTTCTCTAGTGGTCAGCGATTTTCTCTTTCCCACTGTGATGAGTAAGATTTCCGCTTATGCTCCAAGTATCTGCTTTCGGGTCTCGGACCCTTCTCTGGAAATACCCAGTAGCAGGCTTCACACTACTGAGGCGAGAGAGAACTTTGTGAACTAGCCTCCCATCTACCTTTGTGCCCCCTCCCGTTACCTTGTGCGGGATCGTGGTATGTCACTGGGACTTCCTGGGACCGCAATTCTTTTCTATGGCTGTGCTGGTTCACTGTCGTGGCTCCATCGACTGCACAGTACTTCCCTTGCCTGTTCTGTGGCTCTGCTTTCTTGCTTGGTCTTCTGCACAGGTTCGCTGCTGCAGAACCCATGGAGGACTCCCACGGCACTTCACTGGTGTGTCTTCTTCCCTCCAGTCATTTGGCAGTGCCTGGATCGCCTCCACCCCTGCTGCCATATCCAGCCTTTGACATTTCCATAATAGCACTGCAGCCAGAATGGAGTAGTCGACTGAGCAACCATACAATCTTGTCAGCATCCACAACCTCTTGAACTTCACATGCATACTCAAATGCAGTCAACCAGTCCATAATGCCAGTCTTCTCATCATATACACTCAGCAGATCTTTAGGAAACCTTGGACGAGAGGAGTACCCAGACCCTTGTCCAGGTGCCTTGGATGAGCCATTTGAAACCAGAAGCTTGGCCAGTTCCAATTGGTGATCCCTTTCCTTTTGTTTTTCTGCCGGCTCCACCTTCAGCTTAGCCATGTGGAATTCAAGCTCCTTCTGCTTAAACAGCAGCTCTTGCTTCTTGAATTCCAACATGGCATCAGCATCAGAGCTGGCAGAGGAAACTTGGGACAACACATCATCTCCGCCATCATGGGCACCATGGACAAGTGCAGCAACAGAACTGTCAGTTCTGCCACTGAGACCCCCCCCCTCTACCTTCTGCACTGTCATCTGATGTTATGGCATTGAGTTGCAACTCTTGCCATTCCATGATCCTTTGAATCATGTCAATCTGTGTACCTTGAGAAGACAAGCCTCTCTCAGTACATAGCATTCTCAATGTTTCTGATCTAGAAACATTCAAGGTTATGTTGGTCATTGTTTCCATACATAGATAGGTCTATGGCTTTTACTGTTACTTTACTAATAAGGTCACTATGTGTCCTGGGTAGGGGTAATCTGAAATGCCTTCACCAGTGTTCAACACTGGGTACCTTCAGTCCTATCCCACCGCTGTACACAAATTTGTTAAGATGGATTTCTGAACTCTGAACTGGTGGGCAGAGGTTCAGAAGGCCAGCCTAGTTTCTTCGAACAGGGTAACCTTCTGGACAAGCAAGACCAATCAAGGTAGCATTGGCGGCAGTCAAGACTAGGGGCCTCATTACGAGGCTTGCGCTCCCGTAATGAAGGGTGCCGGTACGGGACCGGCACCCTTCATTACGGGATGTGCAATTACGAGGTTCCCTTTCCGGGACCCTGTAAGGACACCTGGTAAAACCAGGCGTCCTTAGCGGGTCCCGCGAGGGGGAGAGGGAGCTAATAACGGGCCATTTGTAATGTACCCGTTATTACCTCCCTCCCCATTCCCATTGAGCCCTGTGGGGTATCGCGACTGGAGGGAAAATTACACATAAATGGGAAACTTCCCTAACACCTTAGATTTACAAAACTGTCATTTTTGTCAGGGCACTTATGCCCTTTTATTTTAGCTAATTCAGTAAGTATTAGTAGCATGACTTGCTTGCATGCTTCAAATGAAGGAGATGCTATTCAGGGGGTCTTCGACACACTGTACCATTACCGATTTGCCAAGGAAGGTAATGTCACCCATGACCTTTCACAGGATTTGTGAAAAGAGTGTAAGGCTCTCAGTATACCTCCTTGGATGTATTGTCCAAGTATTTTACAAACCAGAATTGTAACTGTGAATAAATACACTGTATGGATGTATTGGGATAATGAAGAAAACAGAACAGAAATAAACAGTAAAACATGTTGCAGTACTGGTGGAATGCAAGAAAGGGTAGCTGCTGGATTTTGTACTACGGGGACTATTGACAAAACCAGGGGATTCACAGCTCGAAAATCCCAAACAAAGCGTTATTTGTCCCTGCCCAGCATCTTTGCCAGCAGGATTTGTGTATTGCATGGATTCCTTGTTTCAGTAAGGCATCAATTACCAATGCAATTCCTTTTTCTGCCTTGGGTTTCAAATGATATTCAGAGCTTAAGTGCAAGGGATTTTGAAGAATTTGCATGGAAACGAACAAACTGGGGATATCGGATTAATTCTAATCCGTTTGCATGCTGTGACCACAAGCACTCAAGTACCTTAGAGAGAAGTGCAACAAGGTCAAACTTAAACTCACCCCCTCTGTGAGTGATTGGCAGTTTTACTTTAGTGTAGCTAACACAATATCTGCATTTTCATTGCGAGTATCCAGGAACACACTTTCATGGCCACCACCGAGGATCTCTCCATATACAAACACAACACTCTCATGGGATGGGTGCTCACAAGGCTGTGGTGCCATTAGGTCCAGTAACGGATGAGTGGCGGCACAAATGTACATTTATTTCTTCAGTAGAGCGTTATTGCTCTCCCTCAACAAAGGTAGACTACTGGAACACAAGGATCTGCAACAATATGTGAGACCACCAAACCTTGGGGGACCTTCCATCGGGCAATATGTATCCAGGCTATTTAAGGCCTTGCCCCACGGTAACTTAAGCCTGTCATTCCCGGTACACTATCTGATGGCCTCGTTTTCTAAAGGTTCCTGACACTGCGCCTACAAGCAACAAGAAAAGAAGGATTACCACTTGAAGACCATCACCAATTAAACACTTAATACAAAACAACTTGCCTAGTAAGCACTGGGATCCCATTTTCCATCTCAGTATTCTTCTTTGGATTTTGGGCCTTTTTTTTTTATTTTAGGAACACCTCTGCCTGCAAGAAAGAACAAGTACAGGTCAGTCGCAGCAAATGTAACAAACATTTTGCACATTTTGCAACTTGGTTATAAATACTGTATAGTAATTTATGCAAAATTTAGGGATTTGTTAAACTGAACTTTGGAACGGGCAAATAAGCACTTGCTTCAGATCCATTCAGAGCTGGGTGGTATGAGGAACCCGAGGGCATCCTCACTTCTTTTCCCCATGGATCCTCCTCTCAGGTAGCCAGGAAAAAGCCATCGCTTTTGGATCCCGACCCTGTGAGTGGATTTGCGAGGGAAGATCACGTGGGTGGAGGGAACGTCCTTAGGTGAGACATGGTATCCCCCTTTCTTTTCCTTTCCAGAATCAACCCTTTATCAAAGCCCTATATTGAAATTAGCTTCCTTCTCCAAAGAGTTAATCTTGCAAACAGATGCCTTAAGTCCCAGCCCATTATGTAAGTCTGTGCAAAAAGGACGAGCATACTCGTCCTTGGCACTTAAGGGGTTAATGGGACTAAAAGCACTTCGGTCTCAAAAGCATGATGGACTAGAACACCACATCTCTACATCAGTAGGAAACTGTTTCCCAGGGAGAAGAATTATTCAGTTATTAGACTTGAGGTCCTGGCAATCAAATGAGCCATACTCCATTAAATAAATTACTTATTGGGTCGCAAATTCAGGCTAGTAAGCGACCATTCTCCTTTGGTGTGTATCAGCCAATTAAAAGAGTCAAACCCAAGAATGATGCATTGGTTCTTGAACCTTCAGCCATATTGTTTCACAGTGGAACACCGGAAAGGTTGAGATCAGGGAAACAGCGACTTCCTCTCTCGGATTCCATGTGAAACATAGGTCCAACCCGCATAGCGGAAGGGTGTGTGAGGACACACAGGTCATCCTCACTTCTTTCCCCCATGGATCCTCCTCTCAGGTGGCCAGGGAAAGGCCATCACTTTTGGATGCAGACCCATGGGGTGGACATGCGAGGGAGGACGTCCTTAGGTGAGACATGGTATCCCCTTTTCCTTTCCAGAATGAACACTCCATCCCTCATGGTTCATAGGCAGACAGGCATGCCCATCTAATAGGTTTCACCATGGTCAGGGAATTGAATTCAATGACCCGCACCTGCGGTCATTTAACAATCCCAAGTTGTATACACATGGTGGCTGCCCAGCACAAGCGGAGAGGTGGCCTGGAGAGAAAGAAGTGGGGTGAAGAACCGAAGCGGGGTGGAGAGGCACGGATTGGAGAGGAGCCATGCCGAGCAGGAGGGAAAGAGAGATGCTGAGGCCAAGGATGGCCATGAGAGGGTCTAGAAATCCTACTGCCCTCCCTGTTAGGTGCATGTAGCAGGAGCTGTGGGCACCAAAGCATTCCGGCCACCGCAGGACTCCAGGAGAGTTTGCAGTGCTCTCTGTAGCTGCTGCAGTGGTAGAGAAGAGCTATATGCCGTAGGATTCCAGGAGAGCGAGCAGGGCTCGGTGTGGCTACCGCAAGAGAGCAGTGGAGCGAATATAAGCCAGCAAGCAGAACGGAGAAACCCGAGAGCTGCCATATACAGCCAGTGCTAGTGAACTGAAAACAATCATGTTTAAATCCTGAACAGGCTGAAAGTTGTTATAAGCATTTTGGAAAGCTGAAATAACCCCTTATGAATATCGAACAAACTGAAAGACATTGCAAGCACTTTTGAATGCCGCACAGAACAAAAGCAAGTTATGAGCACTTGAGAAGGGAGTGAAAGCAAGGTGGTGCAAATAGATACCACTGAATGAAGTATGTGAGACACAAGTGGTGACAAAGCCAAAAGAATACCGAGAAGGGTATGAAATGAGAAAAAAGTATTGGCCAAAACTACATGAGTTCAACGAACTGCAGGTTAAGAGGAACCCTGTGTTGGCAAGAGCCAGGAGATTACAGAAAGTGCAAACAAGTGCACAGGGGTATCAGTTGCGTGACCTGTAATGGGCGGACTGTGTGGTCCGAAAACTGCGCATAGACCGAGTGCCCCCCTTTTTGGAAAGAGTCAATGAAAGTAAATATAAAGAAGCTAGGGTTTTGCAACAGCTGCTTATGTGACATTGAAGTCAAGAAACAGACATATATGTGAACCAGTGGAAAGTATTGATGACAAAAGATATGGGAAGTGTCCCAAGGAACTGTGTTGTTTTGAAAAGCTGGAAGATTTGAACTCTTGGGGAAGGGAACCCCGAGACTTTGTGAACTGTTTTGAACTTGGGGAAGGGGAAGCTGATTACAAGCCAAGAGCTGGAAGAAGCTCAGAACTTTTACATTTTGTTGCCGACATCACTACACGTCATTTACAGTTAGTTGTGAGGGCAAGTATGGGCTTTGGACACAGATAGACTTTTGATTTGGACTTCCTGACACCAACTATCCTTAGTTTTCTTTAGGTAGGGAAATCCCATCTCAGCATAGGGCAAGTTAGGCCTTAATCCATCCTGCCTTTTAAGTCAATAAAGCCTTTTTTAGAACCAATCTTGAACCTGTTATCTGTGTCTCCTTCATGATGCCTTCACAGTGGATAACCAACGCAACACTGAAACCAGAACGAAGATACTGTAAGTGTTCTACTGGACACCTACTGGTATGTGGAGTGGAGCCAACTATGACATAGCAGGTGATGCAAAGGAAGCCCATTACGCAAGACAAGGATGGGTGTGGTTCAAGGCCATCAAGGGTAAGTCTCAGCTGGTGATGGCCACAGTGAAAAAGTGGCAAAACTCCATAGTACAGCCTTCCTCTGCATGGTACCATTAGGTTGCATAAACAGTAAAGGGGGGGGGGGGGGCTTTCTGAAAAGATGCTCATCTCTTTTCCTTCTCATTACAGAGAACTCGGGGATCCTAACATGACTCAAGCCCTAAGTCCTATTGGTTTAGCCTTTCACTATCCAATTAGTCACCCTCCTCTGTAGAGCACTTTACCGGCTGTCACAAACCAGCTGATGGGGAACCCTCCAAGGAGAACGGGCTTCATCATCAGTGCTCTATGACGCCCCAAGAAGCCTATGAACAAGGTAGGTTGGTACACACCCTGTGGTATACAGTAAATTCTGCATCTCAATTTAAAAAATGGGGCACACCCAAACAAATTGACGGGGGAAGGTGCGGACCTCCTGTGAGGCATGGCAGAGGCGACAGAGTATGTGGGGGTTGGAGGCCCCGACCAAGGATGAGATTGCAGAATGCCACCAACCGGGCCAGAGCAGAACCATCAGCCAAAAGAAGGAGCAAACGGCAATACCAGCTTTCCACTCTGCAAGCTGAGAGGCTGGTACAGAGGACCTGCAGGAGGACCACAGGAAGGCATGGCAAGGTCTGCCCAAAGTGGGTAGAGGAGTGAAGAAGTGCTGGCAAGCGGGATGACCCCCCCAGACAACAAAATCAAAAGGAATGAGTCTGCTCCAGGGAGGCGGGAGAGGGAAGGCAGGACCTGATAAAAACCCAGAGCAGGGTGAAGGAAGCAAACTCCTAAGGCTGGGTGAGAGGTGAGGCCCCAAGGCGCGGTGAGCAAGACACGACTCCAAGGTGGGGTGGGAGAAGTGATACCGCAAGACGGGATGAGACAAGACCCCAACGTGGGGTGAGAGACTTATGTGAACTATATGGAACTGTGTCAGAGAGACCTTTAACCTACTGGCTTAGATTTTGCACCAAGGGCAGGAGTCATGTTAAAAAAGACACAAAAGGGTTGGAATCAGAAACCAGCCACCATTCACCTAACGGGGCCAAGGGCCGAATTGTACTTTTTGTTGTAGTTATATGCGTTTTCTTTTATAGTGGAAGAGACAGACTCGGACTAGCATAGCTTTATGGACAGAGGACTTTTCTTGATTTTTGGAAAGATATCTTGACAAGCACTTTTGGTTTGTAGAGTAGGGCCAAGATTCTTAGAAAGAATAGGTATGTGAGTGAAAATAAAGAAAAATCAGACAACGCCACCATGTCCGTCTCCTTATTCTGACCTACCACAGCATGCTTATGAGATTGGACCTAGGGTTACAGCAGGTGGAGCTGTACAATGATGCAACACAAGGTTATTAGATACACCAACAGCTTTTGAAGTTACTGAAGGGTGGGGTGCAGTAGGAAAATAATCGGATTGTATCACAGATCAATTTGCTCCTGTTTTTACTAAACAAGGACAACTTTATCCACAATTTTTTAATCATCAAAAAGGCCCCCCCTTTTGATTTATTTATGCATTTGTTACAGCACACAAAACCCTTGGGTATCTCAGCGCTAGTTTCATTGGGGTGCATTATTTAGGTACATTAGTTACATTGGGGTGCAAGGTTACATTACTTGAAAAGAAGTGCATAATAAGTCTATAGGTATTAACGTTTGTATGGCAACGTTGCTTATCTCTAGACACAAAATGTTGTGCATTTCCATTTGGAAATGGCAGAGCTGGAGAGCCTGGGGGCTGTGATCTGTCGAGCCACTGAAAATGTCCCACTTGCTTATGATAATGACAGGCAGTTTTACTTGTCACAAACCCATTTCAAAAACATGGTACATTCTGAGAATCAAGGGCACCACCGCGACATATATTGCCTCTTCCCCTTCCTCGACTAAGATCTTTGACATTCTTACACCTGCATTTATATACGTTCTGCTGCCTCGCACTTGTACATTTTGTCATTGAAATAACATCAACATGCACTCATTAATTTCACTTTTAAGTTCTTGACAAGACAGTGATTTGAACCATCACCAATAGTGTTAGGAACACTATTTGCCACCACGCCCAAATTCTTTTCAAGCTTGGGCAATAGCAATTGAACAAAACTGGACAGCCACAGAGCTTGAGGCAGTTTTCCCAGGCTGTTTAATCCCTGAATGCTGTGTGAAAACAATTTACATTCGATCAATCCTATCCGCTGTAGATCCATTCTTATTTGCATTTAAATTTTGGTCTCTGCAGAATCTGTCTTTTGGGAGCATAGCGCAGGCATTATAAACAAATGTTCTAGCTCATGTTCTGCTAGCTTGGTCTCCATTCCTAGGTCCTGCATGGGTCACCCACTCCTTTGTGTTAGTCACTGGAGCACCTAACTCAGCATAATTACCCTCATTAACTGATGCACACCCAAATGTATCATAACACTGTACTACAGTTCTCAATGCCTCAGTAAATGTTTATGGTTCTTCCCCCAACGTTTGGAAACTCTTGACAAATTTCTCCAGCATCATGGCATAGTGGGCATTTCCCCCATTAACCAATTAACTGCTGCATCAGTGGCAGCCCCTGGTAGTTGCCATAAAGGTGCCTGTAAATGAGAACCAGATAAACAATACACTGTGCCTGTGTAGGAATGGAGGGGCTAATGATCAGACTAGAATCACTTGCTTAGTTATGAGGGTTTTAATCTGGTGGGGAATGATGAAACTGCACGCTTGATTCAGCCGCAATCTGGGGCTCAGCTTGCTTGGAAACTGCTTGAGAACATGTCACTGCTGCTGATGCTTGCATGATTGTTTGTCTAGCACTCACAGTACTTAGTAAATCCATGTCTCCTTCCACCATGACCCCCTTTCTGCACTAGTTTCTGTAACCCGCTACAGTACTGTGGTGCACAAAAATGTTATGGGCGTCATTGATGTAGTGAGACCTAATAACTATGTATCCCTAAGACTCTTCATCTGTGAATCACTAGCCTGCTTAGAAGCTTCCGCAGACCAATCCAGGAATACCTCCGATTCCTCTGAAGCTAATTTTCACCTTTTCCACTGGAGCGCTGGTCATAAATTTAAATGTTTGATCAAATGAAATGTGTCCCCCAGAGGGAACTCCTTTTAGCCATCTCCCTGTGTCATTGTGCTCCAACCCTCTAAATACTTTAAAGGTATTCAGCGGATAACGTGTATACATAAAATATGCTGCTATGCCTTTTTCTGTAGAAAAAAAACATTCTTTAGACTGTCCCTTTCACATTCTATCACTCAGGAAGACTTTGCTTTACATACATGCCTTGTGTAACTATCCCATTCCTATTATAGCTCTCTTTCTTCTTTGCGAGCTTTCGAGATTAAAGCATTCACCTTCCAATTCCCTCATTGATTCTGGCACCTGCCCTCAGTGCCCTTTTTACTTTGCACAATACTGTTCACCCCAACAAACTGGACCGTGTTGTGACCTTAAAACACATCAACCCATTCTATTCTTCTCCCTGTACCCCTTGTGGGTCTGCCCCGCTGCAGTATATATTAAATGATATGGCTTTGCGCATTCCAAGCAGAAATACTAACCACATACACAGCCGTCCCTCGAAACCCCTCAAAGGTTTTTAGGTTTTAATAAGTCCCCTCACCTTTCCTTTTGTGCGCACAGTGGTTCGAGGTGTAGTGGTCTGCAACTGCCATTAACATCTCAACTGGGCATGGCGATCCAAGCCTGACAGCACCAAAGCCCATATTTGTTGAGGAGTTTTATAGAATGAGAATCATAAATCTAACAGTAGGATACATTTAAACAGTACACTTCCTAGTGGAACACCCCTTGACCATGGGTACTTTGTCAACATCACCATATTTCGTGCTTGTGCAATTCCAGGATTCCATACCGTGTTACAGACACCCTGGCCATGGCAGATTGCACCATCTTAAGTAACCAGCCACTGCCTGGTAACGGATGTCCTAAGCGACATACCCTCCGGTTTTCAAGGGAAACCAGCCCCATCTTCCAATGAGACGTGTAACTTACTGTGTCACTGCATATGGCAATACTCCAACCCAGGGTTTGTGTTACAGCCACGCAGGCCTTCTGGTCTTGTACAATTTGTGCCAACCAGTTGTGGCTTGTTGAGGCTCAGCTGCATCATATCAGTAATGATGATGTGGTGGTGTCCTATTTGGAATGAAGTGTACTCAGTGCTTATAGAAAACATAAAATATTCACCCAGTAGCCACAGTGCCCTCTATGGAGACTCTGGCTTTGAAAGGTTATCAGGCATCCGATGAGCCAGTCTCTTGCCCTGTACTCTGCTCTCCAAGGGCTGCCACTACTGACAAAACACATCTGTCCACACAAACTCGCTGACATATCTCTCCGCCAGCCTTCAAATATGCACACAGACTACATGGATCTTTTCTGTGAGGAGATAGCTGCCAAGTTGCCCTCTTCCATGCGCGATTCCTCGAGCCCGTTCTGTTTATCCCACTGTATGATGGGAATTGCAGACCCATTCTTACAACGGGAAAAATCAAAATTACAAGTTCCAGCATGAATTGGAAACACACATCTGGACTAGCTTGAAGTGTTTTGCATGGAACTGGGAAACTAGGCCAAGTATGTGAGGATGTTAACTTTTTGAGGGCGTATGGTTCTCACTGTATTCTCATACTGTCCACATACTAATACACCCTGTACATTTTAGCTGTGGAGGAATTGGGCCAGAACAAGACAAGAGTTCAGCTCTGGCAAGAACTGTCTTGCTGGAGTGCAGTTCTGTATAGACACAAGGACCAAACTGTGGTAGTTTATACGTATTCATTAATGAAACATCAGAGATGACAGATTCACACGTGTCAGGTTCAACTTCTTTTCAGACTGGCAGTGGCTTTCCTTTTGGCGGTAACCCCGCCTTCTTGCTTACAAGCAAAGAGAGGGAAAGCGGACTTGTGTAAGCATGTCCATAGACAGAGGACGTTACACCCTCCGCCCCCCACTTAAACCAGGAAATCCTCTTCTAACTCCATCTCTTCAATCCACCTGGAAGGTCTTCGGATGGTTCTTTTCGATGGACTTCATACTACTGAGGTCTGGTTCTCTGTGTCACAGGCATTCTCATCAGTGTATACGTCTCCATCCGCGAAGTCTGAGCAATTGTCAGAGGAGTTTTCAGTAATAGCTGGTGCCTCATAGCTTTGGGATGCAGGGCTGTCAGTCTGTTTGAAAAAGGATGAATTTCTGGTAACTGTACTAGTTGACTTGCTGCTGTCACCATGGATCCTTTGACTTGTGTCACGGTCATAGGCTCAAAGCCGGCGTCTTCTTGGAGCCTTGCGATTGTCGGACCAGCACTTGGTCTCCTATGCTGATCCCAGAGTCTTTCGCTTTTCTTCTGCCGTCAGCGTATTGCTTCATTTTCTCCTTGCTTTGTCTTGGTCTCTGGCTCTTGCGCTTGCACCCTTTGTCACTTCATTGTCGGTGGTTTGTGGGAAGGTGGTCTTTATCGCTCTGCCAAACATCAGTTCCAATGGGCACACCCCTGTGGAGCTGTGCAGTGTTTTTCAATAGTCTCCAAGAAGGGTGCAGATGGCTTGCATGAATGACCCTTTTGTTATGGAGCATATTTGTAGTATTCTCTTTAGTTTGGCCATAAACCTTTCATCTGTACCATTTGCCTGTGGCCACAAAGGGGTGATGTTACTGTGGTGAAACCCCAAGTGTTCGGCAAACATTGCGAAGTCATGTCCACTGAACGGTGGGCCATTGTCTGACTTTACAACGGTAGGAATGCCATACTCAGCAAATGTTTTGACCAGGGCCGGGATGACTGCGTGTGCTGCTGTTGAATGTATGAGGTGTACTTCCGGGAACCTTGACATCTCATCGATGATGACAAATGCATACTTGCCATTTGGCATAGGTCCGAACATATCAACAGACACTTCGTCCCATTGGCATTGTAGTCATTTTGAGTGGTTATGGGAATGTGCGTGGTGCAGCGGCTTTGCAAGGGATGCAGGGTCTAAGAATCCTTTCGATTTTTGTGTCCATCTGTGGAAACAACACTTTGGTCCTAAGTTGCCTCTTGATGGACACGATTCCTCCGTGTCCCGTATGTGCCATGGCAATGACTCTTTCCTGCAATCCTGCTGGGATGACAATCCGATCTTCCTTCAGCAGTAGACCATCCATCCGAGTATATGGACAGAGATTGTTTTAGTAAGTGGAATGTCTGAAACAGCGTTTGTTCCATCTCAGATCGGGGCCTTTCCCTTTTCTTCCAGTCATGCCATCTCCCCAAGGATATGCTGTATTTCACTGCCATGAGTACTGGGTCTTGCTCCATGCCGTGGAGCAGCTCAGAAAGAGTGAGCGATTTAGGTAGTGCGTTGCTGTCAATGTACTTTACTTTTTTTTTTTGTATTTTCTTTAAAGCGCTCACACAGCCCGAGAGCATTGAGGCACCGTTACAGAATTATTTGTTTTTTTTGTTGTCTTAGTTGCATATTTATAACGTGCTTAAATACCCAGAGGTTTCTAATCGCGGACCTGGGGATCGAACCTGTGTTGTTTCGCGTCGTCTTTCTTCCAAGGCGAGCACGTTGCCACTGAGATATCCTCCCGATACTTGATATATTGATCAGCTTTTGTGGATTGGGTCTCTTCTTGTGTGGGCAGCGGATGTCTTGATAGGAAATCAGCATGATTACTGTCCTTCCCTGGGCGATGTAGAGTTTGGAAGGAGTATTGCAATGCAAGGGGGCATCTTTGCCGTTGGTTTGCCATAGATGGTGGTAAGTGCTTGATGGTCGGTGACGACGGCGGATCCCTCGTCCGTAGAGAAACAGATGATAGTGCTCACATGCCCACACCACTGCAAGACTTTCTTTTTCGGGCTGCGAGTAGGCACACCTGGCAGGTGATAGACTGCAGCTAGCATACGCCACGATGTGGCGAGCAGACAATGTTGAATTCTGTTTGACTAAGACTGGCCCCTAGTCGTATGGGGCTTGCATCAACAGTGAGTTCCGTTTACAGGTCAGGGTCGTAATAGGCCATGCAGGATGCGGATGCAATGCGTTTCTTGATTCCCTGGAATGCATCCTCACATTCTGGGGACCACATGAAATCTTGTTCCTTAGAGGGGCAAAATAGTTATTTAGCGAGGTAATAATGCCCTAAAATGTGTTTGTGCTTTCTAGCATTTCAAACACAATGTCTCGCACCACTGGTCCTAAGGAATGCATCAAAATGCCACTGAGCCGGTGTTCTTCCATCACCCGAGTGGCATCAATGTAGATCTTTAGCTCTTTGAGCCATCTGGTCCATCGGTGTGCTTGACTCAGTTATATCAAAAGGGCAGAACCGCCTGTTATTGTAAAGACTCATGGCTGCTTTCATTTCTGGCGGAATGTCCGGATGCTGGGGGGCAGAGGCTTGGCTCGATGACCTGCTGTCTGCCTCATTATCAGACATGGTGGTGGTGTGCAGAATAAAGCGTGTAACTTTTGGCTGTGACCTCACCTCCTGTGGTTGTAGTGTTTAGTACCTTCAGGCGGTCAGAAAATGTTGTAGAAGGGTGTGGTTGACCAGCCGTCTGTCAGCGAAAATGTGGAAATGCTGTGGAGGCCACTGTAAATGCTGAGCGTGAGTAGTCTGGCCACACTGCAGGAATCGTTGTATACATAAAGAGAGGCAGTGCTGGCTCTGGATTGGTGTGGACTAGGACACTCAGCTGCCCTTCAGGTTTCCAGGCTTCTTGCGCCCAGTGTGGCAGACCTCCTGCTGGTCTGGATACTTGCGCAGCAAATGCAAGCCCCTTGGGACATGCAGCGTGACTTCTGAAATGCTCAGCACAAGCGGGAGAGTCATTCACCTTGTCGCACATCAGAGACAGACTTCCCAAAATACCTTCAACTATCCCTCTGTAAATACCTCCCCTCTCGAGCCCTTCGCTCCTCTACTTCTAGCTCCCTCAGGGTCAGTCGTTTTTCAAAGAAGCGAGCCGGGGATAGATATCGGTCCTCGGCGGGGGCCTCCCTTTGGAACAGCCCCCCAGCCACCTTGAAACTTGAGGAGAACCATCTATGGTTCCGGAAGCACCTCAATACCTTCCTCTTCGCTTCTGCCTTTGCCCCTCCCCAGCATCATGCTCCTGGCCACCCTTTGTCCTGCGGGCCCAGGTACCTGCTCATCCTCCTGAACTGCCCCGAGCCACCCCTTGCACTGGGATCTGTATCTTCACCCATACAGTCCCCCATTTTCCTTCTGCACTTATAAGATATACCCTATCTGACAAATTACACACTTGCCTATACGTGTATTTATTTTATTTATTGCTTTTATTTGCTTATTGCACTTATTATTTATTTTGTGCTCTTTTGTGCCGCACTCTCCACTCCTCCCCCTTCCTTGCACTCCCCCCCCCACCCCCCTGTTTTCCATGCACTTGCGCGTTCTTAATGTCACTGGGCCTAGTAAGATCGTTGTTTTTATTCTCCCTTGTTCCCCCTCCCTTTGCTTGGTCCGCTCTGAATCACTTGTGTATTGAGCGCATCATATCATTCTCGCTTACAAGGGAAGAGAGGGAAGCAGACTTGCATGGACATTACACAATCCCTTTCGCTGTATTTTTTTTTTTCTTTTTTTACACAAACCCTTTCACTGTATTGTCAGCTTCATCAGGAGCAGCAATGCATCTGAAAGTCATCCTTTAACTGAAAAAATGAAACCATCCAAAGCTGTATATACATCTCATGCTTTGCACACATTTTACTGTCAGGGTGACTATTCTGACAGAGGACATGATTTATTTATTTATTTGGATTTATAAAGCGGCCCGGAGGCATCGTGGCGCTGTTACAGGATATTCACTTGGTGCACGTTATACAGGTTATACGCTTGGTGCAGGTTATACATTATTGCAGGAGTAGATGTATACAACAGTAGATTACATTGTAGAGAGGTGTTACAGGTTACAGAGGGAAAGTGTTAGAGACAATGCATGACACAAAGGCGGTCTAGTTGAACAGCTTTGTTTTTAGCGCTTCCTACAGGTTGTCAGGGATTCTTCCTTTCTTAGACCGAGTGGGAGCGAGTTCCAATCTTACTTAGTAGCACCATACCAAGTGTGACCCTGGTCTAAGAGGAGGACTTTAGAGACCATCCTGGGGTCATCTGATGATCATCAAACTACACTCGAAGTCATTCCCACATCATCAGACGTCATCACGCTGTTAAAGTCATCAGCAAATATCTCAGAATGGTGGGTGATTATTTGGGGATGAGCTTAGGATGACTTAATGAATATGCTAACATCATCCCCATATTAGAAAACTTTGTTCCTGGTGCTTTTAGGATGACCTACTGATCACTTCAAGAGAGTGCACGTTTGTCCCTTACGATTTGGGGATGATTCTGGGGTGACCTGCTGATTACTTCAAGAGCATTGCCATGAAACAGGTTTGTTCTTGATGATTTGGGGAGGACTTCCTGATTACTCCAGAACAGTAAGTTTGTAGGATGATATGCACACCAATACAGATTGTCAGTCTGCTTTTGCTTAGTTGCACTTATGCTGAATGATCCCCCACCATGGCAAGGTTACAGCTTGAGACTATGTTGGGCCATAGTGGAAGCCAGAGGCCTAAACATAGCATGCACCCGTCAGAATCCTTTGCCATCCCAGTCAAAAGCAGGCACCCATCACCCTCACAAGCCCCAATGTGGCATGGATAAAGCCTGAGACTATGTTGGGCCAAAGTGGAAGAAAGAGGCCTAAACATCGCATGCACCCACTGGGTGAGAATCCCTTGCCATCCCAGTCAAAAGCAGGAACCCAGCACCCTCACAATCAATACATTTCTATGCTGACTTGTGGTATGAATTGGTGTAGTCCCACTGTGTGAGACTACACAACACTTATCTGCTTGGTATTAGGTAAGCCCACCTTTTGGTATAGGTCTGAACTACACAGGTTGGCAGTGCGACTGAGCAGCCAGGCTTATCTCAAGAGGGATAACTGAGCTGTAGAGCTGTACAAATGAAATCTGTAAATACAAGTAGCCAAGTAACACTTACACTCAAGGTTTCAGTTATAAATAGTTGTTTATTTAATTAACATCAATTTTTAAATAAGCTTTCTTTAGAAAGGCAATTCATGTAACAATGTAAATATACTTTAAAATTACTTTTCAGAATCAGAGCAAGTTAGTGGATCATCTTTGGATATGCTTCATACAAAATTGCTACACCCTGGCGTGACTTCCATCACAAGGACAGTAATGGCATTTATGTATCACACTAGGTTGCAGAAAGGAAAGGTTTAAGGAAGGAAAAAGGTTAAACAGGTTCTATACATGTCAATATATCAAAACACGGAAAGCATTTCAATCACTTCTGGGAAAGCACAGGGTTTTATGAGTTTGTCGCTGGCGAGTGATCGTACAAAGTTGCCAGTGGTGCTTCCACCAGCTCTTCTCTCCTCCATTGCTATTGTTTGTGGGAGGACCCACAAAACACTCGAACCTTCCGCGTAGCGGAACGCGGCATAGGACGCCGAGTAGAGCAGTCCCCGCTCCGCTGTTTGCCTTTCCAGTCTCTCCTCCATTGCTATGGTTTGTGGGAGGACCCACAAAACACTCGAACCTTCCGCAGAGCAGGACGCGGAGTAGGACGCCGAGTAGAGCGGTCCTGTAGTCAGCAGGTGGCCAGGGTGCCATGGACGAGGCCCAGCCTCCGAGCCCTGTATCCCCTATCTCTCCTGACAGTGAGCCAAACCGCTGCTTACGGAGCAGCGTTATCCCTGCAACATGTCCTGAGAAAACAGCTTTAGCCTCTCCGGTGAAGAGAGCTGGAGGAGCGTCTTCGGCTCGTCTGAGGAATATGAGCTCCCCACACACTCCGCTCCCGTCGTTGCACCCTTCTATTTTCAACCCGGAAGTATCCTTGTCTGCGAGGAGCTCGAAGAACACATGCATTCCGGCAACTTTTTCCCCAGGAAGGATTTGGCCACATCCAAATGTCTATGGCAGCTGGAGACTGTCCCGGTTCAACCGGGGAGCCGGCCAAACATCTAGGGAATTTACCGCAAGTTGGTGAACTCTTGTGCATGCTATCCGTCTCAGCAGCAGCCGCGTTCATTGCAGCGGCTGCGTTTGTGTCTGGGTGTAGCCAGGGCCGGAGTCCCACTTCGGCGAGAAGGATGACCGCCAAGGCCGTCGGAGGACAACCTGGGGGGGGGCCTTTCTCTGGCCAGCTTGACCCCAGAGGCTGCACAGACACAGTCGGGTCGCCAATGCTCAAACCCATTGCAAATGGAAGCATAAATGACATCAACAGCTGACACGATCCTGGCCACAATTCTGACAGTTCAGAACGGCCCAGCCCAACAATAATCCAGGCAACGGCTTTGTTACACGGCAAACCTCTACCTGTTGGCGGCCTGCCCCCCTTGGACGGAATCACCAGCGCAGGGTGGGTCCACGGCCTCCTATCAACGACTTACCACAGGACAGCGCTGGCCCTACATTGGCCACCCGCCTTCTCAAGCTACCCTAAAGAACGCTCACAGAATCTGGTGGCCCTTCAAGTCCGGATCAAGAGACCTTCCCACAAAATGGACACAATTCCTCCCTTTCATGGCCAAGGAAAATAACTGATTAAAAACAAAACGGAAAAACAAAAGAGGGAAAGGCCAGTGAAAAACAACTATTAAGAGCCGGCAATGGCAGTAAAACCAAAGGAAAAAAAAACTCTATACCAGTAGACGGCAGAAAACACAATCAGAATTTGGGCAAGAAAAACAACACACGGAAACAAGCCTTCTCAAACCCATCGATTTCGAGTGCTTTCTTCAACCTCTTTAAAAAACAACAATGTAAACGTAACCTAACCGTAGAGTCTGAACTCCAGACGCAGACATTTTGGAGGTCCTGGAAAAAACATTCCCAGCACCAAAGCTAAGAAAAACAGACAATTCAAACATTACGCCTCCCACACCAGTTCCTAGCCAACCATCCAACACAACGCCATGCGTCTTGCCAGCAAATGTCTCGCCAGGTCCTCATGCAACCAGAAATTCAAGATCAGTTGATCGAGCCAAAAATGTCAACATTGTCTTCTAATACCACAAATGTTGAAGCTATCGAAGAAGCAACAGTCTCTCGGAGAGCAAATCAGCAAACCAATGGCCACTCCAATACAACAAATCGTGGAACAGCAACATCAAGAGATCATTGCGGGGCATTTAATGAGCCCCCAACCGTGGGCAAACATCCATTTACAAAGACCACCGAGGCAGCGAATCATTGACACTCCATCCAGCCAATGTGAGCTCAAGCTCAAGCAGCAACGAACAGCCCTTGACACCAACAAGATCAAAGGCAGTTCAACAGAAGGCACCCCCAGTGGAAACTTCATCTGTCTTTCCCCGATTCAACAATGGGCCTAAGAGATGCTCCAGTGAAAAACAGACGATATAGGGACCTTTCAGGTGATCCCCATAAAGGGTCACCCAAAAAGAAGCCTGACAGGACAACAAACATGCCAGCTATCACCATAGCTCCGACACCCTTCTGTAAATTATATGAAGCTATTAACGATGCCACAAAACACACAACACATCGATCCTAGCAACAATTCAGTCTAAACTCATCTTTATGGAGGGGTACATAACAGCAGCAGAAGCAAAACTGGGCATCGTCCAGGCCAATTAGGAAGCAAAGCTGGCTGGCTTAGAACTAAAGCAGAGTGACGCCATCCAAACTATTCAAGTCCAAACAATGAAATCAGAGATGGCTTCCCAGACTGATGAAACTATTACCCGAGGCAGCGCGACTCCAATCTTTAACAAATTAGTCACCAAGGTCATTACAACATCCACTAGCCCCACGAAAAAGAATGCAGAGTCTAGTCACGTAAAGAAACAAAACCTAGTCTTACAGCTGGCAGGCACAAAGCAAACAGCCACCGCTAAAGTAAAGCCTGCAGGTCCAAACAAACAGGATGACAAAGAGGAATCAATATTGCCCAAAAGAAACTGCAAGTAAACAACCCAGAAGAGGCACCAGTGTTTATTGACCTCAGTAAACCACCTCGACCACTGGCTGAATTTCAGGCATCAAGTAGCCTGATGGATTTATCGCAACATTTACACTCAGATGAATCTTCTACCAGCTCCCAGGCTCAGAGTAGCCCGAAGACAACCATGGCCGTCAGCAACGACACTCACACAGACTCAGGTGTCCCCAGCTGTGAAAAAAAAACTCAGCTGCTTGTCGGGGTCACCCATCAGAAAGTGACAGAAAATTATCAAGAAGAAAAAAAAAAAAAACGCCCAGAGGACATCGATCCATGAAGAAGAATCGCCATGTATAGGCAGTCCCTCCACTTACGACAAAGTGCCATCCAAAAGGCCGCGGCATAACCTGCCAGAAGAAAAACTAACGGACAAACGACATACAGACCATTCTATTAGCACTAAAAAAAACCCTAGGGGGACATGAGTCTTCAAACTGGAACAAGTATCAAGCAGATCTGCCTACATGATACTAAACAGAACAACAGCGCTGAAAACTCTGAACAAAATCGAGTCTTTGAGATCACTAAAAAAGACTTGCTTGATTGAGCCCTACCATAGGGATTAAAAAGCTAAGGAATTTCTCCACATAAAATCTCGGGCCCTGCAAGTAATCCCTGTGGAAGCCTACAACAATCTTAAGCAAGCTGGCTTTTTGTTAACGGAACTTGGAAACCCTCAGACCGAATCACGAAAAGGACGTCAAGAAGAAGGGTGGGCCCATAAAACCCATTATATCTCCAAAAATCAAGACCTCTACAATAATAGATATGGCAGAAAGGATTCCGTCCCATCACCCAAGACCTTACATGGTTCATTAAAAAAGGTGCTTCTCTTCCAACAGCAACGACACTCGGGTGAAGGCTTCATCAAGGCTTGTCACACAAGGATCCAACAAAACAGACCATCATTCCAGTTCGCTAGACGATGTACCATCAATAGGAAAGTCAAATGGTCACATCTCCCGAACCAGGGCAAAACCCCATGAGCAAAGAGAAACCAGATTTCCGAAAGGACCATGGCAATGGCTAAAGGCAGTGGCAAAAGGGAAGTCTCGCAGATAGCAACCACAATTGGTGTCAAACTGGACTTTGGCCCCACTACCACCAGACCAAGAAGAAAATGTGACAAATACTCTGTCAATGGCCTCATGGAACACTCGAGGCCACAAGCACCTTACCAACCCAAGCAACCAGGACCTGGGGGGGCGCATGATATCTTATGCCTCCAGGAAACCTGGCTAACAGAGAAACCCACCCTGGATGGATACGCGATCGAACTTTCTGCAGCCACAAGGGGCATATTCGGACGCCCGTCCTCAGGCCTCCTTCTCGCAACACGGCTTGGCTCTGGTATAAGGGTTTCTAAAAAAACTAATAGAGTCATATGGGATGCTTGCGGTCCTAACCACATGGACGCACCAGGACTAGAACATCGCGTACGTCCCAATTAGCCATCATAAATCTCTATTGGAATCCCCAGAAAACTTCAACTACAATCTTCTGCAACCAAGTAGCAGATGCCATTGATAATATACGAGTGGATCAGAACACAACTCATATAATCATATGTGGAGGTCTGAATGCAAAATGTGATCCGGGAAACACTGATCTGCCTAAATCAATCATAAATTCTCGACGGAAGAAAGAGGAACTGCATGGATGTTCTTGATGAACTCACGGAACTTCCACAACGTGGCATGGCTGAAACCCTGGGAAAAGATCATCCCAACCTGGGAGCGCAAAAACTCCAAGGCAACTCTTGACTATGTTTTTGTATCACATAGCCTACTGTCACTTATTGAATCTTTTGAAGTAACCCGGACCACAGAAAGCAATCATAACCTGCTCTCTATGGCATGGACGTCGGCAAATCCAGTGTGCAAACTATTTCTTCCATCATTGGAGTCAAACAACCAGCAAACCAGACTCCGCCTGACCGCTGCCAACATCAGGGCCATCACAGACAAATATGAAAGAAACATCATAAACAAACCGAAAGAAATAGAACGACCAGACTACCTCCCTTTTCTACTAAAATACAAGGTGGAACCAAAGCAACAGGTAGAAAGCATAATCACGAGTATGATCGAACTCTGGTGGAAAGAAGAAAGCGCCTGAGGCAAGCGAAAAGAAAAGCAAAAATCGAGAATTCTGAACCCTCTTGGCTAAAATGGCAACTTGAAGTAAACAGCTACAAATCATGGTTACACAACCATAGATGTTATATGTATCAAAATGACAGATCATGTTGAGAACACTAAGCACCAAAAAATCTAGTGACTTTTGGGCACTCATCAAGAATACAGGCAAGACGCAAGAAAAGGTGTCCAGTCAACTGGTCGACGACAAACTGGTCGACTGCAATTTGGTCGACACCATTTGGTCGAATGCCAAATGGTCGAATTTTTTTTTATATATGTGTTTTGTGGGTTTTCGTGTGGGGAAAAAAAATAAAAAAGAAAAAAAGGGGGTTGGGGGGGGGGACCCCCCCAAAAAAACCCAAAAAATGGGTAAAAAAAAAAAAAAAAAAAAATTCGACCATTTGGCATTCGACCAAATGGTGTCGACCAAATGGTCTGTCGACCATTTGACTGGTAACCAGCAAGAAAACCAATTGGCCAACTCGGTCACTGAAGAAAACTGGATTAACTTTTTTGAAAAGTTATTCACAGCCCCCCCTGGCTCAGACTCCACCACCAACACACAAGAACAGCAGCCCGTGGATCAACTTAGCTGCAGAGGACATCAGGGGCGTTATTAAACGTCTAAAATCCTCCAGAGCCCCAGGTCCAGATGGTATTTCCAACATTGACCTCAAGCAAAACCTGGACGATTGGACAATATTTATCAGTATTTTATTCCAGCACTGCAGTTCATCAAAAGCAATCCCGATTTCTTGGTCCCATTCAGTAATAGTCCCTCTGTTTAAACGTGGCAACAGAGAAGAGCCAATGAACTATCGGCCAATAGCATTATTGGACATCATTGGAAAAATCTTTGCAACACTACTACTCAAGCATTTCCAATCCTGGGTACAATCATCGCCAGCAAATGATCCATTCCAGATGGGCTTCTTAAAAAATGGTGGAACATCTGTAAACATCCGGATGTTGAATCTAATAAAATCTAAAGTGAAGCAGGGGGCCCCAACAGTGTTTCTGGCCTTCATAGACTTTTCACAGGCCTTTGACAGAGTGGACAGGCGTATTCTTTGGTCTAAACTGAAAAACTGGAAGTGCACAAGCAAAATATTAGACCCAATTATGGCACTTCATACCGCAACCAAACTTCGGGTGCGACTAAACAACCAAGGTCTGTTGTCAAAAGAGATTCCATCAGAGCGCAGGGTTAAACAGGGCTACCCGTTAGCCCCGGCCCTCTTCATCAGCTACTTCAAGGATACAGAACCATCAATTCGAGCTTTCCCTCCAAAAATAGCAAACACCAATGTGTCCTGTTTACTTTACGCTGATGATCTAATCTTGTTAGACCAGACTGAAGTTGGCTTACAGCGACAACTCACAAACCTGGTGCATTACATGGGTACAAACAACCTAGAAATTAACTAAAAACCAAAATCATGATCCTCGAAAAAGGTCATTCGAACAGTAGACGCAACAGAGGATGTATCTGGAAAACACCAAGATCGAAATGGTCACCCATTTCAAATACCTGGGCGTAACAATCGATAGCTCAGCGCATGAGTCAACAATGCAGAAGTCTTTGTGGGGAAAAACTGGGAACCCTGCAGCTCAGATGAGAGCAATTGACAAACAATAGGGGAAATTCTCATTGGTTCCAGTTATCCAATTCTACAAAGGGAAAGTTGTTCCAGCCATGGGAGCAACACTTACCATGCCAGACACAATCTGGTCTAAATCGGAAGGGCTACTGTGGAGATCAGTCCATGGTCTTCCAAACTCAGTCTCAATCGCAAGCATCAGGCGTGACCTGGGTCGGTTGTCCTTACTACCAACAATTGAACAGAGTGCTATGCAACTCTTTAGAAAAACTATTCTTCCAGACACTCTCAATCTACAAGATCATTGCAACAGAGCTTACCATCGGGCACACAATATTCTAAACACCTGGGCCAAGAAACAGCAAGCAAAATTAGAAGAATTGGCATGCACCGAAGATGACTAAGGAACCCCCAGAGAATAAAATATAAAATGGAACTACAGGACTGGATCAACACAGTTGATAAAGCCCAGGCGAACAAATTAAAGCATCTGCCGCCCAGCTTCAACAAGCTCAAAGTTCCATTGCCATACTGTATCAAATTCCCAAACAAAGGCCTCATGAAGATCTTTTTAAGAGCACGCTTGAATCTACTTCCTACGTGCGAAATTCTCTCCATCAGACTTCAGTCTGGGTCTAAGGAATGCAGATTATGTGCTACACCAGACGAGTCTGAAAATCTACGACACTTGCTGTTGCACTGCCCAGAACTTAATCTGGAAAGGGCAGCCTACTCTATCTTGGAAGATGATGTCTGGTGGAACAGATTACTGTCTGGAGAAAACATCAAATGGACTAATACGGCAGCAAAACTATTTGACATCACTTTCAAAAAAATCAACCCTCACGCTGAATAGGTGATCTGACAATCGTCAAGCGCATGCAACTCTGTCTATAGAGAATCACAACGAATAGTTTTTCCTTGTAAAAATCACAATGCGATTATACACAAGTAATTAAAACATTTTTTTTAAATAAACAGGTTCTCAGTATATGTGAGGACAACTAAATCTTCTAATGAAATCTAGACAAGCCTTTCCCAGCAGTAACAGTCTAACACAAGTTACTACCTATGAGTGACAAACCATATCAAAGTCAGTGGGCTAGAAGAGTCTGCGGGGAGCCAGGACAGCCAAAATCAATTTGAAATAGTCTTTGGAGTGGAGGTACTTCTTAGAATCAAAAGGCTTGCACAAAGTTAGAGAGTTTGTTAGAATATCACTTGTAGGGTCACAAGCTGTGAAAACAGAGTTGGAATCAACTCTAAAAGTAAGCCACTGCAATTCCCAACTGAGAAAAGCAAGGCTACAAGACAGTGAGGTAAGTACTCCAAGTCTAAACAGTACGACTGGTTTGAAGAAGAGTGGTCCAGCTGGCTTCTGTCCTGCTACAGCGTTACAGACCCTGTGTTCCTGAGCCTCAGTTGTGGGGACAAGAGGGAGGACATCTGTAGGGCTCCTGCGGTGGTACTTCAGAGGTCGTTGGCAGCTACGGGCTCTTTTCGGTTTCATCGCTTAGTAAACAGCACTGTTGCTGATCTCTGGTACCGGTTGGGCTTCCTTCACTCCTTGGGTCTGGTGAGGGGACTAGCTCTGGTCATCCTGCTTCTGGAGGGTCCTTAGGAGACTCCTGGACCTTCTAGCCGGATTTCAGACGTTTCACTCGACTACGGATTACTCGACCCATGGCACTTGGTTCTTGCAGCAATGAAGAAGTACAGCCAGACAGGGAAGATGGTCCAGTGGAGTTTGTCTCTGGGTTAGTTGGTCCCACTAACCCAGGGGGAGAAGTCATCCATTCCGAAGCTTCTCTGTCTGAAAAGGGGGTTTCAGCACAGCAGCAGGGCTTCACCAGGCAACTCAAAGGTCCAGGAGGATGCAGCAAGCTTCGTTCACGGTTTCTTCGTCGGGTGTTTCTCCCAGTGGTCAACTGCCTCTAGTCCCAAAACCCTCGCTTTTTAAGCAGATTTCTCCCATTCATGCACAGCCTAGGCTGTCAATGACACATCAGGGTCGCTGTCCTGAAATGACAGCCAGCCAGCCAGCCAGCCAGCCATTCAGGACTGGTTGCATTTCAGCATTCCTAGAGACAAAAGGACAGGGGAGTTTTGAGACCCTCACTCACATCCTGTCCTTCCAGACACACTGGAAACAGAGGCGGGCCTCAGGGATGAAGTGCGCCAAAGGCAAGACAAACAAAGGACTCCAATCTGTTCGACGCACAGAGTAAAGCCCAAGAAAGACCTTACAAACAGAAAATTGCAAAAAAAGAAGACAGGGGCCGTTTTTATAAAATGGTCACCCTTGGGTGCTATACTGTAGCTGAGGGTTCAGCCTGCTGTAGAAAAGCACAATGGTAGGAAAAATTAAACCACTGCCACTAGCCATTTAAAATTAGGGAGGGCAACATACAAATGTTACATGAGAATGTAGGATAAGGAACTACTAGGTAACCCCCCAGCACTCCACTTAAGATGGTGTGTGCTGGACCCACAAAGAGAAAAGGTAAGTAAAGTCAATTTCACTTTACTATTCTTGGGAACAGTAGTTTACACAAGAAAAAGGTATTTTAAACCTTATGTGAAATCTAAAGGATTTCTCAGTGACACTGCACTGAAGGTGCTCTGTGTCCCCATACAAAAAGTAGATGCATATGGAGTTTGTCAGACTCCCAAAACAGTGAACACATAATCCAAAGGTCAAAACACATTAGGCAGTGGGAAAAGGGTCTCACTCACTCCAGGGTTAAAATTAAAAAGTCCTACAGTCCAGCAAAAGACCTGGGGGTCTCTAAGGTTGAAGGGAATTAGCACAGAAATGAGAATTCTCCCCAACATCACTGCACCAATATATGGCAGTATTCACATGCACTCCTTCACATTTGCTTTGTGCAAAAATCCAATAATCAACAACCATAACGAAAAGTACCTCCAGGATAAAACAATTTTTAAAAAAAGGATCCAAAAAAGAAAGAAGGAGTAAACAAACGGAACCACAAAGTCCCATCAACCGAGGTCTCAACTACCCACAACCAACAAGAAACCACAAACAGCAAAGACTAAACCCAAAAGACCATGAAAAACACCAATCGAAAGAGGACGCCCACTAAGGAACACAACCCACGCATCATGCCTCGTCACAAGAAAGAAAAAGGTCAGAAAAGACAAAAGAAATAATAAGAAATACCAAACCACGCGAAGGCACGGACCAGCATGATCCCACAACCCCAAAAAACTTGACAAACATCTGAGATGGCCCAAAGAGGCATACAAATAACAGAGCAAAGAGACTACAATGCTCGCTACCTGTCCACATACGACAATGTGGTAAACAAAAACAGCACAGCAACAACGAACCGACAGCCAACAAGCTTCACGAATACAGACCCAACCAGGACACAAACGGATGACCACTAATAAACCATCACAAACTGGTCTCCACCATGGACAATACCCCAACCAGAACAAACAAATTGGAAACCATAACACTCACTCTACACCCCCTATATCACCAAGGCTGGAACAACAGAGGGGTAGCTACCCTATTTGCCACCTGGAAACGAACCAACCCCACCACAAACCTGATCAGTCTACTCGACAAAGAGTCACCCCACCCAAAAGACTCAACTGGGAAAAAAAACACCTGGAACGGAAACCCAACCAACAACACACCGGTCAGAACAAACAATACTAACAACAACACAAAAGGTAAATTCAGCAAACTACACTGCAGCCTCCTCAACATTAGATCCATGGCAAAACACTCAACAGAAATCAATGACCTCCTAAGCGAATGAGGCACATACGTGCTCTTCTTTACTGAAACCTGGCTATCAGATAACTATAAAGCCATCGCGAACGAAGCAATACACGTTGGCGTGTATTATAAATTAATACACGCCAACAGAGAAAACCGAAGAGGAGGTAGAATTGCAATTATACACAAAAAACACGCCTGAGCATCTCGAATCATCACAACCAACGCAGAAGACTATGAATCCCTCCAAATCAAAATAGAACTCAACGACCAATCCAACATAGTATTCCTACTGAACAACAAACCATTTTCTTACAACCCCAACTTTGCAACAAAACTAGCAGACGAGGCCACCATGCTATCAAGCCACCACGACAACCTAGGTGAAAGAGATCCCACCGATACAAACATAGATACAACAGAAGACACACTCAACAATTGGATCACCAAGGCCATTAACCAATTAGCACCAGCTAAAACATTCAAAGCAACACCAAAAAAACTGGCAGCAAAATGGTTCACAGAAGAAATGAAAAAACGTCCCAAAAAAATGACTGCAAAATGGAGAGAACAATACACCAGACAAGACTAAATAAAATACCAAAGACACCTCAAACTGTACAAAGCAACAGTCCTCAAAGAAAAAAAAAATAAATAAAACTAAAAACTACTACGCCACAGAATTAGCAAATAATTCACAGAAAGAACTCCATCACCCCTACACACTTTGTGACAGACACTTACACCAGAGCAGGGTGTGTGTAGTAGCTGCACAGCATTTACTGCCTCTGCAGCCATTAGTCTGTGCAGGTATTATTATATATGTAGTCACTTACACCAGAGCAGGGTCTGTGTAGCAGCTGCAAAGCAGTTACTGTCTCTGCACGCATAAGCTGGCACAGGGTCTGTGTGGTAGCTACACAGCAGTTACTGCGTCTTTGAGCATTAGCCAGCGCAGGTATTGTGTATATATATATATATATATATATAGTATTTTACACCAGAGCACGGTCTGTGTAGTAGCTGCACAGCAGTTACTGCGTCTGCGAGCATTGCAGAGCTTGAACCCTACCGTAAATAAGCTTCGGAGCAGCTATTGTGTCTATAATACCAACAGAAGGCTGCCCTGTGTAATTTCAAAACCAGATGTTTAGAACATCAAAGAATTACAGCTTTAACGTGCATTCCTAGAGGTTGCAAAAGGGCTACTAGTAACAGAATAACAATAAAGGGGTGAAAACGTCTAAGTTGAAGGAAGCTGAAAGAAATGTATATAAAATTCACTGCAAGAGTTGGATAGCATACACTCACCTGATGCTGCCTGGAAACTGGACATGCGCGTTTCGTATGTGGTAGTTTTCTAGTTCCCATTCGAGAAACGGACCCTAGCAAGCCCCGCCTGCAACTCATCACGTGGGCTGCTCTGCATCACGTGGGCTTCAACGTCCGCTTCATTACGTGGGCTGCTCTGCATCACGTGGGTTTAAGCGTTCACTTCGTCATCTGATTTGCTGGAGGTGAAGGGAAGGTGTTGCGGAGCAATTCCTCCGTTGCAAAGAGCACTGCTTATAGTTGGTTATTTGGTTTCTGGTAAGTCTTAAAGTTATTTGTTGTTGATTGTTACTTTAATGCAGAGCGGCAATATTGGGAAGGGGGTATTTCTGTGTGTTTTGGTGGTTTGTAATGTGCATCGTTATTTAAAGTACATGCTGATTCAGTTTTGTTTTTTCGTTATTTCGGTGTTTTTTGAGGATATGTAATGTGCATCAAAGGGGTAAGGCAATATTGGGCAGGGGGTATTTTTGTATATTTTGGGCTTTGTAATGTGCATCGGTTGAGATTTACTTAAAGTACAGGTGGATTCAGTTCGTTTTGGGCTTTTCTCATGCAGATGTGCGATTTGCCCGGGGGAGGTGTGTTTAGCGAGTGGGGCTGGGCACAGTGCATTCCAATGGGACTTCCACTGTACCAGTGAACAGTACAGCGAACGGTTAGTTATCCTCCCCGCTGGAGGGTGGAGGATTTGGTATGTGCAGCAGATGGGGATGTGTGTCTTATGCAGACAGACGCATATGGGTAAGCAGCATAACAGTTTATTTATCCTGCATGGGGGGCGATTTGGCATTCCCCGGGTAGGGGCTGTCCATTTTCCCCTTTGCAATGTGTGCAAAAGAAGGCTAAACTGAGGTCTTGTATTGCTTTCATTATGAAGCACACACTTAAAGTCCCTATGAGACCCGCTAGCATTGTTTGTAAAGTTTCCCGATAGTTTCTGAAATGCCTTAAGGGATAATGATTTGTTAAGTCGTCTACGAGTTTAGGAAGATGATTAGGAAGGAGTGGTCCATGCCATGCATGGGCAGGTATTTATTTTTTATTGAGCATTTATAATGCGCGTATTCATCTTGGAAAAGCGCCTGGTATATTTGATATTTTAATTTACATTGAGCTCATACACAGGTGTTTCACAGCACGGGTTTTTTGGTTGTCTGAGCCATACTTTGTCCCCTGGTTGCATTAGGTTCTCACGGGAACGTCTCTTCCTGTCCGTAGCTTCCTTCGTTTTTGCCTTGTTCGTTTCATCGTTGACTCTAGCCTCTTTGCTCCAGAATTGTCGGTTCTTTTAATCTCGGATCCTCCGGCAATCTCGTGGTAACCGGCCTCCGGAATAGCAGGTCCGCAGGACAAATTCCTGTCGTGCTATGGGGTGTGTCTGTATTCCCTGAGCAGCTGGTTGAGAGCTTGCTCGAATGGTTTGTTTTGAATGTGGGCAATTTTTAAGGTCCTCTTGACATTGGCCATGAATCTTTCGACCATGCCGTTTGCCTGTGGCCAGCGAGACTTATGAATGTGGGGCTGTTGTCTGATTTTATGACTTTGGGAATTCCGTATGCTGATGGTATTCGGTCGAGTGCAGGGATAACGCTTTAGGTTGCGCTGCTGTCCACGATCTGTGCATTCGGGTATAGTGAGTGTTCATCCATGAGCACGACCACGTGTGCCATCGTTCAGCGGTCCAAACAAGTCTACTGCAAGCTCCTCCCACACTTTGTTCGGTAGCAGTGATGCCTGTAGGGGATTTGGATGTGGGGTGGCGCTACCTGTGCGCAGATGTGGCAGCCCCCCACGATGGTTTCCACCATGCGGTCAAGCTGTGGGAACCACACCTTTTGACAGAGAAGGCATTTCGTGGCAGCTACCCCTTGGTGTCCTTCATGGGCCAAGTGTACTGTCCTTTCCCGGAGAGTTCTTGGGACGACAACTTTGCATCCTTTTAGCAGTCCCTTGTCCTCTACCACCGTTAGTTCGTCTCGGATTTGGTCGAGCCACTTGACGTCGTCTCGTGTCCATTTCTGCCCTTGCTTGCTGTCTCATCAGGGTCTTCTTGTTTGTCTGCAGGCAGTGGATTGCGATTCGGAGTGCTGGGTCTGATTCTGACTGTGCCAACAGCTCTGCCCATCCGACTGGCAGTGGTTGTAGGTGGTGTATGGCATAGTTTATGTATGCATCTGCGATGGATGGTTGAGATGCGGTTGAGGCCGTGGGATGGCGGGATAGATCGTCTGCAGGGTTCTCCTCTTTCCCCGGTCGGTGCTTTACTGTGAATTTATAGTCTTGGGGGTTGGCTGAATTGAGAGCTTTGACTTTTTCCGGATCTGGCCTCATTCCTATGTTCGAGAAAATATGGCCAAAGAATCTTGGTGATCCCTTTTCAAAACTCACATTTTGCTTTGTTCAGCGTTAGTCCTGCTTCCTCCAGTGCCTGGCACACTCTGTGTAGTGTTATGTCGTGTTCCTCTTGTGATTTGCCGAACATCGTCTGAATAGTTCAGACAGTTCGGCACATGTCGAATTACTCATGTCGACATTATGAATTTCCTCCTGAGAAATTTTGGCGGCGGAGGAGATGCCGACACAGTCTTTTGTATTGAAAAGGACCAAGGTGGGTTACAAATGGGGTGATATATTGGGATTCGGGCGCAATTTCAATCTGGTGGTAACCTTTTTATCAGATCTAGTTTTGAGAAGACTCTTGCTCCGTGTAGAAGATGGATCATGTCCGTGATCTTGGGTGCCTGGTGTCTCTCTCTCAATAGCGATGTTGGCTCTGCGCATGTCAACACACAGGCGTATGGACCCATCTGGTGACTTTTTGGGGACGGGGACAAGGGGTGACACCCAGAGTGTGGGCCCCGATACGGGTTCAATCGCGTTCATTTTGATTAGTTCCTCTTCCACCTGTCTTTGAATATTGAATGGGATTCCTCGGTAGTGTTAGGCCACGGGTTTGACGAGTGGATTTATGTGAAGGTGTACTTTTCTGTTTTTTAGTTTCCCTAGGCCGGCGAATAATTTCGGGAATGTTTGTTCAATCACTTCTGGTTTGGCAAAATATTTGAGCCAACAGCTGGTATAGGATGTGTACCAGTCCCATTTCTATTGTCGTTTTGAAACATAGAATACAGCCGCTGTTGGCTTCAGTTTTTAGGATGTGCAGCGGGATCCTTGCGGTGTGTTCCTTGTGGGCGCACCACGCCGTGATCGTGCCTTTGCACGGCAAAGGTGGCGTGGAGCCATAGGGGTAAATGTCCACCGCGGCTTTCTTGATTTTAGGCGGCGGCGCAAGCGATTCATACGCCTGTTCGCTGATGATATTAACCGTCGCTCCGGTATCTATTACAAATTTTAGCGGGGTGTTGTTCACATGTAGCATCAGTACGGGGCTGTGTTGAGTAGCTGCGGTGTTGTCGTTGATGGCCCACACGTAGCCCTTCTTCCTTTGATCTTTCTCTGACGGGGCATCACTGCTGGTGGGGGACCATTTCTCGATGTATCTTACGAAACGCTGCCTTGTGAGCGTCTCATGTCCTCCGATGAGCGTCTGTCTTCCCGAGTGTAGCGGCTTTTCCGATCACTGTCTTCTCTTCTCGTGGGTTTCCGGTCCTCTCCCCTCTGGGCCTGGGTGAGCTCTGGCGGATGCATCTGCGCCTGACCCGAGTCCTGGGTTTGCTTGGTGTGTGTACGGGTGCATTCTTGCACATGGCCCTGTAATGATCCATGCCCCCCACATGTGGCGTATTGCTGTCCTATGGCTGGGCATTTCCACGCATGGGGGTATTCGTGCCCGCATTTGTAGCATGCGGCTTCAGAGCTTTTTCCTCCTTGAGTGGGGTTCGAGTACAGTTTGTTGACTGCTTCGGTGTTTTCAGCGTGTTGTTGTAAGGACACTTTACCTAGGTTGTCCAGTTGTGAGTCGACCGCAGCTTCCATGCGGGCCAGTGCTAGGATTTCTTCCAGGGACCTCTGCTTTTGTAGGAGGAGTTTGCGAAATGGTTGTGAGAGGCATCCTGCGATCACTTGAGATCTGAGCGCTTCTTCATTGGAGTACTTGTGAAATTTGCAGTGTTTCAGTTTAATGAGAAGGCGCATTACAAAATGTCTATGGACTCTCCTTTTTCTTGTCTGGTCGTGTGAAATATGTGGCGTTCATAATCAACATTCGTGTGTGTGGTGCGAAATAGTATGACAATTTGGCATGAAGTTCTCCATATGTGACGGGTCTACATTTAGCAATTCACCTGCAATGTTTCTCACTGCCGGTCCCACTGCCATAAATAATGTGTTCTGCATCGTCCGTTAGGCCTATGGCGCCAGCGTAGAACTTGAAGTCTCGGAGCCATATGGTCCAGCGGGGTCCTAGATTTGAGTTGTCCCGTATTTCAGAGGGGTTCGGCATGTGCATGACTTGTGATGCTCCCACTTCATTTTGCGTGGGCTGGTTTTTGCCTTTGTTGGCATCAGCTCCTCCTGACAATGCTGCTGCTGTGCCTGCCCCTCCTGATGATGAGGCTGTTGTACTTGCTGAGTCCGACATTCTGTTAGATGTGCTGGGACTCTGTTTTTGGGTCGTGATCGTTTGCTGCCGCTCGTGGCGTGAGTTATTTGATTATAGTCCTCGCATTCCTTCTTCCCTGCCTCTAATGAGCTGGGGCTTTGGCCTCCTGTTCTGCCCGTGCCGGTTCCAAGCTGCACATGCCTTATGAGTGGCAGGCTGCCAAGCGTTGAGCGTGGGCGGTGCTTACCCACGTGATGAATTCTGTTGTCTTTTGGTCCGTGTAGGGCCTTAGTGGCCTGCAGCTCACTCAGCTGGTCGGGCCTTCCTGCAGTGCTGAACAGCGCTGTGCGGCAGGTGCTTGTCTCCTGCACGGGGGAGCGGGCACGAGTCTCGAGGGCCCCTCCCAACAGCTGCTTGCTGTTATGTGCTCCGCGGTGCCTCGTGTGACTGAGGCAGTGCACGGCTTGCCAGCTGCTAATGTTTCCGAGGTACACCGACGCGCTAAACTGCTCGGCTGCAGACCTCGACACAGCACTGGTGGGTCACTTGACCGCTCGTCGCCATTGTTGGGTCCCCACCTGGGGAACTCATGGGCACGCGGGCCGCTCTGACCATGATACGCGGGAGCCGGGGTCATAACGCAACCTTAGTACAGGCGGCAACTGCCGTAACGCTTCCCTCGCCCCTTCCCTTCCCCTGATGTCACGTCCTGGACGTCTCACACCAAGGCCGCAACGGCAGCCCGCACACACAACGATGTGGACCAACTGACAGTCCCCGGCTCCACCCACCCCCAAACAAAAGTGGTTTATGACCGTGCCGCACACGCCAAGGGAATTTCAAGGCAGATTCGGCTGTCGCCATTCACCCCCTTATCCAGTGGTGGAAATGAGAACAATTTGGTGGGGGGGTCCTACAAGGGCTGGGGTGAGGGCGGAGGTGAAGGGGGTGGTGCCCAAAGAGGCGAGGTTTGGGGGGAGGAGCTGGCAGTTGACCTCCGATCAAAGGAAATGTCAAAAATAATAGTTTTAAACGGCACAATTTCTTTAATGCTGCTTCTTTTCCAAACTATATATCAATTCCACTTCCATGACACTGGTGATGTTACTTAACTATGTTAATAATAGTTTTGACCAGTGTTGCTGAGTAAATATTCTTTAACATGCACAATTTGCATGCCATTTTATAACCCCCCCCCCCCCCCCCCTTGGAAAAGGAATGAATTGCCATTTACAACTATGGGCCACTTTTTCATTGGTGCATGAGACAATTTTATGGCCCATGTAGTCGCGTCTTTACTTTCTTATCAGCTTAGACGAACAAGTATCGGTCAGATCCCTTTTGTCACTTATGCGACCAGGCCAATCATTTTGAAGAAACCCACCACTGCGATGACCCAGTTCGTTTTTTTCACCTCTTATTAAGCTGGCCCACCATTCCTGTTCATCATAAACATATACTTTTTTAAGCAGGTGGCCTAGCCATGTGAATCTTTCTTCTGAGAGGCCTGTACAGAAAGGAGATGCCTTCTTGTCTCGATTTTGATTATCTTGGGTGCAGAAGCGGCATTTGTTTGAGTCCACCTGTCGCCTGATCGCTAAGATCTCGTTTGTGCTGATTAAGTTCAGGTGAATTCTCATGAAACTTGCTCTTAGTGCTTGTCTGTGATTTTCACGAGGTATGGTATAATCTTGTTTACTTTTTTGGGATTATATGGCAGATCCTTTGTCAGGCTGCATTCAGAGTCTCTATCCAATCCATTTCTAGGATCTTTTTCTTGACTTTCCCAGGATTGGCGAGGAGGTCCTCTTCTGAACTTCTATAAGCTCCTGTTCTTTGATCTCCATTTTGTGAGCATTTGGTTTTCATCGTTCAACATTGCTCTGTTGATTATCTCCAGAATTGATTTTGCAGACAGTTGAATGATTTTCCTGTATAGCATCAGACCGCTTCTTTCGACGGTTGCTTTTAGGGAGGACAAACTAGTTCACGTCGAATCAACACCATAGGAGTCGACTGTGGCAATGACAGCACTTGGCGCCAAAAAGAGTCCCTCAAACTTACTATGGAGTCCGGGAGTGATGGCATCGCTTGAGCTCCAAAAACTATACTTGGGATCACCTTTCGATCTAAAGAATTTCAGGATTGGCATTAATGAGAAACATCCAAATTTTCTGTTCATAATTTTTGTTTGGACTATTAAGGTTCTCATCTTTGTTTGGACTATTAAGGTTCTCATCTTTGTTTGGACTATTAAGGTTCTCATCTTTGCTCGTAGATGGTCCTGCATTGGTGTTTCAGCTCTACTGTTCAGTATTATCCCCAAGTATTTGAAACCGGTGATGTTTTCCAGCCTGTTACCCCCGTGAACAGTTTGAGACTGTGGTGTGTGTTTATTTATTTATTTATTTTTATTTTATTTTTTTTAATTTTTTTTTTGGGGGTGGGGGGTTCCTAAACATTTACTTTTTTTTTTGTTTTGATGAGTTCCAAGTTGTCTCTCAGGTAGACCTTCAAGTTATCCATCTGTCTTTGTAACCCGACAGGGGTTTGGTCAAGCAGTATTATGTCGTCCGCATAGAGGATTCTTGGGTTTTTTTGTATTTCCCAATGACGGTGGGAAGGCTCGAATTCCTGGGAGTCCCTATAGTCAGCGATGTAAGAGTTGCATAAAGCTGGCGATAGAAGGCATCCATGCTTCACCCCATGCGCTGTTACGATCTTATCTGACAACAGGCCTGCTTTGTTTAGCGTTACTCTCATTGAGGTCTGCGAGTACAAACCTGGATAGGCTGTAAAATTGAGCTCGGGCACCTTCGATGGATCAGTTTTTGCCACAAGATTTCTCTATTCGCCCTGCTGAAAGCTTGCACCAAGTCCACGAAGATTAGACCTAATCGTGTTTTGGCTTGAAGTGCTTTTGCCTTCAGAACACTTATTAGAAGAATGTTTGCTGAGGTTCCTAGTCCACGAATGAAGCCCGCCTGTAGTGGATCATAATTATCGGAGGCAAAGGTCCACTCTCGGAAGCCCTCCAGAGCTAGAACTAAACATTTTGCCGATGGCATCCAGTAGAGCGATTGGGCGATATTGCCTTGTATCATTCTGGTCTCCTTTTTTTATTTATTATTATTTTTTTTTAAAGATTGGTACTACGATGGCATTTTTCCATGTTGAAGGAATTGCACTGCAGTCTACGCAGTGCTGGAATATCTCGCTTATGAGGGATGCCCAGGCTTGTGGGTGCTGTTTCAGGTTACAATTAGTTAACCCATCTGGGCCCCGGTGCTCGAGAGTATTTAATTTTCTGATCTTGTCGTCTTGTCACTGGCCATGTTCCAGCTCACTTTAACAGATGGCTGTTATCAAATGTTGATTCATTTGCGCCTGGCTCAATCAGGGTCCAGAAGACCCTGGAGTTTTTGCCACTCGGAATGTGCAGCATTGCTTCCGAGTCTGCTTAGTATAAATTTACTCTTTGCTGCCGTATCCAGGCTTTGTTGTTTTTTTTTTTTCCCACCTCTTTTGCTTTAGTTATTAATAATGGATTTTTTTTTTTTTCCACCAAGCGTTTAATTTGTCTTACCATTCGCCTTTTAGGTACTAAGTTTGTTGTACACGTGGAGCTTTGGTTTTAAGGTTTCAGAGCTCTGTAGTTTAACTTTGTGTACTTTGAGGAAGGGCAGATGGGCAAGAAGTTCTATGCCTCTTTTTCCCCACTGTTCCTTTGCTTGGAAATAGTCGGATGTCGAGGACACAATTTCTTTTAGTCTAAGGCGTGTATTCCCCTTACAAGGTTCCAGGTTATTAACCTTTTAACTGCCATGGGTTTTCCCCCCCAGTGCCAAGGCCTTTTTTGGTGATTTCGGTATTTCACCATTCAAAGCCTTCTAACATTTTCTCCTTCATTAACCCCTTAAGTGCCAAGGATGAGCTATCTCGCCCTTGGCACTGGGGAGGTAATCCCAAGGACGAGATACCTCGTCCTTGGCACTTAAGGGTTGCTTTTCCTGTTCGGGTGTGTGACTTTCCAGTGGGTTGCTGGGTTATGGTCGCTGCTCTTGAGACGCGTGTGATCTATCATGAGACCCACTCCTTTTCCTTCCCATGTCGGTACTGATGGTATTTGGTTGTTTTTTATTTTGTGGAGGTTATCCAGATCGTATGCATCTATTAGCAGATTCCATGTTCTGCCCCTAAGATATATAAATGCACTCTCGAATGAAGGTGTGCCTCCTTTGCCCCCTCTGTTACGCACACTGCTTTTAAGTAACTCGAAATTATTGTGTGATCGATTTTTGTGGGTGGCGTTGGCTTCTTCAAGGGTGTTTTCTATGGCCTTTAAGTATTTGTCGGCATCCGTTCTGGCCGGGTTCCAGTAAGTGTTGATTAGGAGAATCTTTTCAAATTTAGTTGGATCTTCTTGGGGCTCTTGTCTATTCCACAAAACTAAGACTGCATGAATTAGTTCTGTGGCTTGAAGGGTAGAATCTAGCGTTATGATATGACATTTGTAACGCGCCTATACACGTGTTTCAAGGCACGACGAGGCAGGGGGAGAACAAGGGGAGACAGACAACGATCCTACTAGGCCAGGTGTCATTCAGATCGTGCAAGTGCAAGGGTAGGGGGACTGGGAAAAGTGCAAGGGGAAGGGGAGAGGGGAAAGTGCAGTACATGGTTAGTAGAATACAAGATAAATAATAGGGCCAGCTGGTGGCAAGTGCAAGGTAAGTGCCGGGAGAAGGGACTGTAGGATACAGAGACAGTCCAGTAGTGCAGGTAGGCAGTGCAGGCAAGAGTGGCTGGGCCAAAGACCGAGATCGGTGAGTGGCCCAGTTGCAGATTCAGTGCAGGTTCAGTGATTTAGCAGGGGAGAGAGGGAGAGAAAACTGAGGCAAAGAGGAAGGTTTTGAGGTGCTTCCGGAACCGAAGATGGTTCTCCTCAAGTTTCAAGGAGGCAGGAAGGCTGTTCCAGAGGGAGGCCCCTGCTGCGGAGAGAGATCTCCCCCCAGCTCGTTGCTTGGAGAAGCGGCTGACCCTGAGGTAGTTGGAGGTTGATGAGCGAAGAGCTCGAGAAGGAAGATATTTAGGAAGAGAGTTGAAGGTATTTTGGCCCAAGGCCCCAGAAGGCCTTGTGGACAATGCAGAGGGTTTTGAACTTAATCCTCGCAGCCACTGGGTGCCAGTGTAGCGATTTCAGTCCTGGAGAGATACGGTCCCTGGGCTTGAGGCCAAGGACAAGTCTTGCAGTCCTGTTCTGGATGAGTTGCAAGGGGCGGAGAGTAGAGGCAGGAAGATTTAGATAGAGGCTGTTACAGTAGTCCAGCTTCGAGAGGACCAGGGGTCTGGAGACAGTGAGCTTCTGGGGGAAGGAGAGGAAAGGAAGGATACCTCTGAGGAGGTGTAGCTGGTAGTGTGACTTCTTAGAGACGTCAGATATGTGAGGAGAGAAAGAGAGTATGGAGTCGAAGATGACCCCGAGGTCTTTTGCCTTGCAGGAAAAGGGCCAAGGGAACCCTCTTCCTGCTCTTACGGCGGTTAGTAGCCTGGAAATGGGCCTACCAACCTCCCCCTTAATTGCTGGTGAGGGTTCCAGGTCATATCCATCGAGGTAAGGCTTTGGAGTTAACCATGTCTCTTGGAGACAGACCATGTCAGTTGCCCAAGTTAACATCCAAGATCCAAGATCGTAGTTAGATGTCCGAAACCTCGGGTATTCCATGAGCACATTGAGTTTTTCATTGGTGCAACTCTTCTTCTGACTTCCACTAGGTCAAGCCCCAAAATCTCCCTGCATTTCGATGTTGGTGGCTAGAAGAATTTATAGTTTTTCTAGACTCTTGATGTCCAAATGCTCTGCTTTGGGGGCGGTTGTTGCTCATTTTCCTCTCTATGCCTGTGCTAGTGGTTTCTAGGAATCTCATGCTTTTTTGTCTTTGTTTCTCCCGAAGGTAGGGCCTCGTGGGAATCACTTTTTAGCTTTTCCGGAGAGTCTGCTGTCTCGCCTTGTTTGGATGAAGATTCATTAAGGGTCCGTTCATATGATGGACGGTGTTCACAATTTCGAAGATACCCCCTCCGACTGTGGTTAGGCGTCCTTATGTAGGCTCTTGTGCATCTATAGTCTATGTCCTTCAATTTTGTATTACTTGGGCTTTCTTGGTGAGCTTTTCTGCCCATGTATCTATCTCTCTTGATTCATATCAAACTTTTGTCTCTTTGGTTCGTGAATCTCCTTAATTTCATAACACATCCTTTTGAAGTCCCCTATAGAGTTTCTGAAAAGGCTCCTTATGTTGGTTGCTTCAATATGGAGGTAGGAGCACTCTTTATTATCTCCTCCCTTGGTTCAACAATCGGGATGTCCCCTAAGTGCAGTCTTTTCAGGCTTGCAGTTTGTTCGCAAAGTTGTATAACCTTCCTTCGGTTGAGTACTACATCATTTGTTCTGTTGGAGAGCCATTCAAGTCTAACACAACGTCCTGAGCCACTACCCCGTAACCTGTTGTGCTTTCTTTATTCCCTCTAAATACCATTACATCCTTTGCTATTCCTAGCCCATTTTGTCCAAAGATCCTGTAGGATGCTTTGGGCCCTACGTTTGAATCCCGCAATGGTTTTCGCAAAGGCTTTTGCCAGGGTAACGGCTCAAAAGGCCCTAAATCTCTTGCAATGGCCCCATTCTCCCTTGGTTTCTTTGTACAGGTTCCATCTCTTGTAACTTCAGATCTGGGATAATGCCTTCCGATACATAAGCTGCTCTACCCTTAGCTTGGGTTAGTGCCAGTACTTCCTTTTGGGTGCTGGCTGATGTGGCCACTTAGGAACTCTGTTCAGAGGAATCTTGTACTGGTGTTTGAGTTGAACTTGTTGCTGTAACTAGTTCTGAGTGTCTGGTGTTCTCCTGATTTTTGGCTTCAATATAACCCTCCAGATGGGTTAGTTTTGAATTCATGGATGACATTATTGCAGAGTTGTCTTTTAAGGGCTTAATTCATAGCCTTGTATAGTTTACAAAAAGGGGCTAGCTCAATTGTGACCGTTGACATAATGGACATTAAGTCGACTTTTTTGGAAGGGGTATCTCGTGAAACTGGAGTTGCAATTTCGCTGAGTCATCTCCAAGGTCAACCCATGCTGAAGGGTTAATTCAAGTTATTTTTTTTATTTTTTTTGTATTTATTTTTTATGGGGATCCAGCTTTCTGTGATTCTTATTTTTCAGCCACGGGTGGAGATGGCATTCTGTTTTGAGTCCCCTCATTTATCGGTGTCGTTCCAAGCTCTTGCCGTGGAAGGCTACTTTCTTTAGACGATGCAGGAATTGTCTGGTTGACTTTTCTCTAAGCCAACCTTGGTTCGCTGGTCTGAATTTTTAGGCCTTGGGCAGGCGGCCGTTTCGACGATTGGGGGACGGGGGGGGCAGAGATCCATTGTTGCGGCCGTTTCGTTTGCCATCTCTGGAATACGAATCTGTAGAATGTCCTCACTTAATTGGCCATAGGACCGTCCTTTTTCTTGCCTGATATGCCATTTTATCAATGTTGGTGTTTTGGGCATGGGCAGGTCCTCCCTGGCCCTTAGCGCTTTGCAACAGGCCTGTAGGGGAAGCTTGTCTGTTGAGTTTACTTGTAATGTGGCCCGGGCACTGACACCTGCTGACGTGACAGGCTTCTGACCCTGCCAGCATTTCGGCATCTGTCAGTTCAACAGGAAGCTGCTCCCCATTGATTTTTGTTGCAAAAAAATGTTTCATTGTGCTAGATGGCACTGATTTTTGCTGTAGAGAGAGAAGACAAGGTTTTGTTAATGCTTTTTGGTGCAAACACGTGTGTACTCGGGGTCTCTGAGTCTTTTCTTCTGATTTGTAGCCTGCTGTAAGAATTTGCCCCCACCCTGGCTTTTTTTTTTGTTTTTGTTTTCAGCACTTTGGCTGGACTGGGCTTTATCCCTCAGGGGCCCGTCTCCTCTCTGCAAGCGTCTTCGTTAGGGAGGGTTGAGGTAGTGGCTTGCGTAGATCTTACATTTTTTGGCTTTTTGCCGCCTTAGGCGTTTGTGAGATCTCCAAGCCTACTTCCTGGGATTGTGTGGTCCTTTGTCTTCAGATGTTAATTGGGCTAGTGAGTTTCCTTCTTCCGCGTTATCCGCACAATACCCCCATGCATTATTCCTTGTCAGCGTTTCTGGAGGAGTTGTTAAACCCTCTCTGACCACAATATTGTGGACTTCGATATTTACTTCGTTTCTTAACCGCAAGCGAGCAGCAGGTGGGAGGGGCTGGGGGAGAGCTGCCTCCTGACCTTAGAGCGTCGGCCGTGGGCTTACCCCGGGGGTGACTGTGTTTATAGCAATGGAAACAATATCTCCAGCTTCAGATAGTCTTTGAGTTGCTTTCTTTGTATTCATGTGGGATAGTTTAAAAGATAATGGGGGTATTTATTCATGCAATGTTTGTCGGACCCAAGTATCCGACAAACATTGCATGAATAAATGAAAAATCTGGGTCCATGTGTCCGACAAACATTGCATAAATAAACTGGGTCGTGGCTGAGGACTTTTACTTTCTCTGGTGACCCTGCGCACCGTGCACAGGGTCATCAGAGGAAGTTAGTTTGCTTTTCCTGCTGCTGTGACCTCTATCAAAGTCCTGCTGTGTACACGTATGGGGGCGGAGCCATCAGAGTGCTCATGGAGGCAATGAGCTGCTCCGCCCCCTACTCTGTGCCGCCTTCTTTTTTTTCAAAGTGACCCAGAGCATGGGTTTGGGGTTTGCGGCGGCTGACTGGCCGGATCCGGCTACAAACCTGGTGTGATCTCGGATCCGGCGAGAGCCGGCACAATGACTAGCGCTGCCGTTATCTGCGCAACACTGCTTTCACTGTTAAAACAGCAATGGGCACACTACGACGGCATGCAGTTCCCTTGGTATGATTTCTGTAACTTTACTGCCTTTAAGAGGTGAGGGGTTCTGAGCATTGCAGGGAGATGTGCCTGACTTTACCGCTCAGTGCTGCCAGGCAGTGCATTGACCCTCCCCACCCCCCCCCCCCCCAAATATTTCTTTCTCTCTGTATTGGACAGACTTTTTACCTGAGTTGTCTCACTGACTAGCTGCCTTCCCGTTGCTTTGCTAGTATACAGTGAAAATGCAAACGCCTATGTAGTCTTGCGAGCAAGATAACAATGAGTATTTAGCGCTAAAAAATAGCCATACTGTATCTGTGGGGCATGTGATCCAGGAAAGCAAGAAAGGAGAAAATACATGCTCAGTCAATGTGATGGGGGCTCAGGGGAATAAAAGCAGCCTGGACGTGCGCTTTCCTGCATTTGGATCACATATCCATGCTGTGTTGTTGCTTCCTGCTGGTGCCGCCAGCGTCTTATTGCCTGGTAAGGGAAGCCGCTTCTCAGCTCAGACCGCCGCACCACAATTGGAGGGAGTGCCAGGAAGCAAGTGTTTCAGGTCTTTGTCGGTCCCTCTGCTTCCCTCTCTCCGTTTGGACCCAGGAAGACTAACGCGTGGGGAAAGGTGAGCCGGGGGGCCGGATCACTGCAGTGCTGGTTCCCCCTGCACTCCTCTCCCTCTGTGCCCCCCACATTGCTTGGCCATGGGGGAAGAGGCAAGCAGCGACGGAAGCATGCATTTCCAGTGTTGTATGATATCCAGCTCACCAGCAATCTGCTGTGGGGGAGCCAGATATCATACAATACCGGTCCCCCTACTTTGGCTGTCCCTCTGCCTCGTCAACCCTCTGGTCCATGGGACGGCGCTAGCCGGGTCCTAGATCCGGCATCAGATGTCTGGCCAGATCTCGGGACCCGGCCTACCTCAGCCATGACCAGGCTTTACCAAGCCCCCAGCTTTGCAGAGGGAAGCTGGGGGCTCGGTGACCTAATCTAAACAGTGCTCCTTTCCCCAGCCGTCACTCGTGCATTTCCTGGCTCTGTTTGCTCATCCCGTTTGTTTGTTTCTGTCCTGAAAGGGACACCACGGAAATCGATGGGCCATGAACATCACTGTGGTGGGGAGGGGGGTGGTCCATGTTTAAAGCAGGCATTCTACATGCTTGACACATTATTGTTCAAATGTGCGTTTTACACATTCAAAGGAAAAAAGTAATTTCCAAACTCAAACGCTGCTGAAACTTGCGTTCACTAGTTTTCTTTGAGATGGTCTTTTTTTATAAAATGTTTTTCTTGAGCCCCACACCAATACCATTTTTGTGCCCCTTGCTTTGTGTTTTATCACAGGTTATATTTATAAAGGTGTTATGTTTACAAATAAATGCTTCCGTTGGGCTAACAGCAGTTATTAGGAAATTAAACTGGGTTCATGGGTGCCAAATGGAGGCAGAAATACCCCAACCCATCCCTTGGCCAAACACATTTTATAGCGCGTCCTTTTTTATAAGTAATTGCAAAAAGTCATTTGATTAACAAGTTTTGCATATTTTTATTGTTTTGGTTAAATTCAACCTTAAACAGTCTCCGCAATGGTCTGTCAAACTGCTGAGCTACCCCGGGAGCCATCTACTATAGAGCAAGTCTATGCATCCCTTGATGTACTAAAATCACTGCATTACCAACAGTGCTTTTGGTGCACCGCTGCCATAGAAGTGATTTAAAGTGGAATTCCTGTATATCATCCGGCAGTGGGTGCCAGGCCTTCGCCTTTATGTGGCACCATATGTTGCGGAGAAGCCAGGGACCCTCGTGTCTGGCATGGCAGGTCCGGCAGTCTGCTGCTACGTCAGCGCTGTCACCTAACTGCAGTATAAGCTACATGGCTATGTCGTATTCTATGTAAGATATGTAGATGAATGATTGGAATGCCAGCAGGCTGGACTTCTCAACTGTTAAGGGTAAAATATAACGAGCTGATGCTCTTTCTCTCGTTCCCTCTATTTTTTTTTTTGTCTCTGACTGAGTACGAGTTAGGTTTTCAGGTATGTGTTCTGACTGCTCTCTCTGCCAGCTGGGGTGGACTGGCCTATAGCGAGCTTTGGAGATTTCCTGCTTGGACCCTGCACTCTAGGTCCCTTTTGTGTGCGGGGGAGGATGTGTGCCAACTGGAAGAATGTAGTGCGCAAATTTTGGTATGGGCAATCTGGTACATCTATATAATTTTTATTTTATTGTACTTTTTCAATTGCAGGAACACAAATTGGCTCAATCATCCCATCTTGGACAGCAAAGTTCCCAGCAGCAATGGCACCATGAAAAATCCTGACATCTGTATTAGGACTTGCAGACGGTAAGAATGTCTTTTTTTTAAAAAACTACTGTATTTTGCTGTGGGTGATGGTGGGGTAATTTTAAAGGTGTAGTAGGAGTCACAATCGGGGATTTCAAACCTATTTTTGAGGCTGTTCCTTATGTTCAGTTTGCAGGCGGTACTGAAAGTTCACATTTCATGTGGGAGTTGCATTTACAGTGCCCTGTGTACTCTCTCGTCCTGCTTACTAGTTGATGCCTAACACCCAAGAGCTGGTTTTAAGTGTTAAGCAGAATCATATGCAGTACCCTTTGGGAACACCACACACAATTAAGACTACGTTTAAGTACAATTTCACTTTTGGTACAAGCCTGTACTACACAGTAAAGTGAGCAGTATCAGAAGTTACACGAAGAGCCACTGCAGCCCCTTGTGCGCACAGCTGTTGCGTGTTGCTGTCAGAGGGGCGGGCAGCTTGGCAGAACAAAGCCCAGGGTGAAATGGAGACATTCAGCTGTGCTGCTTAATGTCTCCGCTTCACCCTGGGCCCATTTGCAATCATGTGAGCTACTTTAGGTGACAGGGCTCTGACGAGCAAGCCCCCTTGGGACTTCCTTGCCAGAGCCCTGCCGTTTCTAATAGTAACTCATATGACTGGAAGTCAACCCAGGGTGAAGCGGAGACATTCAGCATGATAGCTGCGTGCCTCCGTTTAGACCCTGGGCTCATTTTCAGTCATGCAAGCTATTTTTAGAAGGCAGGGCTCTGGCGGGCAAGCCCCCTCCGGACTTCCTCGCCAGAGCCCTGATGTTACTAATAGTAGCTGCAGCCTTGTTGGTCCCAGGATCTTCTTTTGGTGGATCACCCTCTGAAGAGAATCTCACGTTTGGTGTGCAGTAGGCCACTGGAACGTGAATGAGATGTGCAGGACACTATTCCACTCAGCAGTGGAAATGGGGGGGGGGGGGAATGTAAAGGGGGAATCCCACAAGGGCCAGTGTGGGGGGGGGGGGAGTTTGCATTTGAACTCCACTCAAAGGAAATGTTCAAAATGGAAGTTTTAAAATGGGGCAACTTCTTTCATGTTGCTGCTTTCCAAACTCCACGCTGCATCAGTTCCACTTTGAATCACTTTCCTGGCTGGGGTGCACCCAAAATACAGTTGGTAATACAGCGATTTTGAGTACATTAAGGGATCCATAGATGCACTCTACAGTAGAAGGTTACCAGGGTAGCTCAGCAGGTTGAGAGACTGTTGCCGAGATGTCATATGACTTTTGCAATTCCTATAAAATGTGTTTGGCCAGGGCATGGTTTGGGCTGGTCACTGGCTTATATTCAGAGCAGAGGTTGGGGGTATTTCTGTCCCTGTAGTGAATATCAAAGGTTGACACCCATTGTTAGGAAAGATTTCGTAATTGTAGGTAATTTTCCTTCCATGTGGCAACCCCTAAACTTTTTGCTGTTGTTTTTCACCCTGTTCTCGACTTTGCCAGAGAAGTGCAGCCTTCTGCCGCACTCCTCTGGGCTTTCGCTCCTTTCCTACGGGGAAACTGACATGCCCTTAAGACAGTCAGTACCGGGGAACGCTGTTTCCCGTAGTTTCTTTTATCATGTTGCGGCTTTCGTGCAACATGACACAAGAGGGCACTGTAAGCTAAGTTACAGCTCTCTTGGGTCTCTAGCCTTCTACAGGCCCTAGATACTCGTTTAGGATTGTATCTGATCGGTGCAAGTGATTCAGGGACGGGAATGGTGGCCGCGATCGTTTCTTGTGTTTTGAGCTCCTTTTGGCGTTCTAAGCGCGTTTTCTGCGCTTAACCCAAAATGGTGGCCTGGCTCCCAAAATGGCCAGACCACGAGGCTCCTTTGTCCTGTCCGCTGACCGTCTTGCTCCCTTCACCTTCCCCAGGTCGAGCCGACCCGGGGCCTTCCTTATTTGGGCATGTACTTTCCCGCGAAACACGGATGCTTTCGCGGGCTTCTACATGTCTTGTGTGTGCCTCCAGGATGTGGGCTGGGATGTCTGGTCCCAATACACATCCTGGGTGCCAGAGAGTCTAGGGTGGTGTGAATGCCTGGGACCACCGTGGTCCGTGATTGATCCACGAATGGTGTGAGTGTTGATGAGCGGATCTCCCATTGGGTCCCCTCAGTTTTGGCGCAAAGGGAACCGTGGATAAGAGGGGGCTGGAAACACCACTAGCATGTCGATCTCCTGAGTTCTCACGAACGAAGGAATACAGGAGCCAAGAGGCTGGACCGAGGAATCGCTGGTGACCCGCTGAAGGACTTCTCCTCTGCACTGCTGTCGCCTTGTGAAACCCTTTTCGCCTTTGATCGAACCAGAGGGCCTGTACTGGTTCTTCGACCTTTGGAATAGTGGGAACAGCTATTCTCGGCATCTTCACCATCTCCTGCCAGTAAGCCTTCGGAAGTGTCTCTGGGCCATCCAGCTGACTGACCAGCTTACACGGGAGTCTTGCTCTGTAACCGCCGCCAGGTTGTGTAGTATTTCGAGTCCTTGTCACTCTCACACGCTTCGTACACTTGGCGTTCCCAAGTCTGAAGTGAGTAGTGTACATTTGGCTCAGATACACACGGCCGCTCCGTTGCCCTGCTGTGGTAACAAACTGCGGGTTTCTTCGATTGGGACGTCTTTTTACTCGACACGACGACGAGGCGTTCCCTGCTCTTCTGAACCTGCCAGCTACTGAAACGGACGCGGAGAAGCCTGGGTCTGCTTGCATCGGGGACCGGTGAGTAGCATAGCTAGGATCTGGTCGCCCTCCTGCAGGAGCCCATTGCTTTTCCCCGCTGTGTCAAACGGCAACCCTTTTCCGTACTCGCGCTCTGCTTCTGCCCACTGTGGAGGCTGCGCTTGAGTCGCGGAACTTGTTCTTCTTCTTTTGTGCACTAAACTGAACTTTGTGTTTTTAATTATTTTTAAAACCATAACACATTGAAATCCCCCTCAGATTACATTGCACGTGCAGTCCCAAAAGAAACGTACAAACGAAACGACACTTGTTGAAATCATGGATCCAGAAGTAGGCGGATCATCCAACAAAAGACAGAAGACGTATAATTTTCATCAAGAGTGGGAGACCGATTTCTTGTTCGCAAGCGTAAAAGGGAAGTGTGTGTTTTTAATTTGCAGTGGGAACGAGTAATGTCGAGAGGCTCTTTGGGACAACGCATACAAATTTTGAAAAGAACTTTCATAAAGGAGGCTGCCTGCGATCCCAAAAAGTAGCTGAACTAAAAGCATCCCTGCAGATGCAACAATAATTTTTTTACCCAACCAGCAAAGAAAGCAAATGCTGCAACAGAGGCATCCTTCGAAGTTGCACATTATTTGGCAAAACACAAATGCACTTTTACAGATGGTGCAGCTGTGAAAGGTGCGATGGCTCTCGTGTTTAAAAACTGCCCTGAAATTATGTCTGCCATTTCAGATGTGCAGTTAGGTGCAAACACAATGGCAAGGAGGGTATCTACACTATCAGCCAGTGTGATGGGGCAATTGGAAAAAGATTTGAGCATATGCAATTTATTTTTTTTCCCATTCATTGTGATGAATCAGTTGATGCAAGTGATACTGCTCAGCTGGCATTGTTTGCTCGAATGGTGTTTGAAGACTTCACCAACAAAGAGGAATTCTTGACCTTGTTGACTCTGAAATCCACAACCAGAGGTGTTGATATCTACAATGAGGTCAAGAATAATTTTGTCAAAACAAAAATTCCATTGAACGAGTTGGTGGCAATAACAACTGATGGTGCACCAGGGCGTCATTCTGTTTTTGTTGCGTGCTGTAAAGCAGACCCTGATTTCCATCCATTATTGCACCACCACTGCATCATCCACGAGCAGGCAATTTGTGCCAAAGTGATGGGGTTTGATCACGTAATGGCCCCTGTTGTGCGAATTATTTATTTATTTAATGTGATTTAGTCAGAGAAAACTCAAACTTTACACATGTTATAAAAATATAAATTATATATAGAATAACTCACACATTTATACAATGTGTATATATAGCAGTAATTCCATAATTACAATTTCAATAAGTCAATAAATCACTTTAAGAAAACATACAGCTTAAAATGTGGAGTAATAGAGCCAACAAACAAAACAAGGTCCGAACTCTACTAGCTTATCACTTACTTACTCATCCTACCTCCGATCATAATTCCCATCACCTCTCAAACTTTATCACTCAATTGACTCATCTTCGATTCTATTCGGGTTCAGCTCCTGCTCGCCAATATCTCTCTTAACCAATTCAATCTTGGTTTCAGCCTTAAGCCATACATTATAAAGGGCAATTAGTAGACACATATTCCCTGAGTTAATACAATAGCACCAGAAGGATAGCTCTTTCAGAGAATCCAGATTATGCACATATTTACCCAGCAACAAATGGATCATATTGTTCATTTCATGACAATCCGTTAATGGATGTCTGGCTGTTTGTAGTTTGTCCATTTGTTTGCAAATCCGGCAAATACGATCTTGGATAGGCATTTTAGATCTACTCCCAAGATTCATCATGGTTGGTAATTGTTCCATTCTCAGTAGGATGATAAATCTTCTACGTTTTTTAGCTGGGCAGAGGTTCAAATAGTTCTGTGGCTGCATAAAGGTATACATTCTGTTTTGGACAAAATGATAATTTTTCAATGTACTTAAGTGAGCAAAATTCTCGAGCCAGTCCCACAAATCAACTTTCTTATTCAATGCATTAATAGCAGATTTTGTAATGCTAGTTCCTGTATGATTCCAACCTATGTCCGCTAGATATTTCATCATGGGTACATATAATCTATCCCTAATGTATTTTTTATTTAATTCCTGGTGCACAGCAGATAAAAGGGTATTTATTGGAGGTAGTATTCATCATTTTTAAAAAGAACACCGCTCTCTTTTTTAACACCACAGCTTTTAGGGAGGTGAGTCCTAGTTCCAGTCTTATAATGGCCATAGGCACTCCAGGGGGCAGCCCCAAGATCCTTCTCCAAAATTTGCCTTCAATGATTTGTAGCCAGTTTAAATCAGCAGTTAACGCCTCCAGGCCATAGGTAATCGTAGGGATAAATACTTGGATGTACAGTTGACGTGTTGCCCATACCGTAAATCCACCCTGTTTACGAGTGAAATTGGCCATTAAAGCTGTAATTTGGGCTGCTCCGATGGTACGTATTTGTCTACAAGATTTGTAATCCCAGTGGGGTTCGAATTCTACCCCTAGATAGCGATAAGACGGTGCATAGAGAATGGTAGTGTTACCCACCACCAGGTTAACCCGGGATACTTTTTTATGAGTGTATCTTAACACTTTTGTTTTCTCTAAATTAATGGTCAAGCCATTATTACTGACATACTCCCATAAGGCTATGGCCGACCTTCGTAATCCACTTATGGTATTATCTAATATTACCAGGTCATCTGCATAAGCAAGGACCACACAAGGGGATTCTCCTACTTTAGGGGGACAATTATCCACAGCAGCTAAGACTATTGGAATGTCATGAACATACAAGTTATATACTAACGGGGCCGTAACGCACCCCTGCTTCACCCCTCTGTTCTGCAGGACACTACTGGTCAAATGTCCTTCCTGATCTAATTTAAGACGGACTGAGGTGTTTAAGTGGAGAAGTCTAAGCTAGTATAGTAGCCTTTCAGGGCAACCCATACTTTCAAGTTTTACCCATAACCGTTCTCTAGGAATGGTGTCAAACGCCGCCTTAAAATCGATATATAATGCATACATAGGCGGCTGCCCCTTGATGCTTGCTCTAGTACGCAAAATGTCTTTAATTATCAAATTGTGGATCCTGGAATATCCCCTTCGAAATCCGCTCTGGAATTTGCACAGGATGTTACCTCCATAAGCCCACTTCTGGATTTCGCTCAACAGTAAAGAGGCAAACAGTTTTCCAGTAATATCTAGCATTGATAACCTGTAATTATGAGGATCAAGCAGATTTCCCTTTTTAAAAATGGGAATTAGGATCGCTGTTTGCCAGGTATTAGGTATTTCTCCTACTGCCATGATCTTCTTAAACAAGATAGTAAGCAAACTGGCCCAAAAATCTGGATAGTTCTTAATAACGGCGTTAGACAATCCGTTAGGGCCAGGGGCTCTTGAATCTTTCAAATCTTTAATTTTATTATATATCACCTTGTATGATACCTCAAACGGCTGCTCATATGGAATTTGTCTTTTCGGCCCGACTTTATCTACTTGACTTTTCAGATTACGAGTTTCAAGGAATTCTACCCATGCTGCCCCATTTATGGGATTGACCTTTATTCTTACCCTTAGCCTCGCTTAGCAGCGCCCAAATGCTACGCGAGTGTACTCTCGGTCTTTTTGATGTTCTTAATAGTTATCCCGTATCTATTTTTTATTTTCCTAGTCAGTTCACTATATTGAAGCATGGGTAGTTTCATGATCTTAATTCTTCTTAACTCGGCTCTCAGATCCCTTTTAGCATTTCCTATTTCTTTATTAAAGGATCTCATATTGCCTTCTGTTCTTAACATTGTCCCTATGGAATTGGAAGCATGTTTACCGGAGAAGGCCAAGATCCAGTCTTCTATTGCATTAATGTTCATAGCCTCAAAATACAAAGGGTTCAAATTGTCAAGCTGGATCAGTGACTCCGTTGCTGATCTTATGTTTTTATCAGACCAGCTTATACGTGTACCATCGTTATTAACTTTAATATTACCCATATAAGACTGAGGAGTAGGGTCCCAAGCAATTTTAAGTGCACACCTTAAAATTGCATGGTCACTCCAGCTGTTATTGATAACTTCCATGTCCATCATCTGAGGTAATAATATTGGACTCATAAAAATATAATCCAGCGTACTCGAAGCGCTACCATTGGACCAAGTTTGCTTGGCTGGGGAATCACTAATTGTGCGACCATTAATCATTTCTAATTCCCAACAGTCAAACAGACTAATCCACCCCTGTTTCTCCCCACTCTTCTTCACATGTGTCATAGTACATTTTTCCTTTAATTTAGGATATTGCATGTTACCTCCTTTACCCTTCATATGACAGTTAAAGTCCCCCAATACGATTACTGCTGCATTTCCTGAGTATATCATCCAGTCTGTCATAAGCTTTTGTAGCGCCTCTTGAATTTGCTCATAAAATGTGTCGCCCGGGGGGTTGTAGAGGCTTAAGAGAAGCAATCTTTCCAGGCTGCTCTCTCTTCCCAACTCCACCTCTACCGCGAATTATGAATTCAATTTGTGCACAGGCCAAATCTGCCACACATGGTGATTGATCTGTTGCTACACACGGAAATCTGATGGCTTAGCATGTCGGAAATACTACGTCGCTTTCTTTCACTTTTGCCAGAAATCAGACTTCATCAGGTCAAGAAATGAAGACATCGGCCAATTATGCAGCATTTCTTGGCTACTTGATTTGGCATTTCTGGCAGATGTCACTGAGAAATGAAATACCCTGAACAGTGAACTACAAGGAAAGGGTAAAACCATTGCTGACATAAGTGCAGTAAAGACATTTAAGTCCAAACTTAACCTTTTCAGTGAACAAGTGAAGAAAAGGAAAATGCATCATTTCCCTTCTGTAATGCAAATGCTGACGGAGCATACAGCTAGTCCTGAACATAGACAAATACAGCAGTCTCCTGAGCAGGCTTAAGGAAGAGTTCAGTGACCGGTTCAGGGATTTTGAAAGGATTGAACTGTGTGTGATGTTAATCACAAACCCCTTGATGGAATTCAATGTTTGAACTTTCAGAACAAATGAGTGAGCTGTTTTACTCTGAACAGTTTTGCTATGGAACTGGAGATTGTCAGCCTGCAAGGGGACATTCAGTTGAAAAGCAGACAATCTCGCATCAATTTCTGGAGCCTTGTTGATTACAAGGAGTAGAGTAACATTTGCACAGCAGCATTAAAAGTGACTTCTCTGTTTGGTTCCACCCATCTCTGTATCTGCATTTTCAGATATGAACTTCATCAAATCAAATTTCGAACACTCCTGACCGATGAGCATCTGAGTGATTCCATTCGAGTTGCTGTATCAAGTTATACACCAGACTACAGAGCACTGGTGGATGGCATGCAGTGTCAACCTTCACACTGAATGTCCCAATCGTTTTCCTACATTGTGAAAGTCTTTTTATGAGAACTTCTAATAAATAAGAATACAATAAAGAGATTTTTGAACTTCTTAACATAATCGTGAAGGGATATGTTGTTCCTTATATTTATAAAGGGAAAATTACAGCTAAAAAAAGTACAAGTTCCAATGTTTATGAACAACCCCAACCCCTGATATAGCCTGCAAGTAGCTCTTGCTGTTGGCCCCCTACTGAAAGTATCTCACGCCAACATAAAGGTTGGAGACCCCTGGTCTATTGTATATAGGCTTTATAGTGATACATTTGAATGACATTATGCCGAAAGTCATAATGTCGAAGAAAAAGTTGGGGGGTTTTTTTTTTTTTTTTGAATGTCTGTTTTTAATTGCTTTTTGTTCTAAATGTTCTTTTTTCCGACATTGACTTTCGACAATGTTTTCGACTTTTTCACGGTCTACTGAATATAGAGGGCACAATGCTTGTAATTTTCAATAAATTGCCCAGTCAGTGGCATGCCAGTGCACAGATACCTGCTGGCATAGATTTCCCTTGTGTGGGGATTGTTGATGTGTGGCTTGTGGGAAGCGTGTGTGACTTTCGCAGCATTTTTAATATTGCTTAATTCTCAAGCAGTATGCCAAGTGGCAAAGTTTTGTTTGGCTAGCATGAAGGCTGGCTATGTTTTGAAGTGTGTGGCAGACTGAGCCGCTGTATGGTACGGGGTGTGCTGCACACACTGCCAGGTGTAGTGTCAGGCTGGGGATGGTTGTAACGCCCTGATGAATGAGTTCTTCGATTCCTCCTCCTGGTGGCACAAGGTGCTTTGGGCTTAGATTTGTTGTGATTTTACGCACAGAGAATGGTTAAAAATATTGGCCATCCAAACTCTCATGAAGAAGGGAGAGAAAAGACTCCTCTGACTAACAGTGGACAGATGCCCCCCCATCTATTTATTTCTCTTAACAATGCTTGCAACCTGATCATTGCTTTCACTTAAGCCATTGAACACCAGCCAACAAAAAAAAGTTGCATGTCCAGCAACTGAATTTGCATTAAAGGAGAGTCTCAACGCCCCCCACCCCCTTTCAAGCTCGGGAATATTGTTGAGATTTGTATAATGTGAAGTGTACAGGGCAGGTTCTTTGTGAAGTTCAAGGTCAAAGCACCCCTAAAGAGGTTCTGTAAAGCTACCCCCCATAAAAAGTGAACTGTCCGGCATTCAAAGACTCATTTTGTATTGTAATGCTTTTGAATATTTTTTCACTGCTGGAAGTTACGGATGCTATACCCATGAGGCAGAGCTTTAAAATAAAAAAAACACAGCAATGGCTTGTTTACCCCTGTTTTCCATTGCCTTGTTGGTTCACAGTAGGGCTAGTTGTTCCAGGCTTTATGTGCAGGGGATGGTGTTCTAACTCCCCCCATGACTCCTGCTCTACTCAATCTACGTTTAGTTTGTTCAACACTATGGGTATTGGGGAAATCGCTACATGATTTAATATATACAAATATAAGTTTCAGGGACTCGGGATTACTGCATGTTCTAGTTATACTTGTCACATTCTCTATATAGGTTGACGAGGTTCCCGGAGAGATTTTATTGCCCCTTCAATGCCGTTTTGTTTTTCTTACCAACCACTTGACCTCAGCAGTTAATTGAAGATAGTTTGCCTGTAAACCTTATTGAAAGCTTGCTAGGGATAGTGATCCCTGTAATTAATTTTGAAAATATCTTTTTTTGATCATTGTTTATTATGATCTGGGGTGAACGCTTTTTATAGTTTTTCTTCTTCTCTAATGATGGGACCAGTTAATTCTCATCTCATTAGATGAGCTATTTTCATGCTTGTCTGGATTTTTAAGCAGCCTTGTGTATCAGAGGACTGGTGCGGTAGTGGGAGTTTTCTGACCTGGGCATGAAAGAGTGCTGTTAATTGCTTTGCTAAGCGGGAGATCACTTTATTCCCTTAAGGCAGTGGTCTTCAAGCCTTTCTTCAAGCCTTTCTATGCTGACCACCCCCACCCTCCCTTGAGTAAAATAAAAAATAGGTAAGCAATTTTTTTTTTTTTTTTGGTTCATCTATTTGATGTTTGGGGGAGGAGGGTACATCTGACGTCCCTACGCAGAGTCATTCCCTTTTTTCGCGCATACAGATGAATGCTGCACAATGCCCACCTCATTTACAGCATCTCTTTCCTCTAGAATAACTCTCTAAAGTATAGAGTGCTATGGGTTGAATGCCCTTGGGGACCATAGTCCAGGTCAGAGTATGTGTGCAGCTAGGACAGAGAATGGATTGGTATTGGCGAATTGCACTATCTCCTTAAAGTTAGGTATGCAGTCTTTTAGAATGAAAGTAAAACAATATCTGGTCATCTGTAGGTGAATGTATTCCCATAAAGTGAGCCGACACGTGTTTCGACCTTAGCCGTCTTCAAGGCCTTGAAATTGAACGCTTGGTATGGTGACCAGGTTTGGAAGTTGATTGTGAAAATATCTTGAAACAATTTTCTGATGGTACTTGATGATAAAGGGTTGAGTCCCGAGAGACCTGTCGATGGCTGGCGCGTTGTTCTAAAAGTCTTTAGTGGTTCTTGGACATCCCGGATTGGTTCCCCCAAATCGAAATTCCTAAACTATCTTTAGATTTTTTTTAAACATTTTTTTTACCTTGGATGCAATCCTGAAAGTTTAGTCCACAGGTTGGGGAACCAATCTAGGATGTCCAAGGTAGAGCGCGATTCGCAAATACCAGTCTGTTTTCTGTCCTATTCATTCAAGGTCTTTATAAGTATACCATGCGGAATTGGTGACGCAGCTCGCGCTATTTATAAATTATAGTGGTCACAGCACTCTCTCAAGGGTATGTACCCATACACACTTTTATGTGTGCAGCTACACTGAGTTGTGGGTAGCTGCATGGGGAGGGAGGGAAAGCGCCAAGGAGAGCAAGAATAAGCAAAACCCCAAGGGGGCGGATAGGATCGCGCTTAAGGGGAGTCACCCCAGTGTACAGCTCAGGCAAAATGTTTGTTGTATTGGTAGTCACATTATGAAGTTTCAACTTGCCTTTTTCATACCCGCAGCCAAGAAACAGTATTAAGACACAGGAAACATTTGATGAAATAACGACAAGCTATAATTGAGGCTTTAAAAAGAAAGGTAGAGGAGAAAAAGCAGCTACTGGATCTGGAAAAAGAAGATGCAGTGGAAGAAAGAATTATATTGTAAAAGCTGATGGCTGAAAACAGACTATTCCAAAATGTATTCATGGCTGTTCACAAAAGCTGGAAAAACAAAGTCTTTTGGCAGGGATGGCTAGTGTTCTTCATTCCTCCTACATTCCTTCCTCAGAACCTGCCTCTTACTTCACCTGGACAATTGATAGACACAGCATTAAATCTGCAAATGCCTGTGTAATGTTGCAGTTCCTGGCGATGTAGCTGTGCAACAACTGCAAAATATTGGACTATAAAGTAACCAGTCAACTGTCTGCTACAAATGTTTTGTCGGACAGATCTAATTTGACAAGCTGAACTCTATCACCACGTCTCCTTAACAGTGTGTTCTTGTTACAGTATGACGGTCATGCCTGTTTGGACAATAAAGTGACACCTACATGTTACCACACACCTGCACAATCTTTCAGATTACTAATCTACAATGTAATTGTAGCGCACATGCTGCTCTGTGAACTGAAGATGCAAGTGCTCTTGTGTGTAGAACTATTATAGTTGATCTGGTGAATTTGTAGTTTGGTGCCAACTTGAAAATGGTACATGTTTTTGTGCTATTGGATTTCTGTTGGGGGGGGGGGGGGTTAGCTAATGTTTTCTTGGCTGTGGTGAATGGTCGAACCAATTGCTAGCTGCTCATAGTGATATTGGCTGAAGTGATCAGCAATCTTGTCATGCAGGTAGACCTTTAACGGATTCTGTTCCGGTCAGAAAGTGTTTATTTTAGTGCAGTGATTTGTAATTGTGGGAGTTGTGATGCCATGTTAGCTAGAGGTGAGATATGAAATGAGGGAGTTTAGAGGTTGGTTCGTGACATTGTGGGGTGGATTTGTAGTTTTGTATACTAAATCAGCAAACCTTAGTTAATGACATTTGAGTGCTCTAGCAAAGAAGGCAAGTAACGGCTGCAAATTCCATGTTTTCCAGTACACTATTCATAAGTCTAACCCTATAGTAATACCACCCATCTTACACACAAGGAATCAAACCCCCTTTTCCTAAATCGTTTGAAAGCAACATCCTCCTGAAATTGTCTGCAATAATCGTTCACAATTTCAAACCCATCCTGAGGTTGTCATGAAGTCATCCAGGAGTAATACAAGATCATCACGAAGTAATCAGAAGTCCTCTTGGAGTAGTTTCTGTATATTCAAATTAGTCATCTAATTTGAATATTTCGGCCTATACACATACTTCAGGATGGTTTCGGATGATCTCCCTGAACTAGCCATGGATGACTCTAGGATGGAGTCACCTGATGACTCAAGGATGATTCCAGGAAGAGCTTCCTTTTTGACTTGGGGCATTACAAGCTCAGAAGGAATGAACATTTGAATTACTAGCAAAGACGTGTTTGATAAATTGGTGGTCGTTCATGTTCCCACATTGCATATTGTTTTGAAAAAGTCAGCATTCAGGAGGCACATAATTTGACACTTGGCTCCGCCCACACCGCTGAAAATACAGCCCCAGCACACACCACTGACAATCCGTATCCCTCGCGTGTGAAATTCCATAATACCCTTGTCCTCAGTAATGGCCCTGGTAGCTTTAAGGAGCCAAGGAAATAGCTGCTGTATAGAAACGGGCATTCACAGCTGTACTTGTCGAACTTTTTGGCATTTATGTCTATGCATGCGCAGAAAAGAGCACACCGCTAAAGTTCCTACCTGTCGGCCCCTTCACGCAACCAATATTACTTCAAGAACTGTGACAGTCCCATAAGCTGTGTCGTGCTGGGCGTACGAAGTGGTTACATTACAAATATAATTGGACAAGTTACATAGGCTAGACAATAATCAATTATTAATAAAATAACTACAAATATAGAAAATGTCATGACTAATCTTCCATAAAACAATGCATACATGTAGTGGTGCTACCTTCCATTTCTCACAGGCTCTTGCACTGTACAGTACGCTTCCTGTCTCAAGATATACCTTTAGAATCTCTATCAAGCGAATAATTAGTCCTCCTTTACTGTTTATGTTCACAGGCATGCGTCACATCATTGGGTCGCAGGGCGTTGCGCATATGACGTTTCTTATCCCTGACTACAGCTATGAGAGACGTCTGCTTTGCACACGCGCAGAAGCACAGTCTGGCAGTAGACAAGTTCTCTTTAAAATCCGCAAGCATTCGAGGGACGTGGAGTCTCCTGTCACTGTCTGCGTGCAACTTCAGCAGCATGTGGCTCTTCTGCCCATCATACCAGTGCTGAAGACAGGTGTGTTCCTCTCCAATGTCCACCGGGTTACGAACTCCCCCTACACCACAATCTGCATGCTGCATTCGCCTACCATGCCATCTGGCTGCCATGCAACGTGCCCAGCTTACTGCAACTTGACCACCCTCTGACTTCAAAATGCCATCTCTCTGAATCCCCTCTTCATTTCCCTTTTTTGTCCTTTATCCACGCTTCACCGACACATCATCTTAATACACCACAAACTGGAGGTTTCCCTTTCCTCCCCAATGAATTCTATGTAAATTCTTGAACCCCTCCTCCCCCACTGAGTCTTCTAATACATTACCTAAGAGCTCACCCCCTATAGTCTATAACCGTACCACCTATTTCCTAATTTGCCACTCTCATTCAGAGCTCACCCCCTTTAGCCTATAACCGTGCCACCCATTTCCCAATTTGCAACTCTCATTCATGCCACCCTTTGCCTGACCACTATCTCTCTCCTTCGGCAGACCTCACTGTCAACCCCTAGTCCAATGTGTATATTCAGTCCTGTCTCGTTTATCCTAGGTGCAAAGTTCATTTGGGTGGCGGGGGCAGATGCCGATCAAATTATGTTTTGGAAATGAGAAGGGAGGAGACATTTTTAAGATGAATGCACTTTTGCTATATTGCTGTGGAGTTTAATATGTCCCAGTAACCCATCTATAGGGACCCTAGATTACGTAGTCTTTGCCGTACCATGCATTGCGGTTTGTGTGGTATCCTTATATGATTGTTGTGACTGCCTGAGTGTAAGCAGGGGCCTCATAGAATGGTGAGGTTGAGCTTGGAGTGTGGGAGGCCTGGGGGTTCCACAGAGTGCCGGTTGGGACTTGGAGTATGGCAGGGAACCAGGACAGATGCTTGTTACCTCTCTCCTACCTTTCATGAACTATGCCTATGTAACTAAGCAAGAATAAAGCATCTTCTGTTTGATACTTACCTGAGTCAGCCTGGTTCCTGCTCCATGTCATCCCTGGCTCAGATACATCAGTTTGCTTTCTGCCCCAAGATCTATTCGTAAAAGTGGCTTCTGAGGAATTTTGCGTAGTGTTCTGGATGTTAACAAACAAGGGGCTTTTAAGCGAGTGCTTATTTGTATAGGACAATTCTGTGTAGTCTGTTACTGAAGCATAGTGAGTAATGGAGTGTGTAACAAGTCTGGCAGCAGGAGGAAGGCTACTGTGATCCTACTGATTTCCTCTCCTGTGGAAGGGCAGCCCTGAAATGAGCGTTGATATGCTATATCTGTGAGCAGTAGTATACCTGGGTACATGTTGCTTCCAAGCAACTCTTCTTCGTCCAAGACTTAATCTGAGACTTCCAGTCTCCCTAGAAAGAATCTTTCCTACTTTTCTTTTTCCTTCAGGTTTGATCCTTTATGTGATGTATAAAGCCCCACCTTCCTCCTAATGCTTTAGTTTTTTTTCCTACTTCAAGGCAGGGTCTCTGGTGTGCTGCTGTGCTTCATGTAAACACCGCCCGCCTGGTTCGGGGGACAACCTGTTGGCTATCCTGATCCTCTCCCAGCTGTTTGGTAGCAGGAAGACCTCAAGATAAAAGCTCCCAGTCGTCGCCTCATAGCCGAGGGGGCCGGTTGAAAGCTCCGACTCAGTCATTCTGTTGTGAGTGTTTAGTGGGCGTGTGCAGTCTGGCATAGCGAATTACGACACTTGCAGAGAAGAGTCCCATTCCGTAGTCGGGAATAATTCGATCTGTAAATGGTCCTCAAAAGCTTGTGTGATTGAACCTGCAGAGGTATGGAGTGGGGGGGTGGGGGGGAAGTAATATATTATTTTTACTTTTATAAAGCGCTCAAAACCCTCAGGCATAATGATAATTATGTTATTTATATAGCGCCTTAATCCAAAGTGCTTTACAGAGCACATATTTACATACAATATCACCCAATCGAAATTGGTACTCATTTATGGACCTCGGAAGGATGAAAGGCTGAGTTGGCCTTGCCGGGATTCGAACCTGCGACCTGCAGATCCGGCTCAGATCGCAGCTGTGAGCGCTCAACCCGCGGAGTTATCATACTGGCATCATAGCGCTGTTACAATCAATTACACTCAAAGCGTTAAAAAGTCAGGTACTTATGGCTAGGGTAGTAGCCAGTAAAAGTCCAGGTGCTAAGCGAATAGCCAGGTTTTCAGAGCCTTTCTGAATGTCCAGTAGGAGGGATCTTCCCTTAGCTGAGACGGGAGGGAGTTCCGGTGGTTTGTAATGATGTGGCCCATGCTCCTGTTTCCGTCTTGCACCAGTTGTCTAAATCATCAAGCCATAATTTAAATTTAGGGTCATTTGGGGATTTCCAGGACATGGCAATACACCTCTTTGCGAGCATGCATGCTAGGGACGTGAATTCGATGACATGCTTGTATTTGCAATATGGATATGCACCCAACAGACATTCCATCTGGGTCCATTCATAGTAATCCCGGCCCCCTTGCATGCCTGCTCAATACGATACCAGAACACCTGCACCGTCGAACATGTGAATGTGGTTTACAATTCTCCCAGTGGCACCAGGCGCAGTCGGTGTGTTTTAACTGAATTTGGCTCCTCTGTCAAGGGTCATGTACGTACGGTGGAGGACATTAATCTGCAGCAGTCTGAACCAGGCATTTTATGATACGTTCCTGGTGAATTCAAGCACACGCTCCCATTCCGCATCAGTGATTACAGTACCCATATCGGTTTCCCACCTAGATTTCAGGTCCGGGTTCCTAACACTCGAGCTGCTCATTAGGCAATGGTATAGTCTAGCTACAGGCCACCAGCATGTAAATTGGGGCCAAAAGTGTAGATTCTGCTCTCTTCAGGCCACGCGTTCCGTCTGCGGCTTGCCAGGCCCTTCACTTTCATATACTTCAAAAATTGTCCCTTTGGTAGGCTGCAGTGCTGAGTCAAGCTTTCCAGATCTTTAAATCTACCATTATCGTACACGTCCTCCCTCCCACCCCCCTCTGCCATGTATACATGACATTCTCCTCCCAGTGTCTGAGGGCGCCCAGTTCATCCGTGTTTACACACGTATCCGCCACTATTGGCACATTAGGAGAGTAGGGGTGGCTTACTTTGAGCACCTTCAGGGCCCTAGCCCAGATTTGCCTGCCAAGTCCGACCAGCAGTTTTGGAGTCCATACAACATTTTGGTAGCGACACGATTACTTTAAGCCTGGCCGAAGTGTTGAAGCAGTGTTGACTCTGATGTGGGACCATCAGATGGCCATTTTGAAATGAAACTCAATTAGGCGGCTAAGTAATAGAGCTCAAGCCTCGGTAGTTACGCCCCACCATCTTTATAGGGTAGGCACAACACAGCAAGGGATCGTTTGTGGCGGCCTGAGGCCCAGATCAGCAAGTCCAGATGTCAGAAAAACTCTGTATATAATAGTGGACATTAATGAACTTGTAGAGGAACCTAGCAAGGATTATAATTTTGACAATGGCAGTTCTGCCCATGAGTGACAACAGTAATCGAGACCAAAAGGCCATAGACTTCTTAAGGCCACCCACCACTTTAAGCATGCTGTGTTTGTCTTCCGGTGTATGTGTAGCCTGGTTCCCAAATATCGAAAAGATTGTCTCCCAAGGGAGGCCCAGTTCCGGCAAGTCGACTCCGCTTTATGTGCGGAGACCACCCAGAGGGAAGACCGGATTTACACTCGCTAAAGGAGATCCCGGATAACTGCAAATCTATCCAGTGCATTTAGGATCATGGAAAGGTTGTGGTGTGGTTTGCACAAATAAAGCGGAACGTCATCTGCGTGAAGTGATATCAGATTCCTGGACCTACTGACCATGATGCCTGCATCCTTGTATTCCTGGTGTAAAAATGCTGCCAAGGGTTCCGTGGCCAGTATGTATAACATGGGCGGAAGTGGGCAGCCCTGACGGGCCCTGCAACATAAATTGCATGTTCCAGACTTCACTTGTGCTGTTGATGTGGTGTACAGCAATAATATATAGCGGACAAAGCTTTCTCCCAGTACACACTCTAAAGCTTTAAATGCATCGAGAGACGCAACCACATAGTGTTCTCCCTGAGGGTTTGTTTGATCAATGATGTGCTGGAGTCTACGAAGGTTCAAGGCTGTGCTGCGACCTGGCACAAAACCTGTTTGGTCTGTGTGTATCAGGGAGGATATAACCCTGCGAATATGCACCACCAGAACTGTTGTGAGTATTTTGATGTCGTAATTTATAGCATGGAAAGAGGGCAGTAGGACCTATCAGGAGTCCCATGCTGCAGGAGGCTTGACCGTGGGAGGCAGCAGAGAGTTGCGGTGGGCTGGAGCCATGGAGATGAAAGACTGAGAAGTCTAGTTGATCTGTCTGGCGGTCTCCCCACCTGGTGCTCTGTGGACGATGGAGCGCAGCAAGCAGTGTGCTGTGACGGCACAGCACCATATGTTGGGATTTTCTCTGAAGTATGGCAAGAGCCTGGTGGCGTTAAGGTGCCATCAAACTAAAAGTGTTTGAGTCCATGCTTCGTGTGCTGTGGTTCAGTTATGACAGTTGGCAGGCTGGGAGATGTGCCCTGCCCACACAGCCTGTGTCAAAGTGACGGCATGGACAAGTCGCGGTGGGGTCTGGTGATGCTGGAGCGCTGGTCCTTTGTTGCTGCAGCATTCCATGCTGCCGTGGGAGATCTGTGCGAGTGACGTTGGCGTGTAGTTGGAGGAAAGGACCTATGAGCGTTTGTCAGCCTGGTTTTTTAACATGCAGATATGAGGTCAGAACGCTGGGGTTTCTCCAACAGTGCCGGTCACGGTTCATTTGGAACCCGTGTTGAAAAAAAAAAAGGAAAGCAGCAATTTATCGCATTGCGATCAGCAATGGCGTGATCGGATGGCAACAGGGTGACCGCAAGATGTTAGCAGAAACTTTATGGAGCGTTTAGGTTCTGTGGAAAAAAAACAACGGTGTTGGGAGAAAAGAGTTTGAAAGTTCCCTTGCTGGTATTTAAACAGACTAGGATGATGTGAGGCACACGGGGAAAAAAAAGTTATTGACACTTTGCCGGTTCCCTGGAAGTACATTACAATGTTGGTGAGCGTTTTGACTGTTTGGCAGCATTTTATCTACATGTCCTGAAGTAAAGTAATTCAGAAAGGCCTGAGGGTTTTAGGATTTCTTATAGTGCGTTCTTGATTTGAAATTGTGTTTAAAGAAATCTATTTGATTTTGAGTTTGCTATGAATTTATTTTAAAATGGAAGTGGCTCAACAGGCACTGGACCCACACTGCTGGCGACTATGCGGCCTCCCAGGATCCTACTTTCACATGTGGTGGACATGCCCCAAGGTAAGGGAGTTCTGGTCCCAATGCCTCGCCATAATAAAGGATATTACTCAAGTGACAATTCCGCTGGCCTCCGAGCATGTCCCCCTGGGGATTCCGATCCCAGGCTCTTATCCGAGAACGTGAAGGAAGTCCGCGCTGGTAACCCAACTCTTACTAGCGGGCAAAATCACAGTGGCTCGCACCTGGAAGTCCACAGAAGGCCCCCTGACGACCCTCTGGTGGGTTAAAATTTGGGATATTCTAATAGCCGAAAAGGTCACGGCAGCCAAAGCAGGCCTTCTTCATCGTTTTACAAACATTTGGGCACCGCTGCTAGATTATGACCAGAACTATCCAGCCCTGACCTATAAGCCACGCTTAATCGCGAGAGCCCTCCACGCAACCAGCGAGTATTCACAACCTGGCTTGACCCAAGGAGACTGAGAGACTTGAGCCACCGGGGAAAAGCGAGGGTGGGGAAAGGGATTTGCCAGGTTATATGCGTCTTGGGGAGCTATTTCCAAATGTCACTGTATATGTTCTCCTGTGTGCTGATTTTAATTAATAAAAAAATAAAAAAATGGAAGTGGCTATTTGAGTATTACCAGAAAGGTATGACATGTGTAACCGTGCATAATCCTAATTTAGAGCATCCATTATGTTTGGTAGAATGTGTAGCATTGATATTCTAATTTGAATGCAATAATGAGGTTGCAAATTTAGTTGTAGGATGACATGCACAGATTAAACGAAATTCATTTTTTTTTCTTAGATTTTTACGTGACATGTTTGAAGTTAGTTCGCATTTACAGCTGGGTTATGTGCACCTTGTAATCCAAAACCTTTGATTTGATGCCATTTACATGTACTAGATGGGTTTGGGGTGTATTTTGCATGCCATATGGCTGAGTTTTTTTTATTTATTTTTGTAGCTTTTAGTGAGCACTTTTCATATATTGCGGCGTCACATGTAATGTAGTACCTGATCACCGCTATTTTTGCATGACGCAAGTGTGTTTCCATCTTTTGCATGGCTGTTTTACATCACAGCAAATGTATTTGGCAGAGGGGTGTATGGTTTGGTGTTTTTATGCTGTGGATGTTTACATGGATGATTGTTGTGGTCATTGCTAGTGGAGATCTGCTGTTGTGTGTAGTTGTTTAAGAGTGTTGTGGTTGGGTGCGGTGGTCTAGCACCAGTGGTAATTTTTTTGTATTTGTGTGGTTGTGTAGTGCAAGTGATAGTGTTGTCGGAGTGGTGCAGTTTTGCAGCGCTTGTGGTGGTGTTTATAGTGATTGTGCAGCTGCGTAGCACTGTAGTAGAGGAGGTCGTTGTGCACCAGTTGTTTGTAGGTGCATCATAGTAATTCTGGAGGGCGTAGTGACACAAGTTATAAGTAGGTGACATGAGTATAGCCGGAGTAGGCGTTGTAAATTCCCATCTAGCCGGTGGCCTAGCGAACCACTGGTTAGGATGTGGTAGTCTCCGGTTGTAGTTTGGTTACCAGGCTAGAGTAGGAGTTGAGAATATTTCACCTGTCCAGTGGCTTAGCAAACCACTGGTCAGGGTTGAGGCATTCCCGGTGCACAGTTTTGGAGTTTATGCACCAGTTATCAGTAGGTGTTGTTTTAGAAGCTAATGTCAGGGAGGAACCATTAGTGCACCGTTGTGCAGGTAGTCCTTTGTTAAGGTTGGAGAGCTAATGTCAGGGTGTAGACATTGGTGCATATGCACGAAGTTTTGTGCAAGTAGTTGTACTTGTGTGCTTCTAGTTGTTGTTCAGCATCTAGGGGTAGGCACTAGTGCACTGTTGTGCAGGTAGTTTGTATGTGGTGTATGGAAGCAGAGATATTCATATATTAGCTTATTGGATATTGTACTGAGCATAGGATTGACTACCCTGTGTCTGGGGCAGTAGGTGGTTCCACGGTATCATGGACTAGTCAACCATGTACTTTGTAGCATTTTAACGTCCAGTCTTTTTGCAGTAAGTTTGTTTTAATGTGTCCTTTGTCTTGTGAGTGGCTTTTCTTCGTTCCTTCTTTTGTGTTCTTAGGGAGAAGTTGGTATGGTTGTGTTGGTCTTTTTTAGGGGCATGTTTGGTTGTGTTCTGTTCTCAGGATGTATTTTTGTGGTAGGGACAGGACTGGTTATGGTTTGTGTTGTTGGTTGCTCCAGTTTGTGGAGCTAGGTTTTCTCGCATGTGGAATATCTGAGGCTGGAATGTGGCAGGTTCTGGCAGGAGGACGTTTAGTTTTTCTTTGAGGGTTTCTTGTGTGTGGGTTGCTTGTGTGTGGGTATGTTTACTGCTTCTGTGTAGGCAGGTTCTTGCTCGGTTCATAGCAAGTTGCGCTCAGGCGTGGTAGGTCTACGGCCCTGGGGTGGCAGCCCAGTGCAGGAGAATGATTAGTTTCTGTGTCTGTAAGTAACCTGTTTTGTATGACTAGTTGTAGAGTTTGGTCCTGAGTGGTGGCATATACTGTATGGTTAAGGGTTGTTCATCTTTTTTTTTTTAGAAAGGGAGGTGTGCGGTGTCTCGTGTTTGGATGCTGAACGAATGCATGGTTATCGGAGTGTCGGCTAGCTAAGGAACCCCAGATGGAATGTAGAATGTTGGAGGGCTAGTGATTTCAGGGATGGAGATGGGGGGAACCTGTAGCGGGGGGTGACTAACCCATTACTCCCATGGTAACCTTCCTGCCGGAGTTCTAAGCATTAAAATACATTTCCATTTTGTACTTACCTGACTCCTTTGTGGTACCTACCAGCTGGCTGCTTACCTGAGGTTCCCCAGATACTACAGAATGGGATTACCATAATAAACAGTCTTGGACGCAAATGACCGGACAGACTCAAAGAATATGGCAAAACACTACTTTATTATCATTTCAATAAAGTAGGTCCATCTGGCGAACAATGGTTCGTAGTCCACACACTTGCACTGCAAATTGGTTAACAAAGGCTTTATACCTCAATATGCGTTGGCGATGACGTCATCCTATGTGGCAAATAAAACCTATCGGGTTCAGGGATTGGTTAGGGGAACATATCTACTTATAGATCCTATAAGTGTTAGTTACTTTATTGGCTGCCCCTCTCTGGTAGGCAAGCCTCCCCTCTGCAGGGTTCGAAATTGAGGGGAGCTATTTTCTCCCGCTTCTAGCATAGTACAGTTACCAGGAGCTGCTTCTGGCTCCTAGGGCCATCTCGTGCCTTCCAAACATGTAAATGGGAAATTTAACTTGAGTATTTGAGAATGTTAATAAAGAAGAATTATAACACATCTAATACACATTTAAACACAATACAAAATGTTAAAGGAGCATCTCTGGTAGCTCCTCGTTCCCCTGCGGTAGCTCCTTCCTACAGGGTGATGCCTGACACCCAGGGGCTGGTTTTAGCTCCTGCTCATCGACTCTCAATTTCGAACCCTGCTCTGAGAATGTAGAATACAAATGATAACAATAGCGGATTGGCTCATGCAACATTGTATGCTCATCGTTGCATAGACCCTCATGATAGGTTGGCATCCTCTCCCAACCTTGGACACTTGACTCACTAGCAGCACATGAGAAACACGAAACAGACTGTTCTCTTTTCTTGTACTTTTAAGGGAGTGTAGGTACACCACTATCGTCGCCTGGAGTTTAATGATTAGGCCTTGTTTTTGAGTTCTGAATCATGTGTGAGGAGACCACGATTTTGTCAATTTCGCCTCTTATTTAGTGCTATTTAATTCAATGTGTCTGTGGTGTCCTTACCCTCTTCGGCCTCTGTACACTTGGTGGTTCCATCTCACATAGGCTTTTCTGCATCTTTTATTGTCAATACTTGGCACTTGCAAATGCTTGTGCATTTACTTGATCTAAGAGAAATATGTCCTGCATGCATTGTTTATCCTCGTTACCTCCCCCTTTCACCCTTCAGTAGCTTCTCGTTGTGGCATTCTTTATCTCTGGCCAGCAGCTAATCTTTGTTCATGCATGAATTTGTATTTCCATCCTCTTTCAGCTCTGCATCTCTGGGCTCTTTGCTTACTATCGTTGAGAGCCGGCGTCCATCTTTTCAACATGGCCGCTTCACCCGTGTTATGTTTTCTACTGCAGCAAGCTTCTATATGGTTCATCTACCTTGTGTTTCTGTGTATATACATTCACTACCCATCTGGTTACTTATCATCTCTGTATGTATGGTTTGTTCTTACTTGTATGCATGTTTTACTCTTGTTTCTTTAGTTACATCTTCATTCTTAAGTATTCTTATATCGTTTCAGCGCAACATTGTATCTTCTCCTTATGACCTCACTTTGCAACTGTCACATCTTCTTTACAACTCCTTGATATTCAGTGGTCCTGTAATGTCTCCTGCTACCACCTCAGCACAAGGATGCATAACATCTCTCATACACTCAGTGTGGTATTTTCGATGATACCTGGTGTTATGCACATCACTTCTCGTTATTCATCCAGTGTGATGAAGTTGAGGGGGCGTACATGTCTGCTCCTCTTCAGATGCTTGCATGAATGAGACCTGGCTATAGAATAGACTTTGCTGAAACTCGGCCATCGCAGGTTGAGTTCACCGGTTCCAGGAAATAAGCAATCCTAAGCAGGGATAGTTGCTGGTAACGAATGTGTATCCTGAGTGCCCTGCAAGGAAACAAAATTGGATTATATTCCTGTTGTCCATACCAAAGGAAAAAAGTCCAGCTAGACTTGGATCTAAAAAGAGTATTTCAGCCATGAAATTCAAAATGGAGACACTGCAAAGGAAAATCCAGTTAATCAAGGAACAAGACTATCTGGCATCAGTCTATCTTCAGGATGCCTATTTTAATGTGCCAACTCTCATCCATTCCTGAGATTACAGGGTGGCGGGGTGTCTTTTGGTTTTAGGCCCTTCTTTTCAACCGAAGGGTCGCACCATGTGTGTTCACAAAGGTGATGGTGCCAGTACAAGCGCATTTGCACCGAATGGTATTTAAAAAAAAAAAAGAAATGTCCTTACCTAGACGTTCATTTGGTGAAGGAATATCTACTTATGTACAATACGTTACAGAAGCTGGGACTAGTATATTGGGAGAAATCCAACATCACTCTCACCCAGGACTTTCAGTTTGAGGCCTTGCTTTGGATGGCGTCGGGTCAAATCTTGCTACTTCTAGATCAATCAGTCAGGCTTCTGTCTCTATTGACATGCGCGACATAAATTGATTTTCAAAAATGGATTTGCACGGTTTGCTAATTAACATTTGCTTAATTAGCAAACCAACCTATTTGATTAGCAATTTTGTACCAATATTTTTTTATCACCAGAAGTTATTTGTATCCAAGATATAAAATGAGCAACAATAGAGCATTTTTGTCTACTGCTGAAATTAGATATTAGTGAGATGATTGTAAAATGTAAAGGTTAGCTGCATGATTGGACACAAGTAAATACATAGATATGATAAAAAGGCTCTGAAAACTGGAGAAGTTCAGATTTTTCATAAATCAAAAAGCTTGTAGTGTTAAAGGCAAGCTATAGCCTGAAACTAAGTAAGTAGTATGGTGTTGCAGCAGGCAGGATAATTGTCAACTTCAGATGAACAAGATGATCCTTGCCTGTCATTCGTAGGATTTTCACTATAGCATTAAATACTACTTTCGGGGCACGGCAGGGTTGCTAATAACCTCGACCGCGAGCCAGGTAGGCCAAAGCGCATAATTCCAGCCTTGTACACCCTTGTACTGGTACTTTTTTGATGGACTTTGGCACTATTTTCTATATTTCTTTTTATTGAATGTTAATACAAAGCTACGTAACACCAATAAAAATATTGTTGAGACAAAATAGCCAAAATAGTTTATTAGTAACCTGCATCCTGAACAAAATTACACCCAATTCCTAAAGAGTAAACAGTGTGACAAGACCCAATCTCGAAGCTCCCACGATTCAACCGTTAACAACCCACTTGTCCAATATTTTCCTAAATCTCTGGAGACAGTCCCGGATCTATATACCCCATCCTCCATTGGCTTGCAGTTATCCATATCTGTTGCGCATTTGGATAGTGTGGGTGGTGTACGTGCTCCCCATATCATTGAAATATTGCACTTTGATATGATATGGCATTTATAACGGACCTATACACAGGTGTTTCAAGGCACGAGCCCTTTGCCAGAGCTAGTGCAGTGGATAGTTGTAGTTTGTGGTAACGAGTGTGACCAGAATCTCCCCAAATACCCAATCGAGATATTTACGGATCAACAAGTTCCTGCATGAATATCTTTGACAAATGATTAAAAAATGCACCTCCGAAGTTTTAGATTAACGGGCATTGACAAAGTATATGGTAAAAAGTGCCCCTGGAGGCTTGACAGTGTAAGCATTCCTGCGTCATGGCCCAACCACATTTAAAGAGGAAATTGCATGCATAGTAAACCCTATGAAGATTTTTCAATAGGGCTAGCCGAAGTCGAGCTGTAAAGTTATCTCACACTGGGTCATCATGGCTTCCTACCAATAGTCCAGTTCCAGTGTACCGACATCTTCCCAGTTCTGCTTAGGTTTTAAGAAGGACTAAGGCTGGAAGTTGAGGATAACCGGATGGAGTGACGAGATAGTCCTCTTAGGGATCAGCTCATTGTTGATGTTGGCCTCTATCTGGGACTGTGCCGGAAGATACCTACCCCAGAATTGTAATTCAAGAAACGATCATATGTTGATTGTGAAAAACGTTGTTCGAAAGACATTAAGCCTGTCTCAAAGCACATTGTTCAACGTTTCAGTGTCCATTTCTTAGCAAAGCTCAGCTTTACGAATTTTGGGGAGATCTCATTTGCCCATAGGGGGGGCACTCCGTTATCACTACTGGCCCTCACCGAACGCCGGTGTCTGCTCGGCGTGTTTTTTGCACTTAAGAGTGCAGGAGATTATTAATGTTGTATTCTCTCTCTCTCTCTCTCCCCATTAGCCCCTTTGAACTTGCAGTGAACAGGCAAAAGAGGGTGGAGAGATCCCTCGAGGCAAGAGGGAAAAGCAGGGTGAGCTGTGCTTTCATTGAACAAGGTAATTTAAATTGCAACCTGTGCTACACAAGTGTCAGGTTAATTAGCAAATCTACGGAATTGCATAGCAAATTGCTATGTGACCCTGCTTATTTTAGGCCTTGACATCAATGCTTGAGAGCCCCAGGCAGCTGCTGTCTCTGAAGGGGCATATGGTTTCCACTGTTTTTGTGGTAACTTGGGCAAATCATAACACTTGGCCTCTCATGGGCAATATCTCAAGATCTGGAGGCTGGAGTCAAAGTATTTTGCGTTCAGAATCAGGATTTACCAAGAATTGGTCATAAGCCTCCGGTGGTTGCTTCAAATGGGAAAACTTTTGAAAGAGTTCCATCTGAGATCATTCTTACCACAGAAGCCAGCAAGAAGAGGTGGGGTGCAACCATATGGAGCCTAAAGGTACAGTGTGAGTTGTTAGTGCAGGAAGCAGCCCAGTCCTACAATTGGAGTAATTATGGTTCATGCACAGGGCTCTCCTGGAATTTGTGCAGCAAATCGGGGGGAGACCAGTATTGGTCAAACTGGACAACAGTTCAACAGTTGCATACATCAACCACCAGGGCGGAACTTGGTCAATGGGTTTGAACCTGGTGATGGAAGAAATGTGGGCATCTGCAGAGGGCGACTATTTATATCTAAGGGATATCCATATCAGGGGCGTAGACAATTCGGGAGTCAGACTGCCTGGGTAGAGTGTTTCCCGCCAAAGGATCTGAGCTTGGTCAGGAGACTTTCATGAAGATATCTAGGAAGTTTGGGTCTCCAAGAGTTGACCTATTTTCCTCCTTGCAAAATTCTGACGTATTTCTCTAGGTTTCCAGCCCACTGATTTTGGTGGGAGAATGTGGCGATGTCCTCCTTCCCTAAAGGCCTGCTGTATGCCTTCCTCCTCTGTATCTCTTCTGGTGGTCTTGGTGAAAATCGGGGATTGACGGGCACAAGTCAACCTGGTATCACCATTCCGGCCTCCGACATTGTGGTTTCCACTATTGCTGGCTATTGCAACAATGGTCCCATTAAAGAAAGAAGGTTGCTACCAAGGGGATGAGCTCCTTGGTTCAACAGGGGGCGAAAGGAGGGGATTTGGAAATTGGGTGGCAAGGTGTAGGCTTAGAATATCAGCAAAGATGGCGTCTACTCTTTAGAATGTTAAAGGGTCTTCTACCTTAAAATCATGTGTTGGGTACTGGAAGAACTTTTCAGATTGAGTCAGTAGACTTAATTGTAAACCCCTGGAATGTCCTGTTATTTCATTAGGAAGGTTTTGAAATGGGTTTGGCAGTATCATCCTTGAGCGTCCAGTCGGAAACAATCTGAGTAGTAAGAGAACCATGGGTTTTGGGCTGAGATGGTGGTGAACCTGTAGCTAAAGTCTTCAAAGAGCTGTATGCAAGCATGACCAGCAGCTTCAGAGGGCATTCCTCCTTATGACCTCCCATTGGCACTTAAATTATTATAGGGTCGCCCTTTAAAGAACTTGGAGACATGTGATTTAAATGTTTTGATAATTAAAGTTGTTTTTAGTAATGCGATCATCCGCAAGAAGGCTGGGGGAATTAGAATTTCTGTTAGGAAAGATTTGGAGAAATAGATCCCTACCTGACGCCTTAGTCCTGTGTTGTGATCCTTGTTTCATTTGGTTTCGTCAAAATTCCACAGGTCGCAAGAGGTACTGCAGACAGATTTTATCTCAAAACCTAAATATCCAGAAGAGCAGGAGAGGCATTTTCTGGATGGATGTGAAGAGTATCTAGGAAGGACGCTGGAGTTCCGGCGCTCATTAACTTAATTACCAATGGGGGAATAAGCCAGACAGGAAGGCAATCGTGGCTTCTATCCACCAGTGGATTAGATCTACCATAACGGAGGCTTCTGGGGTAACCGGGTTCCCTCTGCCATTTGGGGTACAACATTGTTCAAGAGGAGTGGCAGCTTCATTGGCGGAAGCTCAGGTTGTACCCATTCAGGTTGTATGCCCGGCACCCAAATGGCCAGATCCGAATAAGTTTATTTGCCTTTGTAGGGTGAACCTACCAGGGCATGTTTCTGCCTCATTTGGCCTGGAAGTTTAGAAATCTGCATTAGAATGTTGAAATGGATGCTATTAATGATGTTTGGAGTGTGTGCAGCATTCAGGGGTTGAATCATTCTTGGACCCTCACATCCGATTGCTTGGGTATTCCTCATTGAGTGAGTTCTGGGTGAGGAAGAGGGACATGGAGGTAATATGGGTATTACTTATCCATAATCTTCATTACTTAGTCCTGTCCTTCCACGTCACCACAAACCTGTTTGGCACACTGCTGCCACCCAGACGCAGGTTGTGCTCAATTAAACATTTATATGACATTTACTGCAAAGTAATTGTTACAATAAAAGCTTCAAGCATCCCCTGCAAATGGTACTCCCCCTTAATAAAATCTCCTCAACTGTGTGAGTGGGTGAGTAGACTTTGGAAGGCCTATAGGAGTTTATGTAAAAGGTTCAGGTTAGCTGCATGAAGGGACACAAATAAATAGATACGATAACAAGGTTCTGAAAACAGTTCTGCCAGCTGTCTCCCGCAGGTGCTAATATATAATACAAAGCAAGCTCTAAAGGCTAACTGCAGGGTATGGTTTTTCAGCAAGTCTGTAGATGTACAGAATGGGTGGAACTATTGATTACTACTGTGTGTTAACATCTAGTTAGCTTTGTGTATTCATTATCTAAGAGGAAAGAAACTAAGAGACTAAGCGGAGTGTATGGTCCAGCAGGCCGTGTATTAGGCAAAATATTGTAGTTTACCGCTATCTCACTTTCAGGGTAGCTGGTATAAAGCAACAGGATTATAAGATAGACTATCAAGAAGTATGGGCTGAGCTCATGGATTGAGCACCAGTTGTACATACATATATGCAACCAACAGGTCACAGTACTAGGTTTGCCATGAAAAGCACTTGGGCGTGTGATCATGCACATTTTCAAAGGCGTTCACTTGTCCATTTGCTACATCTTCCAAACGTATAGTTATAGTTTACACTATGAGATTTAGATACACTAACCTACAGTTTACTGTAAAGCATGGAGACAATGCAGTGTCTTACAATAGCAATACTGTAATTATGTAACAACTTAAAGTTTTAGAAATGGAATTGCATGACTTCTAAAATAAAGTTTAACACATACTGATATTTGCCAGACAGGATGCAGTTAGCTTATTAAAAATATCATTCAGATTACTTCTGGTTTTCATTTAAAAACAAGAAAAAGATTCTTGCCGAGCACTCCTGCACATGCCTTTGGCCCTTGGGAGTGCAGGAGAAGATTACTGCTGCACTCTCTCTCCATTAGCCTTTGAACTTGCAGTGAACAGAGAAAGGAGGGTGGAGGGAGAGAGAGAGAGAACTGATGGCAAGAGAAGAATGCATGGTGAGCTGTGCTTTCATCAAACAGGTAACTGAAATAGCTATTATTGCTCCACAAGTCAATTTAATTAGCCAACATACAGATTTGCATAGCAAACTGCTTATTTTATGCCTTGCAGTTTCATATTTGCCAAAGTATTCAAAATAACCTTTTTGTTCCTTAACTCTCCCATCTCTTTCCACCCACTCTACCTACTTGGCTGAATGTCGTCTGACAAGAGACATATAAAGGGGGGGGTTCCACAACAGCTACCCGCCTTCACACGTGCTAGGTGTGTCTCTTTGCAAAAAACGCCAAAATGAACAGTGTCATTAGATATATACAGACCGAGTAATGGAGATAATTTACATATTTTAATTATTATATACGCAAAAATACAAAGTTATTAAAAAAGAACATTACATAAAACATCACATAAAACGCATTGTGAAATCAACAAAAATGGGACTAACATCAATAGGCCCTCTGACATGGATGAAAAAGGTCTTATAATCGCAAGATAGTGGTATGGTTAGTAGGGACGTGAGGTAAACATTTCATGTATCCTCATGTTATTGTCTAGTTGAGCTTGACTATGTCGACACTAAACTATGTATTTCTAGGTCCGAAGCGTAACAATATGTGGCCGTCTCTAGCCAACTTAATATGCTTTTTGACATCTGCTCGACCCATCTTCAGGACATTGTGTAGTGACACAGTGTTTACAGCTATCCATAAATTTGGACCCTTCACATGCAACAATCTAAAAACCAAGACGAGAAACGTGTTGGTAAACGAGATAGAATCTTTTGGCGTATTATCTCTCTATTTTTTGGCTAATGCAAATCACGACACTAATCTTCAAATTTCTTTGGAGACGTGTGAGGCTTCATCTGCGGTCAATTGGCAGATGTAGTTGGGTCGATAATTATTTCAATCTGCAACAGCACATAGCTGGAAAATTAAGCATATCCACTCATGTCTATTATTTCTTTAAAAAGGCATGCTGCATTCTTTCACATGGGTCAAAATATTTAATCTCTCACTTATGTCATTTTTTTTATTTTTTGTTGATAGGGCATGATGACAAATAACTATATCTGCAGAGTTAATGAACATGTTGGTGCTATACTTCCATATTTCACCTACAATCTCTAAATGCAGTTTTTGTCGAGCTATTATCTTTGAAATATCAATGGATCTGCTCCCTTATTTGTTCACCTCAGGTATGCCCCTGTTTTGATTCTTAATTCAGACAACACCAATCAACTGAACTACATTAGTACCTGTGCTCGAAAAGCCCATATTTTCCTCTTTTCAATTGGATCAATGGACTGGATACTACAGTTCCCAAATGTCCCATAATACGGATGACACTCGCGCTGTAACAACAAAAATCAATGCTGAAATCAAAATGACTCCGTGCACAGGCGGGACGGTTTGAGGAGACGTGTAAACGAACCGGCATTTAAAAGGTCAAGTCCTTACCTTTTGGAAGCAAGTTGTCTGTGGCAAACGAGTGCTGTGCGTTCGACACCGGGAGGTGTTGTTTAATGTATTCAACAACTAGACCCGTAGGTTAGTTGTTGAATGGCATTTCGCACCCGCCATATTGGTAGAAAAAATGGTGGCGCTCTCGCAATGTATTAATACATATTGCATTAAGAATTTATATGGTATGTACACAAGTAACAGACCATAGCACAAGTGATTGAGTGTTTTTAACTTACAGGATCAAACTTCAGCATAGTGCTGAATGGAAGCCTAGTATTATAATTAAATTGGGCATCCCAGCACATCAATTAGCTATTCAACGGCACATCATTTCCGTCAGCTTGATTGGAAAAAACTATTCAGAAAATCTTTGAGAAAATCTTCCTTTTGGCCAATTTTTGCAGATTAGGCGAAATTGCACTACCAAAGAGGACTTTGAAAGTAATAGCAAAAACTTGTCCTTGAGACCAAAAGAGTGAGGCTATCCGGCCTATATCGTCCGTCGATCGATGAAACGAGCCCGGAATACCAACAGAGCTTTCTGTTTGGAAAAACAACCTTGGACACAAGAAGATAAAATCACCTGTGTGTCCACTTACTCGCCAATCAGTAACGATCTCCATAGATGTATTTTAAAAAATTGGTCCACTATACAAACTGAAGATTTCTCTTTGAATAAACCACGGTTTGCATTCAAACGAATGCCAAACCTTTGTGATAAACTGGTAAATACATACAAAGTTGCAGAACAGTCCCATATTCCCAAACAAACAACCTTATGGCATCTTCTGCCAGTCAGTGGCCATTTCAAATGTGGTAATTGCTCGGTCTGCAAACTCACTAACAACCTAAAAACATGAGGATACATGAAATGTTTGAAATGTTTACCTCCCGTCCTAACTAACCACACCACTATCTTGTGATTATAAGACATTTTTCATCCATGTCAGAGGGACTATTGATGTTAGTCGCATTTTTGTTGATTTCACAATGCATTTTATGTGATGTTTTATGTAATGTTCTTTTTTAATAACTTTGTATTTTTGCGTATATAATAATTAAAATATGTAAATTCTCTCTCACTCTCTCTGAATATATCTAATGGACGCTGTTCATTTTGGCGTTTTTTGCAAAAAGGCACACCTAGCACGTGTGAAGGTGGGTAGCTGTTGTGGAACCCCCCCCCCCCCTTTATATGTACCCATTTGTCGTCCTCCACACAGTCCCCGATTTTAAAAAAAAAAAAAAAAAAAAAAAAAGAGGACTTTATAGCTCTACTGGTTATATTTCATCTGACAAGAGACGACAGACTGTCTCAATTTGCACAGACAAACACAATTTCAAACAAGGCGCTTTTCCTTGTACACTGTTGTTGCCGGAAGGCTGCATTTATATAATGGTCATTGCAACCGCAAGTAATATTAAGAGTTTCTTTTCGGACAAGTTAAACGCCTTTGAAAAAGAGCCTTGCTCGAAACACGTGTCAGGCTGTGGAAGGGAATTAAAAATATAACCCAACTGTTACTGTATCACTGATAATTGGCGCAGTTCACTGATTACATCTAATTTACAATTTCAAACAAGTACATTGTAAAATTACATTTTACATGGAAGAATTTCAGACGGCCAACCGTTTTCAGTTTAGTATGGTTGTGAAATAATTTGGTGCTTGTGCTTTCGTGGTGCACTTTGAAGGTTTATGCTTTTTTTTAAAATTTTTGTATACATATTTTATTCACGTAGTACATTTTACACCACTGTTGAAATGTGCATAAAACAATATTTTGGAAGTTAAACCAGTTCATTATGTACAGTTTGAGGTGTTCTAGTTTTGTAACGGTAGTAAGACGTAGTGCAATGGGTGTTATTGTGTGTAATTCTACGAAAATAGTAAAACACAATTTCAGTGCATATTTTTTTTCCCTCTCTGTATATGCTGAGCTCTTCACTCCGGTCTAAGCGCTGCAATATTCTTAATTTCAAATGCAGTGGCACTCCATGAATAGATTTCTGAAGGCTGTGCCACTCCCAACAGTGATCTGCCAAGAACTTGTATGCACAGTGCAGCGCCCTGACCACTGTTTGACCCTCCAAGTGAATAACACCCTGCCTTCTTAATGACTTAGGCATGTCTATGCCAACAGGACCAACCGGTGTGCGTTATACCAATATAAATGTTTGGGTAAACTGGATTCCCAGTGCGCTTAACCTGAAAAGGTCAATCTGAGGGCAAGCTGCACACCTAGTACAGATAGATTCGACCCATAACCTCAAAATACAGTACTATAGAATTGTACTAGTCAGTGCTCCAGATAAGATTTTGAGGCGGGAGTATTTTACGCATGATTTTTCAAATTAGAGAGTAAATGCAATTTCAAGAGAGTACAAATGAGTTTTGTCCTCTGAACGAGAGTAAAACTTATCCAACACATACACCCAATGCATACGTAAAATCAGACCCATAGACCAAAAGCGTCGTAGATCAAAGTTGTCTGGCTTGTGCAGGCAGAGCCCTTCACTCCACAAGCAAACGGTACATCCCGTCTGGGCACAAAGTAATCGCACATCACTCCACTTGATAATGGCATACATCCTCCCTGAACATGCTAGCTACGCATCTCCTCTTGACACATACTAACGAGTATGCCACGTACTCTGTGCACATAGTAAAGGCACATGTACTTTCAGCATTTTCAGAGATGTGCTGTTAGCATTTGAAGAGCAAATTTGCATGTGTAAATTGCACCTTTACACTGTGTGCATGCTAACAGCACATCTCTATGCATATGCTAATGGCAGACATTGTTTTCACGTATTGAATGTTATGTTTAGCAAGTCTGATATTTGTACACGTTGACAGGACATATCTCTACCCATAGTGACTTCCAATCTCTTCTATGTGCATGCTATTGGCACATCTCTTCTCGTCTGCTAATGGTGCATCTTCTCTGCGCACATACTAGTGGGACAACTCTCTGTACATGTGTGATAACTGCATGCATGTGCACAGAGGCGATGTGCATGCTAACGACATGCGTTTTACGCACATGCTAATGGGACGTATCCTCTCTGCACATGCTAACTGCACATCCCATCCCTGCATGTACTAAATGCACATCCTGTGCAGTGATGGGATGTGCAGTTAGCATGTGAAAACGCCACATCCTGTCTATGCACATGCTAACAGCACATCTCGGCTCTGCATGCTAATTGCCCTTCTGTTCCATGGCACGTGCAAATGACACATCTTTACTAATTAAGGAATATGGAGACATTTCTTTTCTGTGAGTGCTAACGTAGCATCTCCTCTACCCATGCTATAACAGCACATCTCCTCTCTGTCAGTCTTAATGGCAGGGCTCCCTGTTGCACAGGCTAAAACGTTGCATCCAAAGAGAGTGGAAAGCTACTGGGCAAGAGGGCGGCCTGCACTTCCCAAGTTCCAATTACGTGAAGCAACCTTGATGGGTGTGGCGCAGAGGGAAGATCACAGAGCAGTCGCTTCTTTCATCCAAGAAATGCAATAATGAAGAATGACCGTTCACACAAGTTACTATCAGTGCTGGAAATTGACAATGTTCTGGGGCCAGATGTACCCGATTTTCCCCCCTCCCCTCCCCTTTCCTTATTCAGCCTGACTCGAACATGTCCTCGCCAGCCCCCACCACAATGCCCAACAGTGCTCCCCTGGCATTCTGCTCTGTTTTGCTGTAATAAATCAAGTTCGAAATGGGATAATAACCATTACCACAGTGCTTAAAAGCTGAAGGAATTTGGCTAAAGTGCCCTTTTGACCTGTTATTGCTATAGCCTCCGTACACATGCAGCAGCACATCTCTCTGCACATGCTAACTGAGCATCTCTTTTCTGCATGCGCCAGTGGCACATGGCCTCCCTGCATGTGCTATCGGCAAATATATTCAGTTCAGGCTAATGGAACCGTTCATCCCTGCATGGGGTAATGGCCCATGCCTCGTGGTATAGCCCAACAGCAAGCGCACGTCTTACTACAGCCAGCATAACTTTATATATTATACATTACAGAGCAGGTTTACAACAGGCAGCAAGTAAAGGAATAATTGCAGATGTGTTGGCTCACGCCCATTTATTTCAGCACTTTGAGGGGAGAGGTGGGGGTGGCTGGTGGCTTGTGAGAGTAAGCCGACCTACCTGACCTCTCTCCCATGCAGGGGCACAACAAAACCTACATTTCGGGTGGGCAGGATGGGGGGGAATTAAGTTGTGATGGGAGGGGCCACTTTAGTAAATGGGCAGGGCAAACTTGGAGGCTCTGCCCCAACTATTCTACCCAACTCCTCCCATGGTCTGGTGTGGGGAACAACTATTGAATAGTATATTTTAAAGCGCAATATGCAGAGAGGTGATAGACTTTCTTGAAAGTAACAGCTTTAAAGTTTTACTGTGTTTGTTCAAGTACACTTTTCTGAGCACACACAGTAAAACTTTAACACCACCAGTTTGGGGGAAAGACTCTCACCTCCCTGCCTATCAAAATGCAAGTGCGCACATCCAGGGGTGCACCTAGGTTAAAATGTAGGCTGGGGCTAACCCTTCAAATGTTGGGAGAGGCACTAACTTCAGAGACTGTGGAGGAATGGCAAACTTACTTGTGTAAGGGCATCTAACTTCATTACTCATTGTAATAAGAATATTTTAGTGCAGCTTTAATGTTGCAATCAGTTAACTGCTCTCTCCTTTGAGTTTGAAACACCCACTTCTTGCAGAACCTGAAGGTCCTAGAAAGTGTGAAAATGGTAGATTGTGTGCAATGAAAGATTCAATATCCTAGCATAACAGGGCATTGCAGAGTTTGGGGCAGTACTCTGGACGGCCCAAGCACCTTCAGTGGCAAGGAGCAACAGGGGACAAAATGTAATGTTGGTTCTACCACAGTCCGCTATACTAGAATCTCTGGTGCACTAACTGGCTGGTGACACTATGTCTGCCTTTCAAATCCAGTGTTACAAGAATGGGGGAGGGCCAGTGCAGCAATAATGCAATTCTATGCAGCAGTATTGGAGCCACTAGCAGAGGAACACCAGTATACACCAGTGTGTCCCTATACTTGCATAGTAAAGCATCATAACTTGTAAATCCTTATAGCATTTTGTGCCAAAATAATATCACTGTACCTTATTTTCCACATCCTGCATGGAAAACTAGAAGATGCAAAAGGCAATAGATCCTAATATTACCCACTTCATTTTCAGTGCTTTAAAAACACCCCAAAAAATAAGTTGTGCCATAAACTCACTTAGGTTTGGAGATTCGTCACAAACTTCCAGCGTGTTATGTATGGTTATTAAAGAATATTCAACTAAGGATATCAAAGCAAACTTTACTTTTTGGCATATCAAGCTATTAGACGTGATGGGTATGAACACATTTTAAAAGGATGTATGCTTTATTGTGTTGCTTGCTTATCTGTCACAGATTTGGTCTTTCAGTTGGAAATTCACCATCATGTGTAAGAAAGGCTATGCTGCTGACAAAAGAAACGCTACAGTGCCATCCAGTGGTGGAAAGTATGTTTTTTTTCGGAACACATGAACCAGTTGTGCCAGGATGCTTGTAAAAAATAAGAGGAGTAAGAAACGGACGCGAAAGTACTTATTTGACAAATGAAAGAAAGGATGACTCGTTCTGAACGAAGCTGCTATTAAACTAGTTTGCCTAATTGATAATTTGCTCGATAACACTCTGCCGCAAGAGCGACCACTGGCACATGGTGCAAGTAACTGGGCATAGGATGCAGTTCCCAGCAACCACCCAAAATCCAATGTAGGGTTTTCTAATGCTTGCTATTGAGCAAGCATTTGTATGGCGAGGACGATTATTAAACACGTTTTATAAGCTGATGTCGTCAGACAAGACTGTGAATTTATGGGGCGAGTACCTCTGTTATTCTCCCGACTTGACAACAGTTAAATCGCAAACGTTTCAATTCTGTTACGGTAAACATAGTTAAAATGCTAATCATTAGTAGTCTAAAGTAGAAAAACCGGTTTTCAAAACTTTCATTTACTTTGATGCTGGCGTTTCTCTTTAAGCCCGTGAGTTTGTCTGACATCGATTGCAGTATTCTGACGATGTTTAGGGCCTCTCCGTGCTTATTGTGCAAGGTAGAACAAACCCAGTTCCGGCCTTAGTTACCTTGAGCAAGTTGTCGTTGTCCTATTGGCTGCGATTGTACAAATAGCTTGAGGAGAACAGACTCGTTTTTCAAATTTGGTAAACCGCGAGAGTTTACTTTCTGGAGGTTGCCATTTCAACTGAGATAAAGAACCAGCAATTCTAAACCAATTCTGGTGGAATGAGCATGTCTTTGGCTACGAAACTTGTTAAATAAAGTTTAAACCAGGATATTTCAGAGTAGAAAGTGAAACCTTCTCTAAATGTGACTTTTACTCCAGAACAAACGTAGGGGACATTTTTCTTGGAACATTTAAAAAACAAAATGGCTAGTCGTAGGTATTCGTATACATAACTGCTAGTGATGGTTTTCCTTTTACCTAGTACCCCTGACTTCGCACATTGTAGATAATCGATTCTTATTAATTGAATGGCTGTTCTACTTGACGCACTACTACGGCAATGCCTTGCAACAGTCAAAGAAAAGTAGTACTTCTACGTTTGAACCATTCTTCATTATTTAATCCAAGATGGGTGCAGAGGGCAGAACACAGCCCCAGATGACAAGTTGTATATTATACAACAGAATGCTCTCCGCATCCTCGGTGGGTCAGCTCAATGAACGCCAAAAAGGGTCCTACAGAGGTCTAGAACGTAAGAGGATTCTTTTATTTCAACATAATCTCGGATGTATTTTCTATCGTAAACCATCCTTTTTATTGCATCTTTTTATAAAGTGCATTCTCACAATAAATTATGTTGAAATACTATACGTTAATAAGTAAACAATATCGAATTTCTAACTTCGTAAGGCTAATCACATATTGTCAACTCCATGTAACACTCTACAGAACACATTTAAATAAAATCACTGATTGCAGACTAGTGCACCACTAGGCTAACAGAGTGCACACATTTTGGGTTGCAAGCTACTAGCCGCCATAAAGTCACTTGTCTTTCGTAGTAACAACCAATCACTGGTCTCTGCGTCATACTGACCACAGCCAATGACTGCCCTCTACCTAAGCACCGCCTCTGGCAGCCATCTTCAGATTTTTACCGCACGTTCATTTGTTGGGATCCTCGTGCTATTGCTCTCGAGCGTTAGTGCTATTTTTCACGCTTTTTCACAAAAAACTTCGATTCTTTCGGTCAAAAGAGCCTCAAGCTCCACCGATCCTACATCCGATCAACGGGGACCCGTGTCGGATTCGTCTGTGCCCCTCAAGGGTGAAGATTTCGTCGAGCTACACTTCGGAGGACTCCAGAAGCTTCTCAGGCCCGGTCTCGGAGATGGCCCAGGAGAAGGGAAGCTCGACGCCCGGAAAGCTGTTCAGGGTCTGCCCTGGATGCCAGCTGCAGAACGTCTTTAAGGAGGACGAACACTCTTTCTGCCTTTACTGCCTTCATGAGGACAAGACGCACGTGGAGAAGGACTGTGCGTTTTGCGGCAACATGTCGGAACGGACCATGAAGGACCGCCATCAACGTCTCGCCAACTGGCTGGAGGGTAAGAGCCCGTCTGGCGAGAAGAAGAAGAAATCCGAGCGGTCTTCTAAGACCTTTGAGGGCGCCCCGGCGACGGGGGCCCAACATAAGGCTAAGCACCGCGTGTCCGCTGGCACCGGGAGCGCCGAACGGTCGGGCTCTACGGGCGCCAGGCAGGGCGCACCCTCCCCGGCACCATCAACCACGAGCCAACGCTCTGGGTCGGGTAAGAGGAAGGCCGAGCACCCGGCGAAGCTCCTGGAGAGGCCCCGGTCGAGCTCTAAGGCAGAGGAGGAGCGTGGCAGTGCCCCCTCCCTCAAGGATAAGGCGGTGAGCGCACCTAAGGTGGTGAAGGCCTTGATCCATCCGACCAAGCCCTCTATCGAAACGGTCGCGGCGGCCCTGGCTCAGCCTGTGGAGGCTGCACCAGTGGTGGCGACCTCGGGGCCCAGAATCTCCCTGCCTCCTCGGAGGGAGTCTTCTTTTGTGCCCATCGATAGGACCCCCGTGAAACCCTCCGTGGGGAAGAAGGGGGGGCAGGGCGTCGTCGTAGATTCGGCCTCAACCTCAGAAGAGGAGCTGATCGAGGTCTGAAGCCACGGCCTAGGCGTGGAAGAAGGCCAGCCCGTCGGAATGGACCCCGACGCAGGTGACGACGACGACATCGTCGAGGATACCGACGGGGCCCCTGCTCGCCCGTCGGACTCCCCTCTGCCAGCGCCGCAAGACAATTCGGCGGCCATTTTGTTGGCCATACAGTCCTTATGCTCCGAGATAAGGACGAGGCTACCGTTACCGACGGAGGAACCTCTCCCGTCGGGGGATCCAGAACCGGGACCTTCTGGTGTTCCCCCTACCAAGAAAAGAAGGATCCATCCACCACCTCCTTTTCAACCGTCGCGCCCCGTCCAGCCCTCCTCCCCGTCCACCCGAGGGGATGATACGGGGACTGACACGGCAGCGACGGGTACGGACGACGAGGCATACGACGAGGATTTTCCGTCGTCGCCTCCCGCCAGGGCTTCTCCGCCCGACGAGATCGGATCTTTCCACTCCATGATCTCCAGGGCTTCCGAGCTTTTCCAACTCTGCCCTGAGGAGAAGAAAAAGGAAGGCTTCCTTTATCAGCGGCGCGAGGCCAAGAGGAAGACGGTCCTCGCAGTGCCTCTGTTGGACGACATTTGGGATGAGGGCCTTTCCCTCCTCAAGAACCCTTCCACGACGCCAGCTAGAAGAGACCGGTACGAGAAAAAGTACCGGGTCCCGGACACGGCCCCCCTGTGCCTCCGGGCGCAGCCTACCCCGGATTCCGTCGTCTCCGCGGCAGCCAGGAAGAAAGCGGGGGGGGGTGCGGCCTCCACATCGACTTCCCCGCCGGACGGCGAGGGAAGGAAATTGGATGCTATGGGACGTAGAGTCATCTCGTCGGCAGTGACGACGATTAAAGCGGCCAACGCCTTGGCTATCGTGGCTCGCTACGACAGGGAGCTCTGGTACAAGATAGCCCCCCTGCTGGATTTTCTGCCGGACGACAAGAGGGCGGAGGCCCTGGAGATCCTGCAGGAAGGTGAGGTGGCCTCGGACCACGCCATCACCGTGGCGACGGACATCGCCGACACTGGGTTCCGCCAGCTGGGCAACGGCGTTTGCCTTCGACGTCGTGGATGGCTCAAAGCTACGGACTTCCGGCAGGACGTCCAGACCAGAGTCCTGGACATGCCCTTCGACGGGAACAATCTGTTTGGGAAGACAGTGGACGATTCCCTTCAGGCCATCAAGGCGGATACTGAGACGGCCCGGGCCCTTGGAGTTCTGCAGCAACGACGGACGCCCTTTCGGAGCAGCGGAGGCAAGGGCACCTCCAAAGGTTCCGGTGGCGGTTTCGCTTCCTACCGTCAAGCGGCCCGCTCGTCGTCGCAAGAGGCCTACAGAGGACGAGGCAAGTCTAGCGGACCCCTCCGTCGTCGCCAAGGAGGTCAAGGCGGCAAGGCCGCGTCCAAGCAGGATTGAACCGGCCGTGGGGTCGGGCCCCCACCGAAGCACCCCGGTGGGAGGCCGGCTGGCGGGCTTCGTCAGCGTGTGGGAGTCCATCTCCACCGACCGTTGGGTGCTGGACGCCCTGGCCCGGGGCAACGCGCTCGAGTTTCAAAGAAGGTGCCCGCGCGTCCCCCCCGTGGCCAGGAAAGAACTTCACGCCCCTCAACTTCTCCTGGAGGTAAAGGCGATGCTCAGGAAGGGCGCCATCGAACTCGTCCCAAAGGGGCTTCGGGGCTCCGGAGTCTACTCGAGATACTTCCTCGTGAAGAAGAAGACGGGAGGATGGCGCCCCATCCTAGACCTGCGACGTCTGAACAAGTTCATCAAGGCGCAGAAGTTCCGGATGGTCACCCTCCAGCACGTCCTGGGTCAGCTGGAGGAAGGAGACTTCCTATCGTCGTTGGATTTGGAGGATGCCTACTTCCACATTCCCATCCTAAAGGGGCACCGGAAATTCCTCAGGTTCGTGGTCCAAGGGCGTCATTACCAGTTCAAAGCCCTTCCCTTCGGACTACGGTCGGCACCCAGGGTATTCACCAAGTGCCTCGCACCGGTGGCGGCGCAGCTGCGCCGCGAGGGGATTCACGTCTACCCCTACCTGGACGACTGGCTCATCCGCGCCAAGACGAGGGAGCTCGCCGTGGTCCACACGGCAAGGACCGTCCAACTCCTCACGGACCTGGGATTCTCCGTGAACTACGCCAAATCCCACCTGGTGCCCGCGCAAGTCGCACTGTTTCTGGGAGCGAGGCTCGACACAGTGTCCCTTCTGGCCTCCCCGTCGGAGGAGAGGACCAGGACCATCTTGGGCAAGGTGCAACGGATGTTGGTGGCCGACGCGGCCAAAGTGAGGTCCATCAAGTCCCTCCTCGGGATGATGTCTTCCTGCATCTACCTCATTCCCATGTGCAGGCTCCGGATGCGCCCGTTGCAAGAATTCCTGGATGCGCGCTGGGTCCAGACGACGGGCAGCTTCGAGGAAAGGATCAAGCTCGACGAGAGCTTCCGACGAGCGATACGGTGGTGGGGCACCCGCGCGCATCTGACGGCGGGCATGGACTTCCAGGCCCCAGCCCACCAGGAGACTGTGACCACGGATGCCTCCCTGGAAGGGTGGGGAGCGCACACCGAAAATCTGCACGCAAGGGGACTCTGGCTCCCGACGGAGAAGTCCCTGCATATCAACGTCCTGGAGCTCCGTGCAGTGTTTTGGGCCCTCAGGTCCTTCCTTCCGTCCCTCAAGGGCAAGGTGGTGAGGATCTTCACCGACAACACCACCACCATGTTTTACATCAGGAAACAGGGCGGAACCAGGTCCCCAGCGCTGTCCAAGGAGGCGCAGGACCTGTGGCATTGGGCCGTCGCCCAAGGGATTTTTCTGGTGCCGTTTCATCTGGCAGGGATAAAAAACACCATCGCCGACTCACTCAGCAGGGAGCTGCGCTCGTGCCACGAGTGGGAACTACGGCAGGATCTGGTGGATCGCCTCTTCCGACGGTGGGGCACACCCCAGATCGACCTGTTCGCGACGGCGACGAACACCAAGTGCCGGAGGTTCGCCAGCAGGTTTCCCCAGACGAGGAGCATGGGCGATGCTTTCTCGTTCCCCTGGGAGGGCCTGTTCCTCTACGCGTTCCCTCCTTTGCCTCTGCTAATCCGGCTCATCAACCAGCTCAAGAGGTCACGGTGCAGGATGATCCTCGTCGCACCTGCGTGGCCGAGGCAGATATGGTTCCCGGACTTGCTGGACTTGTCAGTGTCCCCGCCGATCAAGCTGCCGGCGGACGCGGATCTACTCTCCAGGGAAGGAGGCGCCATCCTCCACCACGACCCGAAGTCGCTGAACTTGCAGGCCTGGCTCCTGCAGCGCTAGAGTTTGGAGGATACGACATACCGGCCGATTGCAGAGAGGTTCTTGCAAAGGCCAGGGCGTCCTCGACTCTTAAATGCTACGGACACAAATGGAAGAGGTTCTCTGTCTGGTGCCGCGCACAGAAGATTAACCCTCTACGGATTACGGCTCCCCAAGTACTGCCGTACCTGCTGACGCTGGCCAAAGCTGGCCTGGCACACGCGTCCATCAAGATTCATCTTGCTGCGATCTCCCGATACACCAGAACCACGGGGCGGACGTCCTTGTGGTCTCATCGTCTGGTGAAAGAGTTCATGAAGGGACTGTTCAGATCGTTCCCGCCGGTGAAGGCTCCGGCCCCGGCGTGGGAGCTCAACGTGGTGCTGACCAAGCTCATGGGACCTCCGTTCGAGCCTCTGCACTCGGCCCCGTTGAAGTTTCTATCGTGGAAAACAGCTTTTCTTGTGGCCATCACCTCCGCACGACGAGTGGGAGAGATCCAGGCCCTTTCCTGCAAGGCCCCGTACTCGACTTTCCACGACACGAGGGTAGTGCTCAGGACGCACCCCTCCTTCATGCCCAAGGTACCGTCGGACTTCCATCTCAACGAACCCTTGGTGTTACCTGTGTTCTTCCCGTCGCCTTCGTCGCCGGCTGAGAGGACTTTGCACTCGCTGGATGTAGCTAGAGCGCTGAAGTTCTACGTGGACCGCACGAAGGGTTTTTGGAAGACGTCGCAACTCTTTGTGAACTTTGGACCTGTCAATCAGGGGAAGGCTCTCTCGAAGGCTTCCATCTCCAGATGGCTCTCCGGCTGTATCATGTGCTGTCACCGGTTGGCAAACCGACCGCTGCCTGGCCGTTCGAGAGCCCATTCCACCAGAGCGATCGCAGCTACCACGGCGTTCCTATCTGGTGTGCCCCTGCTGGACATATGCAGGGCTGCTACGTGGAGGTCGACGCACACCTTCACGAAATTCTACTGCGTCGACCGGGATTCCAGGGAGGAGTCCAGGGTCGGCCAAGCAGTGCTGCGCAACCTGTTCGCCTGAGGTGAGCCTGGTGAGGAGGTAAGATGCTTAATGTTGAGTTGATGTGATGCTTGATGTTGAGCCTTTGCCACCTCCCGTGGTTGTGCATGTGTGTACTGCTATGTATTCTTTATTCATGAGCATGTGAATCCATGCCAGACCCCATGCTGGAGAAGGAACAAGTTACTTACCTGTAACTGTTGTTCTCCAGCATGGGTCTGGCATGGATTCACATGCGAACCCTCCCGCCTACCCCTCTGCGGCTCTTCACTTGGTCATACTGCCACTTCACGTGCTTCCAAATCTGAAGATGGCTGCCAGAGGCGGTGCTTAGGTAGAGGGCAGTCATTGGCTGTGGTCAGTATGACGCAGAGACCAGTGATTGGTTGTTACTACGAAAGACAGATCAGAAACGAAACTGATACTGGTTTTTTCTTTACCGAGGATTCCCAGCCTGACGACGGGGAATATTCATGAGCATGTGAATCCATGCCAGACCCATGCTGGAGAACAACAGTTACAGGTAAGTAACTTGTTCCTTATACCGCACACTGCTGCCATTTACATGGTTTCCAGGCACTTATGTGGTTCTGAAAAAAAGTGAGGATGGGTTGGTTAAGGGAGAAGAGTGGAAAAGACAAGGCCTTATGCTGTACTATTGATGTGCGTAGAACATCTTTGTTGGGACACTCTGGTAATATTACGTTTGTCTGTATATGAAGAACAAGAATGCATAATGCTGATATTGCAGAATTTGTTTTGGTTATTCCAAGGCTTTCACTGCACTTATAAGTCTAGGGCAATACATTAATCTTGATGCACTGGGATATAGCGCTTGCCAAATTAAAAAATATATATCCTCTCAAGCCACCATCGTAGGTACTTAGGTTTTAAATGCCTCTGTGACTGGCTTGGGCACTGTATGGAAATAATGTAACGCACCCAAGAAGGCTAATCGATATCTGGGGAATACAGATCAGTCTGTGCTTACCTGTTGGTGCCAGAAGGGGCAGGAGGAATTGGCACCTATGCGGTTGAGTACTCTTTGTGGTTTGTGAGATTTTCAGGCAGAATTGGGTTTCTGGTTTGACGGTCTGAGTTCAGGAAGTGTGTGTGTGTGTTGAGTGGGGCTTAGCAGTTCGTTTTTGGAGATGTAGCACTATTAATGACCGAAGGTGTTTGGTCGTGTTTGGTGGTGTTCTTTGACATCTTTTTGTTCTTGTGTTGATTTAACTGTTGTAGCCTAGTGAATATGGTGGTGACGTCTTAAAAGTGTGTATATACACTGTATTTAGAATTGTGTATCATCCTTTCCCCCCAGTATGTTGAATAACCAGGTTTTTAGTTATTTCTGAAAGAAGTGCGATGTTCTCTGACCTCCTGATTTCTTTAGGAGTATAGTTCCATAGTTTGGCTATGAGAATATAGAAGGCAGTTCCTCTGCATTTATTTTTCTCATAGTGCCTTGTTTCAATGAGCATGTCGTTGTTTGAACCGAATTGGGTGATTATTGATTGAAGGAATTCTGCTCCTTGTCCGTTTAAATGCTCTGTGTGTTGCAGAGAATTTTGCAATGTTTTTTTCTTTTTCTAGCCAGTGTTGACTTGTCAGTTTTGGGGTGACTTGTTCTCTCCTGCTTAACCTAAGAGAATCTTGTTGCTGTGGTTTGGATGCGTTGTAATTTCCTGGTGAAGTAGTCTGGCATTAACACTAGTGAGATTACCGGTGTCCAATATGGGAAGATGCCGCTCATTAAGCGTAGGTGGTATTTTGTTACTGCTGCATTGACCTCTGGTTCTAGGGTGAGTCTACTGTCAATGAGTATTCCCAGGTTTTTATTACTTCTGAGGTTTCTGGTTTTGCTCCCATCCTTTGTGGCCAGGCCAGTGATGTCTGTGCTTGGTTATCATTTCATAGTGTGGTCATTATTTTTGTTTTAGGTTATGTTTTTAGGTTTAGTTATCTGGTTGTTAATCTCTTTGGTGCGTTTATTGAGGGAGTCGTCGGGATCATTGATGGTTGTCATCCTTACGATTAGCTTGGTGTCGTCTGTGCAATTGTAACATGCAAGTCTGTGTGTTTCAATGGGCTTCATTAGAGGTGGTATGTAAATGTTGAAGTGGCGTGAGACTTGATCCTTGTGGCACTTCCAGTTGGTGCTTCTCGTTGAGGTGAAAGAGGGTAGGTATATTCTTTTAGTTTTATTATTTTATTTTGTTTTGCTGCGAAAGTGCCCCTGAGCCTCAGCAAGCAATTAATCTAGAGCTCTGGCCACTGGGATGAGAACTTTCGAGGCGGAAGCATGGGTCACCTGGGTGGGTGTGTCTAGGGATAATGGTACTTAACATTTCTGAGAATTTGCACAGCGTGGTCCCCTATGTAAATACAACCGAGATATCCCGGTTAGCAATGTGCCTGACAAGTCTTGGCTGGAGCACTTCTCTTCCCTATATAGTGCCAGTCGGGCAAAAGAGCCTAGTGGGCAAGTTACCATGGGCAGTCCCGAGTGACTAGGAATCAGTGATAATGAGGTTAGTATTGTTTTTTTTCGGTGGAGGAAATCAAGATGGCTCTAGGTCGTCAACATTGTAATCGAGCACTGTGCCCCGACAATGTCCCGGCAGACCTGTTCATCATGGCCCTTGACTTCTGGGCCCCTGTTTTGGCCCAAGGCTTTAATGCGATCTGCACGGGTGGGGCTATAACTTCCTCATGGTCGGTGCGATTATCAAGCCAATCTATAAAAACTGACCTAGGGCGTCTCCCGCATATAGACCAATTTCGCTCTTGGATTCTCTTTTTCAAATTTTGGCCCGTGCCATTCTGGTCCGCCTGGAGGACTGGGTGATGACTAGTGAGGTTCTTTCCCAGGTTCAGTTGGGATTCATGCCAGGGCTGGGCACAGCAGAGCAGTTTCTCAATCTTTCTCTGATAGCAGCACATTCAGTATGTGTAAAAGCCCATCTACTTGGCATTCATGGACTTGACAGGGCTTTTGACAAATTGAATCGTCCCAAGTTATGGAAGGTGCACAGGTCCTGGAATTGCCCTACGGCTCTGGTGAATCTTTTGTCCAGACTGCACGAATCTACGCAAGCAAGTGTAAGGAGAGGTGCTAATGGACAGTGGACAGTGGAACTGCGGGTGTGCCAGGGCTGTGTCCTGGCGCCTCTCCTTTTCTGCCTGTACATTAATGGACTCTATAAACATCTTCTAAACTCCTCTACCGATGTACTGAGGTTAGGCAGTTGTTTTTTCCTGGTCTTGGTATACGCGGATGACTTGTTCTTGATGGCATGCACTCCGAAAGCCCTGCTGTCCCTTATCTCTGATTATGCTGCCTTTATGGATGGGGTAAGACCTAGTAGTGAACACAGCAATTCAGCTGCAGACATTTGCTGGCAGGAAAGGCGGAAGGTTAAATGCAGGGCCGTGTATTGCAAGAGTAGTGTGATTTCCCCCAGGTTGATTATTTCGATTACCTAGGGGTCCGATTTTCCCAACAGCTTTTGTGCCTCCTTTCATATATCTAAACGGGCTGCATGGTTTAGGTAGGCCCTTGGTTGGGTCTCTAGGGCAATGACCTTGTTTAAAACCAGACCAATTGACCTACTGTTCAAACTGTATAAAGGCAAGGCAGTCTCAGTGGCCAGATTTGGTATAGAGTTTGGGGTTATGGGAATGCTTACTCTATTCAAATGGAAGAGGACGATTTCTTGAAGAAACTGCTGGGCTTGCCAATGGTGGCTCCAAATTTTGGAGTGTGTATGGAATTGGGTTGTAGTCAACAACACCCATCTGTTTCCACCTGCGAGTGTGTTATCCCGAGGTGCGGTCAAACTGGGGACTGCCCATTTCTACAAGTATGTGGGCGCAGTCAGAGAGAGTGATGAGCTGCTGAAACCAAAGAACAGAGGGCTAATGATTATCAGAAATACTTGCTGTGGACTGAATTCCCGACAGTGTACTGATAACCGGGGCACGATTTAACTGTGTCCCACTAAGGGCGGTGGTGGCAGCTTGGTCTGCGGCCGGGATGGTAATCTGTCTTGCCCTTTGTGTGATGCGCCATACGAGGACCAAGCTCACCTGCAATTGTTTTTTGTCCTGCGTATGCTAGCGTGAGCGGTGTCGTCTTACGCCCCTTATTGGCTGAAATGGGATTTGTGCAATATCGGCCAACTTTAATATATCTTCTGTGGGCTGACTCGCCTCGTGTGGGGTGGTCCTTGCTTACATACCTAAAAACTTCACTTTATATGAGAAAATGTTTACTAAGAAACATGACGGCATAAATGCACCATATGCTCCCATTTGTATCTGGTTACGATTGTCTTTGAGCTTGTTGGTGTTTTTGTGTTAATGATTTTCGAATTTGCTATTTGTTTTTGTACTATTTTTATGGAATTTAAATCCCATTTCTGAAATAAACCTAATAATAATGATAAATTAATCTTTCCCAGACTGTGTACACTGGTGGCAGTGTAACGTTCTACCATGGCCACAACATGTGACTATTTTACCATGCAGCATGCTTTCATTTCTCCCTAATAGAGTGTGTGTGTGTGTGTGTGTGTGTGTGTGTGTGTGAGACATTTTCGTCAACAAATACATAAATGCATGCCCAACAAATATATTAAGCTTCCTCTGGCCCTTAAATATTCTCGAAAATGTGCATCAATGTTCCCTCACCATAGTGTAGTATTGTTGGCTATTCACATTGGGATTTTTCACGTTTTGATGTCTCAGCTTTTTCATTGAACTGCGTGACTGTAATCATTGCTTATCGGTTAGTGAACCCTTAGTTTACTAACTGATCGGCAACGATTGGTCATGCTACGAAGGATGTATTAAGTGCAGCACAATGACAATGGAATACAGAGGGTAAACCAAGCAACAGAACTGAGATCTAACGAAGGAAATGACAAACTCCCAATAGGGAGACCTAAAAAAAAAATCCTGATGTGAATCACCAAAAAGAGTTAATGCACATGTAATCACTGATCTAACTGCTAAATATGAAAATAATTATGTTGAAGCAGTAACTACACTAAGGAGAGGGCGCATTGATGCACATATCATGAATAGTTAAGGCCCTGTGGAAGCTCTTTCAAGTGAAACATGTGTTGGCCATGCATTTAAGTATTTGACGAAAAATGTTTTGGTTAATGACCATCGGAGACATTGAACACATGGAACCATCATTTTGTAATTTTTGTTCTCCAAAAATCTTATCTGTTCTTACAATACAAATGAAGAACATTTCATTTCAGAATAAGAAAGCTATGTACACAAGAATACAGAAACCTTGTTTCTTTTATATCTTCTACAGTATGTTTCTATTGCCAATATGCCTTTTATCCCGGTATAGGTATAAAACATTTGAAGTGGGTCCATCCTTAAATAGTCATCGCAAATCTCCTTCCCAAAAGTTGTGAATTGCTTGGATGTATTCTGTTTGTAATATCATTTGAATCTATCACACACTATATCATGACATGGGGCTCTTGAAGGAGTGGAAAGTTTTGTTTTAGTAAAAAAGATGAGAGCTGGTTTAATAGCATCCTATAAATGTTTCAACATCCTTTTTGTCTCTCTAGTCTTAATGTTTAAGGCAGGAGCTGGAGGATCCTCCTCAAGATGAGGCGATTGAGTCGGAAGAAGACCTTGAATCTGGTGAAAGAGCTGGATGCTTTTCCAAAGGTTCCTGAGAGCTATGTGGAGACTTCAGCGAGCAGAGGAACTGGTAATACCAATAGAATTAAACAGTCTTCAAAGCAAATCTCTATTATTGGCAACATGTTTTACACAAAACTATCTAACTGCATGCAAGTCAGCTTACATGTTTGCTACAATAAATACTGCACATGCAGACTTGGATCACTGCAAAAGTAAGATGTTCGACTAGAGATTATCCATACTTATTGGTACCGTTTTGATTCTGTTAAAGACACAGAAGTGAACATTATACTTCTCTTCATTTAGTGAACTCGAGCAGCAAACTGTTAGCAATCCGGGAGGTTTTCCATCCAATCTGTTGGCTTGAATTGTGGATTGTCTGCCAATTCAAGCCTGCATTCCAAGCATGCAGTTGGCAGCTCAACCTGCTCTGTTTCCCCTTATCCCACTAACTTCAGTTTCTTCCCATCACTATTGTGCCTCAGTTTAATAAAATTTTGTAATTGAACTTACCACCCCTTATCTTTCCTCCATCGGTCTCAGCTGTGACCGCTTACCCTAACAATGACTGCTATGCCATTAGAAAAAGGGAGATATATATATATCTCCCTTTTTGGTCTTCATGTCGAACATCTTTTTTTGTAGTTTTAAAAATGTTTTGGTAACCAGCTTTGCAAACCTCTACCAAAAGTATGAACCCTCATCACCTAGGATATTTTGATGGAGTGGTAATGTCAATAATCGTCCCAGAGGGTGCCCATACTGGCTGGTAATAGCACTGATTCCTTCAGTAATTACCCTCCCTTCTCTCTGGGTGTTAGGTTGGGCTGCCGGCTCCTGAGATGAGATTATGACCTAATGCTACATGGTGGGGTCATGACCTTTTTAAAGAGGGGGGAGAGGGGAGGGGAGAGATCCTGCTCAACCTGGGGCAGGAGGCTAACTAAGACCAAAGACAGAACCAGCCCAGCCCAGTGCAACAATGTAAAGTAGTAGTAATAGAGTGAAAAGGGAGACTGGAAGGAAGGTGGTGGCATGGTAGACGGGAAGTAGGTGATGAGGGAGTGAGGAACTTCAGAGCGGTAGAGGACAAGAACATGAAGAGTAGAGAATGTGGGTGGTGTTGGCAGGAAGGCGCACCGTAGTTGAAGGACAGTAGCTCAGGAGATGGAGGGTGCTTGAGTTTGAACAGCACAGACATACACCACCCTCTAGTACGAACACCAATGATGGTGTACGGGCCAGGTAGGAAGTCCGTGAGGGAGATTAAATGGGAGAGAGACCAACCCACTTTTTCATCCGCCGATACATCAGCTATGCTTAGGTTCCTGTCTGACCCTCCCACATCTTCTTTTTTTCCTTTTTTTTTTTTTTTCTTTTAATGCGAGGGCCAGCAAGAAAATTGTTCGTACTTCCTTGACTTCCGCCAAGCATATTCCTGGTCGAGGCATTGACACTGTCCTTTTTATCAAATGTTAAAGGAAAACATTGAACACATTTGTGAGATGTCAAAGCCCCACTCACAAAAGCACTAAATATATCCATTGTCTGCCATCGTATGAAAAGAAGTGATGTTCTTTGAGGCATTTTATAAGGTAACCGTGCAACTCAATAAGATGAAATGGGTTACTGTGCTTCATCCCAAATGTCGTACATAGTGCCTGCCTCCATGACCTTAGATCAGGAAAGACTTGATTCCATTCATTAATCTGGAAATTCTCCCTTGTATGGCAAGACCAGAGGCTAAACGAATGCTTGTTTAAAACATACTCCGAACCAGCCTAGCAGCCTGATTACTCGTTTTGTGAGAGAACTGTTGGAAAACCTGCCCAAAATGAGGAATTCATAATGTATAACTTGTGTGCTTCCGTTTCAGAATCCTTTTATTTCCTAGCTGAGCAAGAAGCAAAGGTCCCAGCGTCTAGCTAGTCATGGGCCATCATCCGATTGACCCAAGCTCTAGCAGAAGGCGGGCGAGGGGGCTGTGAGATTTTCTTATAGAAATTGTTAACTGACACTGCTCGGCAAAACAGAAGTCTGTTGTGACCATACAACTATGCACATCTTGAGGTAGTCCAGAACAGTTGGATACATCATTTTGAGTTGCTATTTGTGCGTATAGAAATATGGATCATCTGCCCATTAGGAAGAAAACTTTGTCCAAAAAACCAAAGGCATGGATATTTGCTTGCAGAAAACACACCAGACCGAAAAGCATAAAGAGCTAAACAAATTAATCAACCTGCCATTTCTTTAACATCCTAAAAACCTTTCTGTCGCATGGCACCCAATACCTTTGATGCAGAGGCAGGATATGATTGATTCTGTTTAGAGATATGAGGCACAGATTGTTCTCCAATCTGGAGAGCCTTCCATAATGTCATGGCTTGTTGAAACAAATGTATTATCTGCTCTTTACACTTTCCCGTCCTCATGCTAGTGATGCTAAAACATTCAAAACCTCTCCTAGAGTAGGTCAAAAGGGAGGGGTATATTGGAGGACCGGATTCTGTGGCCGCTCGAAAAAGTCTGCGTACAGAGCGGTGAAGGTAAAAACTCCAGCAATCCTGGAGGGGGGGCCCTTCGACGTTGCAGCCTCCACCTAATGCAGAGTCCGACCTCAGTGAGGTGGGCGGGAGCAGGAGGTTGCTGCTGCACCAGCAAGTCTTCAGGAAACTTCCCCAACACTGGGACAGATTGTGATGGCAGCGAGCTGCAATAAAGATCAAGACCATATAACTAATGTAGTGGACTGAGGAACAAGAGGACTCAAGGTCTCTGAAACATTGAGTTGACTAAGTGAAGCAGCTCCAGCGGGAACTGGGGAGCTGGAACCCCAAAAGCGAATAACTAGCCATGCTGATTGGCCTCAAAAGAAAGATCTGACGGACTTAACCGAAAAAATGTTCTACCAAAAAAGGAAAAGTCTAGCTACTATCAAGGATAGGCTGACCGCCTTAGAACACGAAATGACATATGCAGACGTGTGTGGGCTGTACCAGCTTCTCTCACCCCTTCAGATCTTGGCATGGGGTCCAAGGTACTACACCCCTTCCAGATTGAAATCCGCTTCCAAACAAATTGGAGCCCCTCCTACGCATACTACAGCAAAGCAAAGGAGTGAAAAGAGGAGCGAGAATGTAGGTGGGCAGAGAGGCTCGACAGGAGCCCATATCCCAAGGAAGAGCAATAATAGGGCTATGTCACCACAAGAAATAGAAGACTCGCTATTTGAAATGAATCTCGGCTAGCAGTCCCTTATCTTGGCTCAATCGAGAAGATCGGAAAAGAAGTGGAAACCATCAAGCGAAGAGCTAAGCCACACCCAGCTGAGGCTGATGGCAGCCCTCACCATCTCTAACCTCTTTCTATCAAATTATATGAATCAATCCATAGTTCCTTACAAGACCATTCCAACCTAATTGCAATGTTTCAGACAGAAATGACTGGCCTGGAAGGAATTGTTGCCAAGGTTGAAGAGAGGCTAAATAAAGAAGCTGAAGCATCGCTCCAATGGCAGAACCGCCTATGTGATATGGTGAGGAGCGAATGCACTGATAATGCACTTCTAAGGTATGAAATCTTGGAAGACTGCAAATGGATGAGGACGCAATGGAAACGGGAGCAGGCAAAGAACTTTCATGAACCTAGATCGAAGTCTCCCAAATCGACCTCAAATGTCCCACCTAGCTCCAGTGATGATTTAGAAGTAGTGGAAGTAATGGCTATCAGAAAATCTCAGACTCCAGGGTCTGCAAAGGAGACAAACATGTTTTTGATATTCAAGCCAGGGAACACCCAGGATGCATCGGTGGGGATCAGTGGAAATGGGGGGACAAACGAACGAAAAATTTACAAAACAGCCAAAAATGCAAGAGTGCGGAAAAGCAAGTCTAATGGCTCAAGAGGTTTTCTAAGAAAGTTAAGAGCACCTCCGCCCCTTGATATGAGATCACCGAAACGCCCGAGAAGGGAACTGGCGCTGCCGTAAGAGGCTCTACAGCCCATGGAGCCTGAACCAGCACCCCCGCCCACCCCCCGACTTGAGAACAAATGCAGAGTTGGAGGGAAATTAATCATATACCTAAACATGCTTAAGTGACTTGATTGAAATAATGGATAGAGGAGAAGAAGATGAGGAGTGCAATAATTAGTCGATTTGAGTGGAATTCGAAAGACAAGTCAATCAAATCTCCCCAAAACGGCGACAGAATAGCAAATTCATGGACAAAGATAAGCAAACCACAGCTGCAAAAAATGATCAGCCGTTTAAAACCATGGAAGAAAAAAGACTAGCTTTGGGAGAGCCGCAAGTAACGAGCTGGATCAAAGAAGTGCAGAAGAAAGGTCAGAATTCTGATCCAAAAAGGCCCCAGAAAATGCAGCAGAGAATTAAAGCACAGATGAACTTGGAACAAAAAGCACCTAAGAAAGATATGAAAGTATACCTGTAAAGAATATCTGGCCCTAATGCTCCAATTCTGAATTGCAGAAATGTTATGAAGCTCCTCCAATATATTTCTGCGCTTAGAAACAACCACCGAGGACATCGGGGTGGTAGAGTTTATGGTAGAGAAAAAATTGGATTGGGTGATACTCCACCTGGATTCATCACTAAACAAGGAGTTTGGTAGCCCAGAGTGATAAATTACTGCCCTGGGTTATGAATTGAGCGACCATCAGAAGCGGATCAAAGTAAGTTGGAAGTAGAGCTACAAAAAAACCTACTGAGCTGTGCTCTGAGAAAATCTCAATGAGCAGCAAAAGGAAACTTGATGAGGGACAAACTCAAAAGAAAAAAAGCAATTGCCCTTTTCCCCAAAAGATCTACTTCCCCTAAGTTACCATTTGAGAATCCAAGTTATAAACAGAAGAGCACTCTCAATCTGAAAACTGGAAAACATCAAGGAGCAGGGCTAATAAATTGGAACTGGCTAGCTAGGGCATTGGGCAATGACAAACGGAAATAGACTGGTCGTACCCAAGAGGAACATAGTCTTCTCATTGGATCTTGGAATACAAGAGGATGTAAAACCTTGTTTAGCAAAAACTCATGTATGTTGGGTCAGTACAACATTGTATGTTTCCAAGAGACTTGGCTCAGGTCGACTCCCCTACGCAAAGGCTATTCGTCACATCTAAATCCAGCATGTAAAGGTATTATAGGGAGACCCTTCTCTGGGCTCCTAACATTGATAAAGGTGGATGCGGAACTAAAGGTGGATGCGGGGCTGAAGGTGGATGTGGGGCTAGCAATAATTGGCCAAGAAAATCCAAACCCATATGTGCAAATCTTTAAGCTTAGTAGGGGAACACACCCAGTGGTATCGAAGTACTTTCTAGTGAATGTATTTTGCAGGGTTAATATGTGTCGTAAGGAGAAAAATATCAAGTTCATACTGAGCGCTGTAGACAAAGTAATGATTTCATGGGAAGACCCCTGCATTATTATATGCAGGGACCTGAACATTTGTTTACTGAATGGCAAAGGTTGGCCCCTAAAAGAGTGGCAAATGGATGAGAGGTCAAAGCTGGGTGTCAGAAACAACTGCTGGAGAACGATTCAGGTTAAACGTGCAAACGGAAGTTGATAGACCAGGTGCACGCACATGGGGAAAGAGGTCCGCAGAGATCTTGCTTGGATTACTGCTTTGTTTCAAGAAACATGATAGAAAGGATTGTAAGATTTTAAATAGTAAAGCAACCTCTTAGCGATCACAACCTTCTAGCCATCTTTCTGCTTGACATCAATTCTGCCCTGCCTTTGACAAAATGGGCCCGGTTGGGGTAACCTGGGGGAAAAACCGGCTAAGGATTAAACAACATGAGGTTAAGAATATTTCTTGGCAATATGAGTGCTCCGTATGAAATGCCACAAAATAGAGGTGGAAATCTCCTTCTTGCATATCTCTTATAAAAGCCATCAAAATGAGTTCTAGTTTTAGAATACTGTACCAGAATCTAAATTCGTTACGTACTCCACTTCTTTCTTTACACCAGTCTTTAAGTGACTTAACCTGAGGCTATCCTCTGTCTTGGCTGTAGTAATTTTAGGCCTGCTGCAGAAGTAAATGGAGACTATTGGCTGTGATTTGATGAGCCCTATGGGTATGAGTCACACGGGGACTTTTTTTTAATATAAATTAATCTGCTTTTCCAGCTGTGGTAATATCAGCCCAAACAAGTGCTCCCGTCCACCCACCTTCATCCAAGAGATTTCCAAGAACCTTGAGAACTGCCATCTCAATTTGCAGCCAGCCAAATATTACAATGAATTGATCTTCGCCATGAGTTGTTGGCCAGTTCCACTGGATTTGTTTTGCCGATGTGTACTGGCTGGTCAAACGTAATGATTGGAATCTGCTGACTATTAAGTCCTTTAACTGTTGGCTTCACAATATCCAATGAATGGCGAATAATGGCCACTGACCTAGTCTGGTCTGGAAATAGAGGAAGTAGGGAGGAAAGTGTTAATTCACAAAGTCTTTTTCTTGTTGACCTGCGTAGTATGCTGCCAGGTGATTATTTCATCCCTTGTTGGTTGGCACAAGCCAGAACCTGTGACCTGCTTCATCCCGGTGTACTCTTTCACCATGGCTTGCAGCCTAACTTGGTAGTCCACTAAGTTCTCTTCTACTGTTGGCATAGGAGAATCCGTTCTCATAGGAGGAACAGGGGCACACTGTTATAGTCACTTTGTCAGCAGGAGGATTTTTAGTCATAGTCCGATCAGTCCCCATAAAATGATCATCTGGATGTTGAAATATTGATATTCTTGTACCATGGAAAGAGTAATAAGCGGTGGTAGATTGTGGTCTATATTGTCGACCGCACTAGTCATGAGGAGCCCTCCTTTTAACTTAAGAGTAATAACAGCATTATCTGTGTGATAGTGCTGGCCGACTTCATTGCCAAGTTCTGATGAGATGTGTAGCACACGGGCGTATGATATGCTTAACCCGAGCTCATGCAGGGTTTCAACAAGTTCATGCTTGAAAGTTCTTGGATGGATTAAAATACCTAAGTAGATGGGCAAAGGAGTTTCCTGTTCTCAGTTGTTCCTGAAGGCTCTTTCAGAATCGTACTCCCGACATCTAACTAAACTGTTGTACATTAGTAACTGCAGCAGTGAAGATTGGTTGTGGCATTGTTGAACTTGATTGTGCTTTAATGTTTGGACCGTTGATAACATAGCAACCAGTGCCAACAGAGATGCTGGCACAAAGTCTTCCTGACACTTGCTTCCAAAAGATCAGTGGAAGTGATTTTTGATTTTAAACATATCTTTTCTCACTATATTGGCTGCTTTAGCAAGATGTACAGTGTCACTATCTGCATCCTATTCACATGCTTTGCTCCGTGCAGATTCAATATTATTAAATATAGGCATCAAATGACCGCTTTGCTTATGTTCTTTGTGACGATCGTCCAGATGGTGTCACTTCTCCCCAGAGGGGAGTCCCTTTCCATGAGGCTAGGGGTGGCCGCTAACCAATAGTCTCCCTTTGGGTGTTAGAATGCGGCAGCACATCATGGGAGGCACTCTCCATTTGGGGGATAAGGATGCGACTCTGGGACATGGACCCCTTTAACTCTGGACCCCACGGGTTAGGTTTGACACCCAAACCTTATCTACCTATGATCCAGTCTGAAACCATATGTTATATTAAACTGTCACTCATTCTCGCTGTAATGAGTACAGGGACGAAGAAGATCCTGAGCACGTTATTACAATCCAGTAAGAAGAGTGCTTGATCAGCTGTTGTGGTGTTACGCTTTGGCAGTCCCCACTATTTAAACTAAACAGCAAAGAAAGACTTTGTTCTGTCCAGAGAAGGTGACAGACCTGATCGGTGTGATTGGTCAGAAAACACAAGTGCATTTAGGTTGAGTTAATTTTAACAGACTGAGCGTCGGATGCCCAGAGAGTATCTTGATAGTCGACTGAGAGCCGGTATAATTGAAACCAAGAGAAAGTGTGGTGGTGGTCTGAACTGTGGTGCGGTCCGGGAACAACGCTGAAACCTCCTTCACTTGTGTACTGTGGTGCTGCGTCAGCGATTACATGAGAAACGGCTAGAAGTGCGAGCAATACGATATCTGGAATGGCTGGACAATCGGGTCCGCACCGAACGCCCAAACTGCATATAGTCAAGGGCTGCAAAGCCAAGTAGCCCCAGCGAATAAAGGGAGAAACACATCACGGAATCGCACCAGGCAGAACTAGTGAAACGTTATCTGCCCAGAGAGGTAACTGAAACGGTAGAAATTCTGGGAGCGAGCAACGGAATATGTATGTGAGAATCTAATAATAACACAAACGTTGAACCCTGGGTGGGTAGAATTCTTCTATTGTACAGCCCAGAAAATGTCAGCCTCTGGGGAGTGTGAACCAGAGGATGCATTTTGCATTGCACGGCACTGGGCACAAGGGTGTCTTCCTATAATTCTCGAACATTGTATCATGCAAAGAGTCTGTGCGCCTTTGAAATCAACAAAAAAGAGGAAGAGAAGTCTTTGTTCCAACTCGCTGCGAGAGATACAGGCCTTAAGAGACCAAAGAGTAATTGACATGTGCACATTAAAGAAAATGGAGAAATGTAATGGTGCAGGTGCAGAAGAAGGAGGCTGATACAAAGGTGGCATGTTTGTGGCTAAAGACTTTTATTAAATAAGCAAGCAAGAGAAAACTTATATATCCCTATTCCTAAGGGGGGGGGGGCTGTCAAATCCAGTGTCTACCATCCTGCGTCAAGAAACCCTTACTACTTCCCGAACACTAGAAACAAAGAATAAGGCAGCACTGTTCTGGTGCCAGGAGAATGACTCCCTTCTCCTGGGCTATGGTGCCTGGTTTGTTGAAACCATTCCCAGGTTGTAGACCAGTCTTGTCTCATGGGGGGAATGGTTTCCTTCTCCTGATAGTAAACTTCCAAACCATACTTTCTTGGTGGGCCAGGAAAGTGTCTCCCTTCTGCTGACATACCTTTCCCAGGGCTTTTTGAATCTTAATGCCGGTCTGGAATGACTCCCTTCTCCTGGTATCTTGCTATCCGTTCCTTACAACCATGGGGGAATTATTCACTTCCCCATATCTTCTTTTCATTAGGCTTCACATCTACAATACCCAATTCTGAGTGTTAGGAGGGTCAGCGACCCTGGTTTCTCTTCTTTGAACTGGCCCACTTGCTTCACTCTGCTTCCAAGTATTGCCATGAGGAAGAGGGCTTGTATCTTGGTTAGTGTCCCCAAGCCTCCTTTGGCATCAGTGGCTTATCCCCACCACTGGGTCCCTCACAAGTTCTCTTTATGGTTCTTTGGGTCCTCAACCCTTCCCTGGTGGTCAACTGGCTTCGTTCCACCGCTGCAATGAGGTGGTGGTTTGTAGGCTTCTTGACTCTGCTGTGCCACTATCGTGCCCCTGCTGTGCCACCCAAGCATTATGGTTGCAGGTTCACCTGCATGCACCTTGTGCGTAAGCTGCCCCACGCCCCTTCCGGGTCCCCCGTGCAACCCTTTACCTTATTGGGGGTTGTGGCACGTCATTGTGCGTTCCTGGGATGGCGGGCCTTCAGTTAGGCTTCTCCAGCATCTTGCTTTCCCTCCGGCTATGTGGTGGCATTCTCCACTATCGTCCGAGTTTCAACCTCCTCACGACACTGCTAGGCAGCAGTCTGCTCCTGCAGACCTTCCGATCATCCGACACCGCAGACTGCCAGCGTCCTTGGAGCCCTCTCCCTCCAGAGCAGCAACACAGGTTTGTATCTCCTGCGTTCAGTGCGCAGCACACCTGCCGTCTTCCGCGGCTGCCCAAAACCAAGTGTTTAGTCCATTGCCTGTTTTTTATGAGCCTACCATGACCACTGCTCTGCGAAAGCCTATAACGCTGCTACTTTTTCCCTGGGCTGTTCCTTGTGGCTCCCGAGGGTCACTTCGTCTCAGTACTTGCATGGCTGGTGATCTTTTTGTTTTCGATTTTTTCTGCTAGTACTTGAGTTGGCTATACTATTTGTACTGTCATCAGTCTTCTTCATCTCAGTCCTGTTAAGGAAAAGGTTGGAATTAGCGAATTGGTGTAGTGTAGTCTTCTTAACATCATGACCAACAGACTTAGAAGAACTAATATCGCAGTGGTACATATTAGCATTGCTAAAGAAGCTCTTTATAGACTTTGGGGTCTTCACAGTAAAAGAATGGTAAGGCTCAGTCGAGGGATGACCATTTTTATTCTTAGAACAACCTCATGTTTTATCGGATTGTGGGGTTGAGGGTTAGTGGGGGGGGGGTGCCTCAAAGCCAGGTTCTTATCTCCAGGTGGAAGTGGATGGTTGTCTGCTTGAGAGTTAAAGGGGCCATGTCTCAGACTTTCATCCTTATCCCAGGAGGGGAGTTCCTCCCCGTGAGCTCCTCCCTCATGTTACCACCTCCAGGTTGATAATAGGTTAGCAGCCGCTCCTCCCTGGCCTCGTGAAACAGGGTTCCCTCCTGGAGAGAAGTGATGCTAACCGAAGGATGGTTGCAGAAAGTAGAGAGCGGACGAAGCCCCTAGAGGGAACTACAGAATGTGTTAAAGAAATTGAAGATAAGATGGCATGTAAGAGACTTACAAAGAACTGGGGAGCATGCTAGGAGAAGGGAGTCACTCCTTTCCCCACCTGGAAATCGTGGAACTTTGGGGTTTTTTCAAATTGGAAACTTTCCTTTGTGAATCTTGGAACATTTCCTGAGCTTGAGAACTTGCACCTTGAGAGACTGGAACCCAAGAGAAAAGAGTCATTGTCCTGGGGTTTAGAAATTACTCTTTTCTAGATTTGGATTTGTGTTTAAGTGGTAGGGATAGAATGAGTTTGTACTAGGATGGTGAACATTTGATTTGGACTACCCAGACTTCCTGACTGCCAGAGTTTTAGTTTGAGGTAGGGAAACCACCTCTAGTTAGGGATAGATGGGTTTGATTTAGTCTATAAATAAGTTTATAACAACCACTATACCACTGTTTGGTCAGACTCCTCATTGCATGCTGCCACAGCTTCCATGTCAGAAAAGTAAGCAAGTATCCAGTTTTTCAGTTTCGTGGAATGTATGCATCCTGAAAGATCACTGCCAAGTTGTTTCATCCTAATGCTGTACAGATTGCGTAGGTCAACAAGTTTAAATATTGGGTGCAATTTCATTGTCCATTCGAGCATCTTGATGTATGATATTAGTTCTGCAAAATGCAATACCATAGTTAATTTGGTCCATCTCAAGTTCTTGTGTTTTTTTTTGGGTCTCTTGCTCTATTATAAAATAATACCAGGCAATGAATATGGTACATGGCATCTTGTGCTATAAGGTCGCCTGCAACCTGTTTGGCAAGCTGGATGTTCCTTTCTAGTTTTTAGGGTACAGTGACGTGCGTGAGTATGGACGCCAAATGGAGATGCTGTGCCCAATGATTTTCCAGCTGGGGCAAGCATGTCACAAATAAGATATTGGTTTTGTATTCACTGAACATTTTTCTTGGACACTTGGATGGGTGCATTTTGTAGTACTATCAGCATTATCTGCTGCTGGTCTTCTTTTTTCCCTTCTCTTTGTAGTTTTGTATTATTGACCTGCAGTCTACATAAGTGAAAACAAGCTTCACATCGTACCAGTGTTGCCTCAATACCTCCACCCAGACGCGACAGATTGATAGTCCTTGGTAAACCCCCAACACTACTAAACCTCACTAGCAGATTGGATATTCGCTTACAATCGGCTCCCTTTGTATCGTGTTTAGTCTCTACTGGACCAGCAAAGAACCTCTGAATTGTCTTCTTGGCAGATAAAACAATTGTTCACACTGTCCCCTCTGCTTATTAATGTGTACATGGGCCCGCTTTTGAATCTCTTTTCTCAATTTAATCTACAATATCATTCTTACGTGGATAACGCACACATTTATGTGCGGCTAAAGAGCTCTGTGGACGCAACTGCTTGTGTTCTACTATGTGCCAAGGAAATTAAAACCTGGATGTTGGAGAACAAGCTGCAACTAAATCCATCTAAAACAGAAATTATTGTATTTGGCCCAAGAAATAGACTAGAAAACCTTATGCCAATTCCTTGTCCTCCCCTCTTTAACACTCGGACGAATTACTCACAAAAAGTCAAGAATCTTGGCTGTATTTGGCAAGCAAACATGAATTGCAATGGACAGATCAACCAGACTATCAAAACCGTTTACTATCAACGTAAGCTGCTGAAACCCTTAATGCCTCTTATTATGGACAAAGATCGGTGTGCCGTGGTTGGAGAGCTTGTAAATTCGAGGCTCGATTATTGCAATTATCTTCTCCTGGGTATCCCTAAATACCAAATCCAGCGACTTCAGGTCACCCGAAATTCTGCAGTGAGACTCAATTTCTCACTGCCTAAGAAGGCATCTATTTCTCACTATCTCGGGAGTATTTGTTGGCTTTCCAGTACATCAACGAATTCGGTTTAAGACACAGTGTCTAGTCTTTAAATGCAGTCATGGTCTGGCGCAAGCCTATTGCTCGGCTAAGTGTTCCCTATCAACGAAGCCAAGCCTTGAGGTCTTCTCAGGGACACCTGTTGATGGTCCCATTTTCTAAAACAGCCACCTATGTAAACAATGTTTCTCATGTATGGCTCCGCAGCTTTGGAATAAACTCCCATTGGATCTAAGGAGAATTTAATTTCTAGAGGCTTTCAAGAAAAAGTTAAAAACTTAACTCTTTCAGTAATGTGTGCTGTTGACTATATTACCTCAAATACCAACTGCGCCCAGATGCATGTTTGGCTTGGATCTTCGGATATGCACACTATAAATGCCTTTCCTATTCTACATACTTTTTCCATATTTGTATCTTTTTCTTAAATTGTCACACAAACTCCTTCATCTGTGAACAAAAGAATGTTACACTACTAATGTGTATTTTCTGCACCCTTGTTTTCTGTATGCATTTTTATGAACTATTGGATGTTTCTCACAAATATTTATAACATACATTCATGGAAAATCACATTTAATATGGAAGTAACTGCATCAAATATCAAATTCGAAAGAGCAAATTCAAAATGGCAGCCTCAGAAAATTGTTAATGTCCGCTATTACTGTTGGGGGGGAATATGGGATGGCCTCAGCCAGAATAAAACCTTTCCATATATAGTATATGCGCCCCAGGTTTCATTATTCATCAATAGCACAGTTCTACCAAATATTTCACCTATCTGCTGTACTACAATAAGAGAAGGACCTCATTACTGCTTGATGAACATTTATGAGCAGGACAATCTACGTGTTATTACTTATTTTAAAGCACAAAATGAAACTGTTTAAGATGCATTTTATAAAACTGCTTGCACTATTTTTCTGCAAAACAGATGCTGCATATTATCTTTTGTACTCCAAAACAGATTCTACATTGATTATATGTATTGGAAAATGGATATCTTGCAATACATTAAGCAAGTGGGAAGGTATTAAAGGTGACAGTATAATAAGGAATAAAGTCTGCCTTACTGTATGAGAGAAGGATCCATTTCGTCACAGAACTCCTTGGTAACTTGCAGAATCCTTCTAATGTATATATGGTAGGGGTTGCTTTGTCTTGTATAGGCTTGCCCTAATAAACCACAGTTCTGAGCGCAAGGGCTGAACTGTGCTAGCACATATTGCAGTTGCATTATTAATATGGATTTAAATCTCATTGTCGAACCTCACCGTAACAGACTTGCAACTATGTAATTCGCAACCTTTGTGTAAATGTGCAACTAGTCAGTTTTGTAGCTCATTAATCTTGTAACCATAACTAGCGCCTTGATGCCTCTGGGTTTTGTGTGCTGCTATAAATGCAAAATGGCACATCTAACTATTAGAGGGTAAAGAATAAATGCATCTACTGCTTGTGAGATAACTACATAAAGATCACAAACTACTTTGTGAATTGAATGTTTGATTTCCAAATATTATCCACTTTAAATTCTGATAGAATATACAATATAAAATATACTAGAAGTCTTTTGCATATATTTAAACTAGCAATTTCAATATTTGCAACTGATAAAACTAACCAATGTGGACATACAAAAAAGTTCATTCCAGCCCTTCAATGTCTGTTTGACGCTGCAAAGGAGTAGTAACAATATTGTAACAAACTTGCTGCTGCCACACCTAATGCTAGTCAAAGAAATTCATGCTTATCCTATCCGACTGCATCTATTTTCATCAGGAGCACCAACTGTTTGTAATTTCTATACATTGCAAAGTGCATCTAAATTTTACCTTTAAGATGTGCATTTTAAAGTGCAGACTTGTCCCCTGAAACGGAAGAAATACAGTGTGTTAAGTGGATTGGAAAACTTCTCATTCTCATCTTAAATGGTATCTTGGTGTATATGGATGGAAAACAACTGATTGTGAACCCATGGATGACCCTGGTGGTGGAACATTAGTCTCTAAACCCTCGGCATGTTGATTTGACTGTTTGATAGATGTAGCATTGACGATTAAAACAAGTGTACACAACACTACTTTGTAGAAATTATTTTTCTGTTTTCTACAGTTTAAGCTCCTCAATAAGGGGATACAATCCCCGAAACGTGTTGAGCAGCGACTGAACTGCAGTATCTAATACCAATTTTATTGATTGTATGACATATACTTGTTTTATTTGGGATACAAAACTTTCTTTAAAGTGACTTGTGCTTTTCTATACGTTTTTGTGCCAGTATTCTGGCACCAAGGTGTGCGGGGGACGGGAGGGCTCATAGATATGACATGATATAATAGTTTATTTATAACGCGCTTAATACCCAGAGGTTTCTAAGCGTGGACCCGGGGATCGAACCTGTGGTGCTGGACTCTTATTTTTGTTGATCTGAGACTGAGATCCAGGAGATGGGTGGGCAGTCAAAAAGTCGAAAAAATAGTCGAATAACAAAAATGTCAAACATGTTTTTATTTTTGTATTTGTTTTTTTGGGTTTCGTTAATAAAAACAAGGGTAAAACAAAAAAATACAAAAAAGGGAGTTTGGGGGGGAACCACCCCCATTTCGAACAAAAATAGACATTGAAATTTTTTTTTTTTTAGACTTTTTGTATTTTGACTTTTTGACTATAAACCAGAAGATGGGAGGCATTCTCCTGACCTACCGAGGAAAGTATTTTTGAGAATTTTGTGACCTGGGGAAGGGAGTCGGCCTGGGGTAATATCTGAGACTGGATGTTAGGAGAAGGGGGCCATTCTTCTGGAACAAGAACCGTACAGTTCTCATCGACATCGGGTCAGATGGGCTGGCTATTTTTTCTTTTTCAAATGGCCCGTTTCCTCCCACAATATTGGGGCATCTTAAGTTCGTTTTTTGCAAATAACTACCCATAACTTTGAAAAAGGAGCAAAGGTGATTCAATAAAATCATCCTCTGTGGTCAAATATTATTACACAGAAGATTATCTTTCTCCAGGAGTGGATCCTTCCTAAATTCATCATTTTAATTACAAAGCAGTGTCACAGTGCTTCGGGTGATTTGTGGGGGGAGAGTGGGGTGTATGAACTGCTGTTTTGCTTTGGGAACCTCTAGTGGGTTTACATAGGAGGCAGAGTGCCTCTCTAAGCTAGCATATGACGACCCTGGAAGTGGTATGGGAAGGATCACTTGGTCACTGTCACTTAGTCTCTGTCTCAGGGCAGGGACCGTCACATTGCCACCACAGGCACTCCTGCCCCTTTGAGAGAGCTCAGGAACCACAACACCACAGAACTGCCTGCATGTCCTGCTTCCTCGGCACAGGTGTTGGAATCTCAAGTATATCTAAAGAAGAAAAGAGTTATTTGAAGCAGAATTGGGATCATCTTGACAGCCAGCCAATGGGCAAGGCCTTCACTCGCATACTGTTACCAGAGGTGTTAAATAAGTCTGCAGCACTGTCTGGCTGTGACAACCTGAGGGAGGACTGCTCAAGAGGAGGGACTAGCCAGTCCAAGTCCTATATGACAATCATCTGGACTGGAAGCCCCCCTATGGGGTGTGATGGGCAAGAGAGGGAGGACCAGCCATGGAGAGGCAAGATAGGGAGGACCACCCATGGAGAGTCCCACATCACATCTCTAAATGTGCCAGGTAGCCATTCCCCCTCCCAGTTAACATACCTGTGCCGCTGATTACCAGAGAGAGGTTGGAAGGTGGGTCCAAACCCTATGAAGGCTGACCAGCTCAGTCTGGCAGTGTGGGTGTAGGAGCCTGGGACTTTTGGACTGGAGACAGTTCGCTTGGGGAACTTTGCTGGAGAGAACAAGAAAATGAGCAAAATCCAGTAAACTGCAGACATTTTCCAGGAGGATGGGTGAGGCCAGACGTGTAAGAACTAGGTGGTGGGTTAAGCCTTTGAAGACTCGGGTCCAGCAGGCCTGTTAAAGCCAGGCAGTGGAGAATCTGGGATGGATACATATCAGGAGGCTGTAGGCAGACAAAGAGCTGTATCTGGATGACCTGGGAGGCTGAAAGGGAGACTAGGGTGGATGGCAGTGGGGGCTGGGCAGAAAACAGAAAGGCCAGTTTAATAAAATTAACCCTAGGGAGAGTATTTGGCCACTCTCACATTTTGCCAAGCTCCCCTGGTTTGCACTCTGGACTTTGGGAACTGCTGCGTCCAATCTCCAAGATATTCCCTTCCTAGATTCTGGAGGCTGAGGATTCTCTGGAGGGGTACTGTCTAGAGAAGCAGATTGGAGGAATACCTAACCATAGTAATGCTCAGAGGGCCTCTAAGAAGTCGGCAGAAATGAGGCAGGAAAGGGGATTATTCTCTGGCAAACCAATCTGCCGAAAGGCAAGCCCCAGACTTTTTGAAACCAGGAATTTGTTTCTTCTTTCTTTTTTGCCTCATTTCCACTTCGTCTGAGGGATAGGGTAGCCCAAATCCCAAGAGACCTTGCTCCCCAAACTTTAGTCCGAGAACACCAGAGTATCCTGAAACCTTGGAGTTGCACTTTTTGCCGTTTTCATTTATTATTTTGGCCCCATACTGTAGCAAATTCTCAAATCATGTTAACATTTTCAAGTGTGCCTGGTCTGTTGATCCCGGTAACCTATGTTACAATTGCTACAATGAACATTCAGGAACTGACACCATTTCATTGTTCCTGAATCGGAACAGCTTCCTTCTGTAGCATGACGACTACTTTGGTCTGAAAATTGTGTTATTGTTGAGGAATCTATACCGAAGGCAAACAATCTAATGTTAAGTCTTTAACCTCGAAGCTGTGACATTTAGCTGCTCTCTCCTGTGCCCTTGTGTCTAATGTTTTGTTGCTACTTGTGAAGGAAGCACTCTGCTGAGTAGGAATGACCATATAAGTAATTTATTTTGTGAAGGGTTCCCCATCTGTTCCACCTCTACAACTTTCATGGACTCTCTGGGACCTATTTTGGATTTATCTGTTAGGCTAGATCAAGTCTGTGATTTGATCTGATCAATGGAGATTCTGAGTGAAATACTTTCAAACGTCACCAGTGTGGTGGCTAAGATAAGGTCCCTTCCCAAGCCCCCCATCCCCTCAGCCAGCCTCAGTTTGCAGCAAATAAGACGATCAGACAGACTGGTGGTAAATCAAGCCTCTTGTATTAGGTAGCAAATACACAGCATACAGAGTGATCAGCTGATCAGCAGGGAACACAGCAGGACAAGTGTCCAGGCAGTTGACACACAGAGCTCTCTAGGGGCCCACCCCTAGAGTGCTGGCTATGTAGCATATCATAGGCAAACACTAATAGATTGCAGTACTTTCACAATGGGGGCGTTACTTTGCACAATATTGGAGCCATTTGGCAATAACTGTCAACATCTCACTTGTGACGCAGCCCTGCGGGGCATTGTGTTGTATTATGGATAAGCAGCATTCGCAGAAACCTTACTTTTATTTCCCATATATGGGACTAATGCTATACTTGTAGAGACTAAGCGGAAGAGGAGGTCTGATGTGTCCTCTGCCCTAGGAGGGATTTGGGCCTGTCTGGGGTGCTGCCTGCAGAGGGAGGCTCTGAGGCTTAAATGTAGGAGAGAGTAATGTAGTATAGCATAGCATAACAATCCTGCATAACATAGCATAGTAATCCTGCCGCATCACCAGTGAAGGAAGGTTGTTTTTTTCAGATGTACTACAAGAACCACTTCCGCCTCCATTTTCATTTTGCTATTTGTCATTTACATGGGACCTCATTACAGATTAACTCATGAAGCTGAGGTCCTAAACTCCATTCTTTCATCGGAGTGCTCAGACCAGTGGTCTTCAAACCTTTTTGGCCTGGGACCCCCCCTGAGTAAAATTTGGGCAGGCCGGGTCCCCCAAAAATGCCATATGTACAAATGGCTGCAAACTATTGCGTGCTGTCAATCCACCCTACTCCCAGTATCGTCCCTGTGCTCTCCCCACCCCATTGCAGACCCTCGGTTCTCCCCATCCTGCTCCCACCACTATCCCAGTGCTCCCAGCCACTGCTCCCGCCCATCCTGCTCCCACCACAGTACCTGGGCTGCCCCCACCCCGCTCCCAACACAGTTGCCACAAAAATACCATAGCGACAGAGCGCAACGAGGGAACCCGAACCAATCAATGGGGGTTTTCCGCCCGTGAATTTTTTTAATAATGGTTTAAAATGTTGCATTTTAGAGCATACTATTGGCGCGGGGGGCGGCAAGGGGAAAGCATGATATTTTTGACACACACACCCAAACACCCTTTCTGCAGTGGCCTGCGTGTGGGTGCTGAAATGCCCCGCTCCAGGTTGCTCTGTCAGTAAGTGTAGAGAGGCGCTGGAGCTCCCCCTCGCACATAGACATGCAGTGCCTCAGCCAGCATTTCAAATGAACTATGCAAGGCTGGCAAAGCAAAATTCCCCCAGCGTTGCATGGCTCAGTGAGCATGTGCTGCTGAGGAACTAGATTGTCAAAGGGAAACACTGTTTCCCTTTGTCAGTTCAGCCAGCCCAGGAGCACTCCCACAGCTGGAAAAAGCAGCCGAGGGAGTGCTTAGTGTTTCACTGGGCTGGCTCCTCCATAATGGTTGAGGGGGCCACTGGGTGGACGCCCAACTTGCTCATTATGGATGAGACGCCAGCTCGGACTCGCCTATAGGGTAATGCTGTACCAAAAATGCTAGTGTAGGCCAGTCGAAATGGGCCACTTTTTTGGCCAATGTGGGTCAGTTTGGGTTACTTCACTATGCATCTAGTAGTTATGACATTGTAGCTGAATAAGTATTGTTTAAATATCATAATTTGCTTACATTTTAACAAATAAAACCCCCTTGGGTACTATTCAAACAGTCTGTGACCCGCCCCTGCCCATTTCCTCCAATCTAAAAAAAAAAAAATTAGAATAAATCAAGCAGGGGTCTCGCGCCCCACAGTTTGAAGACTTCTTGCTTAGACGATAATTGTTTCCTGTTTGGCTCAGTCATCTTTTTGTTTGTGGACTTTTTTCTTTTTTATAGTAACCTGCACGTATGCAGTGATATCGAATAGAAAACAATGAATGGATTTTTAAACTAACACAAAATATCTAAAAAAAAAAAATAATAGAATTTTTTACAAAACTATACATGGGTGGTTGGGAATAGCAATAGTAGTTTTAGGGGTGGGGGGGGAAAGTATTAAAAGGGTGCGGAACCCCCCCAAAAACAAAGTTTTTTTCTTAGATGTTTTTTCTTGGTTACAAATTCATTCTTTGTTTTATCATTTAATAAAATCACATGTAACCCTTTTTTTTTTTTAAACTATCGACTAAAAATTGTCCAATCTAAAAGAGATTTCTACGATGTTCATATTGTTGAATCCACGAATGAGGTAAAACATTTTTTGGGAGATTGTCAAAACCCTAGAAAAACCATTAGCCCCAAAAACAAAAGTTCAACCCTACTAACGCAGACTGAGAAGCAATACAAAAAGTCTTTGTTGACAAAATTCTTTCTGCACAATCCTCCATTGCTTCGGCAAAGGACTACCTGTGATGACCAGACTTGTATTACTCAACCTACGACTTTTACAGACTGTCCTTTTTTCTTTTAAATTTATAACCACTGATTCTTTGATCAAGACTTTGAAAAAGATGCACCCAACTTGTTGTCAAATGGATATTTTACCTTCTAGGATCATTTTACAACACCTGGAGATCTTTGCACTGTTTTTAACTCGTTTTTATAAATTCTTTTCTGCATAATGATGTACCAGACATGTTGAAAAATGTCTCTAACACCTCTGCTAAAAAAAATCTAATCTCGACACTCCAGAATTCTCTAACTACAGACCTATTATAAATGCACAATTTTTACTTAAAGTTGTTGATCAAATCGCTGCGAGGTCAGTTTGAACAAATTACTCATGTTCTTTTGGAAGAATTATTCTTTATTCACATTGAGAAATCTAACATTTTACACTGTTGACAGTCCGGTTTTAGGACTGCACATGGAACTGAAACCGCTATGGTAGACCTGCAATCTGAAATGTTAGAGATGGTTGATGATAGTAAAGTTGGTCTTTTGATTCTTTTGGATCTTTTGGCAGTGTTCAATCTTATGTATTAGGCCAAACTCTTGATGAATACAGGTACATGGAAATTGAACTCCTGAAAATGGTTAAGTGGTTCCAATCGTTTCTGAGCAACCGGAAATCTATAATAATTTGTCAAAAAGACGTCCTCTAGCCTAGAACAGATTATATGCGGAGTTCCTCAAAGAGCGTGCTTATCCCCCGTTTTGTTCAGCGTTTTTTGTAGATCCCTCTGTGCCCTTTTGGAGTCCATGGGTCTTTATTTGACGAATTACTCTGATGATACTCGGCTCGTTTTCAGGTTAAGTGCAAACTATGATAAAGATGCCAGTATGATTACATCTGTCTATGAAAGTATCTGGATGATGAATAACAGACTTTGCTTAAATGGTCAGAAGACCGTACTGATTTTCGGTTCCAACAATTTAGAGAAAAATTAGGAATAGCATATAAAAAAATTATATATCGACCACGAAATTTTTGTTGTCGATTAAAGTAAAAGCATTAGTGACTATTGAAGCATCACTCAAGGCTAATTCTCAGGTTGCTAGCGTGACTAGAGTATCAATTACTATCTCAGATTAATACAACTTTTGAAACCTTTTATTTCAACTGAAAATTATGCTACACTGGTCAGGGCTCTGGCTCTTTCAAGACTGGATTACTGTAACACATTATTTGGAGCTAGGAAAAGCTGTGTTCAGAAGTTACAGATTCTGCAGAACGACGCTGTTGGAGTCGTGAAAAATGTGCCAAAACACAAACATATTTTGCAGCACAGAAGAGATCTTTACTGGCTTCCCGTGCAACCAAGACTAAAATTCGAAATTAATGTTTTCAGAAACAAATACTTGTTTAGCGATGCACCTGGCTATCTTAAACTTATTAACGTCCAAACTTCTACCCGGAGTACTAGATCGAAGGGCACCATGCATCTATAATGCCTGAAATCTGTGTCAGTGGGAGGGAAAGTTTGTTCCCGGGGAGAGCGTCTAATATTTGGAATAACCTGTCCCCTAACCTACGATGTGAAAGCAATTTCCTTAGGTTCAAGAAAACTACTCTCTTTCATAAATCACTGTAGTGATGCCTCTAGTTGCACCGCTTGCTATCCATGATCTCTCTCCATGCCCTGATGTCTGCGGGCTTTGGCGAGTTAGAAATGTTACAGTGCAGGTGTATTGCATGGTATGGGGCATGTGGGTTGTACTGGAGGGTGCAGATTAAGACATAGGGTATTCAATTAGAGGATTATTCTGGTTTGTGGTGAGCGGTGCCGATTATAAGGAAGGGTACTGAAGTTGTGGATGGGTGCAGAGTGTAACAGGTTGGTTGGTAAACCGCGTGGGTGTGTGGATCTTGGCATAGGCTGATGGTGGGTATATGTGGAGATTTGTGGATATGGTGCCAAAGTATCATGGTGGGGGATAAAAGCAGAATGTATGTGATGTTAGCAAAGGGTGTTCAGTGAATGCCGGCTCTTGCTGTTTATGGCACTGATGTGGATAGGAGCCATTTTCCCTCTCAAACACTTTGCACTGAATCAGACAGCAAACAAAGGCAGCGTGCATGGGCTATGGTAAAAATAAACATAACTTATATTTGTTTGTTTTATGTAGTGTGTGCTACCCTGTTTCATATCACTGGTGTTAATATTAGCCATTTTATTGGTATACATGTTATAAACAATGCAGGAGTGGTATGCACACTAAAATTAACAATATAATTTTCTTTCTCAATTTTATTTTGATTATTCTAACCATTTATTGGTGCTTACTGTATAAGATCCCTCCACTTTAGAGCTATGTTAAATGTGTGTAAAATTGACTGATGAGAACCCTATCAGGAATCCAGTTGTACTCCCATCAGTGACCACAAGGATTATGAATACATTTTTATAATTTATTATTTGTTATTTTTTTAATTTATAGCAGTGCACAAAACCCTGAGGAATCTAGGTGCTAGTTACAGTGGATTTTGAATTCAAGATGTTGTCGGGTGTTACAGGTAAGTTGCATATACAGTATAAGGCTGAGAAAGTCATAGGTAGTTTGCAGGTAAGCTACATTAACACAATGCTGAAAGGTCATAGTTGGTGGGTTGCAGGTACATTACGTTTGCAGCACAGTGCTGAAGAGTCAATAGTAGGTAGGTTGCAGGTAGGTTACATTTGCAGCATAATGCTGAGAAGGTCCTAGCTAGGTTTTAAGTAAGGTACGCTTGCAGCACAGTGATCATCAAACAAATAGTCCCCGCTGTATTGAGTACTTCTGAATTTAGAAGAAAGTTAACGCAGAATGGTTGTGTGCATCTGCATGGATATCGCGCTGGGTAACACCAAAAAACAGGAAAACGTACACATATAATTGTGTCAGAAATAAATGGTCTTTTGAAAAATATTGAATGTGCTTACAGAATAGTGCTCGATAACAACAAAAGGAAAGAAAAAGAGAAAGATGAGGAACCTATATCTACGGCACTCTGTTGTAGAGTAGTTCATTCATGAAGGGATCAAACTCCAAAATGGACACGGAGACACGATGTATAAAAGAGATGAGATCTCTTAAAGGTCCAGGCAGAAATTAATTGCACAATAGATCTTTCTGTTCTGACATCAACAATATTTGTTCATGAATTGCGATACCTGGAACAAATTGACTGTCATGAAATCAGATTTAGATCATTGATTGATGTCTGTTAAGTAACTAACACATTTTATATATGAAAACCTTCCATAGTTCTTTCAGTGTTCATCTATTTACAAGATGCGTATGTCACAATTGCCTGACTGTAGATTTTTCTCTGAATCCTTTGTGTATTTTGCTACTTTAATGTTATAACACTAGTGTGTGTTTGAGCCCTTCATGAATAATTGAATTAATAGTGTATTGAATACTTTATGAAAATGAAAGCAAGCTGGAAACACTCTGGCATCTTGAACGCAGTGAAAGAAAGATTGTGAACTTTCCTGAAAAGAAGTTTTGATATGCATTGAAATAATGAATTGCGTTATCTAAAACAAGTGCTAGCAAAGCCAAGAGAGCACAAAGATATGAATGCAGGATTTGAGAAGGCCAGCACTGGTCACAGCCGAGAAAGTGCAAAGGTACTGTACATTAGAAGTAAACAAGCATTGGCAAGAGCTAAGGAAACATAAGGAGGTGTAACAAGCACAAGGAAGGTGGTTGAACAAGCCACAATACAGTGTCAGAGTGTGACTGAGGCAAACCCCACTGCAGAGCAAAAGCAGTGGACTGGTGTCAAAGGAAAAGGAGTCAAAGAAGGGTAGCATTTGCGTGACCTTTAATTGGGACTGTGTGGTCCGACAACTGCGCCTAGATTAGATGCCCCTAAATGGAAAACCTGCTGAAACCACCTAAAGAAGACTTGAACTCTTGGGGAAGGAAACCCCTGTATTTGATTAACTACTTTGGCTTGTAACCAGCTCCCCTTCTCCAAGTTCAAAGAGCTAGAAGAAGCTCTGAACTTAAACTTTGAACACTATTCCCTATGTTGCTGATATCCCTACACATTGTATGCAGTTGGTTTTGAGGGTAAGTATAGGTTTTGGACACAGACGTTTTACTTTGGACTTCCTGACGTAGACTATCCTTAGTTTTCTTTAGGATTAAGCATTCATCCACCCTGCCTTTTAACTTAAATAAAACTTTGTTGAGGAAATGTGAACCGGTTGTCTGTGTCAGACTCATGATGCCTTCACAGCGCCCAGACATGCACTACAGTCCTTTAAAAGGGGTCCTTAGAGGGGGGCTGGTTTCCATGATCGACTGGATTTGTGTTTTGGTGTAGCCAATCGCATATGAGCAGGGTTGGAGTTGAAGGCACACAAGGCTCAGGAAATGTCTTGCAGGAGGCGGTAGCCTTGTTTGAGTGCTGCAGAAGCTCTGAAAAAGCTTCCCTCGTGGTAGCAGGGCTTACCACCACTTGACCATCGCCCACGGCCTGAGCAGTGTCTAGGTCAGTGTGACACACATTATGGGCATGCAGGTGTTGTGGGGCCCATAATCTATTCCAAAAATACACAAGTTCAAATAATATTTCAATGACAATCCTTTTTAGTATTAAGGTAACCATTTATCAAATGTTAGTCACGTTCATCTTGAATGTACAATGAAGTAAAATAAATTACATAGAAACATTAGCTTTGTAGTCTTTCATCTTATTGTCCAACGTCGTCGTGGTACAAATTATTTCTGACAAAATAAAAAATGTTGATGAAGCTCTACACCTTTTGGGAGCATTCCTTCACACAGGAGTAAGGAACATCTGAACTTCCTAAAGAAATGTAAGCATACTGTTTTTAGAATCCGATAATTATAAATATTTGTCATTCTGAAGATCACCTAATTTTCAACAAACTGACCTGATGATGTGATTCCTAGACCATAAAGATTTCAAAGTTACAATATAACAATTGATTACGTCTTATTATACACAATATCATTAAATACCTCATATAGGTTTGTAATTCTTCAAAGGAACTTATCTCCAATAGTAAAATAAATCTCCAAATTGATAAACCAACAAGTAAAACACTAGTGATGTGCTGTTACAATGACTTTTTACCTGAAAACAGCTTACAGGGACCCTTCTTTATAAATATCATTGATATCTTTGATCATATGAAAAATAATTTGTGTCCACAAACAAACTATCGCATACTGACAAAACTATTGTAAAGTACAAATAACACATAATCTAAATGTTTCTAACATGAGGTTCTGTGATATAACGTTGCTTTGTATGCTGCTAAACACAGAAACTCAACATTTAAACGTTCTAAAAAGGAGAAAAAACTCACATTGTGGAAGAGATGTAGTTTCCGGACCGACTGCACCCCCACTCCTTTACTTCTAAAGGTCACAATGTCCACCATCTTCAATGGAATTGAAATATACAAACTCCAGAAAACAATATATCTAAACCTTCACGGAATTAATAAAACTCAAAATATCCCAAAGAAAATTATTAAAATAAAAATCAAATAAATTCTTGTGACAATGTCAAAACAATAATAAAATTACAATTCTATAACAAATGGTAAAGGGAACATTATTGTGCCACTGAAGTGATATCATTTAAGGTCAAATTAAATGTAGCTTTGTTGCTTTCTTAACCTTTTTGCTGTCGTAAAAACAAAATAAGATGAATCTAGAACACATTTTAGTCGATCATCTCCTATAGACTGCTATCAAAAATGTTTTCTATGTAAGCTTGTGCAAATATGACTCAATGTCCCCATATTAATCTGTTAACAAAATAATATACCAGACAGTATTTGCTGATTTAATAAAATGTAGTATTGTAGAATTGGATTTTCTTTTCCTTTTTGACAGTTACAGTAATTTTATTTGTAAAGTTTTCTTTGGGATATTTAGAGTTTGATTATTTCTGTTAAGGCTTGGATATATTATTTTGTGGAGTCGCAGTCCTGTTGGACCGGAAATTACATCTCCTCTTTAACTCAGTAGTTTTGTCTTTTCTAGGAGAATGATTGACTGTTCCAGCCTGTTAACACGTTTGTCAACATTATGATATATCAAACCCCGGGTGAGAACTGTTCAGATTACGGTTATTTGTACTTTTCAATAGTTCTTGCTCATGTGATGAATCCAGGGAGTTCATCCCTTCTTCCTCGGGAGGTGGGCTCACAACTCGTTTACACCCTCTAGGGTGGACAGTGCAAACAGGATCTCGCTAAGGGTGGCCCTCCTCTATCCCCCCCAGGGTACATGGAATCTCCAGGTAAAGATTTTAATACACCTCCCTTGAAAGCAGCGTCCCAAATATGTTTGGGTTATATGGGGATTGAGCATTATAATGATGTACACAGCCTTTTTGAAATTGAATTGGTTGGTTTCTGACCACACACTGTTCAAATCTGTACTTGAAGAGAAGATCCAATGGTGTCTCCTCTCCCGTTCCAAGGAGGAACATAAGAAGGCTGAGGTCCATGTGGAGAGAGAGAGATGAAGCCAGCCTTAAGGCACAAAGCATCATCCTGCACTGGAGCATAGACGAGAGGTCTGATGCTGGAGACAGGGCCACGCAGTCGACGTGGTGAGCAGAAGAAACCCAAATCCTGCAGAATGCTGCCAAGCCCAGGAAGGCAGAGAGCCTGGCAAGTTCAGGACCATAGAACCAGCGAGAGTCTGAGTTGCAGCATACTCAGCATACCTGCATTCAGCAGCTCCAACACCGAAGTCCTGTCAGTCACAGGCTGGAGGAACCAAAGTGGAATACCAAAGCAAAAAGGCACCGGCTCTGCAGAACTAGGTTGCGGCTGAGAGAGCGGAGCGGTAGCAAGGTGGTGAGGAACCTAACCAACCCCACAAGGGGGTGAGAGCAATATGAGGTCCCAACGACATGATAGGTCAGATAGCCCATGCTGGGATAAGACACAAAATGTCCCACAAGCGGGTGAATGCAACAAGAAAGCCAGATGGACCGATAGGACAGGGAAAGCAGGAACCCCACGGAGGAGTGAGAACAGTGCCAAGTTGAGACAGGCTAAAGAACCAGCAGGCCCACGCTGGGCCAAGAGACACAGTAACCCATGATAAACAAACACCCAGGCGGTGCTAAGTAACTGTAACTGATTGCAAACGCAAGTCTAGAGACTATTGTACGAACGTAGTAGCCAGTTTATAGGACCAGCTACCAGAAACACTCTTTGACCTGACAAGGACATTTTGTGTAGGGGTCTGGAGACCCCAGTCCCTAAAGGCAAGAAGGATAACTTATTTTGAACTGTACCTGCAGGTCGAGGCCTGGAAGAAGGTGCTGATTACAGGGAAGTCCTTCCTTCTCGTTAGGGATGTGTGGTGGTAAGGAACCAGCCACGGGAAGGGTAACGTTATATTTTCCTCATTTAAGTTGGCTTCCTTTGTTACTAGTGATGGGGTTAGATACTGGTGTAAGGCTAGGTTCGGACTGAGTTTATGCAAGACATCCGTACGAGCAACTGGCTTTTTTTATGTTAAGATTGGCGATAATACATAGCCTCCTGGATAGGTGAGGCATTCTTTCCTTTAAATCAAATCATGTCTTCGAATGAATTGTGTCCTCCCACGTATTCCTCATCTTTGATATATTCTTAAGTCTGCTTGCAGCTTCGGAAACCTTTTTTTCATAGTATCAGGCCCAGTGCGTCTTATAGTCGTGGCCCTAGACTGCCTCCATCCTGTCCTTGGCCGTGACGCTGACATGGCTATAAGAAGCTTGTGTGCTGCCCATTGCTTTAGTTCTATTTTTTTTGAATGTTCAGCACTCTTCGTACGGTTCATAGTCTTGGCAATTTCTCATTGTGTATTTTCAGATTTTGAATTTTGTTGAAAATGTCTACACCGAAGACTGGTTCCAAACGGTGCTTCGATTGTGGTGCTAAAATGTCCATTACGGACCCACATCGGATCTGCCTTTTGGTGTCTGCACCACAGAGTTGATGACTGCGGTTCCTGACCATCAATGACAGTGAAGGCCTTGAAGGAAAGGAAGGGGAAATTTGTGGCAGGTAGACCCCTTTCTAAATTTCCTTCTACCACTCCTTCCAAAAAGAGGTTGTTGGATGAGTCCAGGGAGTTTTTCCCTGTCAAAAAGCGCTCCAAACATTCGAAGCGCTTGAGATCCAGATCTCGTCATTCATCCTCGTCACACAGAAAGACGAAGAAACCATGCCATTGTTTGCTGTAGTCTTCGTCCGACTCCTCTCTGGGTAAACTTTCCAAGCAAGTCAACGTCTTCTGCTGACTGGGAAAAATGTTGTATCCAGTTACTGTATGTTTTTCAAAAGGCGGCTCCAATTGCCCCTTCGAAATAGGCCAAGAAGGCTTCAGACCCCACTGCATCTGGTAAGACCAGCAGGGTGTCTTCTTAGACCACCACTTGCGCAGCTAAGAATTTGAACAGTAAATCTCCTCGACATCCGTCGAAAAGAGTCTGCGTCTCTCCACAAATTGAAGCCTTAGTCTTCTTCCCCAACTCCTGTAAATGAGCGGGTACCTAGCCCATTGAAACAAGTTTTGCCATCAAAGACGTTGACGTTGTCGACGTCCTCAAAGACTTGTCGATTTGTTGAAGGCTTATAAGCCTTTACCTAAGGCTGACTTCTTGAAGACCGTGGGGCGATTTATGAGGAGGAAGAAGAGGATGTCCCTTTTGGCTTGGAGTATGGCACTCCCAGTGTACCTGATGATGAGTCAATTTAAGAGGCGTCCAGGTTGCAAAATCTTGTGAACACTCTGAAGGGTGCTAGTGACTTGACACCTCACGTGAGACAAATTTTGCCACGCCTGGCCTTAAAGTCATGTAGACCCCTCATATAGATCAGTGATGGGTAAGGTCCTGGAATATTTAGGATGGGGGAAAAACCTGTGGCAATCCGGAAAAGGATGACCTTGCCGATATCCTGGATAGGGTGTCCTCACCCTCAAGGGAGTTATCCTTCAACACTGCATTGAGAACCAGAGTGTTGGAAAACTGGTTAAAACTGAATAGGACACTGGCAGTTAAGGATCTGGCCAAGAAATACAGGCCTGCCACAGTAGATCCAAGTTTCATATCAAAACACCCCACTCCTGAAAGCTTGGTGGTCCAGGCAGAAACGTCAACTTCTAAGGCTGCAGCCTATCCTACCATCTCCCGAATAGAGAACATAAAAGGTTTGACGCCTTAGGGAAGAGGGTGTTTTCCACAGGCAGCATGCCCCTGAAGGCCTCATATGTGCCCTGGCCAGGAATAAGCACACCTTGTGGGATTTAATGGCTTTGGCTGTGGAGCACATCTCGGAGAGGGAGGAGAGCAAGGGGTTTCTTAACCTGGTTCAAGACAGCAAGGATGCCATGTGCCAATCTCTGCAGTCTGGTCTAGATTCTTCAGACTCGGTAAGCAGGGCTATGGTGGAGAGTACTGTCGCCAGAAGATTCACTTGGTTAAGAAAGTCAGGGTTTGCACCAAACGTCCAGTCAAGACTCTTAGACATGCAATTTGATGTCTCTTTTTCCGGCCCAAGGTCGATGAGCCTAGAAAAATTACAGGCGTCCACAACTCCAATCTCAAGGGTCTTTCCACAGTTGAAGGGGTTGGCCTTTTCATTTCTGCTCAAAGAGGAAGAGGCCAGTTTGCACAAAGGGGCCAAAGAAGAGCTCCCCATGGCTCACGAGGAGGGAAAACTCCTCTAAGCCTCTGCTTCTTTTCCCTCTGCTTCAGCAACAACCCCAAGACCCCTTTGAGCTTTTGGCTCACAGGACTGTGGTGGAGGCAGGTTAACTACATTTGAAGAGTTGGTGAGGCATAACCTCTGATGCTTGGGCACTGCAGACAGTGGCTCACGGCTACTGCTCTGTCCTAAAACGATCCCTGAATTGTCCTCCAAGAGGACAAGCCTTGAAGAATTCGGATCCGCTCCTCTTACAGGAGATTTTCACCCTGTTGGAGAAAGGTGCGATAGTCGGTACTTGGGTTGGAGAGGAATCAAGGTTGGTACTTCCCTTATTTTCTAATCCCCAAGAACGACGGAGGACTGCGACCCATTTTACACTTGAGATGCTTGAGCAAGTTCTTTGTCCTTCCTCCGGACGAACAAGTTCAAGATGGTTACTCTTTTGCAAATTCTTAAGGCACTTCGACTGCCCTAGTTGAGGGCTCAACACCTTTTGCAGATGGTCCAAAAGTTTGAGTGCCAACATCTTCCGGCCTTCGATTTTCTGTGGTTGCTCGGCCTCATGGTGTCCTGCATTATTCTGGTGCCAGAAGCCTGTTTCAGAATTAGTTCCCTTCAGTGGGCCCTCAGATCCCAGTGGTCAGTCATAGTTCTCCAGCAGAATGGCAGACCTTCTTTAAACAAGGTGGCACAGGATGTTCTGTGGTGGGCCTGTCAGGCGAACGTGATGAAAGTGGAAGCTTTGGGCAACCATGACCAGAGATAACGGTTATGACGGAGTCCTCCCTCACAGGGTGGGGAGCCCACAAGAACGACCGGTACATTAGTGGTCGTTGTTCTCTGTCGGAGTCCAGACTTCACATAGCTCTTTTAGAGCTGAGAGCAACCGGACTAGCACTAAGTTTTCTGCCTTCTGTATGGGTGAAGACTGCTTTGATTATGATGGACAACACAGTGGCCATGTATTCCCTCAACAAAAGAGGAGATGTAAGCTCACTGCCACTGTGCAGAGAGGCAATACAGCTCTGTTTCTGGGCACTAAGAGAAGGAATCTCTCTACTGGCCGCTCACCTAGCCAGAGAGGAAAACATAGCAGTGGATGCTCTGGCCGGCAGAGTACTGTCTCCCATGAGTGGGAGTTAGCTCAGGAAGTCCTTTTTAGAGATCGTCGCCGTTTGGGGAACAACTCGGGTGGATCTGTTCACGTCCAGTGTCAACAGGAAATGAGGCCTTTTCTGCTGCAGGGAATTTCCTCGGAGTGGAGCTCTAGGCGAGTAGTTCGTAGTGGACTGAGAATGTCCACGTCTATACACGTTTCCACCAGCCCCCATTATTCCTCGTGTCATCAGCTGGTTGGGAGTACGGGAAATCCATGATCCAAATTGCTCTGGATGGCCACCTACCCTCTAATTTGTCTTTCCCAAAGGGAGGATTTGCTCTCGCGAGATGGAGGTCACCGTCTTCATCCAGAGATCAGGACTCTGAACCTTTACGCCTGGTTTCTGAAAGGATAAGGTACAGACTCATATCTTCAGGAAGATGTGATGGAGGTGATGCTTTCGGCCAGAAGGCCAGCAACTAAATCTCTGTACCGCTGCCGTTGGAATAAATTCTGCAGCTGGTGTAGGGATAAGAGTATTGATCCTTTTACATGAAAAGCTCCTTCTGTGCTATCATTTTACTACATCTGGCCCCTCAGGGGCTGCAGGTTTTTTTGGTAAAGGGTGATGTAACGGCGCTTTCTATTTTTTTAAGCATTCGTCAAATCCGGGTTCCTATTTCAAAGTCCCTATATTAGTTCAATTCCTAAAGGGATTAACGAATATCTTTCCCCCGGTCCCTTTTATTGTACCAGGTTGGGAATGAGAGTACCTTTTGAACCTCTGTATTCTTGGCCATCCATAATGTTAACCCATAAGACTATTTTTCTAATGGCGATTACATCAGCTTGCAGAGTCAGTGCGCTTCAGGCTCTTTCTTCTAACCCACCTACCTTTTTTAAGGATAAGATGGTTTTGAGGGTGCGTCCTTCTTTCTTACCAAAAGGAGTATCAGAGTTCCATTTGGCTTAGAAGTTCGTGTTGCCTGCTTTTTACCCGCCTCCTCATCCCTCTGAGGAGGAGCAGTTGTATCCCTTGGGCCCAAAGAGGGCCTTAAGCTTCTATATTACCAGAATGCCCCAAACAGGGCAAAATTACCAACTCTTTGGGACAAGCAGTCACCAATCAAACCATCTCGCTGAATAATTTTATGCATTTCTAAATGCTATTCCTTAGCAGGCAAAATTAAGAACGAATTCTACCTGAGGGGTGGGCACTTCTTCGGCTCTTCAGAGAGGAGTGCCCGCACAGGATCTTTTCAGTGCAGCAACTTGGTCCTCTTTGCACACTTTCGGCAAGTACTATTCAATGTGAGATCAGGAGGCAAGATTTGGCAAGGCTGTACTTCACGGCATTAATCAGCCATGCATTCTCTCGCCCACCTCCTTCAACCAATTGCTTTGGGAGACCATCAAAGATGGGGCATACGTGGCAGGACCCTGGTAATGTTCTTTCGACTGAATGTTCCTCATCGCCCTCCCATCCTACCCCTGTATCTTAGCGAGAATTTCCTTAATTTTATACCTTCCTTCCAACACCTGGGTCATACCCTTAACACAGCTGAGCATTGGATGCGGGGGGGGGGAAGAGAATAGATTACTACAACTGAGGCAACAGGTGCCACGTGAGCTTCTTATACCAGCGTCCATATTACGGACCGGACTGAGGCTGTCGAGGGCCTCAACATGATGACACACGGTGATCGATACTATGGAGAAAGGTTTCCGAAGCTGCAAGCAGACTTACGAATATATCAAAGGTGAGGAATATGTGGGAGGAACATCCAGTCGAAAAAGACCATTACCAGGGGCAAGTCTTTTGTTCTAGTCCCTCTCCTATATCTGATTCCCCACAGTTTATGACAACATTTGAAATATACTTTTCTGTCCACACAGATTTCAACAAATATTTATGGCCAAGAGATGTTGACTTCTTCTTTTGTTACTATTCAAGGTATCAGGTGAAACGGTTTCTGTGTTCTTAGTTCGGCCTTTTTTATTTTATTTTTGCAAAACAAATTAGGCCGAAAAACTTCAATTTTTTTATTGTTTTATTTGGGGGGTTCCCCCCTTGCCTATTCCCCCACCCCTACTCCTTATATACCCATAACCCCCCATATTGTTGATTTGTTTTTTTGGCCGCACATTTTCAGCAAAAAAACGAAGCGAAAAAAAAGCCTGCCGATATAACGTCTTACCAGTAAAAAGTAATTAGGACAGCGGATCGCTAGTGTTTACTTGTTGGGTTATAAATTTGGAGATTTATTCTGTTTTACTATCGGGGATACATTATTTTTCTTATAGGAAGAAATTCCTTTGCATAAAAAACCTATACGAGGTATTTAAGGATATTTTGCATGAGGAGGTGTAATCAAATAATATATTGTCCTTTCAAATATTACTACTTATGTATAGACCTATCTGACAATCTCTAATGATCTTTAAATGTATTTCCTGGAATATAAATGGGATTAATAACCCATTTAAAACCGGAAGTGTTATCCAATCTTAACCGTCAGTTGCATTTGTTCAGGAGACCCATCTGTCTCTACTTGAGTCAATAAAAAATCAAAATATTCTGGTTACGTGAGGTTATAGCCAGTCAAGCTGATGGCAAACTGAATGGTGTAGCAATTCTTATCAACAATAGTCTGCCTCATAAAATTCTACATAATGTGGATGACAAAGGTAGGTTGGTCTGTGGATGATAAATAGGCTCTGAAACTGTCTCTATCTTGAATATTCATGGTCCACCAACCCCTGATCCGGAGTTCTTGACAAATATATTAAACATACCATTCTGCAATCGATCTATCAAATCTAATTGTTTGTGGTGACTTCAATAATATTGTATACCCCTTTATGGATAGAAGATCTAAATGTATTTTTAAGCTCTAGAACACACAAAGCATTTACAGGCTGCCTTTCTGAGGCAAGTTTATTAGACACCTGGCGCTTTTCCCATCCAACAGAGTTGAATTTTATCTTCCGCTCTTTACCCCATAATACACTCTCACGCTTAGATTATACATGTGTGGCCAAAACGCTATCTGGTTCTATAATAGATTCTAAAATTGCTATCTGACGATATCCCGGTGATCACAACTTTTGATCTTACGAACATTAAAAAGCACTCAAATAGATGGAGATTTAACAACTTCCTACTACAAGATAATGAATGTGAGTGATCTTTCCACCAGGCTCAGGATACATCCACGGTTAATAATTGGGATGCGTATAAAGCAGCCTTAAAGGGTCATATTATTGCATATGCAAGTATAAAAGAGATCTTGATTCCCTATACAAACAACTCACTAATTATGCTAACTAATATTATCAAAACCCTATAGAACAATTATTTCTTACTATCCTGTATTTGCGCTCTCAAATCAACAAAAGATTTGGCCTCCGGGTAATTCTAAAATATAAATCTAAAATATACCGAATCTCCAACAAAGCTAGTAGAGCACTTGCTTCCTATCTGAAAGTTAACAAACGATAAAGCAACTATCTCGCATATTAATGATCAGGAAACTACGGTCTCAGATGATCAAAGCAATATTGGATACATTTAGAACATTCTATGAAAATACACAACCCTCTGAACAGGATATCTCTCCTTCTAATCTCAATTCCTTCTTTGACAACATCAGTAGAGAATCTTATCTGCATTTAGACCTAATTGGGTTAGATAATCGGATTAATTCTTGGTGAGGACGTTTGGAAACCATCAAAATGATATCACTAATAACTGTATACTTCTTGCAAATGCTTTCCGTCCCCTTGCCTGCTTCACTTTTCAAGTCTATAAATTCTATTCTTTTGAACTTCTTATGGGCTGCTGGGAAAAGTAAGAATTACCGTTAGTATATTGAAAACCCCTTGGAATTGAGGTTTGCTTTCCGTACTTCAAATGTTATCATAATGCAATCGTATTGAAACTGGCTGAAGTCTGGTTTTCATCAGAGGCTACGATAGATACTCCAACATGGTTCGTAGTTGAAAAGGAGATGGCGTTTCCTTTCAATACCTATGATTTATTTTACGTATTTGGTCAAACTGCCTACAGACTATCCTGCCCTATGAAAGTGACTTCCAAAAAGCTTAATGAATGTATATTTCCTCTTGCAAATACTCCCTCACATCTGTTTTCATTTTACTTAGTAAGACCATTACAATTAAACGGGAGTTCTCTTATGGAAACATTGGCTGAATAGAGTGATCAGGTTTGTTCATCAATTGTTCTTAGGTTCCAGTCTAATGTCATTTGAGGAATTTAAATATCACGTCTCATTATCAAACTCTGCTTACAAGTCATACAATAATTCTACTAAATGCGTGTTTAGATCAATTGAATGCCTATACTACAAGTAGACTAGTTCCTGATAATTTTAGAATGCAATGTTTTATGTTCAGACTTGCTGCTTAATGCTGCAAAATTATACAAAGTGATAGTGCATATGAGAGTTACTGGCCATAAATGGTGCATATGAGAGTTACTGGCCATAAATGGTCATCTGAACTACAATGGGAACAAGATTGTAATTAAATATTGAATGAATGCACATGATCCGCACTTTGGAAGCAAATCAAAGTGATCTCAATGTCTGTCAATGGTACTCAGAATCTTTTTTTTTTTTTTTTTTTTAAACTTAAAACCAAGTATATCTGCAATAGAAATTGCAGGTCTTGTTGGCTCTTTCAAACATGTATTTTAAAAAATTATATTTATATTGGAAGGTTCTGGAGCGATGTGTGGAAATATTTGAAAAATATCTTTAAAGTACATTTTCCATGGTCCCTAACTAATACCTGCTTGGAAGTATGGTGTTTAATGGATTGAAAATCAACTATCCGTTTATTCTATTTGACCTTTTCATTGCTTATGCCATTAGAATGAAAAGACTAATTGGAAACAATTCCATAACTTCACCATTATGGGTTGGTGGAATAATATATGGCGTATACAAAGGCTGTAACAATATATTGCCAATTCACTCGCTCTATTGGGTAAGATCCGAATGGCATATGTTTATTCACTACATAACCTCACAATATGTCTACACATGGCTCATGAGCTTATATTGATTTCTCAGCATAATTTTGAGTAAATGTGATTCTAAATCTTATTTTCAGTGTGTTGCATCCCTTTATTATATAGTGTGTTCTGTTTGTTTTACCCCTCTCCCTGATTTTTGTCCTCTGTTGTGCGTAGCGTGAGGTTGGCATCATGGAAAGAGACACAGACAACAGTCGATGTCACAAAAATACCTTTATTTACTTAAATGTCAGGATGGTGGAAGGCCTAACTTGCCCTATGGTAAGGAGGGATTGCCCTACCTAAAGAAACAAAGCATAGTCTGTGTGAGTAAGTTCAACTTAAGTTGGCCTTTGTCCAAAACTTATCCTTGCCCTCACAACTAACATCAAAACAATGTGTCGGGGGTGGCAACCATACATTAGTGTTCCAAAAGTAAAGTTCTGAGCTATTTCCAGCTCATGCTTATTCTTCAGCTTCTCCTAGTCACTACAATGTTCTAGTTACCTTCTCTTTTGTTTAAAGTAATATAGTTTCTCACCTTTTTAAATGTCAGGATGCCCTTCGCCAATTTCAAAACAGTTTCATGGGAGCAAGTCTCAGGGTTCCCTTCCCCAGGTTCAATATCAAAAGATGTTTCAAAAAGAAGCTTTGTCTTTAAGGAAAGTTCCAACAATTCTTCACAGCTCGGGGTTCCCTTCCCCAAGCCTTATAAGCATCAATAGCACTTTTCCTTTTGACACAATAGTAGGTTTCCTTGTTAGCATATAGGGGTTCTCTGGTCTTGGTGCAGTAGTCGAACAACACGATCCACCCATTACAAACAAGTGGTTTCTCAAATTCAGCTCCAAAAACAAACTGTTTCTCAGACGTAATTTCAACTCTGCAGTCAGTCCTTCATTCGATTTAGTTTCCTATTTTATTTCAGCACATGATTAAACATTAGCAGGTTCGCTATTTGCATTCAGTTCGTTATTCAAGATTAGAAGATTTGCTGCTTTCATTCAGTTCAATATTCAATAGTAGCAGATGTAATGGTTTTCGTGCTACGTGCTTTTCATTCATTTAAATCCATAGTTCCATTTGTACAAGTATTTATTCCTTCAGCACTGTTTACTACCTCCGGAGCGCCCCAGTCTCTGGGTAACTTCCCCAGCACTCACTGGTTGTTGGCATCTACTCCGGCGTTCCTTGCTGCTTTCCTTCTCGCTGGCTGCTGCTTCTGGTTCCGTGAGCCCCGCTCGCATGTGGACAGGAGCTTAGTTGGCGTAGGCGGCTTCAGTGCCTCTGCGAGGCCAGACACAGCATCCTTGGTGTTCGTGCCACGCCGCAGCTCCTTTTGCTCCCACTTCACACAGGAGTCTTCCCTTGGTTTGGGGATGTTGGCCCGCATCCTGTGGCTGCCTCCGGATTCCCTGGGTATTATATTGATCTCTGCCCAAGTTCCCCAGGTCTCACTCGATCCTGGTTTTGCCTTTTATGCACCTGTGGTCCTTCAATGAGCTGCAGGTGTATTCCATCATTCAATTCTGCCTGGCTCAGATTAAGAGGACATGCCTGACCTTCATACCTTTCATGTATCTTCTACGTCCCAGTACTGAAGTGGTGAAAGGGAATGGTGTTAATTACACTCAGTTGCTTCTTCCTCTTCTCAGTATCTTCTCAGTACTAGAGTGGTGAGTGTGTGGTGTTCATTACTCATTACTCACTGCTCGCTCTTCCTCGTCTCAGTACTGCCAGGTTTCCCAAGAGAGGAAAGAAGGGCAGTTGACCTGCAATAACCCATAAAGGTTGGGGCAGAGTTAGGTTGATTGTCATTAGGATAAGGGGGGGGGGGAATACCATGTCTCGCCTAAAGGTACCCCACTCTTGACCCTTTTCCTCCTCTTTTCTAGTACGTCTGGGTTGATATCTTTTGTCATTCTCGGGGTCAATAGGCAATGGGGTACAACATCCCATAACTGCCTCTGGGATAGGGGATCCGACCTCAAAGGAAAATGTGGAATACTGCGACTCATCTAAGGGCATCCCACTCTTAATCCCCAAGGACCCTCCACCCAGGTGATCCTCCCTTGCTTGTTTACCCACAGGGTCAGGATCCAAGAGCGATGGCCTTTCCCTGGCCACCTGCATAGAGGATGCCAGGGGAGTGGGAGTGAGAATATCCTCAGTTTTCTCACAGTAGTAGGTTTCTCCGTGTTCTTTTTATACTTGATACCATAAAATTAGATTACGCATTTCATTGAACTGAATGCATTTCCTGGTTGTTATCTTTGTTCCCACCTTACAATCTTTGCCATCATGTATGATTTCCTTCTGTTATGTTCTTTAGCCTTCTTTGATGATTGTGAATATTCAAGATATGTTATTTAGTTTTATTTATCGATTTTGTCTAGTATTGGATTATTGGCCACTTACTTTCTGTGATTGCCTGTGGAACGCTTGTTTCTTATTCGCGTTCATTGAAAATTAATTGTTGCTTCATATGTTATCTTTGTTTATATGATATTGTTTATGTTCAAAAATAATAAAACGTAATAAACTAAAAGTGTACATTAGCTGTGTAGATAACTATACATGTTATATATTTCACATTACTCTATACAAATGCACATGCACTACGAGAATTTGGATGTTGTACATTAGAAAGCTACGTGCACATAGGTAGACCACAAGCTCAGCAGCACCCTAAACAGTTGGAAACTCTAGTACAGTTTGAAAATTCCTCTTTGTGAACACCACTGTGAACGACTGTACACTCCGAAGCAAAGCCACAGGAAAAAATCTACGTCCAAAGCTAAAAATTCCTGTCATTGGTCTGTGTTCTCAAACACTTTGCTCTGAAATAGGTGGCTAGAAAAGGCAGTGCTCATGGGCCATATTAAAAACAAATAATTGTTAATTGTTGAGTTTCTCTCTCAGCACTTTCCTCTGAATCAAACCGTGTGCAAAGATAAGTCGGGAGCAATCGTAAAAATAAACGTACCTGATATTGATGTTTTATATTTTTTGCTGCTTTTGTTTATAGTACATGTACTCATATTAGCGATTTTGAATAGAAAACTTTGAAAGGTCGATTTTACCTGTTTTTATTATTATTTTTACTCCCCCACACTTTTTGCATTGTGAACCAGTTCAAGAAAGTGTATGTGCCAACAATTTTTTTTTCTCCAAATTCTTACAACTTTGGAACCACTTCATGCTTTCGCACCAAATTTTGGGTGCTCGATTAGATCTGTAGCAATCGGTTGCTTCCCGATTTGGTGACAATCTATGCACACGATCAGAATATCTACGTTTTCTAATGTAATTGCAATTTGTAGCCATTCCTAATTTGAGGAACATTTTTTGTCTGTTTGCTTCCGATAACAAATTAGATTCTTCAATGATAATTAGTAATTGATCCTCTGCCCAGGTAGGCATCATGATCGTAGCGGTTTCCCTCTGTGTTCTTTTAAACAATTAGTATGTAGAACTAATAAAGGGCACATTTGTAATGATCATATCGGGAATAAGCAGACTCTTGATTTAGACCCATGCAAGAAATACTGATTGTACTGATTTCAGTTCCTACTCGGTGACTATCACTAATATATATTTCTGAATGATTTTAGGTATGGAAAGCTTAGTAGGAGAAGTACTTGTTAAATGTAGCGCATTCAATGTTAACAGCATTGCAGATTAATAATAGTGATCATTAAAAAATCACCTTGAGGCTAAATTTGACTGTTTGGGAAATTGTATTCTCCTTTTAAATTGGACCATTGTGTTTCTTTGGATTAGGGATTTATACATGTCAGAGAGCTGTCTCTCATAAGGGTAAACCACAAGTTTATTCTGTGTGTTTTTTGCATTTCATTGGTGAACATAGTAGCAGCACCTTTTAAATAGGCTATGCATGTTTGTGCCACAAGAAAATACTTCAAAATATCTACACTGTGCACACTGTTGTATCTGCTTTTGTGGATTTGTATCTACTGAAGAGCCTTTCATTGTATACAACATTCTAAGCTATGCTAACCTGCACCCTTTTTATTTTTGTTTGTGTGGTTTTCAGTTTCCCTTCTAGCCTTTGCTGTCATGGTTATGTTGACGGTCATGGAGTTCTTTGTTTATCGGGACACGCATATGAAATACGAATATGAAGTAGACAAGGATTTTAGTAGGTAATACTTATTTTTCCACTTAAAACAGTGTTCATGTATTCCTTTTGTTTACAGTAACAAAATACCATATGTATCCTTGAAAATATATAGTCATACCCAGTGATCTATCCCCAAATACAATAAATGAAATATGAAAAAGCTAAAATGTGCATTCACTCTGCGAATGATGCATGCTTTCTCAGTATAATTCCTGTTCATGTACTGTGCAAAGAGATGGTGGTTCCAAATCTGCTACACCATGTTAGGCAAAATTGAAGTGTTAAAGAAAACACATTGGCCCCGATTCCCAAAACTTTTCTTTCACTAGTCTGTGCCCATTGTGCATGCAGGTGATTAAAGTCCTTTTTTTGTTTCGGTGAGGGATTCCCCGAACAGAAAGTACCTTTGCACAAAGATCCTCCGATTTGCAGCATGTGGGCCTGCAATAGGGGGTCACTAGCATTCCCCTGATTCTCAGTATGCACTCTAGAATAGTCTTGTTCTTGGGTCTGATTCCCAATGCAGACAGAGTTCTAGCCTTCCACCCATGAGGGAATGTAAGCCAATGTATTGCTAAATGTCTGGTGTAGTTCGGGCACTTAAAATTGCATTAAGGCATTGTCTGCAACTCCCTTGTGCTATCCGAGTCTCCCGCAACTGTCCCCACACGCAAATGTGTTTAACAAATGGTGCCCATGTGTGAAATGTAGTATAGAATGTGACTGCCACTTTCCCTTGTTTTCTGATTTGAGAATTTGCATAGCGCATTCCTAAGAGGGTCCCAGCAGAAACCTGCATCTGGGCGCAGATGGCAATTCAACTGAAGATCACACCATTTTTTTACTGAGCTAATTTTATATGAATAAGTAGCTCTTCAATTGCTTTCTAAGTATGCTCAGGGATTTGCTTTATTGTAAGTTATCTGGCAGTGCATTCCAAGTTCGCTGGCCGGTAAGGAGAAAACACCCATCGCCCCATGTAGAGGTTCTAGAAAAGGGAACCACCAACAAATCCTGTCTTGCAGATCGTAGTGTAAGGGATAATCCTAGATAATAAATAAGCTGGTGCAAACCATAAATGCACTTAAAAAAACATTCACAGGATCTTCAACAGACTCCTTTGCCAATGCAGACTCCTTTGAAAAGAAGGGATGGCAGTTTTCCTGAGTAGATCAAAAATCTATTGAATTCTCCAAATTTTGGGCTACCTGCAGTCTCTGGAGCTGATATCCAGGAATGCCCATCAGAAGGGCATAACAATCTAGTCTAGCATTGACTAGTGTTCCGACCTTTATTGGTTAATCTTTCTCTGGATGATGGGTAATAGTGGTTTTAGTAGCTTGAGCTGGAAGTCAACTGACTTGACTTAACCTGATTTAACATGCAGTTTCGATTATATTGCCAAACACAGCTAAGATTTTTTACCTTCTCAGTATATTTGGTCAGAGCCCCAAATAGAGTTGGACAGGGAGCAGTATGCAACACATTGGCCACCATGGCCTTTGTGCCAAAGACACTGATTTCAGTTTTTTTATGGATTCAGCTGGAGTTTATTCTCCAGCATCCAATTCTGAGTTTTATTAGCACAAGACTTGCTCCAATGCTTCCACTGGATGCTTTAATCTGATGTCGATCTGGGTATCGTCAGCATAGGAATGATAACAAAAATTGAATTGGGAGAAAATATCAAGCAATGAACAAATGTACATTTTGAGCAAAAGTGGTGACAGGAAGGAGCCCTGTGGGACTCCACAGATGACAGACAAGGGGTCAGACAAATCTGATCCAGTTTTAACCTGTTGGACATGGTCGGTCAGGAAAGACATAAACCAGTTGTAACGCATCATCAGATATTCGACCCACTGATGGCAGACTCGACTTTGGAAAGTCAAAATTCACAGTATTGAAAGCCGCTGATGGGTCCAGCATATTCAGCATACTGACATCACCATCATCGGCAGCTTCGAGTAGATCGTCCCAGACAGCATTAGTTTAATGCCGTCTCATGCCATGGCCTGAATCTTGAACCCTGACTGAAAGGAGTCAAGGACGTTCTCATCTAGAAACGTCTGAAGTTGTTGTCCAGTCGCAACTTTTTCCAGAACTCTACTTCTACATCATGATTGTGTATTTGAGATCTTTCGTCAAACTCTCTGCAAGTGAATTTCACACTTTGAGGGGTTAAGAATCACTCTTGGTCAAGCTCACTAGCCCCAAAGGCCTTAATATAAGCTGAAGCCTGCATTTGATAATGTTTGTTAAAATATCTTGCTACAAAAATAGGCATTTTTGGGGAGCTGGACCTTTCTTCTTACCTGAAGGGGCAACGGAGATGTACAATGTCCACACATATACTGTCTCCTTTAGGCAAAAACTCAGGTAAACAGCCTTTCTTTCAAGGTAGTATGGGTGCTGCCAACTTGTCATATGGCTGGCCTCCAAGCTAGCACAAGCAGAGAAGTCTTTGGGATGCTTTGACTTTGTGGACGGAGTGGGCCCCAAAAGGGACAACTTTCAAACTTGCCTCCTCCCTATTGTGCCACATCAACAATACATATTCTGACTAATTGGGCGCCACCAACAGCAAGAGCTCCTCAGCATAAGGAGTACTCTGGGCAGGTGTGGAGAGGATGGAAAAGTATTGCATGCCAGCCCATCCAGCCCTGAAGGAATCTAATTGTGGCCCTTACCCTAATGGTCAGTTCTTCTGCTGACAAAGAAGTCCAGCTGATTGTTCAGCATGAAGACTCAGAGCTACCTCAAATTGGCCACACAGAGAAAAGAGTGAATGTTTGCTTGGTTCATGAGCTAATCTCCGTGGTCCCTTAAATGACAGAATTGTTACTCTCTGACCTCGTTGGAGACTCTCAGAAAGAAATCTGCCTTGAGGAAACAGTTGATGTAGTCAACTGCTGACATACAGCAGTTTGAGCCATGGCTGCCTAGACTCCCCAGCGCAAACAAACCAGCTAATTGTTGGTGCCGATTCTAATGGAAGTCACTCTCCCCTGGTGACCAAAGAACCCTTTCATCGTGTTGACTTATGTGGTGCCCAAACCCAAATATCTTGTAACTGATTCTGTTACGCCATCTGGGAGGGGACCCAAACATCACCTGATCCTTTCAGGCATCTTTGTCAATCAACCACGAAGAAAACTCTCCTTTGGAGGAACATTCTAGGGCAATTATCTGCAATACAGGGCAAACTAGTTCAATGATGAGCTGCTTTGCACAGTTGCAGGGTGCTGTAATAGAGCAGAATTTCAAAACTGCCTGGATCAATGCTATGGAGCCCAACGTGTAAGCTCGTGTAGTGTAATGAATTTCCATGACCTTTACTAGGCCAACTCTTTGTGCATGGAGCATCTGTTTGTGTTGCTGCCTTTTGTATCTAGTAGGAATACCAAAAAGCATGTCTCCTAGGACTGGTGCACAACGATTTGTAGAAATTCATTCTGAATCCGTCTATGTAGCAGATGGATGTCCCAAAGTTCAGCGGGAAGGCAGTGCACCCGGGTGTTGATCCATTCACAAAGTGTCATCCAGATAGGCGATCAGGTGGATCCTGCATAATGAAAGGAAAATACAATTTTTCAGGAACTTGTTGAAACCCCAAACAGCTAAAGGTAGTTAGTCAAAATGAGGGGGACCATCGTAGCAGACCAATACAATGTATTGTCCCCCATAAGCCATTGGCACTATAGCGGTTTGCAAGGCTTCATGTTGGCTTCTTTGCTGCACATAATTGCTGCAATTACCTGGGATTCTTATTCACTCTGAGGTTGTAACGTGGATCTTTTCAGGCCAGCCAGAGAGCTTCAAGATTCCCTGATGTCTTCACAGACTGTGGTAGGCTAGGTCTGTGTTCCTAAAGGATTGGATCTACTAATTTCTGCGGCTTTCCCCAATCAAGGCGACAAAAGGCCTGTAAGGGTACCATCAGCATGTTTTGGGTATGAGAACGGTGAGACTCTTTACTGCAAATGCTGCTGTCCCTGCATGTACCATGCCAATCTGACAGAAGGGTTCTGGTACTGGAGTGACCTTCTTTCAAGCTGAATGCGAATAACTGGCAGTCTCTCATTCGAAGGTATCGGAGGATGCAATTTTGTGCATGAACTGGGATAATTAAGTAGCTGCATTAGACATCTTTTAGCACTGCTTCCTTGCTCAGCCTATCTCATTGTGCTTATGAGCAGCTGCCCTCAGCAAGCACCTTATCTGTTTCCCAGACCTGCGTAAAAGCTATAAGAGCACCAAAAAAAACAGAGAAAAGTGCAGTACATTAGCATGTTACAAGCTATTCACTGTATGCAATGAATATTCTGCAATCTACCTCAAAACACTGGTCCTGTTACTGTAAATGCGTCACTGCTGCCCAGAACACAGCACACTGCCTGACCACCCCTTACTTAATAGTGTGAAGAAGAGGACTGCGGTCCTTGTAATGGTATATGTCAACACTCTCAAAGTGGGTGGATTCATCCAGCAGAGCATGGCGTGGCCCCTCAATTCCACTGTAGAGAGATAATAGTCCCTGAATATGCCAGGGAACGAGGCACCAAACACATTTTTGAGTGAATACTCGATGGAGAGTGATCCTCAAATTAAGGAGAACCCCCTCAAAAAGAAAGTGCCTTTGTTTGAAAGTTGAGTCCAGTCCCTAAAGAGGTAGGGGAAGAGGGGGGAATCAGTCATGGAGGGGCACTAAAAGACTGAGAAGCAAGTGCTCCAAAATGTGAGTGGGCACCTCATCTAATAAAATGTGAGGATTTGAGTGTCCATGGAAGGTAATGCGGATATGTGTTCACAATAGAATGGAAGGCAGGAGAGGGTCCTTGAAAAGGCAGAAAGAAGGCAAAGTCCCATGACCAGGGCAGATGGAGGAGAGATCTTTTTTGAAAAAGTAGTTCTCTGGAAGAGAACTGGCTTACTACAAGGATGTAGGGCAGAGAAGCCCAGTGGAAGGATGGAAGCGACCATGGAGATTGTTGACTTCACAGAAAGGTCATCGAGGATGGTTAGAATTACCTCAATTCGTTATTAGTTCCAAAGGATTTATCAGTCACTTTAGTTATACCAATGGTTACTAACTTACAATTTCTGTTTCCTACTCCCTGACTCCCAAGCAACCCCTAGCACATTTGACAGACCATGCAAGTTTGATTTGCCCTTCGAGCGTGTGAAAAGGTGTCTAGATTGCAGTCACTCTGGACATACTCTGTGTGCTTCCTCCCCCTGTTGCTTGTATCCCTGTCCAATTGGTCCCCCTCCCCCATTGTTAGTTCTCAGCTCTATTGTATTTACCCATTGTAATCTGCTTCCCTAGCCATGCACTTTCCTCCTCTCTCCTACCCTATCAATTGTGAAAATAATCTCACATGGTGTTCTTTAACTACTCCCTGTAAAATGTATGTTCAGTCTGGCGTTCCTATTCAGAAAGTGAAAGGACAGTGTGTGCACCATAGAAGTTTGACAGTTGATTCCTTTGTCGTGCAGATGCTGCAGTAGCACTAGTGGTGTCAATATGATTCACGCGATTTTGAATAGGATAATTTTATGGATAAAACATTGCATCTGGGGAACACATTCAATCATTTTCTTTTTAAATGGTTATGTTCACTCAACATCTTGCTTTCTATGCTTCGGCCCAGTTTAGTTATTTTGTAGCAATGTAGACAGTCGCATAATTCAGTTCCTCCATCCGTTTCCAAATGCAAATTATCCATAAAATTCTTGAGCAGATTGTTTTAAGGGTTGTACCTAAAACTTGTTTTTTTCCTTTGTCTTCCAGCAAATTAAGAATAAATGTTGATATCACAGTTGCGATGAGGTGTCAATGTAAGTTTTTAATGTATATTATGCTCAGATTTGCAAAATGTTGGAAGATTCATTCTCTCCCATTTGTATATTTCAGACTGTATATTTTGTTTTCCAAAGTATTCACTGATGTGTTTTCATGCAGCAATTAACATATAAATAGTTGCTGCATTTTTATGGGGTTGCTAATTAAATCAAAAAGACAATAAATGGAGGCGAACCTCCTAAGACCTATCTTTGTTTGATTGTAGTGATTCAAGGGAACAAATGTCTTGTTTTTAGATGAGCTTTTGACAAACGTGGAGCACCCAACTTGGCAATTTTGTATTGTAAAGGATGGTTTTCAGATTTGCAATACTCGGTGGGGTGGCGGGAGGGGTGGTGGGGAGATGGTCTCAAATGTATTTGAGTTTTGTCACATGGTGCGAGTCAGTGCGATAGTTCTGTACTAAGCTGTAAAGTTTACTGGAATGATTTTTCAAATCTGGTGAGGCAGCACTGCGTTCCCCAGAAAGAATTCCCTGCCACACTTGCATATAAAAGACCTCTGTATTTCTGTATTCATCATTAATGACCTTGAGAAAGCAAACTTGGCAAATACAATTAAGGCCTGGTTAACCCTGCTACTCCTGAGAATATGTCATGTTCTTGGCACTATCTTTCTAGTGCTGACATGACATGTGAGCTAACCGAATACCCCTCATTAAAAACATAAAGCGACAATATTTGGATAAGATGTTGGAATCAGGGAGGCACTTGTAATAACCAGGACCTGTTCTTACATTATAATTTCTGAGCAATTATGGTATATGTAGATTTCCTTTGCCCTGCCTTTATTTTATGCCCAGTTCGTATGCTATCTTTCAATCGAGATGGAATGTGCTCTGATGTAGAGAAAATTGCCACATTCTCACAGTAGGAAGTAATAATCATATTTGGTCTCTTCTAAGGTTGGAGGAGGTTGCTTAGTAAACCTGTTTGTGGTGGCTGCCACAAGTAACTGTCCTATGACACGTAGTAGATCTTGGAGCAGCAAGACTATCTCTGTTTTAAAGCAGAAAGCATGGAGCCCCAAGGTTGGAATTCATCCCCAATGGCTCCAAGATCCATTTCCTCTACTGCCATTTGACATAATACAGACTTAGGCTGAATTGAGGTGAGGTCAAGGGAGCTACTGGAGTGAATGTGGCTTCTAATGACTTTAAACTTTAGGCCTTTTGTATGTTTATCGACAGCGCTGAACAAAAGGGTCCTCGTTTAGGCCCATCAAATGCCTAGCATTCCAATATGCAAATCAACCGCATGTTGAAGATTCACCTATTCCGCAATCTGCCAAAGAAACAACAGCGCTACCCCAATCAGTCTTGCTCACCATAACTGGGACTGCATTTGCTAAACGTAACATGTCAAGACTACTCTGCTCCCAGAAGACACTGCTTGCCCTGGAAATTCAGTCATGAAGAGGCAGGAGCACAGGCTCAACTGAGGGTGAGTAATCGGTAGGGCCAGCTGATTAGAGTTACAAAAGACTATCTACAGCCAAGAAGCCTTGATCTAAAACTCATGATGATGACTTGATCTGCTTTGCTGGGCCACTCCCGTTTGCTAGTGGTCAACAGTGCTGTTCCCTCTGCAGCAGCTACAGGGGGCCTCATCACGAGTTTGGCTGGAGCCCTTAAATGCGGTGGTAACGGTATTACAGCCGCATTTAAGGGCTGGCCCTATCACAAGTTGGGCGCTAAATCGACTGTTTTACCTCCAGCTTTTTTCTGGAGGTGAAAACCCTGTTTTCGGCTGTATTACAGCCGGCTGTATTAGCCCGCATAATTGGCGCCGAAAATTCCCCATTGTATCCAATGGACCCAATCGGGAATGGGGATTTACCGTTAAGGCCCAACTCGTGATCCGGTGGTAATACCACCGGACTGGTCGGTGTTAGGGCTATTACAGTCGGCTGTATTACAGCCGGCAATACAGCCCAACTCGTGATGAGGCCCAATATCTCTGACTCAGTAACACATCATGTAACGCTACAGATACAATTTCTGGAGAGTCCACTCTTTCTCCTCACCAGAATAATTGTTGCTTAACCAGTCTGTCTTTGAAAAGTAAAGTCACTGCAGTCAAAGTGTTTCTAAACATTTTGACAGCTTGTGGTTGCTTCCTATTTAAGATTATTGCTTTCCTTCTCTTTTCACACTCGTACATCGACTTCTATTGAGGAGGTTTATTCCTTTTAGAGTACTAACAAGAATTTAGGGGTACAACGTTCATTAATCGCCTGTTTTTTCCGCAGAGTATTTTGCCGAAAAATGTAGACCGAGGAAAAACTCCTTGAAAATATGGGTGGGAGGCTAAGGGCATAAAAGGGGTAGGTTTGGTGGGAGGATAGAGAATAAATAAAAGGAAGGGGAGTTTGGGGGGATGACCCCACCCAAATAAAAAATAAAAAAGATTCAACGTTTTTTCGGCGAAACAATTTCCCCAAAAAAGTCTCGGCAAAAATCTGGAGATGAATGAACATGGAACCAATTTGGGCAACTTGCCAGTTGACACTGAGCTTCCCCAATGACATAACTGTGCAGCGACGCACCCCAAGACCCTGTTTTAACCATGTTACTCACCTTTATTTCTGCATACATTTTTTCTTCCCAAGGATCAACAGTAGATATATTTGGAGTAATACATTTTGTAGACATTCACCTGTTGCGTGGTGTGGAGTGTTTACAGTAAGTCTGTTGCCCGGTTGTGGGTAGATTTCTCTCACACATTGAGAACAGGGGCAGAGAGGAATCCTCCTAACATCTAGTGGTGGATCATTGGAAAAAGTATCCAGGACTACCTGTAGTTGCTGAAAAGAACTGACTGCGTTAGTGGAGAGCAACTATGTTAAGTTAAAAAGTTTTGTAGAGCTCTCATAGGCATCTTGGCGCTCAGACATCACACATAACTAGATAGTCCAATATGCTTCAAAAAGAACATTTTCAGTAGACTGCTACATTTCAGGTGATTAGAAGTACATCTCCAGGTCAGAGGGAACGTATTCCACAGAAAAGGTGCGGCCGCACTCTTGATGGGCGGATCCTCTGGAGAATGATCAAGCTAGCACTCCCAGAGCGAAGAGCTCGGGTGGGAAGGTAAGGAGGGAATTTATCCTAGAGATAGTCTGCACCTTGATGATGGAAGGCCCAATGAACTAAACAAAGGACCTTAAATTCTATACGCTTGGCGACAGGAAGCCAGTGGGGGAAACGCAGTACTGGAGTGATATAGGCGCCATAAAGAGTGTTGGTGGCCACACTGGCTGCTAAATTCTGCAACAACTGCAACCGGTGGATGAGCCCCGCTGGCTGAGCCAAAAATAGAGAATTACAATGGTCTATACGGCTCAACGCCAGTGAGGCCACCACCAGAGGTCTGACATGACATGGCAGAAAGGGCAAAATCTCCAGGTGAAAATGACCGGCCTTACACATTTCTCCGACCTGAGCGCCATAGATAGGGTAGATGATAAAGTACCCCCAAGATTTTTAACAGCAGACACAGGAAGCAGGAAGTCGCCCGGTGCAGCAGGCCAAGAGTCCAAAGAGCCGGATTAGGAGAGGAACCCATCACCAATACCTCAGTCTTGTCCCCATTTAACTTCAGCCAGTTACTACCCATCCAATCCCTGATGCCCACCAGGCACTGGCTCTAATCGAACCAGGATCTGGGGGTCCTTTGCATAAGAGCAGCACCTGAAACCAAAGGAACAGACAAGGCAGACGAAAGGCTGTATGTAGATGTTAAAGTGAAGGGAACAAGGGAAAGTCCTGCGGGACACCACAGGATAAAGGACAAGAAGCGGAAGTGAACGAGATTGGCCCTGGTCAGTCAGGAAGGAAGAGAACCAGACTAAAACAGACCAGGAGAGGCCTGCTGAAGCCAAGATCAGGTGGTCAACGGTGTCAAAGGCTGCCGAAAGATCGAACGATATCAGCACAGCCATTCGACGGCCGTCCACCAGTCTGGCCAAGTCTTCGACAGCAGAAACCAGAACACTTTCCATGCCGCGTCCCGGATGAAAACCTGACTGAAAGGGGCCAAACAACGCAGTACTTTCCAAGAAGGAGAGAAGAGGAGGAACCAAAGATTCCAAAAGTTTCATGAACAGAAGTAGGAGTGAAATGGGATGGAAGTTATCGGGCACTGTAGTTTACTTTATTAGATTTATAACGCGCAACCAAGGACCCGGAGCCTTAACGTATAAAGACAGTAAATTGTAACATAGAACAGAAGAAGGCAATAATAATCGCCAACACGGGTCAGTAAATGTAGACAGTCCTTAGGAGAATAACATTTTTAACTATTTTCTGAAAACTGCTTTTGATTGTATTTCTCTTATGTCAAGTGGAAGGGCATTCTAGGCCCTAGGTCCAGCCTTAACGAAAGCACCTTTCATGGCCTTACTGGAATTACAAGCCAGCATCTTCAATTGATGGGTTATTAGATCTAAGAGACTTAGCATTGGATTTCTCAGACAGCAGCTCACTCGGGTAGACCGGCATGGCTCCAGCACAACATTTGTGAGTAACCAAAAGCAAATGGTACTGTGTCCTAGACTCCACAGGCAACCAATGTAGACCACGTCTTGCTTCAGACACGTGGTCTTTCCATTTAAGGCCCTTAACAACTGACAGTGCTATTCTGAATCACCTGAAGACGGTTGCATTCAGATTTCATAATGCCAACCAGGAGACTGCTGCAATAGTCAATCTTGATCTTTGTAGGATCCAGTGAATGTTTCTTAATGAGGGGAATAACTATGGCCTGTTTTAACTCCACTGTAATTGACCCAAACTGGCAGGACAAATTAACTGCCTGGGAAACCCAGGTAATCAAACCGGGAATAATATCCTCGGAGACTGCCAGGGGTATAGTATCATGGGGAGAGGCTGATTTAAGCTGAAGAACAGCCTTCTCTACCACATTCTCGGACTACACATGTGCAGGGCCACTAACTTTGGCATCTGGCACATTATTAGCGGAACACCAATGTAGCTTATAAATATCGGCCTGAATAATATTAATTTTAGAAATGAAGACTTGGGCCAAAGAATCACTGAGAGATTGCGTAGGAGTCCTAGTCTGAAGAATTCTCAGTAGATCACAAAGATGTCTCGATGGCAAACAGCTCTGTAGGTTGATTAAGAGTGCTGGTAATTTTCTGAGTAAACAAGGTTGGCTTAGCAACAAAGATAGACTTATGATGGGCTTTGCACAAAAGCCTATAGGCTGTCTTCTCGGCTGCACCATGAGAACGCCCTATTTGTGTTCAGCCTATCTAACCTCAAGATGTGCAGCTCAGAGTTTGTCCATAAACCAAAGCCGAGTAGGTTTTAGGGGCGGCACTAAACCTGCTGCTTCTTTAAGAAATGGAACCTGTTGCTCAGTGTACCTAGTTTTACATGAAGGCAAATAAGCAGCAAGGCGAGGAAACCCAAAATGAAAGACCCGAGAGAGGCTGAATTGCTTTCTGTAATTTAAAAGTACCAAGATCGTGCTACTACAGGTAAGTAAGAAGAGGAAGACTAACGAGAGTTTTCTTCAGCTGCATCCACTTGCACTTTCCCTTGGCAGCCCAGTATTTGGAGGTGTGGGGAATGCATGGTATCACAAGTATGACAGACACAAGAGCTACACGTTTCAAAACCTTTACTAAACTCTTGGGGTTTGGAAAAACTCCTATTTTGCCCATATCTACGATGGGAGTAGTCTCTACCATCAAAAAATAAAGAAAACGCAGTCCTAGCCAGTATGTCAAATCAAAATGGCCTATAATTAAAACAAAAACGAATGCCTGCCCTATCGCTTAAGCAAAACAAAAAGGTGATGGCTGGAAGGTTTTGAATTAATCATAACCACAGGCACAGCTCTGGGCAACCCTCCAGACCATAGTTTTTCAGCCTGCCAAGCCATTACAGAAGGGGAAAAACCATATGCAAATCAGGCTTGGTCCTGCCCCAAAAGGGGCAGTCCAGCCCAAACTGCTAGGTCACATCCCTCCTGCATGAGGCCACAAGCATCCCCAGACATGTTTCAGCCCTGCTGGGCGTCATCAGTGAGGTGTAGCTTGGGTCTCTAGGCCCGGCAGACTCAGGACCCACGTCTGGGCATGCCCGTCCCACTCGGGGTGACTTTAGCAAAACAAAAAGGTGATGGCTGCAAGGTTTTGAATTAATCATAACCACAGGCCTAGAGACACAAGCTAATGCTCACTGATGAGGCCCAACAAGGCCGAAACATATTTGGGGATGCTTGTGGTCTCGTGCAGAAGGGATGTGACCTAGCAGTTTGGGCTGGATGGCCCCTTTTGGGGTGGGACCAAGCCTGATTTGCATATGGTCTTTCCCCTTCTGTAATGGCTTGGCAGGCGAAGAACAATGGTCTGGAGGGTTGCCCAGAGCAATGCCAGTGGTTAACATTCATTCTAAACCTTCCAGCCATCTCCTCTTTGTCTCTTATACAAAAATGGTGTAAAGGGGAATGTGTATGCAAAGGAAAGTCAGTGTTATAACAAAGGATCAAGGTGGCTGAGTCAGCTCTCCTCCCCACGTTGGAAATCAGAGAGTAAGGCGACCCCGGTAGACGGGATGACACACTCTGGCTCAGGTTATTAAAAATGGCAGTTCAAAACATGGGCTGAGGCCCGCTTGGCCTTTCACGTTAGTCACTTATTTTCAGTTCACCAAAAGTTCTTTCACAGGGCAACCAAAGTTCACGTAGGTCTTCCTTAGTTGGGCTCGGACCTTACAATCACAGGACTTGCAGGGCTTCCCTTCCCCAAGCCCAAAATGACACATACATAATTATAAAAACATCCCGACCAGTGACAAAAGAATTATGTAGCCATCACCAAAACAGGGCATAATACTGTATCCCAATTTCTTATGTATATTCCTAAACACACTCAAAACTTTTAAGTGTTAACCAATGCCGATCTAACAATTTTCGAAAAACATTGTAACTGCCCGACCTTTTTCATCCCACATACAGTTTTTCATCAAGTACAGGGATTTCTTCAAGGGACCAATGGTGTATACGCCCGTACCCTTTGAATTTATTACACAACACCTACATAATTCTTATTTGCCCATACTAAGGTGTTGTCTTAGCTGGCAAATTATTGTCAAGTATCATATTGCTGCATACACCAAGTTCCGAGTGTGTTTGGGCATACATAAGAAACTGATACATTATTATGCCCATTTTGGTGGTGGTGGCTATATGCATTCATTTTTTCTTTTTTTGTCAATGCTGGTGTCATTTAAACAATAATTATTTAATTAAATGTTTATACTTTTGTATTCAATTTAGCAGTGTATTTCTCTTGGTAGAAACACCAACCTTATTTTCTGTTCTGTATTGGGGAGGCAGTCTAGTTTTATAGTGAGGCTGTTGATTATGAGCTTGGTGTCCACCGAAGGCTGGTGGTGCTCCAGATTCACTCCTCTTCCCTATTAGTTTTCCCAAGAGGTACCCTTGAAGTGTGATGAAGTCAACTTCCTGTCCCTTGGCGTGATAGTTAGGGTGGCCATGAGACCTTTGAGTCATACTTGCACCATGATGCTCCCATCCTCTTAGACCCCAGGGGTGTTATTTGCTCTCCCAAATAGCAGAAACTCTACTTTAATCCTGTAAGTCACTTTTCTACCTACCACGTTTGCTGTGAACTTGCTGCTGTTTTGCCCTGAGCTCCCTATCTTAGTAGTTTCTCCTAGTGGTTCTCTTTTAACATTCTAATAACCTTTTCACTATTTTTAATATTTCACAGTAAATGTTTAGTTTATTTATAATGCGCACCAGACCCAGGGGCATCAGGGCGCAAAAGATAAGGATATGTTCAACTTAGTTACAGGGTAAATGGGTACATGAAATGCAGGAAGAAATCTACAAAAGAACATCATACATCATACAGGTATATACAGTGTAAATTACATGATTAAATAGCATAGAATTAAAATGAGCGCAATACATCAGGAAAGGAGTCCAAGTGGACTAGCACATAGTAAGCGAATCAGTAAGCAGAAGGGTAGGCGTCAAGAAGGTGTTAGTCAGAGTGATTATTTATCATTTTCTTTTAGCCAGTTGGTCAGATTCTGTCTGAATTTAGAGAAGGGCTGGGGTTCTCTAATACCAGAGGGTAGGGAGTTCCACAATTGCGCAGCCTTAACTGGGAAACTGTGTCCTCCGATAGTAGAGAGTCTGAATTGTGGAACTTGGAGGCAGTTAGCTGTTCTAGTCGGTCTGGATGAGGTTTTTTTTACAAATTCTGTCCGTAAGGTAAGGCGGTGCATTATTATTAAGGCACTTGTGGGTAAGGGAGGCAATCTTAAATTGGATTTTATCAAAGGTGGATAGCCATTTGTGTTCTCTTCTTGCAGAGGAAATATGCTAATTTCTATTGATCTTAAGAGCTGCTCTCAGGGCATTGTTCTGGAAAACTTGTATTTTATGGATAGTCTCTTTATTCACTCCAATGTAGAGCGCGTTACAGTAATCCAATTTGGAGAGTATGAGGGCTCTGGTGAGCGTAGGGCAGCTGTCGGAGAGGACTTGTTTACTGGCTCTGATAAGTTTGCATGTGTATGCGGTAGAAGAGGCTAGGGAGTTGACTTGTTTAGAGAAGTTCAGGGTGGCGTCTAGGTAAAAGCCTAAGGTCTTCACTTCCTTTGCTACTTTTATGTTATTGCCATCATTAGTGAAGTTGGCATAATCTGGGCTAAGTTTAGATATATAGGTCGGGGTGCCTAGGATAATCTCAGTTTTGTCGTCGTTCAGGCATAGTCCATGGGTGGCCATCCATGCCTGAACGATACTGTAAATTCTATTCACCAAAGCCAGATCCACGGCGTAATCTGAAAGCGGAAGGAGGTTTTGGGGATCGTCTGCATAGTTCGTGTAGGCGATACCCAAATGGTGCATTTCGTCGAAGAGGGGCTTGGTGAATACATTGTATAGTGTGGGTGACGCACAGGATCCCTTAGGTACACCGCAGGTTATAGAGATCGGGTCTGCTGAGGCCGATGGAGAGAAGACTCTCATGGTCCGGTTGCTCAGTAAAGACTCGATCCAGGTTATAGCCTCCTGAGAGAAATGGGCTGCAGAGTCTAGGTGGCTGCATAAGACTGTGTGGTCAACCAAGTCGAATGCAGCCGAGAGGTCTAGAAGGAGGAGTAAGGCTGCTTGGCCTTTATCTCTAAACTCATCTATTTGAGCCTTAAGATCAATTAAGGCCGTCTCCGTGCCATGTTGAGGGCGGAATCCGGATTGACGAGATCCTAGTAGGTTAGATTCCAGGAAGTTCTGTATTTGAATATAGGCCACTTTATCTACATTTTTTAGAAGAAATGGCAGTGTCATGAAGTTCATGGGAATGGCAGGGTCAAGGGTTTGCTTTTTCAGTAATGGCAGTACACATGATTCTTTCAGGTTGTACGGGACAGTACCAGTGGTGAATGAGGCATTGATAAGTTTAGTTATAAAGGGCGAGAGTTCTCTCGCATCATCTTTAATAAGTTGTGCCGGGCATTGGTCACCTTTGCAATTGGACGGTTTAAGTCCCAGTATGACCTTCTCCACCTCAGTGGTCGATACTTTAGAGAAGCTAAAGCGTGTTTCTTGTTTATGATGTGGTGGGGGAGCTATGCTCTGAGGATTTCGAGGTGTTAGGCTTTCTTGTGGGCATTTTGGTTTGTAAGTTGGCGACTTTGTTAGTTAAGGCATGTTGGATACTGGAGCACCACTTTTTGTCTTTGGTGCAGTTTTCTTGTGGTACTATGGGTGTTTCCAGTTCTTTCAGAATACTGAACAATTCTTTGACACTAGATTTGGATTGAGATATTCTGTTATTATAAGTCTCTTGTTTGGCTAAGAGGATGTCTTTCTTATATTGGGTTGAGACCTTAGTATGGTTTAGTTTGTTTTCAGCTGATGGGGAGAGTCTCCAAGCGGTTTCAAGCTTTCTTTTAAGTAGTCTAAGGTTTTTTTAAGTGAGGGGTGAACCAAGAGTTGAGGTGTTTTTAGGTTTGCTATTCCTTAATTTGAGTGGTGCGATATTGTCGAGGGCTGAGTTCATGGCTTCATTGTACTGTTCGACTAGGGAGTTTGGGTCCATATTATCCGGTACAGAATTAAGTTTAGGTATTATGTGGGGCAGCAGTTTTTCAACTGTCATGGGTTTTTTTTTTTTCCTCGTAAGTGAAGGTGGGGCCGTGGCTTGGTTGGTTGCCAATGTAAATAATAGGAGATGGTGGTCTGTCCAGATCTGAGGAACAATAGACGTGATATTTACCTCAGTTATATTCTTCTATCCAGTCAAGGATTCGACCTCTGTTATGCGTGGGTGAATTAACTTTCTGGGAGAACCCAAGCTCTTTCAAAGTCATAGCAATGGCAGTGGAGTGAGTATCCTTAGAATCGTTGTCACCTAGATTAAAGTCACCTAACGCTAATGTTTGGGAGGTGTTTTTTAGATTATTGGACAAGGTCGTGGAAATATCTTCCGAGAAGTTTCCAATGGGACCTGGTGGTCTGTAGATAAGAAAGATATTTAGTGTTTGTGAGTTGGCAGTGGCGATTTTGACCGGGAGTCATTCACAAGATTTCATAGTGGGTGTTGTGACAATTCTCATGTCTAAATTGGTCTTGGCTATAATTGATATTCCTCCACCTCGAGAGATGTCCATCTGCTGGCAGGATAGTATAGTTATGAGGCACTGCCAGCGATATGGCAGGGTCTGCCGCATCATGTAACCAAGATTCTGAGATGGCCATGAAGTCCATGTTGTCTTTTAGTATAATATCTGATATCTCGGTTGCATGGGCAACTAGAGACCTAGCGTTTATGAGCGCTCCTTTAAGGTTAGGTCGGTGGCTTTCTAATGTGGGGGTGGTGCTAGGACTATCTTTGATCGTCCGTTTAGTACGGTTCAGTGTGGGTCTTTTGTGATTGGTGAGACTAGTATTGGGCTCTGCAGTTACTTTCTGGAGTAGGCACTTTTTTAGGTGGTTTAATTGTTCAATTTCTTTGGCCGGTAGCTCATACAGTTTGGTTAGGCGAGCGCGCAATCTTAAATTTCTGTCAGTAATACTACAGGGTATCTGTACGGTCGAGTATTCTTGATACTGGCTTGTTTGTGTGCCGTGTTATGCTTTTGTGTGTCTAGCATTTTAGGGCAGAGGAGAGAGTTGGGAGGGGTCGTAGTACAGGAGAGCATGGCGCTAGTTTTAGTGAACAGGCTGTTAGTCTGTAATGCTAGTATGAGGGACGAGGCGATGTAAAGCGTTAACCAAGCTATTTTAGAAAGGGTAACTGTTGGGAGTTTATCTGGACCGTGAATGTACATCCTGGTAAAGGGTAGTAGGCAGTCCTGGGTGAGCCAGATGGGCTGCTGGTCGGCTTGTTCCAGGACTCTGTGCAATGGGGTGCGGAATAGGTAGACTAGAATATGTATGTTCAAATTAACTACCTGTTGTAATCACAATGGTACACAATTAGGCTGGTTGCTTTAGTCTATAATAGAGTAATAAGGTGTACAGTAGTACGGCACAAAGACTAGCAAGATATAATATGCCTCCGAAGTCTAACAGAAATGATGTGGTGCAGTGCCTGGGATAAGGCGACTAGTGCAGGTGCAATGACAAATCAAAGGCAAGGCGCTGACAGTACTGCCACGCAACAGCTAACATAAAGCAGAGGGCGAAGCAAAGATCTCATTAGTCATATGGCAGTCTGATTATTGTGCAAGTAAGCTAGATATCGTACAGCTAAATGCGACAATCAAATAGTGGGCAATAGGCAGTTACAGCGGAGGGACATCAGCGTGGGTAGTTAGAAAAAGGATGCAAGGTATGTCAATGAAGGCATGTCCGTACAGTCTAGTAGGGGTTAGCAGGCAGTTACAGTAGAGATATTATGTATAAATGTGTTTTACTTGTGCATATTACTAAAGTAGCGAGCCACTCATACTGTGTTGCCTAACTAAGACATTCTATGTAAGTATATTGCTTTTTTTGCCTACCTTTCATTACTTTGTGTGCTTATAGCGTAAAAGATTAATAATCTTGATTTTTTTTTGTACTTGCCTGTGGCTTTTTTCATTACTTTGTTTAAAGTGCTGACTGTACTACACAAAATTGCCCCTCCCTTCCTTTGTTTCGGGTGACTGCTCACCCTTGCTACCTTAGTGCTTAAGTGCAACTGGTTGAGACAACCTTCTTGCCACAGTTTGCTTTTCAAAGTCCTACCCAAGCCGGAGACTTTGAAAAACACTCCTAACCGGAGCCCTAGAAGATGGACCTAGCCACCAACTCCACCTCCAACCACTAACTAGAAGGTGAGATGGCAACGTGGTGGACTTTTGCAGACGTCGATATCTGGTCATAGATCGCATCCGGGAGCAGCTGAACCAACAGGTTCAGGTCTTGCAGGTTAAGATTGAAGGTTGTTAGACGAGCGCGCCTCAACACATACCTCATGGGGCATGCTGCCAGAACTAGCTGTTAACAATAGCGGCACCAGGTCCTGCTCGGAGTTGGTGGCAAAAGGCGATGCACTGGGCTCCCCATGGATGGCTGGATTTTACTCTACTTGACGATCTCACAAACCCCTTCTAAGAAGATCTGTTAATCAGCTCTGGTTTCTTGAGTTAGATCGATTAGAGACTTCAAAACCACACCTTACATTTCTTGTCTTTCATTCTTCTTTCATGAAATGATTCAATGGATGTTTGTATATGTATTAATTTTGAATGCATTAGTCCAATCAACGTTGATTGGTCCTTATAGTTGTCGCTCAAATTCTCATACAGCTTCAGGTAAGGAGCTAATGTGATGGAAACATCTGAGAAAATGCTGACCTGCAAGTGAGCTAACTGGTCGGTCTGAAGGCCATTGCTTCGTTCAGCTGAGGAGCTGTCAGATCTTCTCTGGTGGCGATTTTGAGAGATGTCTTCTCTAGGCTGTAAGTCAGAACTTAAAGCCTGATTCAAATCCTGGTCGGATTTATCACTGGAATCATCACTCGTAGATGGCGACGAGTCTGACAGTTCAGTGCCACAAGAGTCGTCTACAGGAGTGCAAATTAAATTTGAAGCGGGCTGACAGGAGCCAAAATCTTTGTCTGGGTTAGAAAAAACCATCATTGAGAGGGAAAGTCTTTTTTGAATGGAGGCAGCATGTATGCTGTCCAAATTCTGATCAGAAGCGACATACTGACGCTTACCGCTCGGACTACCGGCTTCCAGACACACTGTCAAATTAGCAGTATCCTCTGTTAGGCGAGCTGCCAGCGTCCGGTTTATTTGTGAAGCACTGCACTCTACTCTGAGGATTGAGCACATCAGGGCCCGACCTGGGTTGCTGTTTGGAGAGCAAAATATCGACTCTTTACTAGGTTTCCTTATTGCTGTAAGTAACGACACATTCACCTGCTGAGTGGAGTGTCAGACCACAGCAGTCTCAAGGCTGTCTATTTCCTTCACAATGGGAGAGAATAAGGAAGCACTCTCATCTAAGTGACAATTCTTATTCGGTGCATTTCCTCTTCCAAGGTGCAAAGTAGCTGTTTTCTAATAAGTCGGCATCAGAGACGGTGTCCCAGCTTGGAGCCGGCTGGTTAACTTTGTCAACATGTGGGAGTAGAAGAGCCAATGGAGGCAATAACGGAATTCATATTCCATGCACCCAAGGTGTTGGAATTAGCAGCATGCCAGAGTTTATCGCTGAGTAATCTGGCGTTCCATCTCGGGCTAGTGGGATCTGCCACCAAGTTACTTCTCTTTTTTTAATGACTGAATACCACGATTTTTACACATGCCTTCTACAGGCAGTACACATTTTTTTGACTGACTGGCTGTTCCTGAGAGGGTGCCATCAGTGTTTTGGCTTTTCCGAGCGGGGACAGCAGCACTCCACTGCACATCACATGCAGTCTTGCGCGGTTCGGCCACTGCAGTAGAGTCCAATGATTTTAAGGAAGTCAGGTTATGCGGCAATGTAGCAGAAATTAGATTGTGTTTTATGTAATCCGAGTTGTGCGTGGAAGAAGTGATTAATGTTGCAAGTGTAGTGGTGGCGATCGCACCAACAGAAATGAGATTGATGTCCACATAATCCCCTTTGTACATGGAAGAAGTGTTCAATGTTGTGAGTGTAGTGGGAGCAATCGCACCACAAGTAACAATGTTAGTAGGAATAGGCTAATTGTCTTGAACATTGATAGTATCAGCGATTTCAACGACAATGTCAATTGGGTGATTACCGTGCTCGTTCGTTTTCCTTGGAGAAATCAGCAGGGCGGGTGGTTCAGTCACTGAACTTAAGGAGTTCACATGATCGCGCTGTGATAATAAGCAGGCTTGACTCTGGGTCACCTGGAGGCAACTCACAGCAGTCGCAGCTTCCATCAGCTAACACTCAGCCAACACTCTGCTACGCTCCGTGTCGGTAGAGGCAAGTGTAGGGAGGGTAGCTCTGCCTTCGCAGCAATAGCACTGAAGTTAGATTCCGGTCTCAGGACAGGAACCATCAGTTTCCACAAGGCACGAACAGCAAGACAAGCAGCAAGGCCAACACTTGGCTAACACTCCGCCAGGATTGAGTAGAGAAAGAGGGAGTCAGGGGGTGTCTGGGTGTATGGTGGGGGGTGGGTGGGTGGGTGGGTTGGTGGTGGTAGAGAGGGTGAGGATAGGGTGGGTGGAGGTAGAGCGAGTTAGCGTGGGGTGCATGTGGGTAGAGGGAGTTGGGGAGTAGGATGGATGGGTGGGTGGGATGGAGAGAGTGCGGGTTGGGTGTGGAGGTAGTGGATGGGTGGGGAGGAGAGAGAGTGGGTGGGGTAGAGAGAGGGTGTGGGGTGTTAGGTAGGTTTAGAATGGCAATCTCGGGAGGTTACAATAACATTGGCTGTGCTGTCAAAAGTGCAACAAGCATTGGCAAAGCGAACTGTTTGAGTGTAAGTATTAGGCATTTGCCAGGCCCTGCTATTATATGCCCATTTTCACCTACTACCATCAATGAGCAGTTAATACCACCAAGGCAGTGCCTGGCAATTGCCTTTCCCATGTCCACACAAAAGCCCAAACTGTTGGCATTGCCAATGCTTGCTTCTTTTGTCTCATAGTCAAGGCCTGACCACTGACCTTGAAAATTATCCTTCTGCTCAATATATTTCAGTGAAGTTTTAATGCTTGACCAGCAACGTAATAGTGTGGGAGTGGGAGGATCTTAACCTGATTTCACACAATTCAGGGCGGAAATGCACACTTATAAAAATTAAGCTGTTAAGGAAAAGATGCATGCATACAGAAATGTGGTTTTGGTTTTCCGTGCACAACTGCACAAACTACAGACTGCACATACCCTGGAATGCGCAGTCCACAGACTTGGATTACAGCACACACACCAAGTATTAAGGATAGGATTTTAAAGTGAAGCTTGTTTTCTTAATTCATAAATAGTTCCATGGTAATTCCTGCATTGATTCTCTGGGTGTGGCTGTCTTTTCATAGAAAGCTGCCCTTGATTGGTGCCATCTTCATTCCAGCAAATGGCAATACAAGCACTTCACACAGAACACTGATTGAAGAACGCACAAAGTAAGACTATGTAATATTTTAAAAGAACAGGCTGCTTCACCGTGAAGGTCACTCTGCAAAACATTGCTTAGTGCAGACTACAGGTGGGTGCAATTGCAAGGCCTTCGGGAAACTAAGGGGGCAGGGCATAATATTGAACTGACTGGGGCACGAACCACATTTGCCGATGCCTCAAGACCTCTCTGCATGAAACAAAATAATGTAATTAAAATATAAACAAACATTCAGACCAGGAATAGGGGATCGAGTAAATGGATGCACTAAATAAATGCACACAATATGACTTGGAAGCAAATATGTAGGAACTGACCAAAGGGAAAAATGAGCAAAGGACCACGAAAGCAGAAGGGACATGGGACAAGAAACCTTGCCCATGGAACGACCACTGCGGAAGAACAAATGGTTGAAGAAAATCTGTGGGAAAACAAACAAGAGGAAAAGAAAGTCAAAAGGTTAAATGAAAGGCAAAACATACTTATGAAATATCTGACTACTTGCATAACGTGTTGGAAAATGTTTGTTAGGAAACTCGGATGTGCGTGCCTGTGGTGAATCATTGTATAAAAGGATTAAGTTACGTTTGCTTAAATTGAGCTTTGCTTTTTCTCCAAAAAGCCTTGTCCTTCCCCCTTCCCATTCTTCTGTGATGAGCAAGTCGGCCTCCATGCTCTGGAGCTGCTGCTGGCCTTTTAGTAGCAGTGGGCAGCAAATGGTGAGGCAGCATCAGGCCAGTGCCACTAGTGAAAAAGGGGCTGCTGCTGCTAGAAGGCAACTCGCAGGAAAGCAGCAGCTCCCATACAATACTGCCCGGCTGGCTGGATGCTTCACTCTCGGGATGCAGCTTCGGGAGGCGGGTCCCGACAAGAAATCCAGCAGGTCTCTGCCGCAGCAGCACTGACCCGTTCCCCTTCTCCTTGCTCTGGAAACTGAAAAGCCTAGCCTTGCTGCAACCCATCCCTCTTATCAGCACGACCGTGAGGAATCTGGTGTTTGGCACTGGCGGTTGCACACTGGGATTGAGTAATTTGGCTTGAGTGGAGTTTTTCTTATTACAATACTGGACTTGGCAGGGCAGGTTGGAGTAATACAGAGGCGGAATTGTGAGAAGGGCTTCCAGCCTGCTTAAAGAAACCAGATCCACAGACAAACCAGCCGCATCTATCCCTGGAAGCTCGGGTTATTCGGTGAAACAAAATGGCTGCTGTTGGGCAAAAAAGCAAACTATCCAACAAATCACATCACACTGCATATCCTATCAAGTACTGCTCCATCAGAACAAACTAGACCCACACCCACAAATAAGCACATGGGCATTTTTAGAGAAATTTTGCCAAAAACGTATTTATAACAGTTACTTGTTTATTTGTAATGCAAAATAGATTAAAATATGTAACATAACTGAAACGCTCTGTAAATATTTTTTTAATAAAGCATCAAGTCAAATAACTTTTTAACATTAACACATGGTGTCTGCCATTTTGGAAGTAAAAATGGCTAACAAATTCACCACACAATACAAATTCAGCCAAAGAGTGCAAAAAGAGGCGTTGTTAATGGGTGGAAATGGGAGGAAAATCCTACAGATTTCACTTGCAATGAACATTAAATGGGTGGGACACATAGCCAAACTACATAAACCTATCCTTAATGTCATTTATATTGAAAAGCATTGCACACCTACATTGAAAGCCCCTATTTCAGAGTCACCTAATAGCCCAAACTAAAAATATACAGGTAAGTACAAATTTTAAATAACTTAGAGTATGGATAAAGTCACAGAGTGGTCTCACAAGTCCATAGAATGTTCAGTCCCAATGTTAAGTCTGTGGGCCCTGTGAGGGGTCAGAATTTTTTTTAAATGTATTTACATTTTTAAAGCACGCTCACAGCCCTTGGGCATCGAGGCGCTGTTACAGGAATTGTTTGTTTTTTAGTTGCGTAATTATTATTTTTTTTTTTTGCTTAGTTGCATATTTATAATGCACTTACACACCCAGAGATTTCTAAGCGCGGACCTGGGGATCAAACCTGTGTTGCTTCGTGTCGTCTTGCTTCCAAGGCGCGCACGATGCCGCTGAGCTATCCTCCCGGGAAATGTGAGACGGACACAAAAGTACGTTTTCTCAAAGTTTGCAGTTAATTAAATGAAAAGGGATGAGATAAATTCACATCTTTCCATAGCCGAACGAGGATGTCCCTACCTAGCAAACTAAACTGAAGGATGACCTAGTGTCCAAGAAGTCTCTGACCCTCCCACTAATACAAACAACAAAACAACACAAGGCATATTTGGCTGTCTTCAATTCAACCCCAGAGTGTACAAATTCAAACTTTAAATGTTTTAGAGAGTACTCCTTGTGACCAGGGTTCTGTTCCCTTCCCCTGGCTCAACACAGGAACACTCATGGAAAAGTTCTGATTCAGCAAAGTTCTATTCAGTTCAATACAAACGTTTGTTTCCTCCCAATGTAACCTTCCCTTAGATAAAGTAAATGTCCCTTTCATAAACACTTGTTGCAAAGAGCATGTGATGAGCATGCTCTTGTTGCAAAGAGCATGTGATGTTTTCCACAATATCCTTCTTGGTAAGGCCAATGTCTTTCTCAGAAAACCAAAGGTCATTTACCAAGGAAATTGTTCTCTTCAGGATATAAAGCAATTCTTACCATAGCACTTTTTCTTTCAGCTGAATACTTTTGTCGGGATAGCATAACAATGTCTTCTTGTAAAGCAACAGTCTCTCAAAATGATAATTGTGGTAACACTTTCTTTCTGCCACACCTTTTGCCACAAACACATTGTTTCAAAACAACATATTCTTTCCTGGTCCACTCGTGTGCCAGGACTAACTACTATTGATCCCTTTCCTGGTTTACTCGCCTGCCAGGAGGAAAACTCCTGCCACTACAATTGTTCTTAGGGGCAGTATTTGTTCCAAGATTCTCCACACCACTATTCCATGTGAGGAGGTTTGAACAATGGCTGCCTCTTTTTATAGTCTCTTGACTATTGGCAATATTGGTTACTGGTCTCTCCTAATTGGTGTCCAATTACACCCTTGTTGCTTCTGTGTTGTTTCTTTACAGCCTCTTGGCGATGCTGGATATGTTTTCCCCCAACTGGTTTCCCATAAAAGCTGTATTATGCCCTAATCTCTGTTGCATTACTTTCTTTACTTGGTATTAAAAATGGTCATTTGTTATCAATGGGCCTTCTCGAAGCGCCCCAGGGTCACCTTTGGGTTTAGGCCATCTCACGGGTCTCGTTTGGCGTCTCAACCTCTGTTGGCTGGTGTGGCAGTACTCCCGTGTCCTGCCTGCTCTGCTGATGGCATCTGCGTAACTTCCGCGGATTGCTTCTTCCTTCTACGGAGCTCTGACCGCTCCATTGATCCTCTGCTTCTTCTTGCCCACTGCACCGTCACTCACCTGAATGGGAGCAAGTCTCGCCTTCAGCTGCCCTTCTATCTCCGATACCACTTCCCGATGTGCGCACTCTGCACTGTCGCATGGCTTCCCTTCTCTCGTCGGCATCAGCTGGGATGCCTGCTACTTTCACAGCGACCTCAGCACTCTGGTCTGCTTCAGCTACCTGTCCACACATCCCTTCAGCTGCAATTAATTTTTCAATTGAAATGTCCTGCTCAGGTGTTTTCCACCACAACTACTAGACCTCTATTCTGGTCAATAGCATTTTGGATCCTTAATAACTCTTAGCCCCTCTTCCTCGTCCCAGTACCACAGGCATTATGGATCTTGAAGTCCAGATTTGTTTTGGTCCTTTGATATTTAGTTTAGATCGTTTTGTAAGCTGAGAGTTGGTAAAGTTGGGAAATGTGATGAAAAAGGTTTGTGTTCAAACATTGGGTTTAGGATCTCTACTTAAGGCAGTATCATGACAATTAGAGGATGTTAGAGTTAAATCCTAAACTCCCAATGTGCACCCCTTATTCTGGTTAGATGACTTGTCATAGCATTTTCTTTGGGTAGTTTCATGAGAGGGAATTGAACACTGACGGCATGCCATTAGGTATTTGGGAATTACAATATTCTCATCCTCGGCAAAGGATGAATACTGTCTCTCGTAAAGCAGTCACCTCTTCCCTCTGACCGCCATCTCCTCCCATGTGATCCTGATAGCACCCCCAAGGTTAGGATCACGTAGCGTTGGCCATTCCCTGGCCACATGGAAGGAGACTTTAGGCTGGGATTTGGAGATGACTCTGCATGATTCATCACAGCACACAGGAAGCGCTGGACCAATATGAGCACATTAAACACTAAAGGCAGTTAAGATCCAAAGAAGATACCAAGAGGGGTCAGATGACTCACCAGAATCACTCCAGTGAGTTGCCGTCAGCAAACCCAGGACAGGAGCTTACAGAGATATCACCAGCAAGGAAGGTCAGTTATGCTTTGGATGGGCTAGCTCAGCCAGGAAGACATACAGACTTAAATGGCACCATCTTTCACTGGTGAGCGAGAGCCTCAAGCAGGAGATGCTGATGAAGAAAAGCCATCTGACATGTTGCAGGGAAGAACCTGCAGACTGAACCTCTTGGAGCAACAGCTGGGAGACTCTCATTTGGGAATCAAGGAAGCCAAGGACTGCAGTAGAAGTCTGAAGGAACACAGACCAGGCCCTTATGACAGTGGGACGCCTGAAGAAATTTAGGCAGTGTAACAGCGACTAAGTGACTGTAGATCAGAGAGCCAGCAGTGGTGACTCTCGCCAAAGATCATAGGTAGCGGTTATAAACAATTGCAGCAGGACGCCCAACTGGGGTTCTCCATGCTGGGAGGATGGTACGAGGGACCCCTTACATTAAGATAGATTTCCAAAATCCACCCTTGAAGTGTATTTTGGAAGGCCAACCTTTTATGCTGCACATGAAAGAAACTAAAGTCTAGCCAAACCCAATTAAGGTGGGCAGCAGAGCAGTAAGGCTTAGACTTCAAAGGTGGTTTGAGTTTAGACTAGGGCAATGAGTCCACACAGAGAAACACCAATTATTCCAGTTAGACGGGTAAGTACACAAATATACAATGATTTATTAGGCCTTTAGTTAGTACTAAAGTAATGAAACCCTCAGGCAAATATTTTGAACAATTACTATAAAACATATACACATACACATACATTCACTTGGTTCTATGTGATTTAACCACGGGCAAAATACTGTGGCAAAATGCATTAAAATGTGTATTTTATATACAGGGGAGACCCCCCATTAAATGTCTACCCTAACCCACCCCACACATATATAGTATAGTATATATGGTATTTTTGCTGCAGTATTTTTTGCCACGATAAAATCACTGGATACCCATTCACTCCTTTGAGAAAATAGCAAAACATATAATTCATAACCAGTGCAATACAGGCAAGTAGTCAGATGCACAAAATACAGTACAAAAACTTTAAAGCAACACTGAAACTATTACTTAATTGGTCCAGCCCCAATATGGATTTGGGCCTAGTACCCTAAAGTTATGAGTTCCAAAAGATATACTTTGAAGGTAGGTTTGCTATGTGAGTGGATAATATCAGGAGGTGTGATTCAGAGTTCTAAAAAGTTAAGCAAAGTTCACGTAAGTAACTCTCCATCCTACAACACTAGGGTAGGCCCATGAGATAATACTCAACCAGACCACCACTGGCCTAATTTAGGAAAGAGCGAGATGGGGACAGGACTCCATTGTAACCCTATGGGGAATAGGGGGGGAAAGGAGCAGGTTTGTTAAGCTACACCATTTACTCCAATTTCTCCAGAGACCACTGCTGAGGTTCCGGATACCAGTGGAAGACATGCTTGTCTGTGCTTGGTTGGGCTGAAGGAAGCCAAGGGGTGGATGGTAAAGAGGTCACTTTTGGTAACAGTATTTAGTTTCGATCAGATGCAGTGTTGGAGTCTCGGTTCTAGGCACCTTCCAGCTGAACATTTGCAACGAAATGAAGAGGACTTGTGTGAAGCAGGCGACCACCAGACATCTCCAGGAAGCAGAGAAGACTGATCGCAACAGGAGTCCTCACAATCAGGTTGCGACTGGCAATCTTCAGTTGATGAAAAAAGGAGCAGGCTCTGCATGGCTTTCATTGGTATTAGAAGACTGAAAATGCAGGAGCAGGCGATGTGTAGCAACTAGGCGATGGATGTAACAAGGTAGCCCAGGATAGAGCTATTCCGTCCACCAGTTGGTCCAAGGACACTTCCGAAGGCATGAATCTTCCAGCAAAGGTCGAGACTTGGTTTTTCCCAAAGGTTCAGGGGTCGAAGCACCTACAAGGGTCCTCTTGAGATCAGGAAGAGGAGCAGGGATTCACGGGGACTGCCCTGGAGATGTTGGTCAGTTGCAAAGATTGCCAGCAATTGCACTTCATCATTGGAGCTGAAACCCTACGATCTATCGAGTACTGCAGGAGTACTCCTTTTATCCAAGATTTGGACTGGAAGCTTGCCTACGTCCACCAACGGTAGGGCCTGCGCCATTCAAACTGGCAATGGCTATTCAATTATGGATTGCCACTGGCCACACAATCTGCCCAGTAGCAGACATTCAGACACCTGGATGTGTATTTGTATTTATTGATCATTGACAAAATTAACTGTACAGAATGCATATGAATAATTAACATAGGAACCAACAGAATGCGAAGCTAAGAGATGGCAGAAACTAAGAGGGATTTTAGTTATGAACGGAAGAGTGTATGAGGGGATATATCTGATCTGAAGGGGAAGAGAATTCCATAGCATGGGAGCTAAAAGCGGGAAGGAACTAAAGCAAGATTGCGCACATGACGGTCTAGGAACAAGTAACTGGAAAATACACTGAGATCGAAAGGAGCCTATGGAGAAACAATAGAGCAGAGATGAGGAGCAGGTCCATGAAAACATTTGAGTCAAATAGAGGCATCGAAACAAGACGCTTTTCAAAGAAACACCAACAGAGCGTTTTGGTCGGTAAGGAGGAGGCAGACCATGGTTTACCATTTCAAAGGATGTTTATTGGAAATTATATGAAGAATGCCTAACTGTCCCTATTCTAAGAGTTTCCAAACCTAACAAAACTAAACTAGGGTGCACGTCGTCTGGTCTCAAGTCAAAAGGAATAGTCTGTCCTCTGTCCAAATTAAACTACTGTCCCCACCACTTATACTAACTAAAGACCAGCAGAATGACTCCCGTCTCCTGGGAGTGCTTTTCAGCAATTTAAATTTGATATCTGATCTTCAAATAGTTTGTTGCTTTTTCTTGCAACAGTTCATTCCGTACTTCTAGGGGAATTTCCCAAGACCCTTTATTTTTCCTTGATTTCGCAAGTTCCTCTTTCTTGGTGTAATAGCACCTATATTTCCTTTAGTACTATATCTTTCAAAGATGTCTGATAGTTCCGCTTTGGCCATCACCAGTTTCCCTAGTGGTGGTCTTTCTCTAATAGCTTTTTACACTCTCTTGTACACTTATCTTCTCACTGGAATCTGTGTGATGTACCCAGTGACCAGGTTCCTTAATTTTATTATCCTTTCCTTCACTGGCTGGAGTAGGCTGAATTCCTTTGTGTTCTACACTCATTTCAGGCTTTCCCCATTCACTGGGACGCGTAGGCTGTCTTCAATCGTTCTCTTCGTATCTTGTTTTAAGACAAATATGATGCAGCCCCCCGTTATCTGTGCCTCCTTCCCTGGGTATCCCTCTCTCCCCGTTACCTGTGGTGTAATAGGGCTGCATCACCTGGTCGACACACTCCTTCGCAAGTGCTCTGTAGTTGGTCAAGGTGATTCTCATGCTCGCTCCTACCCCTTGCTTTGACATGCTTCGTTGTCCTGCTTTCGGTATGGTTTTGAAATTGGAGTGACCTTTGACTGTTTCGTTCCTTGCCACCACACCTCTGCTGCGAATCACTCCTGGGACTTCCTTGAGGCAGGTAGGCGCTCTCGGTTGCTTGCGGTAGCCTGGGCACTTGCCCCCATGGCTTTCCTTTAGCGTCCCTTCTAATACTGTTCTCGTGCTTAGACTTTCTCTGGTTTGCGGCCTACATAGTGCGACTCTGGCACTTCCTTATTCTACGGTTCATGCAGGCGGCTTATTCTCGGGGTCGCCTGCATGAACCGTAGCTTCGCTTCATGCTTCCCAACTCCTGTCCTGCTGATTTGAATCTCCTGGGTCTCTCTCTGGTTCACTGGGTTCTCCCCTTTTTATGTTAATGCTCTGGGGCTTCCCAAGGTTCTCACAGTAGTCCTGCTTTTCTGTTGGAGGTATACTCATTATACCGTCTGTGACAGTGTTTTTGTGTGCACTAGACACTGTTCCTGAGTCTTTCTCTTCTCTCTACTCCTTCCAGGTGGGTGTTAACCTTCAAAAACCCCAGTCCTAGCAAAGCAGGCGGATGTGGCAGAGTTTTTTGTGTTACTGTGGGTCGTGGCCGTGATCTACGAAACACACTGGATACTTTTGAGACCAGCCCTCCTGTCAACATCCTGCTCTAAGAAGCAATTTGGATAAGCTGGACTGGACTGGACTACTAACTGATACCAATATGTAAATTGGAGACCCCATTCCGAACAACTCTAGCTTAATGGGGCGTTCTATGATCTATATCAGTAATATGGGAGTGGTTTAATCCCATGGTCTCCCCCCCCGCCCAAAGAAACAAAAAGGAAAAAAAAACTCTTTACAGCAATTGAGGGTGAGCGTGTTGTGTGTTGAACAGCTATGGTACCTACCTACAGAAAACTCTACCTGTGCTGCTGCGTGGTGGTACATGGTGGGTGAGTTGCTTTCCTGCGGACCTACATATTGTAGATTGCCTGTCCTTGGGGGGGTGGGGGGGTGTTGGGTCCGAGGGCTCGCAGTTTCCCTAATAAGCCTTATGGCTGAGTGTCGGTTTCCGTTCTTTGCACCCGTAGCCGTTGCTGTTCTTGAGCGGTTTGGTAGTCCTGTGCATAATGCCGGAGCATTTTTCATAATAGCTCGATTCCCTCATGCCAATTAGTGACATCTTTCCTCCGCTTATTAGTGAGAGTGTGGGCTTTCTGTACAAACTCTCCGCTTTACTCCATATACTAGCAACGTTACATAAGCTTATGAAATTACCTATAGCAAATTAGAGCACGTTAGAGTTGCAATAGCACTGAAAGTATTCACCCGAGTTTCGGCAATCGGTAATGGGCCATCTCAGTCTTCTGTTCATTCGGAATCCGGGGCAGATTCCGGTTTCACAAAACGGCGACACATTGGGAAGTAGCCGCATTGAGTGCACGCTCCAAGCAAGAATGCCAGCCTAGTACATACCAGTATTCAAACGCTGCCGCTTTACTCAGTCAGTGTAATTAACATGGCGGTCCTCATGGCAATTCGGTAAGCTCAGAGCAAGTGGCTCTGTAGGTGGCTGTTCTGCTGTTTGGCTGTACGGAGCATGCAAGCTCAGCAGTAGCCTTTGATTTTTGCTCAGCATCTGAGTTGCATGTCGCTCCGGATTCACTAGTTTGGAAGTGGCGGTAAGAGGTGGTTGAAATACCTTTCCTACACATTCTTTTAATCTGGCCAGTCGTGATTGTGATGCTTTCCTGTTCTTTTAAAAGTTTTTAGGCACTACATTTTATCCATTTCAGGTTTGTAGCTGTCTATTGAGTTTTTTTAGGCATGAAGCATTCCCGCTGTATATTGAGTCTTTATTTACGTTATCTATGTTAGTTACATGCAGCAACCAATGGTGAAAAGGAAGTGACAGAGCCCATTTTGGCCATGAGTATTGATTGGATTTGCTAGCGATTCTTTTTTTTTTTTTTTCTTTTCTATGTGTTTGTCTCTTTGGAAGTAATAGTCAGTGTGTTCAAACTTCGTCTAATTCTCTCATTAGTACTGTGCATTTGAATATGAAAATTGCATCAATATTGTGATGGGGTACTGTGTGTGCAATCAATGGAAGCCACAAATGATCCAATTGATTGTGAAAAAGAAATTGCTATGCACAAGAATTTGCGAAATAGGCGCATTTGTGTCCCTAAAGTTATATCGCGCCCCAAGAAGGCTGTTGCAACTGGGAACCAAATAACTGAATATTTTAGTAAAACTTCATCTGTGCCACAGATGCACACAATGGCCAGTAGTGAAGCACTTACTGATGCATCCGATGATCTGGTATTGGAACTGACAGACACGTTAGGATGTGTGAGTGCAAAACTATTGGGTGATGTGTTCAGCTGCCAACCAATGTTGTCAAATGATGACCAGTTACTTGAAACCGAAGCTGACATCAGCAGTGTAGTTAGTCAGTGTGTTCAAACTTCGTCTAATTCTCTCATTAGTACTGTGCATTTGAATATGAAAATTGCATCAATATTGTGATGGGGTACTGTGTGTGCAATCAATGGAAGCCACAAATGATCCAATTGATTGTGAAAAAGAAATTGCTATGCACAAGAATTTGCGAAATAGGCGCATTTGTGTCCCTAAAGTTATATCGCGCCCCAAGAAGGCTGTTGCAACTGGGAACCAAATAACTGAATATTTTAGTAAAACTTCATCTGTGCCACAGATGCACACAATGGCCAGTAGTGAAGCACTTACTGATGCATCCGATGATCTGGTATTGGAACTGACAGACACGTTAGGATGTGTGAGTGCAAAACTATTGGGTGATGTGTTCAGCTGCCAACCAATGTTGTCAAATGATGACCAGTTACTTGAAACCGAAGCTGACATCAGCAGTGTAGTTAAGGGTTCCGATATTAGTAATCTTGACCCCTTGGTGGAGGTATTTGTGTCTAATGTGTCCAGTATGGCGCATGAGCCAACACTAGTAAATGCTGGGAGCAAGAAATGTATCCAAGCAATGATTCATAATGAACAAAGTTTTATTATGCCAAACATTAGCACTAATGTGAATAGTGCAATTGATCTATCCAACAGTGAGTTGGAGGAGCTTGACATTGAATATATGGGTCATGACGGTGACATAGCAATATCTGAGGCTGTACTCCCCCTATGTACTTCAGGCCACCTAATAAGATGGCAGTGTCTATGGTACCACCTGTGTTGGATGGGATTCTAGATTTTAAACCTGAGTCAAAAGGAAGTGGCAGTGCGAAGTATGATACTACAGTGCCTCAAGCAATTAGCGTTAATCCAAATGCTCAACCTGTGACACGAGCCATGATGGCTCCAATGACACATGAGGCAAAAGATGATGGAGAAGACGGAGGAGAGAGGGATGATGACAGCAGTATGAACTCAGATAATCTGTTTAAAGCTCTAGAAAATCTGCTGTCTATGCTACTCAAGAAATGTGAAACCAAGTTAGATGTGCAATCATTGTTAATCCACACCAATATAAGGGAGCAACACTGTTCTATGTGTTCGAGAATGTTAGGATCCGAGTGTGACAGTAAAGACACTAGCTCAAAAGTGAATGGATGTGTGTTGAATGAGGATCAAAAAACTAGAAAGGTAAATTGTCCGTGTCAACCAGAAAAGAAGTCTATTTTTGTACACCAAGCACTTATGTACAGCAAGCGAATTATGAAGAAGAAAAAATTCTAAGGTTATGGGTAACACTGACACGATTACATCTGGTTGTGAACCAAATCAAATCGCCCCTGTGGCGGAGAGTGAATGCGATAATGTGGTGGCAGAAATCGTATCGCCAGTCGTGAAGGTAACCAAGTCTAAAAAGAATGTGAAAACAACTGTGGGGTCCCTGAAGGTATTATGCTGCCCAGTAGGAAAGACTCAAACTACCATACCGGGGGATGGGTATTGCAAAATCCAAATAGAGAGATTTCTAAATGTGGTGAACAAAAGAATGTACATAAGGAAATTATGGTGGCACTACAAATCTCCCAAGTCCATCAGGATAAGCCATCCCAACCCTTAAATAGGGCTGCTATTTTGTGTATTTTTAAATCTATTGTGCCTTTGAGATGCATAACATTGAATGATATACGAATAGTGGACCAGATAGAACTTAAATCTATATATAACTAACATATGTTTTGAAGTTGAGGCAACTCTGAACTACATTATGGGCTTTGAAGAAGATCTATTGCGTCTGGGATATGCAGTACAAAAAGTGGAGATACCGGTTGTGAAACCACATTATGAGCAATCTAATTTGGTGCACCCGATACCGATTATCCCACTGCCAGGCGCTAATACCTTGGTTATAAATGGGACTAACCCATCATATGAACTCAGCCCAAGGGATGATGTGTCTTCACCCAGTTGGGCTAGCTCTAATGAATCAGAGCTTCAAGGGATGCACATCCTCAGGTCTCATTGCCGACAAATGATAGCCGAAAAAAAGACATACCAGAAGGGTACTGGCAATGGTTACCACTAACCTTTAAATTGCACTTTGCTGGTACTCGGTAATGACTGTCCACTCTTGATCTGTTGTACTCATGGAATACTCGAGGGCATTCACATTTGTTTGAAAATGACGGATTAGTAGCAAACATGGAGCTATTCAAAATCGTGGCTCTCCAAGAGACATGGTTGAATGCAGAGGTCCAGCTAAACGATCATAGTACTGTCCACCAGGTTGCCACTAAGGGGCCACTTGGTAGACCGAAGGGAGGTTTACTTGTTTCAGTGAAACATCCATGGAAAATACTGAAACTGTCCCTGTCAACCCAGAGTGTACTAGTCGCTAAACTCTATCGTGATAAATGTATATGATCCTCCAAACATGGCCATGACAAAACATACAATAAGGAGTGTGGATAAGGTGTTGAAAATGTTTAATCACCTACTCCCAATCTGGTTAATGGGTGATCTTAATGCAAACATTGGAGATTTTCCCATTAACAATGAGATGTCTGTTGGGTCAGAGACAGCAAATTCCAAGAATATGATCAGTAACAGGCAAGGTTTAAGATGGCAAAATCTGCTCCTAGTTCACACCATGGTGAACCTAAATGGGTATACCCCAGGGGACGCAAATAGGGCCTTCACGAGAATTGAGGGCAGATCTGCGGCAACCCTTGACTACATTTTCTCTAATAACATTGTAGACATGAGTATTGTAGAGCGAGAGGAGAGTGATCATATACCCCTATGTCTCCTGTTTACTTCCCCGGGTCACAATGTCGAGGATATTGCCTATGACTGCAATGGTGCAGTTCACATAAGTGAAGGTAATAATCGGATACTATGGCACCATAAAAATATCGAGAAGGCGAGTCAAGTGGCGTTTACCCTACTACCGGAATTCATAACGAGGGGGTGATGGGGAAGAACAAGGATAATTTAATGCTGACTAATTTTGCCATATTGATAGAAAATATCCAATCCCAAATTGCAGAAAAAAGGTCATATAAATCAGTTGGTGAAAAATCTAATTTTGCTTTACCGATTAGACAAGGCAATGATAACAGCTGCTAACTGCTAAAAAGAACTTGCGTACTGAAATAAGGAATGTGCTTAAACATAGTAATAATCTGCAAGTGCCGAATGGAGTTTTAAGTCAGATTAAAGATCTAAAAAATAACTATAAACGATGGTTAAAAAGGCACCCTAAAACTGGCCACCAGGGGGCCCACAGGCAACCATGCTCTCTGTGAGCTCTGTCGCTGCGGCCCCATAAAGTGGAACAAGCCCCCACTTATGGTTATCAGACCGGGGGTCCCCCTGCAAACACCCTCCGTAGCTACTGCCGAGTGGTCTCAGGCAACCGAAATTGTACAGGCAGACGTGCGTCGAAGAGGTGGAGGGCTCCTCAATAACAGTGCGCTGGTGCGGTGACGAACTGTGGAGGAACCGGGGAAACCCTTAAAGGATAAATGAGCTGTAGAGGTGGGTCCCCCTGGCTACGAGGCACCCGATCCTCCGTCGCCCACGACCCACTCCTCACATTAAGGGACCGCTGCTAGACCGGCCCCAGCTGTCCACCAGCTTGCTGGGGTACGCAGTGCGGCAAACGGAGCAGACACGTGCGGCAGGAATGCCTGGAGGACCCCCCGCCTTAAGAGGACTGGAGGTAGCAGTCATGTGAGGTCTCTGGCGCCCCCACGCACCTCTATGCTCCCGCTGCAGCCGGCTCATCACGGAGAGCATCCTCCACCACAAACCAGTCATGCGAAAAGCCCACAATGAAAATAAGCAGTAAGTCCAGCAAATAAAGACTTCCCCACTGCCAAACCTCAACACCCCTGCTGAGCATTGGGTGCAACCACCCTGAACACACCCTTCATACCTTTTTGATGTGCAGTGCATAAATTCAGCTCGCACAGACTATTAAAGAACATCACACCCGCGCAAAGCCGCCAATTCGGGCGAAATGTAGAGTGAGGGCCAAATTAAGAGACGGCGAATCCAAAGTTTTATAAACACACGCAGGGGTAGATCTAACTATACTTAACGACAACGGCACCCAACCCAACTGTATGCAGAGGAGGAGGCCTGTGGGCCCCTGTTAGCACCAAGGTTTGAAGTCCCTGCAGACTTCAACCAAACTCACTACCCAGAGGCTTGTGCGCCAAACACTCCCTAATAACGGGTGAATTGAAGGCATCGCACAACGACCCCCATCTGGCCCGACCACCTGGACATAACTGGATGTGAGCCCGCATCAAGGACCCACAAGCGTTATTGCTGCCTATCGTCCCCCAAAATAAACAATAAACTAAGGTCATTCAAACTCAGACACACAATAGGAGTGGCCTGGCAAACCCCCAACATAACTATCTGCTCCTCAAAACGTCCTGAAGACATCCCCTCACACAACCGAAGCAACGTGGCTCTGTGGGCTGACTCTTCCTCGAAAAAGAGGTAAAGGAGCCAACCCAACGCTCCACACGAAAGGGGAAAGGACAGTGTGGGACAGCTGGACACTACGCCACACGCTACAGAGAGGTTACAGAACCACCCCTGGCGTTGTACATCTGCATACAAAGCGGAATATCCATCAAAGATACACCAAGGTGTCTCAGAAAGGCACGAAACTAAGTAGACACTCCACTACTGCGCAGGGGGACACAGTGCTATCAAACCAAAACCCCCATCAAAAGTACAGTCCCACGGGCCTTTGCTGAGATGACTACACACTCCCAACGCAACCCTCCAAGGCTATATGAACTTGAGGCAAAAACTAGCACCATTTGCCTACGCCTGGCGACCCCAATATGGCAACCACAGATACCACTGGAAACTAGTCGGCGGCCACGAAAGGGGACATTGCAGCCTTGTTGGGAGAAATGAAGAACATGGGGGGCCAATATAAGAGGCAAAATAGACAGAATCACACGACGACTAGATAATATGGAAGAAAGACTTGACGAAGTGGAAAACAACCAAGCATCCATAGACGCTCTTGAGGCACAGCTCGATCAGAGGATAACAGAATTGGAACAACGAGAGGAGGACTTCAAGCTCAAGATGGACGACTTGGAAAACCGCAAGAGACGGTATAATCTACGCATTTTTGGGATTCCAGAACGAGAAGGAGAAACTGAAAGTAACCTCAGGAAAACACGTCACGATATCATAACGCTCCTGGTTGCAGATGACACAATAGGTAAACCCAAAACAGAACGGATTCACAGGGCCGGTCCCCCCTCCCCCCCCCCCCCTCTCCCTCCAGGCGGACCAAGATCGGTCCTTGCCCGATTCCATCGCTTTCAAGATAAGGCCAGAGTGCTCGAAAAAGCGAGAAGCAGTCCGGCAGTCACGCTAGGAGGTGCTCAAATAACAATATACCAAGGTTTATCCTCGATGACACTGGCCCTCGGGCGGATGTGCGGACCCCACACAACGGCTGAAGGAAAAGAACGTCGGGTACAGGTGGGGCTACCCCTTCTCCCTCTCCTTTGAACACGAGGGAACCAAGATCAGATTGAGATCTGAACAAGAAATCAAGCCATGCATCTTTGAGCTAATCTGGCCACAGGAAGAAGATGGAAATAGAGAGGAGCAGAGAAAGGAAGACAGAGGATGGCACATACAAGGCCCCAGGAGAAAGCGGGTGAAAGGCTTGAGAAAGTACCGGAGAGGTAACGTCTCCCCAGAGGGGGGACAACTGAACAATCTCGAACTTGGTAAGACGGAACCGATTCCACTGTATAGAATGTGACCTGAATAGGTGCATAGCTAGAAATTGCATTATGGTCACGACACAAACACTGAGGGGGGACACAGGTGGGGCTCAACTGAGAATGAGGTATCACATTAGGCCAAGGGGCTTGAAGTAACGGCCCCCACAGGTGGTTCGATGCAGGACCGGTGCCATCAACCGGGCTCGATTGAACGCCGCCAACTGGGAATGAGTAGGGAGGTGGGAGGGGCAGACAGAGGGACGAGGTCGATGCAACATCTTCAATGGTTCAAAACGCTCAATGCAGTGTGAAATTCGATGGGCAAACAAATGACTGGTCACAGAGAGTAAGCTATCTCCCCATAAAAACACTAAATGGCAATAACTGCTGATGTAAGGTGGAGGGAATCCCTAAGGGCGGGGACAATCCATGTAAAAGGACTTAACTCACCAACCAAGAGATCTCTGGTAGCTAGAGAATTCCGCAGGGCCAAAATGGATGTCCTCCTACTACAAGAAACAAAATATGCTAAAGGGGAGGAGCGGCAAATCCTTGGGAAGCGGGTGGGGATGGAGTTCTGGGGATCTGGACCATTACGAAAAGGAGGCGTGGGAATCCTTATTAGAAATGGTATAGAGTTTGTGATGACCAAAACCTGGTGCGATGTAGAAGGGCGGGCCCTACTGGTCACAGGAAATATTGGAAAAGTGAATCTCACGATTGCCACAATCTATTCCCCCAAAACGGGACAAGCTAGATTCCTTGCCAAAACAATCCCCAAAATAATGTTCGAGGCCTCTGGTCACATCATCCTAGGTGGGGACTTTAATCAGTGCACTGACCCAACCAAAGATTGGAAACCTGGTAACCCCGGCACCAGAGACCAGACTAGGGGTTAACGTACAGAATTAGCGGAGATGATGGATACATATGGAATGAGAGATGTGTGGAGGGACATGCATCCAAATGAGAGGCTACACTTTCTACTCTAGCCCACACAACACATTTACCCAAATCGATTATATATACCCGTCCAAAGATCTCGCCAACACCACAACACATTCAGAGATGGTCCCAATTACGTGGTCGGACCATGATTCTGTGATAGCGAATATCCGGTGGGAGGATTTACCAGTCCTAGGAGGGAAATGGAGATGTAACGAGAGCCTCTGGAAGGATGCAGTCTTCAAGACCGAAATGGAGACTGAGATTAACGAATGCCTCAAAATGAACAGTACCGGCCAGGTATCTAAGCAGGTAGTTTGGGAAGCGGGGAAAGCCACTTGGAGAGGTATTCTTATACAGGAGGGGTCTCGCAAGAAGAGAGAGCGGAAGATTATTGAAAATAGACTCAGAACTGAAATCTGCCGGTTAGAGGGAGATATTAGAAGGGATGTAGAGGGTGATCCCGACAAAATTAACAAAGCTAAAAGGAAAAGGGAAGAACTGAAGCTCTTAGAGCATGAGCAGATAGTGCGCAAGCTTCGACTCCTAAAACAGAAATTTTATGAAAAGGGGTTCAAAGCTGACGCACTACTGGCCGCCAGACTCAGAGAGCCGAACGAAAAGTATTGGAAATAATGGAGGACAACCCTGACCCAATCGGTACTCCCACCCCCACCATCCCAGAATGCTTTGCTACCTTCTACGAGACCCTATAGACCTCCGAAACGAATCCCGACCAATCGGACACAGACACTTACCTATCCTCCATTAATATGCCCAGGATATCAGACCTAGACTCGGAGCTACTAGAATCCCCCCATATCCGAACAAGATGTCCTAGATGCAATAAAGAGGCTGACATTGGGCAAATCTCTGGGAGAAGATGGCTACACGGTTGGATTTTATAAATCCTTCAGTGCACAACTAACACTATTCCTGGCAGAGCTTTTTAATGAAATATTGGAGACAGGTATAGTCCCAGACTCCTTCACTCGCGCATTGATCACAGTAATCCCCAAAGATGGAAAAGACCCCAAAAAATGTAGTTCATATTGCCCTATCTCCCTACTCAACTTGGACGCGAAAATGTACACAAGAGTCCTGGCTGCCAGATTAGAGAAACTAATGCCCAACTTGTACATACCGAGCAGGTCAGATTCATACTAGGGAGGCACGGGGCAGACGCAATGCTCAAAACACTCCACCTTATTCATACATCCCAGAATATACCCAATGAACCGGCCCTCCTCTCAATTGATGCAGAGAAAGCCTTTGACGGGATAGAGTGGGGATTTCTGAGAAAAGTTCTACATAAGGTGGGGATAGGCTTGAGGTTCAGACAGGGGATGCAGGCGGTATTTACGTCCCCCAAAGCTTTTATATTTGTGAACAGAAAATAGTCTAGATGGTTCGAATTAGAGCGTGGAACCCGACAGGGATGCACACTCTCTGCAATCCTTTTTGCACTCTCCCTAGAACCCCTGGCACAAACGATGAGGGCCAACCCTGTGGTAGAAGGTATTTGCCTGGGAGAGACGGAATGCAAAGTGGCTCTCTACGCCAACGACCTACTCCTACATATAACCAACCCTATGACATCCATTCCCAGAGCCCTCCAATTACTGGAAGATTATGGTCAACTCTGGGTTCAAAGTGAGCAAAACTAAATCTACTCCCTTTTCCCTACATGGGTTGATAGAGGGAAATTAAACTTGGTTCTCCCAACTGGATCTCAAGATCGAACATCTCAAACTGAAATAGTTGGGGATACAGATTACCAAAGACCTTGCCAATCTATATGAAGCTAACTCCCCTCCTCTTCCCCCCCCCCCCCCCCTTCAACGGTTCCGCGCCGACCTAAATAGATGGGATAAGCTGACAATCGCCTGGTTAGGAAGACTCAATGCTATTAAAATGGCTTGCCTCCCCCGATTCTTGCACCCTTTCCAAATGCTGCCCATCGAGATACCAAAAAGTTTCTTCCTCAAGGCCAAGAAAGCTATTGGGAAATTCCTATGGCAAGGGAAGAAGGCAAGAATCTCATACGACACTCTAACACTCTGTAAAGACAAAGGGGGGGAGGGGTAGGGCTCCCTAATATAAAAAAATATTATGAAGCGGGCCAGCTCCGCATCCTAATTACTCACCTACGTAACCAAAAAGACCCCCAATGGATCCACATAAACAATCACTATCTCTCACCAGCTACGGTTTCGGAATGGCTATGGGCCCCTAATAAAAAAAACTCCATAATAGACTCAAAGACCACCCTATTCTGAGCACCATATGGGAAATCTGGAGAAAGAGCAAAGAAATGGATAGGATTACCACATGGCCGTCCCCATTGAGTCACTTATGGTCCCCGGGAATCAACGATCACATCCCCAACGTAGAAAGGTTCAAAAAATTGGAGACTCTAGTGATTTCTAAGTCAGTGTTGGTTAATTGGATTCTGGGGTGTGGGAAATCCTTGTATTTGTATGATTCGGCTGAATCCGGGTTTAGAAATTAAAAATAAAATGCTTAATTGGAGGGGCTGGACTAACATGGGCATTCTGAAAATAGGGGATGTATGGAGAGGGGGGAGGATGGTTCCGTTTGAAGAATTAGCTAATCGTTAGTCTGCATAATAGAGAGGCGGGTAGATATGGGCTTTTGGAGCGGTTGCTGATGGAAAGATTGCAAATGTTGAGCGGACCTTTGAGTGGTAGACCTCAGATTTGTGAGATTTTTGCTACGTCTCCTAGGACAGTTTCTACATATGTTAGGTTGATGCCTTTGCAGGACTGTATGAGGAGTTCCTGGGGTCAGTTGCGAATGAAGTGGGTGTCTGAATTGGAAACTGATCTTTCTGATGGCTTGTGGGATAATAGCTCGAGGGCTTCGGTGAGGGCCAAGGTTGATTTAAATCTGAGGTATATTCACCAACGTCTTTTAGGCCGTATTTATTGGACACCAGTGAAAATGAAGGAGAGGGGCTTGGCTGATGTAGATCTGTGCTGGGGGTGTGGGGGCTCGAGAGGGACCTATCTGCATATGCTCGTGGAGTGTAGTAGAGTGCTGGACTTTTGGAGAGAAGTTTTGGATTGCATTGATATGGTAACTAGTATGACACTGCCTCGTACTTTTCTGTCAGTGATTTTCCTTTCAACTGATAGTCGAAGTGTGGAGATGTGGGATTGTTCGGAATGGATTGATAGAGCATTGTTGATGGCCATAAAACAAATAATGAAGGTGTGGCAATCCAGGAAGAAGCCACATTGCGAGAACTAGGTGTCGGATATGCGGACGCTCTCTTGGTACGAGAAGACTCGGGCAGTTCGACAACATCGGGAAACTGAGTACGAGGAGAGATGGGGGTCATTCAGCGATTTATTTGGATGAGCTGTAGGCTTTGGTTTATTTTGTGAATATTGAGGTTGGGGATTGGTAGACGTGTATGTTTTGTCCTTTTTTTTTTTTTTTTTTTTGTTTTTTTTTTTTTTGTGTTGTCACGTCTTGCCATGAGATGGGAGGGTGGGGATGTTTTCGGATTTCGTTTTCAATAGCTGTTACTTTAGTAGTAATTTGCATTTTGTTGCACTGATGTACATGGAGTAATCTTTTGCTTGTTACCATTCTGTTGTTACTCAGTTGTATTATGTTTTGTATAATTATTAAATAAAGTTGATAAAAAAAAAGAAAGGTTCCAAACATGGTATGCGGCTTGTCTAGAAAGAGTGGGACAACTGTTAAAAAAGGACACTTTTGTACCACTCACGGAACTGACTGAAGCCCTGGAAATAGGCCCACTGTCCACCTTCCAATATATACAGATAAAAGCGGTCTTCACAAAACCAGCTTGGAAGAACAAATTGATGAGAGATCTTTCCCCCTTTGAAACGGTATTAGACACTAGGACGGAGATGAAGGGCCTAATATCAATAATGTATAAAGAATTGATCGAAGCAGGTGACGCAACTACAGAACCGTTGAGAAGCAGATGGGAGAGGGATTGGGGGGAACAGGTAAGGCCGGAAATGTGGGGAAGAATGTGTAAAGTGGCATCCCAGACATCCATATCAAGCAAATATAAATTACACGCTATTAAACTTTTACACAGATGGCAATACGACCCCCTTACACTTTTTCAAATGTTCCAAACGGGCAATCCGACATGCTGGTGGGAATGTGGAGAGGTCGCCGATTACTGGCATATGTGGTGGGGTTGCTCCCGAATAAGTGTTTTGGGATGAGGTCCTGGGCTGGATTAAAGACGAATGAAGCAGGATTGTAGGTCTGGCCCCCCAATTGTTAGCTGCTCGTGCCACACTAGTGACAAATTGCTTCCAATATATGCACAATGGAAATGATTACAGCATCCCTACACGGAAGATCCGCACAATGCAAGGCTTTATGGATGGAGTATATAAATAAGCATCTTTCACGAGAGACAGAAAACCAGTCTGACTGAAACTGAGTTGGGATGTGATTGGTACAATCTGAGGGGCAGCGTGCCAAGACATTGAAAACTTATCCAAGGGGAAACCCCCTCATCAATAAAACTGTGACCAACCATTGATCTACACTGAAACAACCCTTGCAATGTTTTGCTTGACCTACAGGGGGAATGGGGAAGGGGAAGGGGAATGGGGAGGGGGTAGGGAAAGTCATGTTTAACCGTTACAGTACGAGGTCGAACATATGGATAAGAGGTATGAAAAGGTGAATGTGTAAAGTTCTGACCATGTTATGTAACCTTGTGTTCGTATTATCTTATAATGTAATGTGACTTGCAGAGAAAAAAAATCAATAAAACCAACAAAAAAAAGGCACACTAAAGATTGTCAGCTGAAACATTGCCAAAAAATTGCAAGTTTAGCTCTAAAGAACAGTGAGGGCATATGGCAATTACTTGTGAATTGACCAACTGCATCACAGAAGAAAAGTGGGAAGTCTATATAAAGGAAACGCTGGGTAGAGTTCAGCTGTCAGATTGTGTCTTGCCTATCCCTAATGCCGTCTGGGAGTGCAAGGCATCGGAATTAGATATTATTGCGATCATTGAAAAATGTAAGAAATCCCGAACAGCAGGATCAGATGGGGTATGCAACTTAGTAATTAAGCGACAACCTGAGCTATGGGGTGCGACATTACTTCTGCTATTCAAGCAAATGGGTAAAATAGGAGAGATCCCTATTTCGTGGAAATCGAGCAATATCCTAACAGTCCATAAAAAGGGGGCATGGGATAGACCAGCGAACTTCCGCATGCTCGCAATGTTGGACATTTCATCAAAGATTTTTGCTTGAAAACTCGTATGTGAACTAAATGCATGGATCGACGAAGAAAATATATTACCTGCAAACCAAATTGGTTTTAGAGATAAATCTAGTACAACACATAATCACATAATCTGTTGACATCTCTCGTCGAACATGCATGGGATAGACGCCACTTGGATGTATACTGTGCATATATCGATTTCTCTGCAGCTTTCGATACTGTGCTATGCAATAGATTGTGCAATAGATTGTGGCAGAAATTGAATATTTGGGGCATACCACAAGGTCTCCTAAAAATGCTCATGTTGCTCCACTCTGATACCACAGTTCGAGTAAGGCTAAATGCAGTAGGGCGTTTATCACATTATATGTCAACCTGCTGTGGTGTTAAACAAGGGTGCATGATTGCGGCCATCCTGTTTAACCTATATCTGGCTGACATGAAAGAGGAATTTAACTTATCTGAAGCAAACCCAGTAAAGATCAATAATGTCACTATAGGATGGCTTGCGTATGCAGATGATCTGTTAATACTTGATTACACGCCTGCTGGCCTGCAGCGTATGCTCAATTCCCTAGCAATATACTCTGAGCCTAATGGTTTGTCAATTAATATTGACAAAAGTAAAACTATGGTTTTTACAAAAAAACATAAACCAAAGAGATATAGGTGGACATTACAGCCGAAAGTGATTGAACAAGTTAGCACATATAAATGCCTTGGCATCATTATCGACGAGAAGTTAAATTGGGAAGCTCATTGGTCGGCGTTGAAGCAACGGTGTCTTATTTCCGCCAATGCTTTGAGTATTTACATTGGAAGAAATAATGGCTACTCTTTATCAGCTGTTATTACAATCTATATGGTAAAAGTAAGGGCCGCATTATTGTATGCAGTAGAGATTTGGGGCCATAAATATGAAAAACATCTTGTAGTCTTTGAGGCAAAACTTCTGAGACAACTACTACGACGTCCCCAATGTGTGACCGTCGAATTTCTGTATTTAGAGTTTAACATTAAAGGAATCTGGTATGCCTATCTCAGGCAATGTGTGATGTCCTATGAAAAGATGTGTACTCTCCAAATACACGATAATTGTACCATATGTGCAAGCGTTCTTGCGGTTGGATGGAAATGTGTCACTTGGTACCATGGGAACATTATATAAAATACATAAGAAATGGACAATGGCTAGTGAATCCGTCCATACCATAAGTGCTCTGAAAAGCTGGGTAAACAGGGCACTGAGTGATTTTGCTTATGATAAAGATAGCATCACATTCACATAGTGGTGCATATTGTGAAGAGCGACTTACTAGAACTATGCCCATAATGTACACTCTAGCCTATCCAAGCATAAGAATGTTCCGTACCGATTTACTTTTAAAATGTAACGTGTCTGAGGCATTGGAGACCAAAGGCGATAGTTTAGGACTATCGATTAAGTCAAGAAAATGCCGATTATGTGGCAACTAAGTAATAGAATCACTATACCACCTGATCATGAAATGTAAAAACCTGATGCACTTGCTAAATGGGTATTTTAAATCCTATGTTATTGATATTAATGAAGTCCCTAATTTATGGATGATTTTTATGAGAGGAAATTAGATTAATTTAATGTTATTGTGCTATTTTACATGATTGTAGAAATATTAAGATGCATTGAATAATTTTTTGACGTTGTGACATGTATTACACTGTATGTTCCGGACCACCTTTTTTACCTTGGAAAATGTTTAATTGTTGTATGTCATGTGTTCTACAAAGCCCAAGTTGGCTGTTAAGTATATGTAATAAAAACTTGAATTATACCTTCTGAGTTTTTTAATCCCAGTGCCTAACCATTACTTACTCTTCATCACCCTTATGGTTGTCTCCGTATTTGGGCAGGGTTCATCTTCTGCAATGACATCACAGTAGCAGATGCAGGAGTATTCTGGTTTTCCTTCAGCTGGTATGGATTGATCCAACTTTGGCATGAGATGAAAAGGAAGTTCTTCTTCAGTCCTTGTCCCCCCAGGAGGGAAGTCTCTCCCTGTAATGTCCCACTTTCCGCCACCCATAGGGGCAGTGTTGCGTAGCGGGCTCACCTCCCTAGCCTCACAAGGAAAGACTGGGGAGAAGTTACTGAATACCGCGATTCGTCCCATCGTGTTAAGATGAGGTAATTGAGACGGGAGGAGAAACCTGCAAGAGTATGAATGGAAGAATTAAAAACAGAATGAAGAAGGGCAAGATGAGAAGCATGAGCAAGAGCAGTAATCAAGATGGGGGGCAGACTAAGGCAGTAATAAGGAGAGACTAAGGCAGTAATAAGGAGTTTGGTAGCGTGAAAAGTAAGAAAAGGATGAGCCTTGTCAATATTTAAGAGTTAGAATCGACAGGAACAAGCAATGTTAGAAATGTGAATAGTAAAGGAAAGCGAGGGGTTGAAGGTAGTTCCAAGATTCCAGGCAGATGATAACGGGAGAGAGGCAGGGGAAAAATAATGAAAGGTGGTGGAAGAGGGGGGGGGTGTTGAAGAGGCACGAAAGATGAGAATTTCAGGTTTAAATGCAAGAAGTGAGTTCATCCAAGATTGGATGGCCAAGAGACAGTTAGAAATGGTTGAATGAAGGTATCGCAAAAGAGGAAAAGGAAACAAAGAGCTGGGCATCATCAGCATAGAAGTGTGCAGAGAGACCAAAAGATGAAACAATGGAAGATAAAGCGGGAAGTAGAAAGAGGAGAGGTCCCAGGACCGAGCCCTGGGGAACACCATGAGTCAGTCGGAGGGTAGGAGATTTTGAACCACCCGAAGAAACCAAGAAGGAACAGTCAGCCAAATAGGATTTAAACCAGGAAAGAGCAGTGCCCGAAAAAAAAAAAAAAAAAAAAACAGGGAGCGTATAGAAGACAGAAGAGCAGGATGATGCACTGTATCAAACTTCAGTGCTTTACCTTAAAACCAAGTAAAAACAGGTCAACATTATACAGACAACAGCAGCTTGTACCGAAAAGATTACAGAATGCCGGAGAAGTTGGAGAGGCACTAGAAAATGAGCTCGAAAGAAACCAGATACATGTGAAGGAGGTGTAGGGTATTGAGAAAGATTAAATGAGTTTGGTATTGAGAGAAAAGACAAGGAAGCATGGAGAGTCGAGAGGTGGAGATTAAAGTCCTCAAGAAGAAAAATCGGAAGTAAGAGGGAAGAGAAAAAAGAGAATTTCATCCAGATCTGCATAAAAGGAAGAAAGTGCACCAGGCGGGCGGAATAAAACTAAAAAAAAGACCAGACCATCCCAGCCCCCACACCCAGGCTCACACTATCCACCCCTTCACCTTGGAAAGCTGGAGCTTTTCCCCGGGAAAGGGCATTCCTCATATGGCAATTCCAGACCCAGGAGTGCCAAAGGACAGGCCCACATCTTGTGGCAAGGCCATTTTAGAGTACTAGCCACTTTTAATAGCCGTTTGCAGAAAAAAGTTCAAAACACATTGGATAAATATCCGCTGCCACCAGTCCATCCTGGACATATTGCTTTTTTAAACCAAAAGTTACAAAAGCGAAAGTTTTATAAGGATATGAAGTATCCTAACCGCACTTCACGTTCGTAATCCATAAAAAGAGACAGTCTCTTAGGCACTGATAGTTTTGGACTGATCAGTGTCCACATAAACATGACCACAAAGCAAGGGAAGTAAAGCAGAAGGCTTTACTTGCATTAATATATACAGGCAAGGAGTCAAAACAAAGGGAAAAGAAAGGGTTTCCCATAGAAGTATATGTGATGAAAGCGGCAAATAGAAAGTGTTTCCTAATGGCATGAAAGCGGCAAATAGAAAATGTTTCCTAATGCCATACACAGAAAAATAAATGAGTACTGGGTCCAGTATAGGCGACCACCACGCCAAGACAACAGGAGGATGCGTTTCTTGGTTTCATAGTCAAGTAGTGCAGGGGAAACCTGAGAGATGAAGAGGGACAAACCTGTCTTTTGAAGAATCAAACCAATTTGTACCCCCAGATAACAGGATAAGAGCAATGAAGACAGTTGCTTCTGGTGACAGAGGCCAAGGTTGTCTGTTTACCTTTGAGTCTCAAAAGATGCTGGTCCACCAAACTCACACATGCCCCATTCAAACTTTGGAAACCAGCTAACCAGTGCTGGCCACCAGACTCTAAGGCATTGTCCAATGCAAACTCATTGGATGTTTATTCCAAAGGAGCTCACATCAGGAAAAATACCCTACATGGTTATTCAGAGTGCCCGCACTCACACTGACACAAAGCACAGTTGGTTAGTAGCTGAATTTGACAACACTAGCGGCTCTGTTTTGGAAACCCCTAGGAAGCAAAGGCTTTGTGTGAGCCAAGATTGCAACAACTCATGCCGCCATTAAATTACACTACCATCATCCCAAACCAGTACAACTGTCGGGGCGATGTACTGACCAAGGTAGACCGACACCTTGGAGGAAGCCCCCATCTTTGTGGCCCATAGGAGCTCCCACAGGTCCACAAGCATTTGAGCCGTGCCACCAGTGAGTCCATGATTGGTTTTACTATAGAATAATAGGCAGAATACCCTAAAAAGACTAAAGAAAAGTGGAGGCAACTCTCAAAAGTGAGACAGTGGGCTTGCCTGCTTACAGTGGCTCTCAGAGTGAGGTGAGTTTTGATTTCTTCTGTTTCTGTCTGAGAAGACTGCCATGCAGTCATTGTAGCACCCTGCTAATGGTCATGCCTCATGGCATTCTTTCCTCTTAGGTTTCAGTGCATTAAAGCCCATCACAGGCTTTGCTCTTCTTGGTATTTTGTGCCTAGGGCGCGTGAATTCCTGCAGCAGACTCCACAGGCATGGTGTGCCAGTTGTGTCCTTCAGGGCTTGTCATGGTGAGCTCAGGATCAGAGCATTTGTGGGCCCTAAACCCAGTGGAAAACCGTGCATCTCTGTCCCTCACTATGGGGGTGGTAAGACACATAAACTAACAGGCTGTTTACAGCGGTGAGGCCCTGGGATCCCTGCCAAATACTGCACATCGGGTTGACTCCATGTAGCAGGTAATATTGCCCCAGTTAGATAGGTTGTTCCTGGCGATTGTTGGAAGCGACTGGTTTAGTGTGGATTGATGATCCAACGTATGGGGTCCTTTCCTCGAATGGAAGTGTTTGGTGGCAGAGCAGAGACAAGCTGACTAGAGCTGTGTTTGGATCTATGCAGATCTACCACTTTGCTGCTGAAGGCCCCCTTTACCCCCTGCTATTATTGACACTGTTTACTGTGTCGCAGATGCCGGCTCCTGCTTGGACGGCGGGGGATTTTTGGTAGAAGGAGCCCCATTTGGTGAGTGTGCTCCCACTTCTGGTGGGTGGCTGGCTGTGGTGGCGCACTACAGAGTGGCGAGACATGGGGCCTCATTACATGGTAGGTGGTAAGGGTTTACCGGTACCGGTATTTTACCGGTACCGGTAAACCCTTACCGCCTTACTACGAGGTCCCTTTGCGGGTTGGGGAATTTAACGGCTGCTTTTTGCAGGCGTTAAAAACCAACCCGCAAAGGGACCATGGAGCTAATTACGGTACCGCAATTTGCGGTATCGTAATTAGCGCCTTCCCCATTCCCATAGAGCCCTATGGGGCAATTCCCATAGAGCCCTATGGGGCAAAAATGGGAATGGGAAGGGCAATGGGGGAAGGGGGAATTACCGCCCCACCAACCTTGGAATAGGGCGGTAATTCCCCTTTCCACCAGGGCGGGGCCGGTATTTTACCGGCATGGACCAAGGTGCTAATAGCACCTTTGTCCACCGCCCTCCGTGTAATAAGGCCCATGGTCTTCTGTATTTTTCTGTTCATGATATGATCGTTTATTTATATAGCGCCTATACACAATGTGTTTCAAAGCGCTTCAAGGCAAGTGAGGGAACAAGGGAAAATACAACCACATTCTTACAGGCCATGAACAGCTTGTTGTGGAATCGTACTGGCAAAAGTTTCTGCTGACCTTTGGTGACCGCTAAGGGTTGGGGGCTAGATTTAGCCTTTAAATTCGTTAATCTGCTAATCAGTGGTTCCCCCCCCTTTAATTGTTATACTAATCTGGTGTCCAAAAGCGGCTGAATTAGTTATTGGTGCAGCTTGACATCATTTTAAAATTTGTGTGAAATTGAAACTACTAACATTGGAGTAAATAAAATAAACAGTATGTAGCAGTCACAACCAGTTTGAGGCATTAATTGTAGGAAATAATCAGTTGTCCACGCTGATCGTGTATTACCCTCTGGAAGCCTACCAGAGTGATCTTGGTATCCCTAGTTATTTCCCTTTGGTGATTAAACACAGTGCCTTGGTCCCGCAGTGTTTGGTGTGGATGAGCAAAAGAGCATTAATGGCCTTTACTCTGAGTAAAACAAATGACGGCAAGTGCATTAAAAGAATGGATGATGCCATTTTACTGGACTCTGACGATCCTGTGGTTGGTACGGAGACAGTCTATAAATGGTGACCGGTGGAATATGGCCGACAATTTAATTGTTGAATGCTAATCTGAGAGTATGCTTGGTTGCCACACTCAATTTAATGAGAGGGCCCACAGGTCATATGCTAGTGTTATAGCTTCTGGCCAGGGGGGTGGGGGAGGGGTCTTTATTGGGTGATTTTGGCTGAGGCTGTGAAAACTAAAGTTCTCCGGCATGGGGTCTGTCATGTATTCACATGCTCATGAACATTCCCAGTCGTCGGGCTCGGAATCCTCAGTAAAGAAAAAATCAGTTTCACTTCTGAACTGTCTTTCTCCTAACAACCAATCACTGGTCTCTGGGTCATACTGCCCGCAGCCAATGACTGCCCTCTACCTAATCCCCTCCTCGGGCAGTCATCTTCAGATTTTTACCGCACGTTTGAGTGGTGGGAGGGGGTGATTAGCTCTCGGGCTTTTGCGTTTTTTTTTTTCTCCGATTTTTACTCTATTTTTTGGTCAACCGAGCATCAAGCTCAACCAACCCATCATCCGATTAACGGGGACCCATTTCGGATTTTCCAACGCCCCTCAAGGGCTGAACTTCATTGAGTTCAGATTCCAGAAGATTCTTCCAGGCCTACTCCGCGTGGAAATTGCAGATTAGAAGGAAGACTCAACGCTTCTGTTACGGATTTGCCCAGGATGTGGTCTACGGAACGTCTACTTGGACGATGGGCATTCCCTGTGCCTCTATTGCCTGCATGCGGACCAGACGCATGTGGAGGAAGACTGTGCGTTTTGCAAGGAGTTGGCCCCCCGCACCGTGAAGGTTCGGCGCAGGCACCTCAGAGTGGCAACAGGCCAAGACCCCTGTTACAGGTGAGTCACGGCAGCAGGCCTCCCCAGCCACAAGAAGAAAGCTGAGCGGTCTTCTAAGACCTTTTGAGGGCGCTCTGGCGACAGTGGCCCAACATAAGGCTAAGCACCACGGGTCCACGGGCACCGGTAGCGGTAGCGCAGTTGCGATGGGCTCCCCAGCGGCCGGGCGAGTGCTGTGTCTCCTGCGCCCTCAACCACAAGCCAACGCTCTGGTTTGGCGAAGAAGAGGAAGCTTCTGGAAAAGCCCCGGATGGGCCAGGCGGATAAGGCCAAGGGGGAGCGGGGCGCTGACCCTCCCCCCTTGGATGAAAACAAACTACAACTAACCCACTTTGCAAACAATTACAAAAAAGAAATAATTTGTACCAAAAGACCTTTTCAATGAAAGAATATCCAAGGCTAGCTCTAATACTAAAGAACTTTTCGTGATCCTCCGGGAACTGGAATCCTCCCCCATTCCTCCTTAGACAATGCACCGAAGGACAAATAATGGTGCACCAGCATTCAGAATGCCCTGACCAACAAAATAACTTCACTCCAAATCAGAATTGCCAACAAAAAAGCCCCCTTGCTCCCTACTGAGATGCAACCCACTGCCCCTATTGAAGCCACCAGCACCTCAGCACCATTCAGATACACTAAAGTCTCCATCCAGGAAACTGAGAAAATTATCTCCTCCCTGAAGCCGTCTAACTGTCAGGGTTACAACTGCCCTGCTCAAATAATCAAAGATGCCACGAGAGACCTAGCGCCCTTCATCTCTAAGTTAATGAATGCCTATTTCAAGACCAACACCGTCCCAAGCAACCTAAAATAGTCCTGGGTTCTACCACTGCTCAAGAAACAGACCCTAGAGCCCTCCATCCCTACAAATTACAGACCTATCAACACAGTTCCTTTTCTCCTCAAAATAATCGACAGAGTAGCGTATTTGCAAATTCAGAACTACCTCGCAGCAAACCACTTACTAGGCTCCCGTCAATCAGCATTAAGGCCACAATATGGCACGGAAACTGCATTAATTGACCTACAAACACAAATTGATGAGCTCAAGGACAAAGGCAAAATGGCCATGCTGCGCCTCCTTGATTTGTCGGCGGCCTTTGACTTGGTGGACCACGCAGTCTTGTGCAAACACCTAGCGTCGGCAGCCCACTTCTCAAGTGATGCAATAGCCTGGGTCCAGTCCTTCTTAGAAAATAGAACGATGAGTATTTTCCCCTTCGGCATCAGCAGACCCGATCCAGACTACTTGCGGCGTTCCACAAGGATCATGTGCCTCGCCCTCTATGTATAACATATTTACCAAGCCCCTATTCGACAAACTGGACAGACTGGGTGTCACCTACACGAATTACGCTGATGACACCCAGATCCTCATTCCCCTTTCGGGCAACTTTGATAAGGATACGGCCTTCGTAAATAAAATATACCTCCTCTTTCAGACATGGATGGCATCCCATGGCCTCTGCCTGAATGATAAAACGGAGATCCTGATTCTTGGATCCGATGCAAACCTAAAAAAACTGAACTCCAACTATTCCGCATTCAATATGGATGGCAACACAATCAAAGTAGTTAAAGAGGTAAAAATGCTAGTTTTCTACCTCGATTCCACCTTAACCCTAAGGAAACAGGTAAACTCCATGGCATCCTCTACTGCTTACACCTGCAAACTCATCAGGGCCTGCAGACCATTTCGATCTAAAGCCAGCTGCATCACCCTAGCCAACATATTGTCAAAATTGGATTACTGTAACGCCCTATACCTAGGAGCCAATAAATATATCCTCGACAAAATACAAAAGTTACAAAACAATGCCCTTAGAACTGCCCTAAACATACCTAACAGAGAACACATCTCCAACATTAGAAGAGAACACCATTGGCTAAAGATAAGTGACAGGATCCTACTCAAAACAGTCTCACTTACCTTCAAACGCCTTAACAATGCAGCACCCCCATAGCTCACAGAGAGAATGGTTCGGAGAACTTCGACCCGCCCCTCCAGAGCAGCCAATTCCCACTGCCTCGAGATACCCAGATTTAAGTTACAAAATCAGGAGAAAGTAGTTTCCCGGTGAAAGCCACGCAGTCCTGGAACGCATTGCCTCCAGCCCTCAGAACTGACCAGTCCTCCTTCAGCTTTAGGCGCAATACTCTAAACTGGCTGCGATCTAAGGACTTATGATCCCCTTTTTGGATACTCTGCCATATATACCTATATACCCGCCTTATGTATGTAACCTACTGTACCCTCTCACTGTACCTGCTTGCAATTTCCTTGCTGCCTTTACTGTACTCTTTCCATTGTGTAACTAAGCTTTAAGTATCCTTGTACCTGTTGTGCCCAGTTACCTAAAGGTTCGGTGCGCATTACCAAATAAACAAAGTGAAGGCCTCCAGCTTGACCAAGGTTGTACAGGCCCAGATTCACCAGGCAAAGCCTTCCATTGAAGTAGTGGTGGCGTCCCTAGCGAAGGCTGCTGACGTGGGCTTGCAGGGTGCGGCCTGCCTGCCCTGCCTGCCAGGAGGGAATTGTTGTTTCAGCCCATTGAGAAGACACCGGAGAAGGCGATGCCCATCATCTCCCCGAAACCGTCTCCCCTGGTCAAAAAGAAGGGGGGCGGGCACGGTAGTCCTGCAGGCCACGGACATCTCCTATGAGGAGGAGCTTTCTTCTCTCCAGACCATTTTGGACAAGAAGTTTGTCGAGGCCAGGTCTTATGGGAAGGATCCCGACGAGGGAGACGTCGAGAGTGGTGACGAGAGCGACGAGGAGCAGGCCATGGAGAACCCTACACCGCTGGCTCCGTCGCTCCCACTTCCGCCACCTCAGCAGCCACCTCAACCCCCAGCGGACGTTTCGGTGGACATTCTCCAGGCACTCAACCTTGTGTTCGGAGATTCGGATGAGGATGCCCCTTCCGCCGACGAAAGATCCCGCGGCACCGGAAGATCCCATAGCACTGGGGCCATCAGGGACACACCCTACCAAGAAGAGGAGAGTTCACCCTCCACCGCCTTTTCACCCGTGGCCCCCCTCCCCTCCTCCGAGGGAGGATACAGAGCCAGACAAGGTGACGACGGGAACAGGCATGGGCACGGATGACGGTGGGTTAGGAGACCTCGCCTCACTGCCGACGAGATAGGCTCGTTCCATGCCATGATCTCTAGGGCTTCGGACCTGTTTCAGCTGGGACGAGGGGCTGTCCCTTATGAGGAGCCCGTCGTCGGCCCCGCCTAAGAGGGACTGGTATGATAAGTACAAGGTGCCGGACTCTGCACCCAAGTGTTTGAGGTCCCAGCCTTCCCCAGATTCGGTAGTCTCGGCGGCGGCGAGGAAGAAATCTTCTGGCTCTGCTGCGTCAACGACCTCCTCCTCCCCCTCCGCCCCGCGACAGCGAGGGGAAGAAGTTGGTCACCATGGGACGAGTCATCACATCAGCGGCAACAACCATCAAGGCGGCCAACGCTCTTGCCATTGTGGCGCTACGACAGGGAGCTCTGGTTTAAAATCGCTCCCTTCCTGGACTTCCTTCCTGATGACAAGAGAGCGGAAGCGTTGGAGATCCTGCAGGAGGGCGAGGTGGCATCGGACATTGCCGACACAGGGTTCTGTCAAATGGGCAACTGCGTTTGCTTTCGCCGACGGGGTTGGTTAAGGGCTACTAACTTTCGCCAATATGTGCTGTCGAGGGTATTGGACATGCCCTTCGAAAGGGACAATTTGTTTGGCAAAACCATGGACGTAGTCTTTGCAGGCCATGAATTCTGGGGGTAAACCCCAAGGTTCCTCCAAAGGCTTCGGTGGAAGTTGGTCCTCCTACTGTCAACCGTCCCACTCTTCGACCCAGGAGGCCTACAGGGGCCGCAGCCAGTCTGTTGGAGGTCGTCGACAAGGTCACCAAGGCGGCGCCTCCACAGCGAAGCAAGATTGAACCGGCCGTGACATCGGGCCCCCACGTGAGCACCCCGATGGGAGGCCGGCTGGCGAACTTCGTCAGCGTGTGGAAGTCCATCTCCACCGCCGTTTGGTGCTGGATGCTCTGGCCCACGGACACACCCTGGAATTCCAGTGAAAGCATACCACCAGTGGCCAGGCAGGGAAACCACGTCCCTCAGCTTCTGCTGGCGGTGCGAGCCATGCTGAAGAAGGGTGCAATGGAGCTCGTTCCAAAGAGGATACGGGGCTCTGTAGTGTACTCTTGGTACTTCCTCGTCCAGAAGAAGACGGGCGGATGGAGGCCCATCCTAGACCTCTGCCGTCTGAACAAGTACATCTGATCCCAGAAGTTTCGGATGGTCACTCTTCAGCACGTGCTAGGACAGCTGGAAGAGGGGGATTTCCTATCGTCTCTGACTTGGAGGATGCATAATTCCACATCCCCATTCACAAGGGACACCGCAAGATTCTGTGCTTCGTGGTTCAAGGGCAACATTACCAGTTCAAGGCCCTTCCCTTCAGATTGAAGTCAGTGCCAAGGGTTTTCACCAAGTGCCTGGCTCCAGTAGCGGCGCAGCTGCGTCTACGAGGGATCCATGTATACCCCTACCTGGACGACTGGCTCATCCGAGGGAAATCGCCGTTGAACACACGGCAAAGACCGTCCAGCTGCTCACCGAGCTGGGGTTCTCGGTGAAATACGGGAAGTCCTGCTTGGTGCCATCGGAAGACTTGCTGTTTCTGGGGTCACAGCTCAACACAGTGTCGTGCCTGGCGTCTCCATCGGAGTAGAGGATGGCGACCATCCTGGGCAAGGTACAACGGCGGTTGACATTGAAGATCGCAAGGGTGAGGTCCATCAAGTCCCTCCTTGGCATGATGTCATGCATATAACCTCATTCGGCAGTGCAGGCTTCGGATGCGCCTGCTGCAAGAGTTCCTCGACGCCCGTTGGATTTAGGTATGGGGAAGCTTCGAGGACAAGATCACTCTCGATGAGACTTTCCGTCGAGCAATGCGGTGGTGGTGAGTCCGTGCGCATATGCCGGTGGGGGGCAGACTTCCAGACCCCACCTCATCAGGAGACGGTCACAACGGACGCCTCCCTGGGAGGATGGGGCGCGCACACCGGAAGTCACCATGCAAGAGGCCTGTGGCTGCCAGAGGAAAAGTCATTGCATATCAACGTACTGGAGCTACGGACAATGTTTTGGGCCCTCAAGTCTTTCCTTCCGTTCCTCAAGGGCAAGGTGATACAGGTCTTCACAGACAACACCACCACGATGTTCTACATCCAGAAGCCGGGGGGCACCATATCCCCAGCGCTCTCCAGAGAGGCGCAGGACCTATGTTTCTCATCCCGTTTCATCTGGCAGGAGTGAAGAACACCATTGGCGACTCCCTCAGCAGGGAGCTGTGCTCTTGCCACTAGTGGGAGCTTCAGCAGGACCAAGTGGATCTTCTGTTCCGACGATGGGGCAATCCCCACATCAATCTGTTTGCGACGGCGACAAACATCAAGTGCCGGAGGTTCGCCAACAGGTTTCCCCAGCCGGGGAGCATGGGGGACGCATTCTCCTTCCCCTGGGACGGCCTGTTTCTGTATGCGTTCGCTCCATTGCCGGTGCTTCTTCGACTAGTCAATCAACACACCGGTGCAGGATGATCCTCGTCGCACCAGCATGGCTGAGAGAGATATGATACCGGGACCTTTTGGACTTGGCAGCGTCCCTTCCAGTTAAGCTTCTGGCAGTCGCAGATCTTTTCGCCAATGAAGGAGGCGCAATCCTGCCCCACGACACAGGGTCGCTGAACTTGTAGGCCTGGCTCCTGCAGCGCTAGAGTTCGGAGGATACGATATCCCGGCGGACTGCAAGGAGGTGCTTCCCAAGGCCAGGGCTTCGTCTGCACTGAAATGCTATGGACAAAAGTGGAAGAGGTTCGCCGTCTGGTGCCGTGCACAGAAGATCGACCCTCTACGGATTACGGCTCTGCAGGTGCTGCCGTATTCTTTGTTGTTGGCCAAAGCAGGGCTGGCTCATTCATCTGGCGGCTGTCTCCCGCTACACCAGGACTCTGGGGTGTTCATCGTTATGGTCCTACTGCCTGGTCAAGGAGTTCATCAAAGGACTTTTCTGTTCGTTCCCGCCGGTGAAGGCTCCGGCCCCGGCGTGGGAGCACAATGTGGTGCTGAGTAGGCTCATGGGTCTGCCGTTCGAGCCTATGCATTCTGCGCCACTGACATTTTTGACGTGGAAAACAGCGTTTCTTGTGGCCATCACCTCCGCACGACGAGTGGGAGAGATCCAGGCACTCTTGTAAACCACCTTACTTGACATTCCACAAGACGACGGTGGTGCTACGTGCGCACCCCTCCTTCATGCCCAAGGCATGATATGATATGGCATTTATAAGGCGCCTATACACAAGTGTAGTCGGACTTTCATCTAAACGAGCCCTTGGTGTTACCTGTGTTTTTTTCCGACGGCTTTGTCGCCGGCGGAAAGGACTTTGCACTCGCTGGATGTGGCTAGAGTGCTGAAGTTCTATGTGGACCGCATGAACGGTTTCCAGAAGACGTCGCAACTTTTGTGAACTTTGGCCCTGTCAACCATGGGAAGGCCCTCTCCAAGGCTTACATTTCCAGGTGGCTCTCTGGCTGCATCACCCACTGTCATTGGTTGGAAAAACCGACCGTTGCCTGGCCGTCCGAGAGCCCATTCGACCAGAGCGATCGCTGCAACTACGGCATTCCTGTCTGGTGTGTCCTTGCTGGACATCTGCAGGGCTGCTACGTGGATGGTCGACGCACACATTCACAAAATTCTACTACGTCGACAGGGATTCCAGGGAGGAGTCCAGAGTCGGCTAAGCAGTGCTGCGCAACCTGTTCGCTTGAAGGCGAGCCTGGTGAGGAGGTAAGAGATGCTTAATGTTGAGATGCTCAATGTTGAGCCTTGCCACCTCCCGTGGTTGTGCATGTGTGTACTATTATGTATTCTTTATTCATGAGCATGTGAATCCATGCCAGAATTAATGCTGGAGAAGGAACAAGTTACTTACCTGTAACTGTTGTTCTCCAGCATGGGTCTGGCATGGATTCACATGCAAACCCTCCCGCCTACCCCTATGCGGCTCTTCTCTTGGTCCTACTGCCACTTTCCGTGCTACCAAATCTGAAGATGGCTGCCAGAGGAGGGGCTTAGGTAGAGGACAGTCATTGGCTGGGGGCAGTATGACTCAGAGACCAGTGATTGGTTGTTAGGAGAAAGACAGTTCAGAAGTGAAACTGAAACTGATTTTTTCTTTACCGAGGATTCCAGCCTGACGACAGGGAATATTCATGAGCATGTGAATCCATGCCAGACCCATGCTGGAGAACAGTTACAGGTAAGTAACTTTTTCCTTACCACCATATTAGGGGAGGGGGCGATGGTGGATATGCTGCACGAGATGTCGCCATCCATAGGGGCTTCCTGCATTTACGGCGTGGACTTGGTTTCAGGTGTTTCTAATTTAGCACCCGTCATTTTGCATGAACTGGGTGAAAGAGTACACCGATCCCTGGATTTAAGACCAAATAATTTGCGGGAAATTGATAAAACGGGAGTTATTACTTCGCGCTTCATGCAATAATTTAAAGGAATCTTCTCCTGTCCCCTTAGATACCTGTTACTATGGAAGGAGGCAGGCAAAGGGGCAGACCCTGGATGCAGCATGGTAAACGAATGACTGACTCAGCAATCTCTCCAAATTTTATCCAGGAGTGCATCTCAATTTGAGACTGTTTTACTGTAGACTGGGGAGGGTAATGGATCTTTTAATACCCCAATGGAGCAAGTGGTGGATGCGCTTTCTTTTCCTGTTTTATCACAATTTTTAAACTCCATGGATAGGGGGTTATGATGTTTTAAATTTTTAGATGCGTGAAGTTTATTTAATTTTAAAGGACTTCAGTGCTAAAATGAACTTTTTGCAAGGTTTCATTAGAGCAGTAGGGCAAGATCATAAAGGGCAATTAAAGCCTACGGATGAGGTGTGCATGGGGGGCCTGTATGCCCACTGGTTTGACAAGTGTTTCAGGGTGCCTTGGACTCGGTTCTCCGCCATGGGGTTTGGGAATCGGCCCTAGTGACGGAGAACAAGGTCTTGGTGACATCATTGTGTGAAATCCAGTCAGTAGTATGTTGGGGGATGATATGGAAATGGATAATTAGGAACCATATCTAGATTGGGTAATGAAAAGGAGACAACACAGCAGGGCTGTTCCAATAGTAGTATGGTGGATCAATGTCACCCGAAAGGCCCTATTAATAAGGGCAGTAGTTATAAGACAAAGGAATTGAAGAATTGTAAACTGAACTCAAACCGGCAAAATATAGGCTCTCAAGTTTTTACGTAACTTGAAATTGGAGTTACTGAAGTCTAACCAATATCGGTAGCCATTATGAGTAGGAAGGAAGAGGTTGGGAAGAATGGGTGTTTGAGTGTAATCGATGAAGTAAATGAGGAAGTAATCATTGAGGGGGAAGAGTGAGCCAGCGAATCCCGTTACACTGCATCCTAAACCACAAAAAGCAAAGTGTAAGAAAAAGCATACCATCCCGACACAGGGAAAAAATGCAATCACTCCTTTTTTTTTTTATTTTTAAAACTAGTGCAAGGAGGTGATTCAATACTAAATGTGAGCAACATTTCGATATATCCAGAGTCGGACGATTTGCAGTTTAAGATGGCGAATAATTTGAGATCTGTAGGCAAGGAGCCGAAAACTGAGTCTGCTAATCCTCTGAACAGGCAAGTGTATGTCTCAGATTTGGCGGGGAGGGGGTGTTCCTTGCTGCAACCTTAGGTCCCTGTCTTTTGCCCAAAAGAGTGGTTAAATAAACCATCCAAGGTTTTTCTCTTTTTTCTGACATTGGAGGAAAAGGAAAAGGGTGGCTCTAAACTAAGTGGCCAAGCAAGTTTTGCAACAAATGGCAAGGCCATGGAGAAGGATTACATTATTTTTATTTTACTTTTTATTACATGCTGCATGCCCGTAGGCCTGAGGGCGCACACATAACAAATAGACAGAAAGCCAGAAGTCAGGGAGCTCAGAACAGGGAGGTCGGAAGACAGTGGATTACATTCTCCACAACCTGGTTTTAAGTTAAACAAGTGGGTTTTGATGGATGTCTTGAATTCTGCCAGGGACAGGGATGCTCTCGGGGAAAGTGGAAGGGAATTCCATTCTCTAGGTGCTTGGCAGTCAAAGCTGGCTCCCCCAAATTTGATCAGCTTAAAATGTGGTTGCACCAGTTTGTGATTGTCATTGGAGCACAAATTGCGCCTGGGCTGGTTGGCGGTCAAAGCATCTGTCAGTATTGAGGGGCAGTAGATGTCCAACATTTGTAGGAAAGTGACAGCAGTTTGTGTGATGCTGCATTTCACAGGTAACCAATGGAAGGCCCTTCTGGATAATGTTGCATGATCTTGTTTGGACAGACCATGAATGGCACGCACCACACCATTTTGTGTGATTTGACAGGAGTGGAGGTTGGCTTGAGATGTTCTGATAATGAGGCTATTACAGTGGTCAAGCCTGGTGTTAACCAGGGCGGTGGCTAGGAGAGATCTGTTACTGAAGGACAAATATTTGATGTTTCCACAGGAGGATCGGATGTGAGACCTGAGGCTTCATAGAGAATTCTGCATCCAGGTACACCCCCATTGTCTTTACACATCTGGCCATGGTGATCTTACTGCCCACGATGTTAAAACTCTTATGAGTTGTCCAGTTTCTTCATCCGGAGACCCGATGCAACAATGAGCAGCTCAGTTTTTTTCATGCGAGTGCCAGGGAGTTTAAAGCCATACAGGATTGGATGGCATTGTCCTCCTAGTTCAAGGCCTCAGAATCATTTACGTAGTTACCTGATAGCTAAAGGAGAACCGGGGGGGGGGGGTGTGGACGAATCATCACCAAACATGGCAATGATAGTAGTTGTCTCATTCTGAATTGTATTCCCAAGTTTGGTGAGGTTTTGTCTAGGGGGGGTTCCAAAATTGTTTTTTTTCTTCTCCATAGACATAAAGGGGGGAAAAAACTTTGCACACGCCTACAGCAGGAGCAGCGGCTTGATCTCGGAAGCATGCTTCTGTAAATTTGGTGTAAATTTGTCCAGTATTTTTTTTTTTTTTAAAACAACAAAGTAAGTTAACAAAAAAATTAGTGATATCTGTGTACGGTCCGCAGACACATTTCCCTGGTCAGTCCGCGGACAGGACACCGATTGGTTCAGCGCTTTACGTCATGTCCATGGATACCCGACGCAGTCGCTGATTGGCTGGAGGGAAGCGTGAAGGGCGTCATCATTTTGGGAAACGCCCGCCATCTTGTGTTCGCGGATTTTTGCGGACAGTGCGGCTGTGAAAGGGCCTTAAAAACATGTTTTGGGTCATTTCATGCTGGGAAGGAGGGCTGGAAAGGGTGGGGGAGTGAAAGGCAGATCATAAGGTGCATTTGTTTAAGTGCGAGACAGCACCGTTATGTTCTTGGACTTGGTGGCTGTTCGCAGACAGATCCTCAGGCAAACAGTTCCTTTAGTGATTGTAAGCAGGGTTTATTAGGGTATGGGAGTGTAGTATATGGTTTGTGTTTGTAATGTGGTAAGTGCGTAGATATTTGTGTGTATGGCTGTATTATGCTGCGGATGTTGAGGTCAGGGCCTGGAGTCTTGGGTGCATGGCTGGAGTCCATGCACCCAAGACTCCAGGCCCTGACCACAACCACTGCAGCATAATACAGCCATGTAGGCAACATTTTCATGCTGGTATAAGGATTGGAGAATTATATGTAGAGGATGTATATTTTGAAATTATAAAGAAGTGTGACATCAATAATTATATAGTTACTGTTTGTTTTGTTGAGTCTCAGCAGTTTTTTTTTCATTGTTTTACACATTTTACTTTCATTGTCTGTGATTAAAGAAAATATAGCATGTTAGGGTAGGTACTTTGTAAGGTTGTATTGCATTACATTGTAGACATTTGTATAGTTTGTCGACCCTCATAGTTAGTACTTAACTAGTCGTATGCTTTACGCTTTCAGTTCCTGTGTTTTTTAGCATAATCAATGGGTCGGTGGGGAAAAAAAAATCCATGCAGGATTTAAAAAAAAAAAAAAAAAAAGTTTCATTTTTGTTAAATTCCTTAGTTTGGTTTAGTGACAAAAAGCACTATTTATAGCAATAGTTGAGGTTATTTCCATTTTGGAATTGTTATTACTATGGTTGTAGTTAGATACCAGTTGGCGTATTCTAATTGTTTATCTTTTTGTTCTATTTAGCAGTATTTGTTTGTTTTTGGTTGTTGAAGATTTTTAAGTAATTTTGAGAATTGTGGGGGTAGTTGGATACCTGTTGGCGTATTCTGACTGTTGATAGATTGGAAGTTGTTGAGGGTTTGTTTCTAGCAGTGTGGTTCCTGGAGGTTGCTTTTGGCAGATTGATTGCTGGAAGAAATATTGAAGTACTATAGTTGCAGATAGATACCTGTTGGACGTATTCTAACAGTTTACAGTTTTGTAGTTTTTCAGGATATGTTTTCAAGCACGTTCATTTTTGATGGTACATTTACATCTTTTAGTACTGTGTGCTCCTGTTGCGTTAATCTATCTGTGGTTGGTTTCAGGACACTTTGTAGTTGCTCATAGAATGGATTTTTGTAAGTTATTCTTCTTTTGTGGATTAGGGAGTACATTTTGGTTTCAAAAATATTAAGTAGGCATTTGCAAGATTTGCTGGTAATCTTTGTTTTATAGTAATGGCCGTATTATTGCATTCAAACCATCCACATTTCTTTTTAATGTATGCAGTATAGTGACCTGCATTGGTTGTGGTGCCTTTGTGGTAGATTATGCCTACTGTTCTGAAGGTTTTCTTGCCAAGTGATACTTGCCCATGTGTGAAGCTAGTAAGCTTGCAGTTGTTTTCGGTACCATCAGCATTATAACGTAAAAGCATTATTATTACGTATTGGCTATGCGATTGCATGTGTAAAGTGGAACGATTATCAGAATTGCAAGTAGTAACATGCCATGGTTTGCATTTTGTACCAGCTGTTGAAATGGAATGGATTCACAGTTAGGTATGGATACATACACAAAGCGCTTGTAACGCTCACCTGATTCCCACGGAGGCGCTGGTCTTGGCAGGGTGGTAACTGTATCTTGAAAAGTGAAGTGCAGGACTCGATTGGCTTCCAGGGCTGGGCCTCTTCGCACTGTGTGTCTAACTGGAAGAGTAAGATGTCTGCAGGTGAAAGAATATGGGGTTAATGACCTGGGATTGTCGGGTGTCTCTCTCCCCCTCTCACTTTTCCGTGGAGCCCCAAGGTCAACGTGCTCACCTTAGATAGGTGAATGCTGGACTCTCCATCTGCGTCTGGTGCAGGGTGCCGTTACCAGTTCCTTCACTGGGTTGAAACGTAGGCCTCTTGACTTCAGAGGATTGCTAACCGTCGTTAACTGCACGAACGGGGAGTTTCCGGGCACCTTTAATGTCCTTAGTCTTTAGGTGCGTGGGCACGTTAGTATGGAATAGGGCTCTGTATAATGTTCTTTTCAAATGGTGCCTTTTGTCTTGCAGGGCTCTTGAGGCGGAAGATGGTGGTTTGAAGAGAGCCGGAGTTCGAGCCAGCGCATAGGAATGAAGTGCTTGGGAGTGCGTAAGTAAGTGCCTGTTGCCTGCTTTCGAAATGCACTCCAACTGTCTCTTTTCTTTTGCAGGTATGAGTTCGGATGCTGAAGAGACTCTGGAAAACGCCGGAGTATTTGCAGGCGCCTAATTGTGGAGGGCGCGATGGCGCGTGAGTAAATAGCCTGCCTAATGTCTCTCCTTTTCTCTTTCAGGTGCAGGAATGCAGCGTTGAAGAAAACCGGAATTCGAGGGGTGCCGGTAAGTAAATTCCCCACAGGAATAATTATGCTTTTGTCTTCACAGGCTTTTATAATGCCGGAGGAGCAGCGCGAAGAGTTGGTAACTGCCGATGGATCAGGTGAGGAAAGCGTTGCGAGTGAAGGTTGCTGTGCTAACCTGTTGTTTCTTTGTCTTTGCAGGTGCTTCTGAAGGCTGGATACAAGAAAGGTAAGCTTTTGTTCTCACAGGTTCAGGATCGGAAGAAAGAAGACTGGAACCGACACGGTGAGCGTTCTGCTGCAGATGCAGAATAACGCGAAGCACGTTGCATCAATCGGGTGTGGTTTAAATAGCCTTGGAGTGATGAGGCGTCTTCCTCCACTGCCTCGCCCAGGAAAGAAAAGAGTTCCTGTTCTAGAAGAGTTCCAGTGTTGTATCCAGGGAGTGGAGCCTGCCCCACCCAGGTAAGAAACTAGTCCCGGCTCGTAGAGGATTCCCATATGGCTGGTAAGTAAGCAGCATGGTCTGCTGCAGGTAAGTCCACCCAAGCATCTTTATACATGTTATGAGCCCGGCGCTTCCAGTGCCGGGACCAGTGATTTTGATGAGCCTGGTGCCACCGGCGCCAGGACAAGGTCCAAAAGGTCCCAATGGGGACCGGCTGGTGCCTAGGATGAAGGTTAGAGGCCTGCTTCCAAGGACGTTGGGCTGGTCCTAGCCCCTTGGAAGCAGTGATCATGACAGCGCTCATTAGGGACTTGTTCCTGCACCACATGGTTGCAGAGAGTGCATGTATGTTTCCACTTGTATGAAATTTGGAAGATTTCATTTATAGGTACGTTTTTGTTTTCTAGTACTTGCATTAAGTACATTAGAAATTCTTGTGGATCGTCTTGGGTGTTTATTGTGAATTTTACCATTCCTGCACAGTAGTCAAATTCCTCTCTTATTCCAGACACTAAGTATTAGGATTGTTTGTTGCATTTCTGTGTAGGACTAACATTTGCAAACACAACTGGTCTGCACCATTTAAGTACATGTTTTTAAGAATTGGTGGCAATTGGAACAGAATATTGATTGCTACATTTGCATAGCAATTTACAGCAGTTGTACTGGAAAACTTGAATGGACCAGGCAGTTCTGTGTCGACAGAGTCCAGGATTATTTATTACAATTTGAGGTTTTATAAAATGACAAGATGTTCACCTCACACCCTTATTAACCTCACAACATCGCCAAAATATGATTGTGTTAAGTTCAAAGAAATTGTTTTGGTTGTTTGAAAATACTGACTTTCACTAAATGTCTTTTATGTGATGTTAGGTGTAAGCAAAATGCAATTTTTGTCTTTTTTAATATTACTTTTTGAGTGTTTTGTATCCATTAAAAGATGTATATCTCAATTTTTTCAGTCGTTATCAATCAATCGACATGAAAGATGGCACTTTCTGCAACTAGACACACCTGGCAAGTGTGTTGGTGGGTAGCTGTTCTTTGTGGCATTCTTTTCTATATACATGTTTGCACTGGTCCTCTGCCACACAGCCCCCTAAAAAAGAGGACTTCTTAGCTCTAATTGCTTTGTTTACTAGTTCTGTGTCTGTGTCATTTGATGGAAATCCATGACATTTCTTTGCAGAGGTAGTTTTTGTTTCAGGAGTTGGGTATGCATTTGATTTTTCAGTATATCCTTTTGTGGTTTTAGTAGATGGAGTATGAGTTGATTTCAATTTCTTTGGTGGTACTATTGGCAGATCCTGTATAGGTTCCGATTGCTTGATTTTTCTTTTACAAAGTTTGTGTTTTTGAGGAACAGGGTACATTTTGAGATGGGGTGTGTAGAGGGCACATAGTTTATTGTTGTCTACGATACAAGGAATGTCTGCATTGACTTTACTTGCATTAAAGTTGACTAGAAATAGTCCTTCAAGTGTATGTAGGCGTGATAGTGCTACGTAACTCATGTATTCTTTAAAAACTGCTGCCAATATCAATCCATGCTTGATCTAGAGTTAGACCTTGCAATTTATGAATGGTGACTGCGTATGCTAGAGACAGTGCAAACTGTTCTGTGCGTACATACATATCTTTGAAAAGAAGGAATCTGGCTGTTAGCGTCCTATTTTTTTAACTTCTGAAAGTTTGTCGAAGTGAACATTGACAAACTGAATGCTGTTGTCACGTGTGTATGTTTGGAAGCCTACAACTGTACCCATTGGGCCATTAACTAAACCTTGTTCAACATCAAGGTTATACTTCAGCATCACTCGACAATTTAAACCCAGTGTTAATATTTTGTCTAAGCCAGCTATGTTGGAGATTTTTAAGGTATTTAGTCATGCTGTGGCTTGTTGACACATGGGTAGTGTCATACCGTGCACATCCAGTTTGCATATGGAGTTAATTTGTACAAGTGGTTGCATTTCTTTTTCAGCATAGTTTCATTGAATTATGCACAGCTTGCAAGAGTTGGCATTAAGGACATACATTTTAGATGTTTGTGTGCTAATTGTTCCATGACATCAGTAGCACATGTGTTATGGCTGTTTAGGTCATGGATGCGTCTAGTATTCAAGATAGATTGTGCTTCCTTAGATAGTACACCAATCCGAATACTTTTTAAAATGTTGGCATGGGTGAGGTCTGCAGACTGACGCATGTTTTCTGTTAGTTCTTTGTATTGGAAATGTTGCCAGAGATTTACATTTCCTATGCTGCCTAGAGTTTTACGGCACAGTTTGTGTCCTAAGGTTTTAAAAATAGGTTCTCCTTTGACTGGTGTTAATTCAAGGCACCAAAAACAATAAGATGTTTTCCACCAAAGAGTTGTTCGTAGTCTGTTTTAAGAACCTCTTGCAATCTGAGGTGCATCAAAGCCAACATTAGGTTGGAGACCATGCTCACCTCATCTATTGGGAGGATTTTCATTTCTTTTAAAACTCTGCGTAGCTTTATAGCAGCTTCTGCTGAAAGTTTGTAGTAGTCTAATTTATTTTGGTACTCTACTGGCAGAAGTAGCAATCAGTGTAAAGTGACATCACTTATGTTGTAGGCTGCTAAACCTGTGGGGGCAGTTACAACTGCTGAAAGCTTGTTGTTTGTTAATTGTTGGAGTAACTTTCTGATTTTTATTAAGAATGTTTTGCCTGAACCAGCTTGACCACTTACATAGAGCAGTATAGGTTTATGTTCTTGACGGGTACAAGTTTTACTTTTGTGCTGTATACCATGTTCAATTTCTTTTGTTACTTCTAGGAAAATGCTATGCTGCTCATTGTTTAGTTGTGATTTCATTAGAGCAAAGTCTTCTGTAGATTTCTCAAACTGATATATGGTGTTTTCTACTTCTGTCATGGCTAATTCTGCCTCATTTGCTATAGGTGGTTGTCCAAGAGGTTCTTGGCTTCCTGTTAGAGAAGGTTGACTGCTCTCAGGAGTGTCTATATTTAGTTCTTGAAATTCTTCCTCTTGTTGGCGTTCATTGTCCAACATATGTTTGTACTGTGTAAAGTTTAGGTCTGTTATGGTGCTTTCAGTTGCATTGAAAGCATCTTCATAGGAGTCATGGGTGTTTAATAAATCTACTTAATTTCTCCATGGTTTAAAAAGTTGGAGTAAGGACATGCAGTTTAGTTCTTTATGTTGAGGAGTTTTTAAAGATGGCTTCATATGATTAATGAGGTTGACTTCGGTAATTTTAACTAGGCTGCCCTCACAACCTTTCACTATGTATTTACCTTTTTTCTCATCTGGTTTAATATTTGTGTATGAGAAGTTTTGGGCTATATGGTATAGGCACATTGTTTCCAAAGCAGTACTTCTGTTTGGGTATTATGTGTCTAATTAATTGTTTTTCAGAATGTCCTGGCTGTTGGGATCGCTTTGGCTATTGTTTCTAGATCTTGGTATGATTTGAGAACTTTTTCTGGATGCAGCAGGACCAAGGCGTAGCCAGACTGTTTTCCGATTTCCCCTCTAAGGCGATGCTGGTTAAACAGTCTGCGGCTTCGTAGCAGCCACAATCTCTATGGGATAGTATTTTTTAACTGAAGCTGTACAATTTTTGTCAGTGTTTTGTCAGATGATATTTCATCCCACAGGTCTTTTAGCTCTGTTTTCTCTGCTTTAGTTGAGTAGGCTGTGATCTATCGTGCAACTGCAGTGGAATTGTCTGCAATGTACTGCACATCTATATTTGCATTCCATAGGAGGGCAATGATTGTATTGTAGTCATTGATGTTTCGTTTTTTTATGTTGTATGTGTTCTTAGGTGATTTACCTTTCACGCTGTGTCTAACTGTAGACATGAAGCTGTTCACTTGTCCTGTTGCTGAAACTAGTCTATGGAAACCAAAGCAGCATTTGGTGTAATACCCTTTGTTTTTATATTTGCGCCGAGAATATTTGCCACATTTGTGTTTTTGAAATTGCAACATTTGGGCATGTAGGTCACTCTGTGAAGTTTCTGAAGGAATTTCACATGTGACATATTTGTGAATGAAGTCCAAAACAGTGGCATTACTGTATTGACTAAATTCTGGCACATTTTTAATCCACAAAAGCATGTGGATGTGTGGTGCTCCTCTGGCTTGATATTCTTTTCTCCAAAAGGAAGTGTTCTACTTCTCCTAGGGGAGGAACTGTTTTATTACAAATGAAGTGCAACATGGCAATAAAGTGATAATGGAAGTACATTGATCTGTTTACTGGATCCAGAGAACAGAGTTCTCCTGGTGTTTTTATGTCAATACCTGCTTTGGTTTTGTTTTCTATGCGTAGGAAGTTGTGCAAGTTTTCCCATGCGTTTTCTGCACAACTTAAAGGGACAAACAATGTGGGTGGGCCAAGGTTGCGAAACATACATCGTACATATGCGTGATGTTGAAACCAGTACTCTTTTGTTCCACGCATGTTTGCCAAGAGATTTGTAATACTGGACTGTAAAACTTAATCTTTCTTTTGCACCTTTTGAAGTAGCTGCGCAGCAGAAATTATTGAAAATTGTTCCCTGTTTTTAATGTGTGTGCAACTCCGTAACACAGAGTTGCTAGTTCACTTTCAAACAGGAGGTGGAATATATATTCGACATTTTGTCTGAATCTGTGGTCTTCAGAATACATTCGTAAGGAGCGGTATTCTGATGCAATTATCTGTTTGCACCTTTCATCGTACCTTCCACCTTTTCCAGTAGGAAAAAGTAGAGGAAAGGCTTGTGCTTCTATGCTTTCTTCCCATATGCTGATTGGAGATCCTTTAGCTGGTTGCATTTGATATGTTCCCAGTACATCGTCTATGCTGTCCTTGCAGTGCAATGGGTGAATTGTATAGTAGTCTAAAATATTGGAGGCTGCAGTGTAATCTAAACGTTGAAATTGTCCAGTTTCTGAGGAATCCTGAATTATTTCGGTGGTTTCCCTCAGGTTTTCTTCAATGTTTATTTCTTTGTAGTATTCATTGTTGTCTTTAAGATAATTTAGGGCTTCTCTAGCTTTGTCTACTAGTTGTTGCCAAATTTTGTCTTTTGTAGGTACACCATTCACTAAGATAATTAAAGATTGATCTATTGAACTTTGTAATAGACTACTTTGCCTCGAATTCCTTTCAGTAATTCAGAGGGAGGCAATTTTGATATTTTTGGTTGAAGGCTTATCGCTTGAAATGGATCTACTGTTTGGATTATAATGCTCTCATACAAGTTAAGTCGATGGCGTGGTTTTGGCAGTGGGTATATTTCTAAGTTATTACTGAATGTTCGTGAAGGCATTTTGTTATAGTCTAGTTTTGTTGTGCAGTATTTGCACAGTACTGAGGGGTTGCTAATTTCATATTTGCTTTCTGCTATAAGGTAGAGATATAATTTGAACCATTGGTATTCCTCATTGTCTTCTATTTTGTGCATTTTATCTATAGTTTTGCAGCTTTTTTATAAAAAAGTTCTGCGGCAACATACACATACTTCGTTTGGTACTTCAGCAGATGTTCGCTTAAAATGTATTTCTTTTTTGTATGTCTGTATTAGAAGGTTGACATTGGGATGAGTTTTGGGATTGTTTTCTAAAGTTACTAGATTTTCAGAGAGCTCTTCATTTCCAAAATATTTGTTTTTGATGTGCTCTATTTCTTAGAGGAGTTGTTTGGCTGTACCATGTAGGAGAATGTTATTGAAATGGTCCAGTGCCAAGCAGGACTTTTTGCAAAGTACAGCTTATGAATGAGATGTCTTACACCAGAATGGTGTGTTGCTAACATTTTGATATGGTGGAAGGTGCTTTTGCAAGCAGGTTCAGAAAGGCAGGCTAATGAATGTCCTCGTAGTCCTGTGTATTTTCGCACTGGACAAGAATCCATACTTAGCAGTATTTAAATTTTTGCTTTGTCTTTGGCTTTTACGTATAGATTGAGGAACTCTTGCAAAGATTTGAAAGTTTGTTTCTGCACTTTACACATTGATGTGCATGGCCATTTGTAGACAGGGCGTAGTGGTTCAGTGGTTTGGAGAGATGATGCTAAGTTTGTTGGTGGTATTGTTGATATAAGTGTTTCTTCTTCCATAATTATATTGTCTACTTTTTCATACCGTCGACCACTGCTATGTATGGCAATTTGGTTTGTTTGCTTTTGTTTGCATGGCTCTTCATTGAAATATGGTTCTGTGCTGGTGGGGATATCACTCACCTGTGGAGATGTTTTCAAAGGTATCTCTATTGACATTGCGTTTGTTTTGAAGTAGTTGTTGTAGTTTACTAATTAATTTTGTTAGTGGTTTCATTCTGTTAAAGTTAATATAAAGATTTTCCTTTTGAGCAACATTGCACTTTCTACGGGAGCTTCCAGGATCAGTTTTCTGCGGTATGTTTTAAGGGTTGAGCGTGGCTTTTTGCCTCTTTTTAAAAGGTTCTGAAGGACTTTGTGGAATTATTTTTGTATAATACATTTTTTGGAATGTTTTCTTGAATCTATATTAACATTGGTAAGTGCAGCATTACCACTAGTGGTTGTTCAAAGCTTCTTAGAGAATTTTTTTATTCTTACATTTTGAAAGAGGAGTCAGTTTCTTTCTTATAAGTTGTTTTAGTTTGGCTTAGAGAATGTAATAGCTGTTTTGTTTGAACCTTTTGGATACATTCTGCTAGAGGAGGATGCCTATTTTGTACGATTTTAGTTTGATCTGCTCTACTTCTGCGTTGCTTTCTACCGAGTTGCTTTTTGGTAGGCATTCTTTGGTGTCTGTTGGAGAAAAAAAACTTTGGGTTTGGAGGTTGTGCATTGTATATGTGTGCACTGTGCATGAGTGTCTTAGTATGAGAGTAGGCATACATGTAGAGGTGCATGCTTGTGCAATGGCCTGTTTAGGTTGGGAGGACTGTACTTGTATCTGTATGTTACTATGCTGGTGTTCACATGATGACAGTGTGCACCTGTTGAGGTGCAATTAGTAATACTGCATGAAATAAGGTTGAGTTTATACAATTGTGTGTCTTGCAATAAAAGAACACTGAACTATCCTAGTAATAGGCAGAACAGTACAATAGTATTTAGTGTGTTTGTAGTATTTATTGAGTAAAAAGATTATTGAAAGTTGTTGGAGGGTGAGAAAAAAGGTTTAGAAAGATATATAGATTGTAGAGGATACGATATAACATTTATAACGCGCCTATACACAAGTGTTTCAAGGCGCGACGAGGCAAGGGAGGGGAACAAAGAGAGGACAGACAGCGATCCTACTAGGTCAGGTGTCATTCAGATCGCACAAGTGCGTGGGAAGGGGGCAGGGAAAGTGCAGTACATGGGAATAGATAATAATAGGTAAGTAACGGCCAGAATGTGGCGAGTGCATGGGTAAGTGCAGACATCAGGTGTTGAGGGCTGGTAGGGGGACTGTAGGGATACAGAAACAGTCCCCAAATGCGGGGGTTGCCAGGTGGCAGTGCAGGTGAGTGACGCTGGCGGGGGAGCGACCTGGGCCCGAGATCAGAGGGTGTCCAGGTAGCCAGTGCAGTACCGGGTACAGCCAGGAGGTCAGCAGAGGAGGAGTAGAAAAAGCAGAAGCAAAGAGCAACGTTTTGAGGTGCTTCTGGAACCAGCGATGGTTCTCAAGTTTAAGGGAGGCAGGGAGGCTGTTCCAGAGGGCGGCACCAGCCGAAGAAGGCGATCTACCACCAAGTCGTTGCTAGGGGTAGCGACTGACCCTGAGGGAGTTGAAGGCGGATGAGCGAAGAGCTCGTGAAGGAAGATATTTAGGAAGAGAGGGTTGAAGGTATTGAGGCGCCATAAAACAGAATGTTTTGGTCTGTAAAAATGAATTAATCTTTCTCTATATAGATGATTGCAAAAATTGTGCCTTTTGTTAGTTGTGCAAAGGATGCACTTGGTATGGTTTGCTAAGATATATGCAGTTTAATTTGTTTGGTAAAATACAAACTGGTTCCCAGTTGCATGTCCATTGTAGCAATTTGATAACATGTGTGAAGGAGGAAGTGGTTGTGAAAATTAGCAATAGAAAGAAGAAACATAGTTTGCATATTACAATGAGTGATTTTGGTGAATGCAAACTATTAAAGGAGATAGATTTGCAAGTGAGACTTGATGATCGGATGTGAGAGAAAATACAGTATGTTTTTCTGTGGGTTTTGCATGGTAAGTGCAGATTTTTTGATTTGCATTATAATAGAGTTGCAATTCTAATATACAGAAAGTGTTCATACCTGTATTTTGTGTTGATGTATGTAGGTGTAGATCAATCTGGAAGCAGAAATCTTGGAGTATTGCAGTAGTTTTTGCTGTAGGTGTTTTCCAGTGACAGAACACTTGCAGTGAGTGTTCAACAGTAGATCTAATCTGCTGAACTGTGATGATGGAGTTAGATATAGAGGTCTTGGATGTGGTTGGTGGATAGTTGGGTGACTGTTTAACCAATCAGAGTGCTGTAGAGAGTGAAGTGGAAAGGGAAGAAGGGCTGTCTCTGTGTTACTATGTCCGAGGACACGGCAGGAGTTCGCGGACAGGGCATGCCACATCCGGGTCTTCTGAGTCTGGTTGGTAGGCATGCAAATGGGACTCTGCATGTTAGGGGATTGGTGAATAAGGTTTACTGGGTGTGGTTTGTAAGGAGAGATTGTGTCAGAAGATCTGTGTGTTTAGAGGAGAGCAGATGGCTAGGACTATGGCTGTCTTTTAAGAAGCAGAGTGTTTGGATTTTGGGAGACTCGTGGATATATTGGTTGAGGTGCATGCACAGAAATATGGAGTAGCTGCAGATCTTGGATTCCATCATGTCGATGTGCAGTGGTGTGGAGTGCGTGGAATGAAGTGGCTGGATTTGTTCCCTCTTTGTGCCACTTTGGTGACACACCGTCATCCAGACATTATTATTATTAATTGTAGAGGAAATAGTTTAGGACATGGAATCTCATTGCAGTTTGCAATGAAAGAAGGACTTGAGAAAGTGATGGACATGTTTCCAAACTCCCGAGTAATCTTTTCTCGTATTGCACAAAATGTGGCTGCGCTCTTCTTCATTTGCTCCACAAATGGAGAAAGCGAGACGCAATGTCAACAAGGTTGTTAGTGCCTTTTTTGAGAGATGTTGGCATGTCCTCTTTCCACAATCAAAATATTATCTTTCGCAGCACAAACATTTTTCGCAGGGATGGAGTCCATCTGACTGATGTTGGCAATCAGATTTTTCTGCGAAATATTCAAAATGCATTACAGCCCTTTTTGGAAGTATAGAAACCATTTTTGCAGTAAGAGTTGACCAATTCAACTTTTCTGAAAACAAACACCACAAAAAGGCTTTTTTCAGAGCCACCTCTTTGACCTTGAAAAACAGTGCAATGTTTTTGATACCCTGCAGACTTCTAAAAATGCACAGGGCCCTACAGCATTTCATTGGCACTTCTATTTTTAAACTGTGAAAGGTGGCTCAGAAAATACTTTTTTTTTTTGTTTTTTGTGGCTTTGTATTTTTTTTTGGTGTTTTTTTACATGACGCACAAAGGTAAGGAGGGTCGGGAAGGGATACCAAACACGGGGATAAGAAAAGGCAGGTGGAGAGAGGAATATATAGGGTGGGCCTTACTTAGGTAGTTGGTAGTCTTTCTCATGCTCCCGGACTGCAGCCTCGAAAGCATTCCGAAATGACTTCCCCCTGCAGAGTACCGCGTCGCAGTACATACATAATAGTCACCCTTGAAAGGTAAGGGTCTACTGCATCTTGCATGGCCTCTGAGGCTTGTTCAGGGATGCGCTGCCCCACAGGATTGTCTCTTGTGGTGACATGAGTGGATTTAGAGGATGCTCTAGAGGAAATCAACCTACTAGTTCTATCGTAGGGGACAACCCTCTGAAGTGCCGCCTGGTGGAACGAGTTTAGGTGGCGCCGATTGGTAGTGGCCCCATAGCTATACAAACCTGGTTTGCCACGACTGAGCTCCATCTGGCACTTAGTGCTGCGCACCTTGTTTGCACGTGCCTTGGGTACCCCTCCAACGGTGGCAAACAACCTCCACACCCAAGCCTCACACTGGCTGGCCCTAGTAGGGATTTCCTCTACCTCATCCTAGTCTTCCTCATCATCCCTCTCTGCATCTCTACGACTGTTCCCCTCTCCAGGCCTTTGGGAAGGTGGTGATGGTGGAGGGGGTGGGGGTGGTGCTGAGGCAGAAGCAACAGCAGCAGGAGTAGCCACAGATGCCATCTCCAAAGTTCTCAGGAAACGCCAAGAAGTCGGCAATCAGCAGACAGGAAAGAGCAATCCAGCAATGTGGAGCAGTGTCTGTCCTGGAAGTCCAAATACAGGATGAGGAGCAGCTCTGGGGTGTGGCCTTTTATAGGGGTGCTGGGGTGCTGGGGGGCGCTTTGCGGACAGCCGCGCTGTCTGTGGACACTTCGAACACCAAAAAGTGCTCAAAGTTCCAAAAAGTATCCAGATCGTCAAGGACATGGTCTGGGACATGTGCAAGGGTGAAGTTTCACAGTAAAACGCGTTGGATTGCCCCAAAAATCACTTTTTGGGTGTCTGAGGGCCGGGACAGCATGGGTGCGGTCACATGATGACGTTGTGGACACGTTTGTGAATGGGATGGCTGGCCATAGGACACCTATTGCACGACATTGGTTGTACGCATGCGTGCGGGTGTTCTACGGACAGGGTATGGTTCCCTGAACTAATTAAAAGTGCGACACACGTGCAGCGGACAGTTATGGACAGGCGCGATGTTCGTAGTACCCCGAGGGTGTGCTGCGCATGCGCACATGTGTCCGCCGGACAGGGTTGAGGTCCACAAACTATTTAAAGGTGCGTCACAATTTTGAGGACATTAGGACAGGCTGTGTTCTTAGCACACACCCATTTTGGTTCATTGTGGGCAGACGAACAGGTTCTGTGTCCTACGGACACCCCAATTTTGATTGCAGACATTTTGAACAGGTATAGTGCCCTTAGGACACCCCATTCTGGTTAATTGTGGACAGGCAAACCGGTTCTGTGTCCTATGGACACCCCCATTTTGGTTGATTACGGACATTCGTGCTGTCCGCGGACTCCCCTACAAGCTTTTTTTTTTAAAAAACCACACATACAGAAACAGTATACATATAACTTTATTTAAATTATAAAAGAGAGGGGGAAGCAGAAATGGAGACATATATAGGGGAATTGGGGGTTCCTAGAGGTTGGGTGTTAGGGGAGGAACCATACCGTTTTTGGTGATAGGGAATTTTTGGGGATGGTTGAAGGGGGCAACGAGAATGGGTACAGGTGCACCTAGGGCAGTGATATTTAATTTTTTCCATGATATGGTTTTCTACAAAGTTCTTCAAAATAATGAAATTGGTCATTAATAGATCAATTTTTTTGTTCTAAATGATGTAGATGATTTTCCACAGTGTGTTTGTTCTTTTGATATGTTCTTTTACTTGTACATGATTCTCTGTTTCTTTGGTATTGCTGTTATTTTCTGTATGTACTGTTAAAGAATAAAATGTGTCAAATATATGTAGTACAATGTGTATCAATTTGTTTAATTTACAAAATGCATTGTGTACTAATAGTATGATTGCCTCAGTCATTTCATCGTGAGGAAATTGTTGTTCAAGCCAGGCCAAGGTGTTAGACATTTCTATGTAAAAAAAAGATATATATATATATATATATATATATATATATATATATATATATATTTTTTTTTACTGTATTCTATTGAACAAAGTGCTCTGCTGTAGGAATACATGTAGTGCATTTACCAATTTGTTGTTCAGTTGTGCTGTTGGAGGTCTGGAAAGTGCGCTGTTGACAGTTGGTTCAAAGTTTTCATATAAAGGAGCTGTGACGTAATTCTGGTGGAGGCATAGGTTACTTTTGTTTTTGGTATGTTCCATGATGTTTTACAGACCTTCCAGGATTTTGCGGCATGAAATGGCAAATTTTGCGGCATGAAATGGCAAATTTTACTGCACAAACCTTTATTGCGGCATTTTTGCGGGACATTTTGTATTAACTGGAGGGAGTAAGATTACCACATTGCAGGAAATAGGCAGAGTGCAAGACTACAAGAAATCCAGGGTATCATTATTATTCATCTTTTGTACTAATTTAATAGAGTCCCAGATGTCTCTGGCTTGGCAGAACAGTGTTTGATTTGGCTACGTTTTTGGTTTAATGTACATGCCTATTTAATAGTATTAACTGAATTGATCATTATCAGTTGTAATGCTGAAAATATTCCCCTTCTATGTTCTCCAATCCCCCAAACACATCTCTCACCAACACACAAACATCTCACAAACTTCCCAAACAACTTGCATTCCTGAACCTCTCACTCTGTCATACAAATACTCACGTGCTATGTCACACTGGCAAGTCACAATTTACACTGCTCAGCCCCTGCCACACTCCAAATCATACTCCCAGCTCACATCTTACACTCTACAATTCCTCCCGCAATATACAGTCCTTCATTCTTTTGTGCTGCTTCTGCATCTTGCATCCTTTCTCCCATTCTATCGCACTCTTCACTCATCCTTTTTCCCAATCTGCAGCTCACTGCCTCTTTCTGGCCAACCGCTTCCTCTCTGCTTTCTGGCTCACTGACCACACACTCCCTCTACTATCTGTACCTCTGCTCGCCCTCAGATTTTTTGGCCCACCGCATCACTGCTTCCTCTGCTCTCTTGTGCACTGCTTCCTCCTCTGACCCACTGCTCTCCCTCTGCTTTCTTGCCTATCACTTCACATCTCACCCATCACTCTCTCTCACAGTGTAACCATTTTTTAAATTTTTTTTAAATGTAGATTTTGACCCAGTTCCTCAAATAATGGTGCATTTAAAAAAAGAACAGAGGATATGCTATTTTTAGACAACCCATTTTTGTAAATGTGCCGGTCACTTTATTCTCAAAGGTGACCGGCGCATTTGCACAGGCTTGAACTGTAGCGCAAATTGTGCGCTGGCCAGCTGCCTTGAATGGTGTTCTGGGTTGTTTGATCGAAGTGTAATTATTTGCGGCGGAATTGACCGTAGTCCATTTCGCTGCGAATTGATTAGCACTTCAGCCAAACAACCCAAAAAGTACCCTTCACCACCACCCCACCCCCTCCCCTACTTAACAGCTTGGTCGCTGCTGCTTCCCCTGCAACCCTGCGGTGCCAGATCCGTCCCTCTAATGCAGGTCGGATCCGACTCCGCAGGGTCTCTTTTTTCATTATTTTCTTTTTTTTCTGTCCCCGCCTCCAATTTTGAGGAAAAAGGGCGAAACACTTCTGCAACCACCCTAGACCAGAAATACTGAACTTGGGGAGCGGGTGACACCCTCGCAACACATGTTCGGTATTTATAAAATAGGTAAAATTATAACATTCGATAGATTTTTGTCATCAAAATGGGCAGTACTTTGAATAGAATCTCTCTCCCGACAGTGTTCTGCAAGCTCCTACCGCCTTTCAAAGGGACAGGCCATCCAGGTGCCTGCCGCTGTAAAATGCGACCCACAAAATGCATTTTTATCCTGTTTGAGGAACAGAAATGAAAGCGACACAGCAGCGGTTCATACCTTAAAAGAAATGCATGACAGGGTCAGGAAAGGCCCTGTCATGCATTGGCAGCCCCACATCCCGTGCGCGTAGGGTTGCCTACAATTTCTGCATATTTAAAAGTGCATCTTGCTTGGAAATGAGGAATGCGCTTTTAAATTGACAGAAACGCCACTTAATTAGATCAAGGAGGTGAAAAAGGCCATTTGAATGGGCACGCATATAAAATGTTCCCATTCATGTGTCCCTTGTGGATTGGGCTGCACTTTTTTTGGGCCGCAAGTGAAGAGATGTGTTAGCGCAGTTCATTTCATGTGTGTAAAAAAAAAAATAAAAAAAAAAATTGAGAACCTGGCACCCTGAGTATTATGTTTTTTAAAACAGTAATTTTTACAGATTTCTTAAAAAAAAATAGATTTTTTTTAAAAATGCTGTTTTTGCACAAAAGCGGCATTTTGCGCAAAACGGCTGTTTTCGCGGCATTTTGCGGGATCACAAAATCGCTATAAGCTGGAGGGTCTGGTGTTATGTTACTGGATTGCCTGGTGTTATGTTACTGGATTGCACTGTTGGTGTGTTAAGTGCACAATTACTAGATATAGTATTTTATTTCTTTGTACATTAGCTATGTACTATTTATCTAACTTGTATAGTGTCTTAATATGACATATCCCCTGAGCATTTTGGTAGTATGCAGTTTACCCAATGTCGCGGACAGGCACACAGTCCGTGACACTAGAGCCATCAACATGGGTCAAGGGGGTTTAGAATGTTGTATGGCACATTAGTAAAAGTAAGGGTTTCTTGGTAGAAACCTATGAAATTCAGTTTAAAAAACTTTTTTAAAAGGATGTTCTAGTTCAGTTGTGCTACTAAAAACCTTTGAAATTCAGTGAAAAAACTTTGTTACAGCGGGTTTATGGTTACAAGTAAAACCAAAAACCCACAGAAATGTGCTAGTTATGGTAAGCTAGGCAACCATAACTCGCGCCACCACCGTACACTGCTAAGCTGTTGACGACCACTACTTCAACCGTCTCGACAAACTTTGACTGCGGCCTACCTAGGCCACAACGGGCCCTTCACAGTAGGGATAGTGGGGGAGGTTGTAACTTCTTTCTGTAGAGAATGCCTATTGCCCTAGTCTTCCTTCTCCATCGCCAAGCTGTCATCTTTCCACACTATGGAAAACACACCATTTAAATGTTGCCCTTCCTGTAAGAGGACGTTTCCCTGGAAGGACTCGCAGAGGGTGTGTAACCTCTGCCTCCACAGGGACCATTCCGAAAAGCATTGCAAGTTCTGCAAACGTTTCGGCCCAAGACACTAAGGGGCCAGAAGACTAAGTGCTGGGCCCATCACGCCATGCAGACCGAGGCCGCCATGGACGTGGAGGGAGCCTCCAGCTATGTTGGCGTCCTAAGTGATGCTGAGGGCGATTGGGGCATAACGGTTTCCTGTGTGTAAGCCCCCGACTCACAACAGGCAGGCCGATGGTTCTGCTACAGAGATGACACACGGTGGCTCAAGCACCCCCATGCCACACCCCTCCCCGCCCCCCCATGGCCGACATTCGACTGATAAGCCACACGCGGTGTCGACGGGAAGCCCCGAAAAGTCCCTATCCTCTGGGTCATCGCGATCACATTCGCCACATGACAGACGTCTAAATCAGTTTCCGACACCACGAGCAAAACAGACAAATCCTCGGGGGACCGGGGAACGTGCATCAAAAGACGTTTCGACGGCTCTTTCCAATAATTGCAAGTTGAGAGAACGCTTTAAAAAAGAAAAAATAAAACATGCCCCAGACACTATCCTCAAGTCCAAAACGTAGAAGCACACTAAATCTTCGATACCCCTACCCTATAAATCCCCTATTTTGAAGGATAAGGAACACTCTGCCCGTAGTGACACCCTTCCAGGGCAATGGTCCACAAACAATCCTCTACATCAGAGGCTTACTCTACACCTGTTCCCATAGGTTTTTCGAGCTCCACCCAATGGACCTCTGAGCAATTTGGTAGAGTAATGAGGAGAATGTCAAGCTTTGGCGAGATTTATTATTTTTTTTAATATCAACACCCTGATCAACTATCCAGCCTCCAAGGGCCCTCTCAATGGGAGGCATCTAAAAACTAGCCTGCCGCTGAAAGGCTTCACCTGGACACTACCCAGCCTAGTACCTCACAAAACATACCTTATGATTTATACTACATTGATAGTTGGACCCTGATTCAATAGTTGACACAGACCAATATTACGATGAAGTCTACATTATTCAATCTCCGGCCACCATGACCAACCCGTGGCTGACTCCCCGGTGGATAATCAGCTGCAGTATAACAAGCTCCTCTTAAAAGCTGCTGAACATTTTAAAATAGATACCCAAGAAGCACAAGTCGACAAGGACTTTGTAGAGGACATCCTTGGGGGTAAGAGGTCTGCAGCTCAGTTTGATACCACTCCTGCAGTCCATCCAGAAGCGCATTCAGCCTTCTTTACTTGCCCCCAACCTTACCAGGACAGTTAACCCCTTTATTGAAAAGATGTTCAGACCGGCCTCCTCTGACCCATTGTACATCAGGGGTCAATTAAACCCTGACTCTCGTCGTGACTACCACAAGAAAGAGAGCGGGCATGCCCTTAGCCTCTGCTGAAGCCCCTCCTGGCAAGGAGAGCAAGAAAATATATACATTGTGTAGGAAAGTAGCTTCCTCAGATGCATACCAAGTAAGGATAGCCAATAACACCACGCTCTTGGCAAGTTATAATTGCCACAAATGGGACGAGATCTCACAACAAATCGACTCTGTCCCAGAGCCCATTAAGACAGCTTTTAAAAATAGTGGCTGAGGGTAAGCAGGTGGCAAATTGCACCCTGAAGAATAATCTGAACGCAGCGGATAATGCAGGCCGTATAGTAGCTGAGGGTAGCTTCATTAAGCGCCACGCATGGCTACGTCAATCTAGCTTTAAACTGTAAACCCAAGGCACCCTGCTAAATATGCCCCTCAAACCGAATGCCCTGTTTGGGAAAGCAGTTGAGGACGCACTGAAAAGTGCTAAAGAGGAGTACGACCTCACAAATACACCTTTTGTGCACAGGCGCATTTACTACACGCTGATTCTGAGGACAAAACTCCCAGCGGTCTTCGAACTATAACCAGGGCTGACGGGCTTCTTCTTGGGGTTCCTCGCAGATGCAATCCTCCTAGCAACATTTTCAAAGAGGGCACAAAAGGTTGAGGAGTAAAGGCAGATCCTCCTCCACAAGGGGCTCCACCCCACCAAAGCAATGACCACCCGCTCCAGGTCCCCTCCCATGCTTCTCCAGTAGGAGGTTGCGTTTGTCACTTTACTCACGCATGGGAGGGGATCACATCAGACAAGTGAGTACTTACCATTGTAGCAGGAGGCTATTGAATTGAACTCATACAAACACCACCCAACCAACCACCCGCCAAGACAAAGACCAACAACGCAGGAGAAACAGCGGATTCTGCTAGAAGAGGTCAAAGCACTAGTAGAAAAGGACCCCATAGAGATCGTCCCGGCAAATCAGGTAAACAAGGCTATCTATTCAATGTACTTCCTTGTGCCAAAGAAAGACCTTACAATGCGCCCTGTCCTAGACCTGCGCCCTGCAAACGCATATGTCAAGCTGCAAAGGTTTTGCAGGACAATGCAACAAGAGGTAATCCCACTGCTAAAACAAAGGGACTACATGACAACATTGGACATGAAAGAGGTATACTTTCATATTTCAATGTTCCCAGCGCATAGAAAATTCCTGCGCTTTGAGATAGCAAATCAACACTACCGATTCAAGATGCTACCCTTCGGAAAGGGCCACTCCCCCCCCCCCCCCCCACCCCCCCCTCTTGACAGAATCCCACCAACTTTGCAAACTCATCCAGGATCAGGTCAGGAATATAATTGCAAAAGTACATGCAGTTCCATTAGTGGCACCAAAGTTATAAGCCATCAAAGAACTGCTTTTCAACAAACCAGTAATGCAGAGGTGTCCGCGAACTTTCACAGGACTGTTTGCGAACATCCAGACTGTTCGGACTTTTGCGGGGAAAAACACCAGTTTTTTTGCTTCTTGCAGCCATATTCCATCCCATCCTCATCACCCCTCACCTCCCCAGAGATTATTTTGATAAGTTTGACAAGTGCAATGTTGTGTTTAATATGTTTTTACTGCGATGTCCGCGGACAACGGCCAATGTCCACGAATCCAAGATGGCAGGCGTTTCCAAAAATCTGACGCACCTCACGCTTCATGCCAACCAATCAGCCAACACGTTGTGTGTCTGCGAACATGACGAAAGTCAATTAGCCAATCGTTGTCCTGTCCGCGGAGCGAACAGGGAAGTGTGTCTGCGGAGTTGTTGCCTTACGTTTTGGTTGTTTAAAAAAAAAGATACTGGACGAATTTACACCAAATTAACAAAAGCAAGCTTTTGGGACCAAGCCGCCGCGCCTGTCGCAAGTTTGGTGAAAATCCGTCCAGCGGTTTGGGCTGTAGGCATGACCAAAGTTTTGTGGGCCATATACTTTTTATGCAAAGTTTGGTGAGGATTCGTCCAGGGGAGCGAAGTTATAAGCCGCCCAAAAAATGCTCTTCCTATGGGTTTAGCAACTTAACCATAACTACATGGCCGCTACCGCCGGCCATGTAAAAAAAATAAAATATATATGCTTAGATTACATGCTATGCATAGACTAGCGAGCAGTATCAGGAGAAGGAGGTGGGTTGTGAGAAGTTACAGTAGCAAATAGATGTTTTAGCACCGCTTATCCCACCTGTGAATCTGCTCTATAATGTGTGTTAATGCAGTAATGCTGTGTAAAGGTATGTATGGAACTCAGTGTAGCTGCTTTGCAAATGGCGTCTAGAGGGACGTTTGCAATAAAACCCAAGGTAGCCATGCTCCTCGGTAGAGTGAGTTCTTGGTGTGAAAGACAGAGTTTTCTTTGATAGGGAGTACCAGAGCTGTATGCATTTCACTATCAATCTGGAGATGGTGTTTTTTTTTTTACGTGATAATCTTCCCTGCCTGGTACGAGAGACAAACAGTTGATCTGTTTTTCTTAACATTTTTTTCTTGTTTGCATAGTACAAAACTGCCCTCCTTGCATCCAGTGTATGGAGGTTTTTCTCAGCAGAGTTTGAAGGATTTTGAAAGAAAGCGGGTAGTTCAATTAATTGGTTAACATGGAACTTGGATATGAACTTAGGTGAACTCCTAGGGTGTGTTCTTAGTACCAACTCATCTTTGTGGAGAACAAAGAAAGGATCTTGCACTGACAAAGCTTGTAGCTCACTAAACTTTCTTATGGAGGTGATGGCTACCAGAAAAGATGTTTTGTATGTTAGGTATTTAAGATTGGATTTGTACATAGACTCGAAGGGAGGACCTATGAGCTTTGAGAATACCACATTGAGATCCCAACCGAGAGGCGGGTTCGAAATGGGGGGTGGGGGTACCCCCTCCATGAAAGCCTTGACAAATTTCCTACCAGGACACCTTGTTTTGTGAAGTGGTGTACGCAGACAGAGCCGCTAGGTGAACCTTGATGGAGTTAAATACTAGGCCAGAGTCTAAAAGTGTAGCATGTAGTGAAGAACGTGTTGAGGAGTACATGCAACAGGGCTTACATACTTTGATTGGCACCATATTACAAATAGTTTCCATTTGTTGAAGTAGCAATGCCTGGTGTTAAGTTTGTGTGCCTTCTTGAGGATTTCCATACACATTTGGGGTAACTTTAAATGTCCAAACTCTATGACTTCAGGAGCCAAGCTGCCAAGTCCATAGACTGAGGATGTGGGTGGAATGTTGTCCGCCTGTGCTGGGAGAGCATGTTGTGGGGGCATGGGAGCTTGCTTGTTACGCACATCGGCAGTTTGATCAGATGTGGAAACCAAGATCATATCGCCCACATAGAAGCAACCAGGATTAGAGTTGCTTGTTCCTGTGCATCTTGTGCAATATCCTGCTCGGGAGCGGTGTCGGTGGAAAAGCGTAAGCAAATTTCCCTGACCAGCTCATTCAGAGGGCATTACCCTTGGATCTGGGTTGGGGAACCTGGTTGTGAAGTCTGGGCAGTGTGCGTTTATGCTTGTGGCGAACAAGTCTAAAGGAGAATAACCCCAGAAGGAGAAGACATTGTCTAGAATTCCTCTGAGTTGCCACTCATGTTCCTTGGGTAGAGGATCTCCGCTTAGAGAGTCTGCTAGGGAATGGAGTTCCACTGGAACGTGTTGAGACACTAGGAACATGTTCTGCTTGAGTGGGCACTTCCACATTTTCTGGGATAGCCTGGACAGACTTGGAGAGTGGGTGTGCCTCCCTGCTTGTTTATGTAGAACATGGCAGTGGTGAAGTCTGTGACGACTTGCACCGTTTGGCCCGTTGGATGCAGTTGGAAAGCTTGCAGGGCTTTGGGTACTGCTAGTAGTTCTAGAAGGCTGATGTGGTGTTGGGCTGTGATGTCTGTTGTAATTACCGCTTGTACTGGAGGATTGTGAAAGGGTTTCCCTTTTAACAGATTTTCCTTTGACCACCAGCAAAGTGCTTCTACTAGGGTTAGCGAAAACAACCACTAGATCATCGCACTGACTGCTTGCCTGAGGCCACTGTTTCGCTAAGCACTCCTGCATCGAGCGCATGTGCAACTATGCGTGTGGAACCAGATAAATGCATGAAGCCATCATCCCGAGCAGGTGTGTTGCATTGCGTATGGTTATTTGTCAAACGTCCAGCTAATGAGGTATTTGCAGCAGTATGTTTTGAACTCTTTCATTTGAGTGGAAGACTAGCCCCTCTTCGGTCTTCATGATAGCTCCTAGGAACTGTTTGGTTTGGCTTGGAACAAGGATGAATTTTTTCTCGTTGATTGAGAACCCCAATTGGAACAGAAGGTTGATTATTCTCTGGGTATTTTGCTTGCAAATTTGGGGGGAATCCCCCGTTTTCAGCCAGTCATCCAGATAAGGGTACACTGGGATTGTGTGCCTAAGTGCACCGCCACTACCGCCAATACCTTAATGAATACCCTTGGAGTGGGCAAAATTAGAGGGGGGGGTCCCAAAATAATGTAAAGGCTTAGAAATGAGGTGCCATTTGACGAATATACAATTGATTTGGCAAACTGATAATACAAATAGATATAAATGTTTTAGCAAAGTTTGATGGGATTTTGTCAAGAGGGGGCAAAATTAGAGGGCAGGTCCCAAAATAATGTAAAGGCTTAGAAATGAGGTGCCATTCGACTAATCTACACTTAATTTGGCAAACTGGTAATAGATCTCGATATACATTTTTTGCGAAGTTCGGTAGGATTTTGTCAAGAGGGGGCAGAATTAGAGGTGGGGTCCCAAAATATTGTAAAGGCTTATAAATGTGGTGACATTTGACAAATCTACACAAAGGTTTGCAAAAAGATTATAGATCTAGATAGAAATGTTCTCGTAAAGTCTGAATGCATTTTGTCAAGTGGGGGCTAGGTTATATGACGATTGTATGTGCATCATTTGACACTTTTGAAAAAATAAAACATGGGTGGATTTCCAGCAAACTTGTGTAAGGGGCATTGAGAAGGACCTGAAAGCATGGTTTTGCAAATGTGCCCGTGTTTTATTTTTTGGCAAGTGTCATAATGTAGGTACAAAAAATAGTGATATATCTTTAGTGACTGAGGTGTAGCCCTGTGGCCGTGGGCAGTGACCAGATTGTCCGGGTCATGGAATAAGGTCATGATCCGGACAATCTGGCTACTGGCTATGACCACGAGGGACAAAACATGGGGTGAAAGTGGGCCATGTGTACCTGGGACTGGCTTTGTGGTAGTTATTCGAAATTGGGATAGATTTGAAAAAGAAGAAAAATGTGCTTGTGGTAATATGGTCAGAGTTCTTTTTGCCTTCTGCAGGCTGCCATGGAAAGCAAAGGGGGGCCCTGTATGGAACCCCACCTTCCCTTTCCATGGTAGCCATCTTGGAAAAGGATTTTGCTTCCTACACCGGGACGTACAATTTTTTTTTTTTAGCACCCTGGGTTCCCACTTTGGGAACCGAGGGTGCTAATGGCCTTTATCCCCCATAAAAGGGGCTAGAATGGGGAGATAATGGTCCAGAGACCTTGTTATCCACCCTCGCTTCGCTTGGGCTGATAACTTGGGCTGCCAGGCTGGTGTCTACCGTTCCATCCCTGGAACGGAGGATAAATGCCTCCATATTGCCATTAGCATAAAACAAAATGCAAATGGAAATGTTGGAAAATCTTATTGAGTCTATGTACTTTACTGAGAAATATAAAGTAGATGGAATCTATACGTTTTTTTTAGTTCTATTTTTTACTGGGAAAGGTGGTTCCTAAAGGAACATTTCTTTTATTGCTTTTGGATGCACTTTTTTTTGGCAGGAGTGCTTAGAACGAAACGTGGGGAGGAAAATGATGGAAGAGGCACCAAACACTAATATAGAGGGTCAGGTGGACAGGGGAAAATGTGGCGCGTGTTTTATGGCATTGGCTGATTCCATTTTAAGATAAATAGCAGTTTTGCTAAAAGTATGTACTGTGTACTAGATTCTTAATGGATGAGTAGGAATAGGTGTTGGAGCAGTGCAAGGGAAATTTTGAAGTTGAAAGTTCCTAGATTAGTAGAAAATGCAGTTCCGGACTGTCCGCGAAGCACGGACGGGTTATCGGAGACGCCATCATGCCGCGCGCCAGCATATGGTCATTTGGCACTGTCCGGAAGGTCTGCAATGAAGTCAGATGTTCGTAGACGTTATGGTTAAATTGCACTAATAAAAACCTATGAAAAAGGTTTTAAAGGGACGTTTTGGTTAAGTTGCGCTACTAAAAACCTATCGAATTCAGTGAAAAAACTGTTTGTCGTGCCACCACTGTGCACTGCTAAGAATAACACCCATGACATCAGATATGAGTGATGACATCACGGATGACATCATGTCTAGCCCCTTCTTTTTTTGTTCACTGACATATCTAGGCCAGGTGAGTTTATTCACTGACAGTCAAAAGCTTAAAATTCAAAAGGTATTTGTAGACGTTGTTATTCTCACATGTTCTTAAAGTACTTTCCTAAGAATTCAATCTCATATTATGATGCACATACATAGGGGAAGAAGCAGGCCTGAAACACAGCAATCATTTCTATGCGTAAAGATAATCTTTGTGGTTATACACAGTGGCTCATGATACTGCCTCTTGTTTACTTACTTTACGCTTCTTGTATAAGCCCCATATTTGTATACATTGTGGTCTCTTAATGTTTTGTGTCTAGTAGTACAAACATGCAGTAAGTGATGCATTATTACCTACTTAGTTTGTTTCACAGTATACAAAAGTGTGATACAGAAGCATTCACCGTTTTACTATCCAACATGGGAAAATTAGAAATATTACATCTCTGTGCTGTATGCTGCAGCCAATGCCTATGTTTCTGTATGAGTAGGTTCCTGTTCTAGAAACAGCACTGCAATGGAATGTTCTTTGGAGCAATAAATTGCATAATCAAGTATGTAGTTCATCACATATCTCTAAATGACCCCTTGACACTTTTTTGCCAACATAACATTCACAACCCCTTGTAGCGACTTCCTATGAAAATAAAATGCACATGTGATGTCATCAATCCTATCTGTGATGTCATCTTTGATGTCATGGGTGTTCTTAGCAGTGCACGGTGGTGGCGCGAGTTATGGTTGCTTAGCTTACCATAACTGGCGAACTTCAGGGGTTTTTCGGTTTTACTTGTAACCATAACGTCCCTTTAACAAAGTTGTTTCATTGAATATATATTTCTGATGTTTGTTAATCTGTTTAGCATCACATGCTGTGCATAATCCGACATCCAGTGGTCACTGCGGAGTATTGCATCTTGTTTTTCGAAAGTCGAAAAGGGGACGTCGACATAGGCGTGTCTGTAATACTATCCCTATAGTGACGCGTAGAGTACCCAAAATCCCTCACGCGTCGAGGTCCCTCTGATTTTCTTTTTTTTTTTTTTCGCCCAGAATACTGGTCGCCTTATGCAGAGCTCGTAAGAGACATTGCCATTTACCATTTATTCGACCCTTGGTTGATTTGTCAGTTATTGTTTAATTAAACCACCTCCAGCCCTCTTTCGACGGCCATTCTACTTCCCCGCCGAGTGAAGATCTTCGACAGCGGTGGTTTTCAACGGAGGTGATCCTTTCGGCGCTGCCGAACACGTGGCCGGCCTCGCCGGCCTACACAGTAGGGAGAGTGGGGGTTGGTGTGGACATTTCTGTTTCTAATCTAGGATGCCTTTCCTTTTCTCCCCCATTCCTTCCGGGTCGTTATCACTGATTACATCCTCAGCTATGGAGAGGACTCCTTTTAGATTTTGCCCACGTAACAGCAAATTATCGTGGAAGGACAAGCATAAACGGTGTAACTGCTGCTTACCCCTCGACCACACCGAGGCTGGGTGTGCGACCTGTAAACTCCTTCGTCCAAAAACTTTGAAGGAACGCAGGGTCAAGAGGTGGGCAGCCTATGCCATGTCGAAGGCTGATTCTTCACCTGCGGCCGCCGCCGAGTGTGACGAGGGGGATAGTGATAACGCTACCTCCGTAACGGAGGTTGTTGACCTCTCAATGGAGCGCTCCCGCTCCATTGCGTCTGTCCCCAGCCTCAAACCTCGGCTCCGGCCCTACTTATGGGGATGTACACCCTGGCGACGCTGACGCACATGGAAAACTCACTAAACACACAACCCACGGCCATTCATCGAGTAAATCGAAGAAGGCCCCAGCTCCAACGGAGATGCCGAATCAACCGGCAGCCTCCACCGACCGTAAGGGTCATCAGCCCTCCCCGCAGCCGCATACACGCCGAGCGACTGGGCTGTCTTCAACTAAGGGCGCTACCACCAAAACGTCAGTCGAAACGCCTCGTAAGAGAGCGTCGGTTGACGGTAAGGTTCCGGCTCCGCCGAAAACTATTCCCGACCAGCCCTCGACACACAAACTAGTCGTGGAGAGCATAGCTAGAATAGTCTCCAAAGACACGCAGAAACGGCTGGTGAAGGAGTCACCTAAGCACGCTCGGGTCAGAGACGCCGAAATCTACAGAGGGTATGCCGGAACCCCCCCCCCACGTCGAAGGGAAAACCCAGAGATACTTCCCCAGTGTCGAGCCCACGAGAAGGGTTCTCAGAGGGCGACGGGGGTATATCCTCCACGCTATGGGAGAGATCTCGACGCCTGGAGGCGGAGGAGCAACCCTTTCTACCACTAGACCGTTCAGGGTTATCCCAGTGGAATAGGGAAAGATTTGAATTGTGTATGGACAGGCTGGATAGGTTTGTGTCCACCTCTGAACAGACTACACCTAAAAGGCCCAGGGAGGTGCTCCCTGAAAACCGTAGGGCCAAATTCCCAAGACTTTCTGACCCACTTGAAGAAATTGATACATGACCTCACTGAAGAGGATCCACGTTTTCAGGAAGAGGAAGAATTCCTAAATGCTGAGGATCTACAAGACCTTGTAGGGGACTTCGAGGAAGGCCCAGACTTATGTGAACCACAGCCCTGGCAGTCACCAGGGGCGTCAACAGACCCTGATGTTTTAGATCTGCCCTCTCCTCAGACCACACCGTTCAGAGACCCTTCTCTTGAAGATGATCAACCCACTTTCAATGCAATGCTACGCAAGGCGGCAGCACATTTTCAAATTGAGACAAGGGAAACTACCCCAGAACTAGATTTTGTTGAGAAAATAATTAAGGAAAAGCCGCCTGCTAGCCAAGCCATACCCCTTCTCGCCTCAATCAAGAGATGCCTCGTTCCCTCTTTATCTACACCTGCATTGGAGAGAGGGGTCAATCCGAGAATTGAAAAGCTTTTTAACCCCTCACCTTCTGATCCCTTATATATTAGGGGTCATTCCATACCTGATTCCCTGGTAGTAACCACCACGAGGAAAAGGGCAGGGTTTTCTGCGATCTACTAGCGAAGCACCCCCGGACAAAGAAGGGAAGAAGCTTTATGCCTTAGGGAAGAGGATTACATCCTCGGCAGCTTTTGCCACGTGTATTGCCAACAATACAACTTTGTTGGCTAGCTATGCCGATGCCCAATGGGGAGTGTTGCGCGAAGGCCTACAAGAAGCCCCTGAGCCCTTGCAAACTCGCCTATTGGCGACTGTGACAGAAGGTACTCGGGTAAATCAAAGCATCATCAAGAACACCTTAGATGCTGTGGACACGGCTGGCCGGTCACTAGTCCAGAAACCTGGGTTTCAAACCAGAAACGCAGGCGTCCCTTATCAAAAAAACCCTTGAAGACTCAAACTTGTTTGGCAAGGCTGTTGATGACGCACTGGAAACAGCTAAGAAGGAACACGAAACACTTAAAACCCTGGACCAAATCACAAGACCTCCTAATAAGCGAGGTTATGGCAACAGACGCTTTTTTCGTGGCCAACGACAAAATCAACAACAATACACCTCAGCCTACAACTGGTCCTCCCCTCGGGGAACCAGTGGACAGTATGCTCAAAGAGGACAACGCCGTGGCAAGGGAAGAGGTTGGGGGCCCCACTCCCAGAGGCTCCCGCCAACAAATGACCCGAAAGTTCGGGTGCCTTCCCATGCATCTCTGGCCGGGGCCGGTTAACATCATTCCTGCAAGCATGGGAGGGAATTACCACAGACCGTTGGGTACTGTCAACAATAGCCCACGGTTACTGCATCGAATTCAGTCAGTCCCCAACATTCAGACCCCCAAGGGGAAGGCGCCTATCACCAGAACACCTCTCCATCCTTCTTCAGGAAGTCGAACTGCTGCTGGAAAAAGGAGCCATAGAGGTCGTGCCTCTATCGCAGGTAAAGGAGGGTATTTATTCAGTGTACTTCCTTGTACCCAAAAAGGATTTAACCATGCGCCCTGTATTAGATCTGCGCCCAGCGAACAAATTCGTAAAACCTCAGAAATTTTGTATGTTGACTTTGCAGGAGGTAATCCCTCTGCTCACACAGGGGGACTACATGGCAACACTGGACATGAAAGATGCATACTTTCATATTTCAATGTTGCCAGCGCACAGGAAATACCTCAGATTCATGATAGGAGGCAAACACCATCAGTTCAAAGTGCTACCATTTGGCATAGCCTCAGCCCCAAAGGTATTCACCAAGGTAGTGGCAGTGGCACACCTGCGCAGGTTGTCCATTCCGGTCTACCCCTACCTCGACGACTGGCTCATAACGGGGATTCTTACGAAACGTGCTTCTCAAATACCCAAAAGACCTTTTGTTCCACCTGGGCTTCTACATCGAGAAGAAGTCCAGTCTAGACCCCAGCCAAGACGAGCAATTCCTAGGGGCTCTAATTCAAACAAAGGACGGCCTCTTCTTCCCCTCCAAGAGGGTCCAAAACATGCTGTTTCAGATCCCTCAATATGTAGCCGGTCGAGAGGAGACGGTACGCAAAGCCATGCGATTGCTAGGAATGATGGCGTCATGCATTTATTTGGTACCTCACGTGCGCCTGCGCATGCGCCCAATGCAAGAGTGGCTCAACAGCCAGTGGTGCGAGGCCAGCGGCCAATGGGACGATCTAGTGGTGGTCTCGTAGGGCTTGGTTCTGTCGCTGCGATGGTGGTCGAAGAAAAACCTTGTGTTGGGGAAACCATTTGCCACCCCCGCAGTGGAAGCCAGTCTTACCACAGACTCATCCCTGACAGGATGGGGGGGCTCACCTATCCCATCAGACTGCACACAGAGTTTGGACTCCGAGTGTGGCGTACAAACACACAAACTTGCTGGAACTGTGGCGGTCTTCAAAGCACTGAAGGCTTTCCAGACACACCTACAAGGGAAACAGTGCTGATCCTCAGACAGCTCCACGGCCATGTACTACCTGAGCAAGCAAGGGGGCACTCCCTCTCCAGGACTGTCCAAGCTGTCCCAGAACATCTGGAATTGGGCTCTCGGACACATGTTCCTGTTATCTCAACATGTACCAGGGGAACTCAATCTTCTGGCAGACGGACTCAGCAGAGACTTCCCTCTGCCCGCAGAGTACGAATGGCGACTACACGAAGACATCGTCTCCAACATTTTCGCAGAATGGGGCTTCCCAGAGATCGACCTGTTCGCAACTCTGGAGAATACCCATTGCCAAGATTACGCCTCCAGGTACCACCAGAACCGCTCAAAGGGGAACGGTCTCTGGATAACATGGTCAGGGAAATTTGTGTACGCTTTTCCACCAACTCCCCTTCTCAACAAGATAGTGCACAAGATGCACCAGGAACCAGTTACCATGATACTCGTGGCCCCCATGTGGGCCCGCCAACCCTGGTTCGCTCATCTGATGGAGATGTTACTGTCTCCTCCTTTACAAAACACTATTGTCTAGATGCCCATTCTAGATCTGATTCCCAGGTGGGACAAGCAGTACTAAGACATCCTTTCTCTACTGTTCCTTCCCTCCAACTCCGGGTACTGCTCGCTAGTCTATGCACAGCATGTGATTCTAAGCAGATTAGCAAACATCAAAAGGCATGCATTATTTACCGTAAAAGCATTTCTGATGGTTGTATTTGCTTAGATTCACATGCGCCCGCCCTTCCTTCCCGCTCGGATGAAAGGAACATAGACGTCTTATTACTTCTCTCTTTTCTGTACTCACTCACGTTGGTCATAAGGCTCCCTCATGGCAGAAAAAATAGTGGGACCTCGACGCGTGAGGTGAGGGATTTTGGGTACACTACACGTCACTATAGGGATAGTATTACAGACACGCCTATGTCGACGTCCCGTTTTCGACTTTTCGAAAAACAAGATGCAATACTCCGCAGTGACCGCTGGATGTCGGACTATGCACAGCATGTGAATCTAAGCAGATACAACCATCAGAAATGCTTTTACGGTAAGTAATGCATGTCATATCTATATTTTTCAGAGGCTTGTGGAATCTGCTTGGATCACATGCTGTGCATAGCCCGGCATCTAGTGGAAAGTGCTGAGTATTACAGTTTCTGTTTTCGAAACTCAAAGGGACGTCGACAGGGCGTGCCAGTAATACTATCCCTAGTGTGACGTCCATTGTACCCATGATCCCTCACGCGTCTGGGTCCACAGATAGTTTTTGTCCGCCATGCTAGACAGACGCGTATAGCGGACTTCCTTTCGGCAAATTAGCCATTGACTTTGTGAAATTAAGATGGTTTTCCTTTCTATACTTTCTTCGACTGAGTTATACCACGCTGAAGAATCAGAAAGAAGACTACCGTTGAAAATCATTGCGACGGACCGAACGGCCTTGGAAGGCTGCCCCGGGCCTCGGTGCCCAGACAGTAGGGCGAGAGGGGGGAGGCCATTGTTAGGCCATTTGTAGAATGCATATTCTCCCCCTTTCTACACTTTGTTCACCCAGCTGCCATCACCCTAACCCAGTATTATGGAGAACACCCCATTTAAGTTTTGCCCTAAGTGCAACCGTAAATTCCCCTGGGTAGACAAACCTCTCATGTGCAACTTGTCTCCAGAGAGATCACGTCGAAACATCTGAGCCCGTAGGCTCTTCAAGCCTAAGACGTTGAAAGACCATTCCACTAAGCGCTGGGCCCACCACAGCAGGCAACTCGAGGCCATGGAAGTGGAGGGAGCTTTCAGCGATGGCAGCGACGCCGCACTTTTGAACGGCGAGGGCACCGGAGTAGCGGTCGCTACCCAAGCGCAAGCCCCCGACCCCGTAGGACAGGCCGGCGGCCATGTTGTGGGGACTACTCGCCGCATGTCAGAACTAAGGCGTCGAAGGACGGTAAAACGTCAAGACTGCAAGAGTGCCTCACGAAAAACGACATCCGAGGCTCATTCGTCCGCAGAAGAAACCTCGGCCCCCACAAACGAAATTCGACGTTCTTTAGCTAGTAAGAAGTCAGGCCCCAAGAAGTCAGTTTGACTCTCCTCTGGGATCCAGGGTGGGGACAAACACCATAAGACACATAAAACCTCCCATACAGAAAGCATATCCAAGTGGAAACCTAAAGACCCTAGGCCTAAGCTTATCCCACCCACTAATAAAGACATGGACCTTCCCGACTCTGAGCCCGAAATTGTCTTTCCAAGCTTGAAAAATTGGTCTGCCGAGGACATCGACAGGGTTCTGCGTAGGATGTCCTTCATTGGGAACTTCTTCGAAAAACACCTCAGTCCCTTCGAGCTCACGACCCCCTGTGTCTCAACCTCCTTCTAAGAGGGTTCGTACTGACGTCCCAATTCAGGGCAGAGGTCTACATCTGTATGACCCTGAAGTCAGTCCAGAAGGAGAACAGGACGAGGTTTCGTTTATTGATGCATCTGATCCTCAACTTATGGATGACGACTTAGACGAATTCTATGAGGGGGACGATGAAGACCCAGGCCAGGAGGCCAACATATACTCCTTAATCAGGATCCTCCAGTAGTAGACTCCCTCATAGATAACCAACCTTTACTCAGTGAAGTTCTAACTAAAGCGGCAGAACACTTCCGCATAGATACCCAGGAGGTCGTAGAAGACCGAGACTTCGCTGAGCAATTGTTGGGAGATAAAAGAACAGTGGGCCAATTCATTCCAATATTAAAGTCTGTACAATGCAGAATCCAACCTTCTTTGGAAGCACCCAACCTCACACGGGCTGATAATCCGCGTGTTTTAATTTTTTTTAGACCTGCACCTTCCGACCCTCTTTACATAAGAGGCCAGTTAAGACCAGACGCCCTGGTGGTTACCACCACACGGAAAAGAGCAGGCACTCCCCTTGCTTCCTCCGAGGCTCTTCTGGACAAGGAGAGCAAAAAGATTTACGCAATGGGCAGGAAAGTAGCCTATTCGGCAGCCTACCAGACTCGTATCGCTAATGATGCTACACTTCTGGTAAGTTTCAACTGCCACACGTGGGATGAGGTTTCAGTATTACTTTCTTCGGCACCTGAGCCACTTAAGTCCCAATCAGCCTAGGTGGCAGCAGATGGTAGAGCAGTGTCTACTTGTCTTCTAAAGTAAAATTTTAATGCAGCAGACAATGCGGGTAGAATCATCGCTAAGGGCTATACCATCAAAAGACACGCATGGCTTCGCCAGTCTGGCTTCAGGCCGGAAACACAGGCCACCTTAATCAATATGCCGGTAGAAAAAGATGTGCTCTTTGGCAAGGCGGTAGAAGACGCACTAAAAACTGCTAAAGACGAATATGAAACACTCAAGTCTTTAGGCCAGCTCACAAAGAAACCCACGGGGCAGAGGGGCAACGGCAATTTTCGCCGCTTTCGGGGCCAGAACTCCCAGAGGGGATCCGGATACAGCCAGGGACAGGGTTCCTATAACACCAACCAGGGACAGTCCTTTCAGGGCTACCCAAGAGGACAAAGAAGAGGTCGTGGTACTCTGGGCAGAGGCCAGGCTCGAGGTGGCACGCAGAGCAAGTGACATTCTGCTCCAGGTACCCTCCCATGCATCTTCAGTAGGACGATGAATTTCCAACTTCACCCACGCATGGGAGGGTATTACCTCAGACAGATGGGTGCTGTCAACGGTAGCAGAGGGCTACTGTGTAGAACTTCTTCAAAAACCTTGCGATCATCCCACGAGACAAAAGGTACACTCCGAAGAACATCAACGGATTCTTCTGCAGGAAATTACAGAGCTTCTATTAAAGGACGCCATAGAAGTGGTCCCAGCCAACCAGGTAAACAGGGGTATATATTCAACTTACTTCCTTGTGCCCAAAAAAGATCTAACAATGCGCCCTGTATTAGATTCAAGGCCTGCAAACAAGTATGTCAAGCCACAAAAGTTCCGCATGACCACGCTACAAGAAGTAATACCGCTTCTAAAAAAAGGGGGATTACATGGCAACACTGGATATGAAAGATGCCTATTTTCATATTCCAATGTTTCCAGCGCACAGAAGGTTCTTGCGTTTCAAGATAGCGAACCAGCACTACCAATTCAAGGTGCTGCCCTTCGGAATAGCCTCTGCTCCAAGGGTATTCACCAAGGTACTGGCGGTGGTGGCAGCGCACCTGCGCAGGGAGGCAATCCCAGTGTACCCTTACTTGGACGACTGGTTCATAACAGGGGAATCACCTCTGATTTGCAGACAAAACATTCAGACAACAATCAACCTCCTCTTTCAATTGGGCTTCTTGATCAACGAGAAAAAATCAAGTCTGGTGCCCAGTACCTCCAAACAGTTCTTAGGAGCTATTCTAAACACAGAGGAAGGGTTAGTCTTTCCCTCAGAGGAGAGAATAAAGAACTTGTTACTGCAAATACCACACGGTCAGGCCGGCCACCAGATAAGGGTACGCAAAGCAATGCGTTTAATAGGCATGATGGCATCTTGCATTTACCTGGTTCCCCACGTGTGCCTGCGCATGCGTCCCATACAGGAGTGGTTGGCGAATCAATGGTCTCAGGCAAGCGGCCAATGGGACGATCCAGTGGTCGTTTTGCCAACACTGGTACAAAATCTTCGCTGATGGACGAGCGAGAATCTGACCAAGGGGAAACCCTTCTACGATCCACAGATACAAGCAGTGGTCACAACAGATGCCTCACTAGCTGGGTGAGGGGCGCACTACCTGCACCACACAGCTCAGGGTCTGTGGTCTCACTCTACGGCTCAGAAACACATCAACGTGCTGGAACTTCTAGCAGTGTTCAAAGCCCTCCAAGCATTCGAACTCCATTTAACAAGTCTGTCGGTGCAGATCCTAACAGACAGCACCACAGCAATGTTTTATATCAACAAGCAGAAGATCTGCAGATGGGCACTCAGATGAAAGATGTTCCTAGCATCTCAACATGTTCCAAGGGAACTCAACGCTCTAGCAGACTCTCTGAGCAGAGACCCACTGCCAGAAGAACACGAGTGGCGTCTACACGAAGAGGTCGTAGAACACCTCTTTTCCATGTGGGGTTTTCCAGCTATAGACCTATTTGCCACAAGCGAAAATTGTCAATGCCCAAACTTTGCGTCCAGGTTCCCCCAGCCAGGCTCCAAAGGGAACGCCCTATTGATGAATTGGTCAGGGATGTTTGCCTACGCTTTTCCACCAACCCCTCTGATGAGGAAGGTGGTGAACAAGATCCACACGGAACCGATGACGCTCATCCTAGTTGCTCCTATGTGGGCGAGGCAACCATGGTATCCACACCTACGCAAACTAGCGGTGTGCAACCCCATCAAACTCCCATTCCGGTACAACCTACTCTCCTAGCACGAGGGACATACTCTCCTAGCACGAGGTGCATCCTCAGCCCAACTCAATGAACTTAGCAGCATGGCTCCTGAAATCATAGAGTTCGGACATCGCAATTTACCCCAGAGATGTATGGATATCTTGAAAGAGTCAAGAAAACCTAACACAAGGCTATTGGGCTACAGGCTTTCTTCCAAGAACCCAAAAGCTCTGCTGAGGTAAAACTCCACACACTAGATGTGAGGAGGGCGGTCCACTACTACGTAGACAAAACCAGACCGCTAAGAAAAACAGATCAGCTGTTTGTCTCCATAGCGCCAGGCAGAGAAGGAGATCGCATCTCTAAAAACACCATCTCAAGGTGGATAGTCTGATGTATCCAACTGTGCTATTCCCTTTCAAATAAGACACTGCCTTTTACGCCCAGGGCCCACTCCAAAGAGGTACTTTCATTGCAAATGTTCCTTTAGACAGTATTTGTAAAGCAGCTACATGGAGCTCTATACATACTTTCACTCAGCACTACTGCATTGACACCCATTCCAAGACAGATACACAAGTGGGACAAGCGGTTCTAAGACACTTATTCGCTCATGAACCTTCTCACATCCCACCTCCTCCTCCTCCCACTGCTCGCTAATCTATGCACAGCATGTGATCTAAGCAGATTCCACAAGCCTCAGAAGGGGATACATTACTCACCGTAATCGTATTTCTGATGCTTGTATCTGCTTAGATTCACATGCGACCCAAGAATGTTCCTTCTAAATCCTGTAAAGTCCACATAAAAATAAGTTTAAGTGGTACATTGGGAATCAGAGCCTAAAAGTGGTGAACCAATTCAAATATCTGGGAAGCATTAATTACTCTAGTAGCAGTAAACTGCCCATTTACAAAACAGTAAGAGCTTCTTTTTTATCAGCAGCTAGTCCGCTACGAAGTATTGATTTCAAATTTGGTCACCTTTCGATTATCCCAGTGTTAAAGTATTATCACCTAAAACTGATCCCGAAACTGCTTTTTGGCGAGTAATAGCTGATCATGATATGATGTGGTGCAAATTAGGTCTGTTGGGGGAAGAAAGTTCTCTCCTTGCCAAAATCTGTGCTATTGGGTGCTATATGACACAAACTTGGCATTACTTTGCTCCAGGCCTTGGTAGATTGGAAAACATTACAAATCTATGCACGTGTTTTAGTACCACCCCGGGTATTTTTATTTATGAAGCTGTAGATTGAACTAATTAACGTTTCGAGTAAAGGCTTACATTATTGGAAAGAGAAATGTGATTTGCTTTTGCTAAAAATTAACTCCTATATGGAAGAACTGTGTATGGCCTCTGGGAAAATCAAGTAAAAACTATTTAGAACAAATTATTCGATTTTAAATGGAGAAAGACTAATGAATTATACTTGTTTAAGTGATCATTTTATATGGTCTACTCAATCGTATAATGTTCTTGCACCTTATTTGACTAAGCACCCTTTGTGGGCTTTTAGAAATTATGTTTTAAGATTTAAATAAACAACATTTTAACCTGGTGATCTAGTCAGCGCAAGATCTCGTATTGCCAAGGAAAATGAATTTATGCCGGTATTGTAATATGACCATAGAAACCTTAAAACATTTATTTATAATCTGCTGCTTTTTACCAGATAGTCGTGGAAATAAATGTGCATATTTTGCAGAGGATGCTTTCACTGATCTGTTCTGAGCTCGGATTTCGAATGCGAAGGACATCCGACTATTGCTGTAATTGAATTTGTAAAAGATGTTTTATGAAATCGTCTTTGTAGGATGTAATTTTTATGAAATTGTTTTTGTATGATGTTTTTATGTTGAAAGCGTGAAGTTTCTTTAACTGTCACACAGAATGCAAATAAAGTAATATTCCCCCAGTCCCAAGGTTCACCCTCGCCCCACTTCATAACCTGAAATCTGGCCCTTTGTCATTCTCCCGGGTTATAGGCACACCCTTGAATCAAAATGTGTGCACTTTTCAATTTTTTGGTTGCTCCTATTTTCATGGGCATCCATATGGCCACAAACAGGGATGTTGATTGAAGTGTCCGGCAGACTCTCATCCAGAGTGTTAGGCAGTCTTTGTGAGCTCTTAGTCCAAGCTCTTAAAGGCAAAACTGCCAAAATGGATGTTCCCATTCTGGTACAACAAGAACCGCGAAGAAAATGGCCAGGTTAAAGGATTTAAAATAAATTCCAGGGAGCTATTTTGCTCCTGTTCGCAGACCAAGGGTCTGCTAACACGGTACTAAAGCTACACTCTGTGCACACAGCTTCTACCAGCCCATAACTCTGACATGCTTTCTAGCTGAGGAAACCAGGAAACCACAACAGGGCCAAAGTGGGGCACTTTTGGAGTATCCCTACCTTACAATCCTTATGGGCTTTCATGGAGACAACTCATCAAAATAAGTTTCTATCTTCAGTGAGGCTTTAGAGACCTTACTGTATACAAACAGTTACAATCCAGAAAAGTCCGCAAAAATACAATGTGGCACATTCAATTGAGAAAAGGGCACTTTCTGCCGTAACATACACTAAAGTGCAAATATGACCCCGAAACAGGAGACATCATGCCTGTCAAAACCAAGTTACAGATGTCAACCAATGATCGAAATTCTGAAGCTGTCAAGATGTTGGACGCAGGCCTGATTGAACCCTCCCACAATCTATTGTCCAGTCCTTTTGCTTTTTCCTAAGGCAATCACTAAGAAGTGCATCTTCTACATTTCAGAAGCTGGTAGACCCTGCCCTGCCCTGACTGGACTTCGTGACTTCTAAGTTGCCCACTACGTTAATGTAGCTGCCTGCAGCTTCAGAAAGAATGATCGTTTTACCACCTCTCGTGTTGCAGACTGAAAAATACTTGGCTTGGCTCAATTTCAAGACAGGCAAGAGGTAAATGGGTCAGATCTCTCTGCCCTACCTTTGGCACAACTATGTGAAGGAAAGATGCTGTCTCTTCAGTCAATGATGCAGGCAGTTCTTGTCTCCACTTCTAGAGCACTTTTTAAACCATCTGCCACTGTGGGAAAATAAACTGTTTTCGATAATTACCTATAGGAGGCTTTGATGGTCACCAACTGATAATCCCATTTGGTGGAACTAATACACTTGTACAAGCTAATGTGAAATCAATCTATGACCAAATACACAGTGGGAGAAGGAGCAAAATAACGGGGCACCATTCGGCCGTCCTAAAAAAAAAGTCCTAGTCTGCTACAAGGAGGGTGTTAGTCTGGGGTTCGAATGCTGAGGCAGGCGGCGGACAGTAAGTCAGCAGGAGAGATAAGACCCAGGGAGGGAGCAGAGGCTAAAAGCTTGCAGCGAACTGTAGCTTAGATCTTGGTGGATTCTACATAATGAATAGTAAGGAAATGTACATCCCAGTTGAGGTCTCCATCTCAGGCAATGGTTAAGGTCAGAACTATCTGATGGGAAAGTGCTGCAAACTTGCAGATGGCCATATTGCAGACCCTTGCAGTGGCCAGAGAGCAAATGAGGGGAAACATTTTGCTAAAGGCTGAACACTTTAGATCATGGGGGTAATAGGCTGATGGCTGAGAATATAATGGCCTAACAAACACTAAGCAAGGTAAAAGAAAATTGTACTGGTATAAGTAATGCAGTTTTGTGCTTGGACTATATCCCTGGGATTTTCAAGGCAAAAAATGTACTGGCTGCTATGTTCCTTAGACTGTGTAATAGATTAGGGAACAGGGATAAGAAAAGATGGTGCTTTAGGTAGTCCCTTACAAAGTTTTCTGCAGACCCATCCTAAAGGATCACTCTAGTTTGAGCTCAAACATGCTTGTGCAGTTTCATCCCACCCAGCCATTCATGTTCAAGTAAAGTGTTGAATCTCATTTCTCACTTGTGTAGTCTCTCGATCCTTCATCTCAATTCAATAGCAATTGCATCATTTTCTTTTCTGTTTGTTTTTGGTTTATGTTCAATCTTGACACTGCATCTGTTTTTTGTTTTTTCTTAAATCTAACTGCTTACAACCCGGCAAATGGTATCCAGTCACTGTATCAAAAAGAAAGAACATGGTTGGGGAAACTATTTGTTTCTCTCATTATCCAGCACTTTCTCCACATATTGTAGGACTGTATTTTCTTTGATCGGTACCAGTCCTAGAATATGTGAGATTGCTGATAACTAGGACAAAAAAACATTGTTGATGCCAACTATATTATTTCTATGGATGTAATTACTCCAAACCCTGCCAAATACCTGTAAAGCCATTTTAGAGATTATATTACCAAAAGAGTTAACCATTTTCTATATCTATCTAGGATATTATGAATAAATATTTGTGTTCACTTGTGGAATTTTTTCACACAGATGTTGGAGCAGATGTTTTGGATTTAGCAGAAACAATGGTGACCTCCAGCAATGGATTGGTGTATGAGCCGGTAAGTTATCCTTAGAGATATTGGGACACCGCAACTGTGAGAGACTTAAGACTTGAGTCTTAAATATGTTGTGAAGAAACCATTTCCCTTTTTCTTTTTTGGAAAATTCTTTGTCCAGTACTTGCCATACCGGCAAGGTTTTACAGAGCAATTGTTCTTGTAATCCAAAATCTCCTTACCTGCAGAGTATGTTTTTTTTAAACTCTGTTGTTCGCATCTGATAATTTCAGTCTAGTCTTCCTGTGATTACTAGTACAGACTACAGCTTTACCCTTTCTGCCTGATGTAGATAATGCATTCCATACTCTTAGGTCCCATCCCCCTTTCTCCATATTGATGGGATGTCAACTCGGAGAAGGGGACGAGACTGAAGCTTAATGCGCAACCCCCTTTTTATATTTTAAAAAATTAAGCGAGCGCATGCATCTCATGCACTGTACCTCTTGTACATGCAACCCGCCCCAACCAGCTGTCTTATGGGTTTCTGGAGCTCAGCGGGGCAGCTGTGTCCTGTGGTGTCTACATTTCCTTTTCACCTCTCTGCTTGCATGCCCAAAGAGAAGCAGAGCTTCGAGGTTGTGTTGTGTGGCAGGCCCTTAACTACTACTGATGGTTAGGTTTTTCTGAATACAATTGGAGTGTGAGGTTCAGAGACCATGTAGGATTTGTTTTGTTTACTTACTTTTCTAGGTCAAGACCGGAGGCGAGCATTATGCCTAACTACTTTAACTGCTTCCAACAGCCTTTTAAATCTTAACCCTTTTCTTTGTTTTCTTTTTTCTTTTTCTTCTTCAGCCAATGGCTGTAAACAAAACATGACCAAACAAAGGAAAGCCGTGGTCTCAAAACCACAAGTCCCACGAGTCTCTGTAGCCTGGTAGTCCTGAGCCTCTGTCTCACTGTCCAATCAGGGCTCCTCACAAGGTACAAATCCCTGTTCCCCTAGGTCCTTTCCTCTTCTTTTTTGCTGCAGTCCGACAGCTAAGTAACACTTACACGATTTATCATTTCCATGATGTGGCATAGTTTACATGGATTGTTTATTATTTAATTCTTACATCGTTATTCATGGTAATATCTGTATATTACACTATTTTCGTTGCGAGACGCCAGGAGGTTTTTCATTTGTATTAATCATATCTGAAAGCGCAAGCGCTTGCAAGAGCTTTCATTCATCTTGAAGCACACCGGGCCTGCGAGCGATCTCGCTTGCTTCAGGGCTCGGGTCCGTGTCTTTCTACAAGCATTCCATGCACGTCAGGCCTTACCTTCATCCAAGCGCCTGACGGGGCCGATAGACCCACACGCCAGAGAGCAAGCATGACGCAGTAGGCGTTTCTCTGCGCATGTGCGCTAAAGGCATTCACAAGAACGTTCCAAAATGAACGTAGTATTTCAAATTCCCTCCGCGCTCTGAGTTCGATTAAGGTCTTAAGAAGCAGATCGCGCCAAAAAATAAAATAGATAGTTAAAAATATTTTCGAAAAGAAAGAGGAAGAAAAGAAATTTCAGTGGCAAGAATACTGGATGTCACTGGGGCTCAACATAGACACTTAGAGTAACAGTTGCCTCAATACTCATTTGCAGCCTATAACAATGGCGTGTGACAGAGGAGATTATAACTGGAGAGAAGGAAGTGAGGAAATGGGCGAGGAGGAGTCAGACATCTGAGTTTTAAGAAGGTATTGGGGGACTCCCTAGTAAAGGCTGTTGCCCAAGGAGTGAAGCCCCTACAGGACAGACTACAGGTCCTGGAAGATATGTGGGGCAAGAAAGCTGGCGACCTAGCGGATCCAGAGGAGGGAACCTCCACAGATAAGCCCTTCAAGGAGGGTGACAAGGGGAGCAAATCTGCCCGGATGAGAGGAGCCTCTTCTAGTCCCGCGGGTTCAGTGATGGGGACGAAGAAGCCCCAGAAGGCGGCTGACGCCTTTAATAGGCTAAAAAGCGCTTTCTTATCAAAATCAGCCATGCCCAGCCTCTTAGGGGACGCTCTCATATTCAGAAGAATGCAATGGGTGCAAAGAAAATTATGACAATGCAAGCATTGGAGATGAGAGCATAGATGCACCGAAAAGACCCATCTGCGAGCTTAAAGCCAGCAAAAAGGAGGTTGCCCATGAAGCGGACAGATCCGCAGAGTGTGCAGTCACCAAGAGTGGCGATATACATGACACAAAAAATGTGCAAGCCGTTGGAGAAGGAGACTAGGTTCCGTTTTGAAAGCGGGATGTACAAGGCCAGAGTAAGACGGAAGAATGGCAGACGCCCACAAACTTGATCCTGAGATGCTAACTTTTGTAACCAAGGCAGGGAAAGATGCCAGGAAAGGCATGGATTGAGTCTGGAGATCATGCCAGGACAAAATACTCGACCTTGCTGAGCCCTTTACCAAAATGATGGACCTGGCGGAGAGCCAAAGATACCGGGGAGCCAGTCGACCTGCATATCCTAGCAGGCTGGGCACAGCGAGCGGTATGCATGCTAGGTAATGCAAACTGTGCAGTATTATCACAGAGGTGCAGAACCATGCTATTGAAGATTGACAACAAGCTGGGAGACCTGAAGCAGGAGAGGGAGTGCAAGGCCTACTCTTCGGCGAGGCCTTTGTTAAAGAGACGAATACGTTCATAGGAACGTTCACAGTGCTGGAAAAATCGCAAGCTTCCATTTCCCCGTAAGGGTTTTTGCAGGGGCCTGCAGACACAGGGGCCGTTCGACTGGCTGTTTCAACTCTCACAGAAGGCCCCAAGATTCCAGAGCACAATATTGGGAATCGAGGCAGCAAGACGCGTTCTTCCCCAGCAGAGGTCGAGGATACTATAGACAGCCAGGAGGTACCACGGGTGAGAATGGGCAGCGTGTGATATCCCCCAGTAGGAGGGAGGACAACACTTTTTATAAGCAGTTGGCGTGAGCTGTCTTCCAACGTGTGGGTGTTGCAAACCATTCAGGGGTTTGAGCTGGAGTTTCTAGAGACTCCCAGACAGCGCAGGCCACCTCCACGCATGCATATCCCTCGAGTGGAGAAGTTTCTTTTAGACAAGGAGATTCAATCGCTAGCACTGAAGAATGCCATAGAGAGGAAACCTTCTCTCAACTGGCTTCTTAAGCAACATGTTCTTAATGCTCTGCAAGGGCAAGGTGCTGCCAGTCATAAACTAAGAGTTGAACAGTTGGCTAGTGTACAGACACTTCAAGATGGAGTGAATCTATCTTTTGGGGGTCATGCTCAGGGAAAACGATTGATTAGCACAACTGTATTTGAAGGTTTCATATCTGAAAATACCAGTTTCTGCGGAACAACGCCCCTTCTTGAGATTTACCTGGAGGAAGGAGATATGGCAATTCAAGAGTCTTCCATTCGGCCTGGCATCAGCGCTCTGGGCCTTCACCAAACCGATGAGGCCTTTAGCAGCCGCCCTCAAGGAGCACGGTTTCGGGATTATATACATAGATGACATTCTATTCATGGCAAGTGACAAAGAAAGGCTAAAGAGACAGGTGCACTGGGCAATATCGCTGATAACCTGTTTGGGATTCCTAGTGAACGAGGAAAAGTCTGCGTTAACGCCAAGTAAGAGAGCAGATTTCTTGGGTTTCATACTAGATACAAAGAAAGCGTCACTGGAACTTTCCCATTTGGATTTATACTCGCAAACAGACGCCCAGGCACCAGCCTTGAAAATTAAGCAAACCTTGAACCGCTGACCACATGGTCACCAAGAATCAAACCCCATTCTCTGTTTCAAGACCCATGACCAACACGCGTGTCTTGAGAAGGAGCCATCGGATGCAAAACGCGTGTCGGCTGACCACCTTTTTTTTAGACCATGTTTCTATTTTTTGTATATTAAAAAACGCACCTTCAGAAACTGCATCCAGCGTGTACATTATAGTAAACACAAGACTCTATTTAAACTAGCTGTGGCAAGGTTTCCAGGCATTCCTATTTTTTCATTACGAAAGGTGTTGGGTTCACCTTTACACACCTGTGAACTTGCCCTGAACCATTAGAGACAATCAGAATGCACATTGAGCTCAGCAAAGGAGTGTTCTGCCCTAGAGCCCACCTTCCCCTTATCTGATTATATACTTAGACGACATTCTATTCATGGCAAGCAACAAAGAAAGGCTAAAGAAATGGGTGCACTGGGCAATATTGATGATAACCAGTTTGGGATTCCTAGTGAACGAGGAAAAGTCAGCGTTAACGCCAAGCAAGAGAGCAGATTTCTTAGGTTTCATACTAGATACAAAGAAAGCGTTGCTGGAACTTCCAGTGCCCAAGATGAGAGCGATAAAGAAGGATCTCAGGAAGCCGGTTATATCGCTTTGGAATCTAGCCAGAGTGGTGGGTCTGCTTGCAAGCAATTTTTCCTGGCCCTCTACATTATCGAGCCCTACAGCGGCTAAAGATAGGATATCTACAGAAAGGGTGGAGGTACCATCAGCAAGTACCTCCTAGACAAAGACAGCAAGACTGAGCTTCTCTGGTGGCTGCACAATATGGAGGCATGGAATGGCAGAGCCATTTTCAGAGCCATTTTCAGAGCCATTTTCAGAGACATTTCAGAGCTGCTCGTAGAATCTGACGCTAGCAGATCTGGTTGTGGAGCCAGATGTGGGCAGGCCGAGACGGGAGGAAAATGGTCACAAGAGGAACTCAAGCTTCATATAAACCGCTTACAGCTCCTGGTAGGCTCCTTCGCAGTGAAGGCATTTGCCAGAGACCAACCACAGTGCTGTATTCTACTGCGGATGGACAATATCTCCGCAGTAAGATGCATAAACCAGTAAGGAGGCACAAAGTCAAAGATGCTAGCAGAGCTAGCAAAGGACTTCTGGTACTTCTGTCTGGAGAAGAATATCTGTTACAGCAGAATATTTTCCGGGAGTTTAGAACTCTGTAGCACACGAACGCCCACTATCTTCTAGACTCGAAGGACTGGAAGCTACACAGGTTAGTCTTCGAGTAGTAACAGCAGTTGTGGGGTCCATTCCATACAGACCTATTTGCTTCCAGACTGAACACTCGGATCAAGAATTACTTCAGCTGGAGGCTATACCCAGAAGGGCTGGGGAGGACGTGTGTCTACTCAGATGGGAGGATGAAGTCCACTATGCATTTCCCCCGTTCGCAATGCTGAGGGCACAAGCAAAGGTACACAGGGACAAAGCAGAATTAGTGATGGTGACACCAGAATGGAAATCGCAAGTCTTGTTTCCAGTACTGATGGAACTTTCTTCGGATTTCCCTCAGAGGATTCCTCACAGCGTGGACCTTCTGGCAGATCCATCGGGAGCCCCATATTCATTAGTGCTATACCAAACACTGACACTGTTAGCTTGCAGAGTTTCAGGCGCAAGTGGTTCTTGCCAGGACTTTCAGAGGAAGCTGCAGAGCTTATCAAAATATCATGGGCCCATTCCACAGTGCGGAGCTATAATTCTGCTTGGCAATCCTGGGAACTATGGTGCAGGGGAGCGGTGTTCCTCCCGTTTCAGCAACTATAGTACATGTAATACATTTTCTAGCGAGTCTGCCCAGTCAGGGTAGAGCATTCAGGACAGTAGGAGTCTATAGGTCAGCCATCTCAGCCGGGCACGAGTTAGTTGATAGGGCACCAGTAGGAGAACACCTGGCAATAGTGAGATTGTTGAAGGGGAGTGAAGGTGAGCAAGCCACCACAACCAACATATTCTTCCTTGTGGGATGTTAGTCCTACAGTTGTTAGAAAATTGGCCAAGAAACAACCTTTTGTCGGGAAAGCAATTGTCGGGGAAGTTAGCAACTTCAGTAAACAGGACTTTCTACTTTAAATCTGTGGCTAATATGGCCTCAGGAGTGGTAGAGCTTTGAACAAGCATAATGCTCGCCTCCGGTCTTGACATAGAATGAAGATTGCCCAAGCGCTAGCAGAGGTAGTCTTGATTCTATTAAAGACACGGAGGGGAGCATTATCCCTCCTCTTTGAATACGCTGTATCATATTTACACAGTTTGTTGTAGTATGATGACGATGGCAGCATATTCCCCTCCCTAACAGTAGGCCTCTCTTTTCACATAGGAGAGGCTCAGAAGAATATTCGAGAATAGGCGCCTGCAGGGAGGATGTTAAATCAATGTTTTAAGTTGTTGGAGTTCGAGACGGCTCTGAGCAGAGAAGTTACTAGGACAGTTGCTTAAGACGTTTTGCTAGACGGTGTTACAGTTCAAGAAAGCACCTAAAAACAAAAAAGGACCTAGGGGAAACAGGGATTTGTACCTAGTGAGGAGCCCTGATTGGACACTGAGGCAGAGCCTCAGGACTACCAGGCTACAGAGACTCATTAGACTTCTGGTTTTGAGACCACCGCTTTAATTTTTTGTTTACAGCCATTGGCTGAAGAAGAAAAAAACAAGAAAAGAGTTAAGATTTAAAAGACTGTTGTAAGCAGTTAATAAAGAAGTTAAGCATAATGCTCGCCTCTGTGTCTTTAATGGAATGGGGACTACCTGTGCTTGAGCAATCTTCATTGATAATAGAGTTTGAATAGACGTTTGGTTGTCACTTTGAGAATAGGTTAAGCACGTCATTTCTTTTCTGAAATGTTTTCACTTCCATATTTTTCGCTTTATTTAATTTATATATGACTCTTATTAAGTGCCCGAGTAGTCCTTATGTTTAATACTTTGAGCATACTATGGTGCTGTTTGTGGTGCAGGTGTCATTAGATGATCACGTATTTGCACAACGTCATGACGTGAACGTCTGTGATGCAGATCTGTTTTTTTCCACTTATCCAAAGGTGGGATATGCCATATATCTTTGTTTGTTCTCGACAACGACACTCGCTTATGCAGGACAGCTGTTTGCAATCCTGAGAGTACCTTTGGGCAAACATATGTACTGATTTATTCATCATATATATTGCCTATAATAACTGGTTCAAAGTTGACCTGGAGTGTTTTTTTTTTTTTAAAGATTTTATTTTATAATACACCAAATACGATAACTTTTTAGGACATACATGATCGATATCAAAACATCACATTAAACAGTGTAATTTTCTGTCCTCCCCCCTCCATCCCCACAAACTCGAGCCATCTCAGCCCCATCATCTACATATGCATTTTCCGGAATCTCAGTGTTTGTTGGCTTATTTGAGTCTCCAGTGTCATAATTGACCTGGTGTGGGTTTGCCATTGTGATCACCAGCTGCCTCCAGGCTATCAGGGGGCGCGCTTCCTCCTCTCCCCCTTTGGAGACAGCTTCAAACCATACCGCAGTCTCCGCTTCTGCCCATCTCAAGAGGTCCGCCCACCATAGCTCCACCCTGGGCCAATGGGCCGCCTTCCAACATATTGTGATTCTACGTTTAGCTAGAATATAGGCCAGGTGCTTCGTCTTGCTGATATGCTTTGAATGACGTGGCCTGGGAAAATTCCCAAGCATGCAAGCCCAAGCGGACCTCGCGTCCAGTGCTACTCCCCCACCAGCCATTTTCGTCTTTATTTCTTCCCAGAATCTGTGCACCTCAGGGCAAGCCCAAAACATGTGCAGTAGTCCTGCATCCTCCTCCTCGCACCTAGGGCATTTTTGTACAGTCGAGCCCCCAAACCTAGCTATTCTACTGGGGGTCAGATAAGCCCTATGGATGACATACAACTGAATCTGCTGGAGTCTCGCATTCCGGGATACCTTTTTATGGTATCTTTGGGCTCTATCCCATTGTCCCTCTGTCATGGGTTCCCCAACCTCCTCCTCCCAATCCCGTCTCAATTGGAGCAGCTCCATCCCCGCCTTCACCCCCAGGAGCTCCTATATCCTTGTTATTTCATGTCGACCCTCCGAGACATCATACATCGTTTCTAGGGAGGCATCGGGTTCTTCCTCTAGCACAGTCTCAGGCCACCTCTTTCTCATCCGTTTCATGAGCCTGGTATAAGCAATGAATTGGCCACTATGCATCCCTGTCTCCTCCTGCAGCCTCTGGAATCCCAACGCCGCCCCTTCCTGCCATATGTCTACAAGGGTGGCCAGCCCCACTGGTTCCCAGTATCTACAGACTGCTTCGAACAGTTGGGAGTCGTCGCTGCATAGGACCACCAGCAGGACCTGCTGGGAGACCGGATCTGGGTCACCCACCACTCTCCATGTCCTACGCCAAATTTCCCAGCCTAGCCTCAATAGTCTCCCCATCCTCGCTATTTTAGTTTTATGTAGCCATATTGTCTCCCTCAGAAAGTAAGGAGCTGATTCACCTTGCAAAAGCCTAGCTTCTGCTGAGTCTTCCGCAGACAACCACCTAGCCACATACAACTGTCCCGCTAGGTAATACAGCTCAAAATTCGGTAGGTTTATGCCCCACTTATCACATGTGTTCTGTAGTTTCCGCAGGGCCACCCTATTCCTGGAGTTGCCCCATGTGAAGCCCCTACACATACCATGAAGTTTAACAAAAATCGTCTGGGGATCAGGTACGGGACATTCACAAAAAAGTGCAAGAGTCTGGGCAATACCACCATTTTAAGTAAAGCTGCTCTTCCCATCATGGCCAGGGGTAATCTAGACCAGAACACCTGCCCGGGCCTTCCCTCCTGACGAAATTGGCTCTTTCCACGCCATGATCGCCAGGGCTTCGGAGCTCTTCCAACTTTGTCCTGAAGAACAGAAGGAGGGCTTCCTCTACCAGCGATGGGAGGCCAAGAGGAAGACTGTCCTCTCAGTACCTTTACTAGACGACATCTAGGAGAAGGACTGTCGCTACTCAAGAACCCGTCCACAGCTCCTGCGAAGAGAGACCAGTATGAGAAGTAGTACCAGGTCCCAGATTCCTCCCCGATGTGCCTCAGAGCTCAGCTGTCCCCGGATTCGGAGGTCTCTGCAGCGGCCAAGAAGAAATTGGCGACGGGATCAACCTCCACTTCCCCACCGGACGGCGAGGGGAAGAAGCCATGGGGCGATGAGTCATCTGGTTGGCGGCGACTTCCATCAAAGCGGCCAACGCCCTCGCTATCGTGGCGGGCTATGACACGGAGCAGTGGTTCAAGATCGCTCCCCTCCTGGACTTCCTCCCAGACAACAGGGCGGAAGCCCTTGAAATCCTGCAGGAAGGCGAGGTGGCTTTGGACCACGCCATCACAGTGGCCACGGACATCGCCGACACTGGCTTTTGCCAGATGGGCAACAGCATTTGCCTCCGGGGTTGGCTTAAGGCCACCGATTTCCGTCAGGACGTGCAGACCAGGGTACTGGACATGCCCTTCGACGGGAACAACCTGTTCGGCAAGGCAGTGGACGAGTCACTGCAAGCCATCAAGCATCAAGGCGGACACCGAGACGGCCCGGGCCTTGGGTTCTCTCCAACAACGGCCGCCCTTTCGGACCTCCGGAGGCAAGTCTCAAGGTGCCTCCAAAGGATTTGGTGGCGGCTCCTCGTCGTACCGCAAAGCGGCCCGTTCCTCGTCTCAGGAGGCCTAAAGAGGCCACAGCAAGGCCGGAGGACGTCGTTGTCGCCAAGGCCTCTGCGAAGCAGGATTGAACCGGCCGTGGCATTGGGCCCCCACCGAAGCACCCCGGTGGGAGGCCGGCTGGCGAAATTCGTCGGCGTGTGGGAGTCCATCTCCATGGACCGTTGGGTGCTGGATGCACTGGCCCGCGGGCAGACTCTGGATTTCCAAAGGAAGTGTCCCGTCTACCACCTATGGCCAGGAAGGAAAACCACGTCCCACAGCTACTTCTAGAGGTACGAGCAATGCTGAAAAAGGGTGCGATAGAACTTGTCCCGAAGGGGCTCCGGAGTGTACTCGCAGTACTTCCTCATCCGAAAGAAGACCGGCAGTTGGCGACCCATCCTGGACCTTCGTCGTCTAAACAAATACATCAAGTCCCAGAAAATCCAGATGGTCGCCCTCCAGCACGTGCTGGGACAGCTGGAGGAAGGCGACTTCCTATCGTCGCTGGACTTGGAGGATGCCTTCTTCCACATCCCCATTCTCAAAGGACATCTTACGATTCGTGGTCCAAGGGCGACACTATCAGTTCAAGGCCCTTCCCTTCGGATTGAAGTTGGCGCCCAGGGTCTCCACCAAGTGCCTAGCACCAGTGGCGGCGCGGCTGCACCTGCAGGGGATTCACGTTTACCCCTACCTGGATGATTGGCTCATCCGAGCAAAGTCAAGGGAACTCGCCGTCGATCACACAGCGAAGACCGTCCAACTGCTCACGGATCTGGGATTCTCGATCAACTTTGCGAAATCCCACTTGGTACCGTCGCAAGACGCCCTGTTCCTGGGAACCAGACTCGACACAGTGGCACGATTGGCTTCGCCGTCAGAGGAAAGGACGAAGGCCATCCTTGGCAAGGTACAACAGCTGTTGACCATGGACTTGGCCAGGGTGAGATCCATCAAGTCCCTGCTCTGCATGATGTCCTTGTGCATTTACCTCATGCGCCTATGCAGATTGTGGATGCGACCACTACAGGAGTTCCTCGACGCCCGTTGGATGCAATCGGCAGGCAGCTTCGAAGACAGGATCTCACTCAACGAGACTTTCCGCCAAGCGATCTGGTGGTGGGGCACCTCTGCGCATCTAGTGGGGGGCATGGACTTCCAGACCCCGGCACATCAGGAGACAGTGACGACGGACGCCTCCCTGGAAGGATGGGGAGCGCACACCGGAGATCTCCACGCAAGAGACCTTTGGCTCCCGGAGGAGAGGTCACTAGACATCAATGTCCTGGAGCTCCGAGCTGTTTTCTGGGCCATCGGGTCGTTCCTTCTGTCCCTCAAGGGCAAGGTGGTAAGGGTCTTTACCGACAACACCACCACGATGTTCTACATCAGGAAGCAGGGGGGCACCAGATCCCCAGCGCTATCCAAGGAACCGCAGGATCTGTGGCACTGGGCCGTTGCCCAAGGGATGTTCCTGGTGCCCTTCCATCTGGCAGGAATAAAGAACACCATCGCCGACTCACTCGGTAGGGAGCTGCGCTCGTGCCACGAGTGGGAACTTCTGCAGGATCAAGTGGATCTCCTATTTCGATGATGGGGCAATCCCCAGATCGACCTATTCGCGACGGCGACGAACGGCAAGTGCCAGAGGTTCACCAGCAGGTTTCCCCAGCCGGGGAGCATGGGCGATGCCTTCTCATTCCGCTGGGATGGCCTGTTCCTGTATGCGTTCCCCCTGTTGCTGCTGCGACTCATCGGTCAACTCAGACGGTCCCGGTGCAGGATGATCCTCGTCGCACCGGCGTGGCCGAGGCAGATCTGGTTCCCGGACCTTCTGGATATGTCAGCGTCCCACCAGGTCAAACTACTGACGGACGCAGATCTACTCGCCAGGGAAGATGGCACCATCCTCCATCACGACCCAGGATCACTGAACCTGTAAGCCTGGCACCTGCAGCACTAGAGTTCGGAGGCTATGATATCCTGGTGGACTGCAAGGAGGTGCTTGAAAAAGGCCAGGGCGTCCTCGACTCTCATGTGCTATGGGCACAAGTGGAAGAGGTTCTCAGTCTGGTGCCGTGCACAGAAGATTAACCCTCTGCGAATTACGGCCCCTCAAGTGCTGCCGTACTTGCTATCGCTGGTCAAGACGGAACTTGCACATGCCTACATCAAGATCCATCTGGCGGCTATCTCCCGCTACACCAGAACTCTGGGGCGGTCGTCTCTGTGGTCCCATCGCCTGGTGAAGGAGTTCATGAAAGGACTGTTCCGATCATTCCCGCTGGTGAAGGCTCCAGCCTCGGCATGGGAGCTCAACGTGGTGCTGACCAGGCTCATGGGGGTGCCATCTGAGCCTCTGCTTTCGGCACCGTTGAAGTCACTGTCGTGGAAGACAGCGTTTCTTGTGGCCATCACCTCTGCACGAGTCGGAGAGATCCAGGCCCTCTCCTGTAAACCTCCATACCTGACATTCCACGAGACGAGGGTAGTGCTGAGGACGCACCCCTCCCTCATGCCCAAGGTGCCGTCAGACTTCCATCTCAACGAGCCCTTGGTGTTACCTGTTTTCTTCCCGTCGCCTTCGTCGCTGGCTGAGAGGACTTTGCACTTGCTGGATGTGGCTAGAGTGCTGAAGTTCTACGTGGACCGCACAAAGGGTCTTGGAAGACATCACAGCTGTTTGTAAACTTTGGACCTGTGAACCAACGAAAGTCCCTCTCGAAGGCTTCCATTTCCGGCTGCATCATGCACTGTCACCGGTTGGCAAACCGACTGTTGGCCGTCCGAGAGCCCATTCAACCAGAGCGATCGCTGCTACCACAGCGTTCTTGTCTGGTGTGCCCCTGCTGGACATCTGCAGGGGTGCTACGTGGAGGTCGACGCACACCTTCACGAGATTCTACTGCGTCAATCGGGATTCCAGGGAGGAGTCCAGAGTCGGCCAGGCAGTGCTGCGCAACTTGTTCGCTTGAAGGTGAGCCTGGTGAGGAGGTAAGAGATGCTTAATGTTGAGTTGTTGAAATGCTTAATGTTGAGCCTTGCCACCTCCTGTGGTTGTGCATGTGTGTACTGCTATGTATTTTTGTTTTCATGAGCATGTGAATCCATGCCAGACCCCATGCTGGAGAAGGAACAAGTTATTTACCTGTAACTGTTGTTCTCCATCATGGGTCTGGCATGGATTCACATGCGAACCCTCCCGCCTAGCCCTCTGCGGCTCTTCTCTTGGTCCTACTGCCACTTTTCGTGCTACCAAATCTGAAGATGGCTGCCAGAGGAGGGGCTTAGGTAGAGAGCAGTCATTGGCTGGGGGCAGTATGACCCAGAGACCAGTGATTGGTTACTAGTAGAAAGACAGTTCAGAAATGAAACTGAAAGTGATTTTTTTCTTTACCGAGGATTCCCAGCCTGACGACGGGGAATATTCATGAGCATGTGAATCCATGCCAGACCCATGCTGGAGAACAGTTACAGGTAAGTAACTTGTTCCTTACCAGCATTGCGACCCCAGGTGAGCTGCAGGGCCCCTCTACCCCACTCTTGCCACCTTGTGGCCATGGTCATGCCCCCTTGTGGCCCCAGAACCCCTCGCTTTCCTCGTTCCCCAGCTTCCCTCTTTCCTCTCGCCTTCCAGACCTCCCTCCCTCCTGTGATTGGCCTCCCGGGCCTTGTACTGTGTGAGGGCCTGCAGCTTCACAGGGGGAGAACGCCATTACCAGCACGGCGCCCCAGGTGAGCGGCAGGGCTCCTCTACCCCACTCTTGCCACCTTGTGGCCATGGTCATGCCCCCTTGTGGCCCCAGAACCCCTCGCTTTCCTCGTTCCCCAGCTTCCCTCTTCCCTCTCGCCTTCCAGACCTCCCTCCCTCCCGTGATTGGCCTCCCGGGCCTTGTACTGTGTGAGGGCCTGCAGCTTCACAGGGGGAGAACGCCATTACCAGCACGGCGCCCCAGGTGAGCGGCAGGGCTCCTCTGCCCCACTCTTGCCACCTTGTGGCCATGGCCATGGCCCTTTGGCGCCCCAGACCCCCTCGTGTTCCTCGTTCCCTGTGCTTCCCTCTTCCCCCCCGGACCCATGACTGGCTGACTGCCTGGTCTTAACTGAACCAACCAAGGCAGCCCTATGCCTGGCAGCCCTGCGGCTAAGGGCCCCAAGGAAAAGGGCGGCTCCTGCACTGGTGGCTCCAGGATGTGTCTGCCAGTGTCCGCAAAGGAAGACAACAGACACCAACAAAACAGTAAGTGTGGCATGGGTGGGGTGTAGAGCCATTACTCTTCTCCAGAAAGCCCTTGCCACTCTCCCTTACCTTCCATAATGTAGACTGCCATAGACGTACACCATGCATTCTTGGAAAGATTTGTGACCACCAATCCAAATCCACTCTTGGGTGAACTGTAAATGTTGCATTCCATCACACACTAACATACTAGCCACACCTATAGAGAATGATCAAGATTAGCCTGCATCACTTTTAGACAGGTGTAACAATGTTAGCATATGCCACACTTAGATGTCATCCTTAACTTTAGGCTGCGTCGCATCTAGATAGAAATATGAATGTTGGCATGTGCCACACTTAGATGTCATCCTAACTTTAGATTCCGTCACATTTAGATAGAAAAATGAATGTTAGCATGTGCCACACTTAGATGTTATCCTAACTTTAGCTTCTGTCACATCTAGATAGAAATGTGAATGTTAGCATGTGCCACACTTAGATGTCATCTTTAACTTCAGCCCTCATCGCATCTAGATAGAATATGAATGTGAGCATGTGCCACACTTAGATGTCATCCTAACTTTAGATTCCGTCACATCTAGATAGAAATGTGAATGTTAGCATGTGCCACACTTAGATGTCATCTTTAACTTTTCCCTGTGTCGCGATAGAAATATGAATGTTAGCATGTGCCACACTGATGTCATCCTTAATTCTAGCTTCCGTCACTTCTAGACAGGAATATGAATGTTAGCATGTGCTACACGTGAATGAAACTGAGTGATAACAAGTGCCACACTTGGATGGAATAATGAATGATAACGGGCATCACACCTTGACACAATTGCAAGGACAGCAATGCCAACTAACAAATGCACTAACAACTTCAGCCCTCTGCACACACCTTTCAAACTCTAACCAAACACAACCACAAGCCTAAATACAGCAATCCGCACAAACTTCACTACATTGCAAAAACAAAACAAACCACACATAGACTTGCAAAACAGCACACAGCGACTACCGACCGGAAAACAACCCAAGCCCAGCCAACAGACCCACAGGGCTGAGGCTGCCAACAGCGCATCACTGCTCTCTTGCACTTTTCCAGCTTATTCCCACTAACTGACCCCCCTCTCCCTTTTTCAGAGCCGCCAGGGCACCACTCCGGTGGTGATAGTGCGCGGTATAAATATCCTTTAACATTAACATTCAGGAGATAGGAATAGGGCTTGCATTTACTCATTTGAAACTGCCCAAGACCAACCATGCTCAGTCTCACCTGGCCCTTCTACTCTACCTCCTTTTTTTTCTGACTTCTCCCACCACTCTTCTGTCCCTCCGTTATTTGTCTCTGCCTCTCATCTACCTCCACCCTGTTATCTCCCTTCCCACTCGCTATAGTTTCCGCACTACTACTACTTCCACCACCCCCCTCCTCCACTATTACCACTCCTCCTCCCTCTACCCCTAAACCTACTACTATCACTCTACCTTCTGCTACTACTACCACTTACCCTCTACTAATACTGCTACTGCCGCTCCTCCACCTGCTACTATCCCTTTCCTCCTCCTTCTACCACTTCCCTCCTCCTACTACCACTTCTCCACTACTTCTCCACCTACTACCACTTTTTCTCTTCCCCCTGCTACCGCTCCTCTTCCCCCTGCTACCACTCCTCCCCCTACTACCAATCCCCCTACCTCTCCTCCTGCTACCTCTCCTCTCGCTACTACCAGTTTTCCTTCTAATTACTTTCTCCACCTACAGCTACCTTTCCTCATCCCCTTACTACCACTCCTTAACCTACTTACACGCCTACCGCTGCTACCTCTTCTCCCGCTACTACCACTTTTCCTCTTATTACGACCACTTTTTTCTCCACCAACTAGAATTCCTCCTCCGCTCCTTCCCCTTGCTACCGCTCCTTCCTCCTAACGCTCCTGTCCCTCTTAGTACCACTTTTTCCCCTTTTCTACCACTTTTCTCCTCCCAACTACCACTTTTTCTCCCCCCGCTCCTCCTCCTCCTCCCTCTCTTCCTGCTTCTACAGCTTCACCTCACGCTGCTACCACTCAGGTATCCAACTCACACTTTGTACCAGTCTGTCCTCCCTCTTGTTGGTCTCTTGGTCACCTTCCATCTCCACCACTGACCTCACCCAGTACACCTCCACCTTTGTTTCCTGTATACCCTTGTATCTCTCTCCCCGTTTAGCGATTGGTGTTCAGTCTGTGTCCAATCTAAATTGCCTTCCCCGTCCCAGGAGTTTATGTTCATGGTGAAGCTTTCAAAAGGTGCTTAATCCCACCGTACTAACTTAGTGGCCGTTCACTGTGCAATGGCGGAATACATCGTTCAGTGGAACCGTTCGTCTACCAGGGGTTAGTCTCCACAACCTTCCCTGCTGGTTGTGTCTCAGTTCAAACAGGAGGTTTCCTGCTGCTGATTTCAAGCATGACTGTGCTGTCTTTTGAGCTGCCACGTATGATTACCGCGGTCCTTTGCGCACTTGCGCTGGGCAGCTCTGTACATGAGCTTCCGGACAGTGTTTGCTAGGTAGCATTGGAACCTCTTTAATGTGGTTGATGCATTTCCTGCTGATTCTTCCGGTCTGCTGTACTAGTTACACTATCTTTCAATTTGAGTTATCTGGAATGTGAAGTATTTCAATCAGGCGATACACCCTGGTCTCAGCCTAGTATTCAGCGCACAGCTGAAATGCTTATTTTATTAGGTCTATAGGTTCAATATTCTAAGTGATATACCACTCATATCACACCCCTTCTCAAAATACCCGAGGTTACAATGGACCAGGAATCAGGCTAGTTGGTAAAGGTAATATTTATTTATTTAAAATTAAACATATACTTTTTAGTAGGGAGCAGCAATCGCCAGTGTGGTGACAATAACAGATATGGTATGTAAGGCAGCTCAATTCACTTTTAAGCAACACAAAATATAAAACACCAGAGAAGAGAACACTTTTGGCTTGTTGGGAAAGATAGCATTTAAGGTAGGATTTCCCCCTGCAAAATTCCTCAACCCACCAATAAGCAATTCTGAATAGATATAAGGAAGCAGCAGGTATTCAGAAATAAAGAACAGTAAACAGAATTTAAATACCACCTTCCCTCCCTAAACAAGAGAAAACCGGGTTGGAAATCTTACACTTTTAAAATGACATTCGATAATGACTGTGTGAAACAATGAAAAGTGTGCAAAAATCCTTACTCAGTATACATTTCTATGGGAGCAACATTGAAAAGATGCTAACAATCATGAGCTACAGTTTGAGCAAAAGTAAACACTTTAAATCCCAATGGAAGTTTGGAAATAATTTAGAGTGAAAATCACACGTGTAAAACTTTGCAGAAATGTGGATTCCCACCTAAATTTAACGAAGCGGTTTTTAAGAAAAACGGGTGAAATATACTAATTTAATAGCTATTAAATTGAGTGAGTTATGCAATGTTGAATGAGAGGCGTTTTTGGAAAATAAAGGAGTGAGAAAGAAAACAGAAATCAATTTTTGCAAGGATAGTTATGCTCTACACTAGAGCATTCAGGCTAGGTTACCAGATTGAAACACAGTAAGCTCTAGAGTTGAGCCGCGGGACGCGGAACCAACACCAGCACCTCCGTGTCCGCCCTGGCAGACCCAATCCAATTACCCGAAGGAGGATTGAGGGTTTAGGATTTCACAAGACACAATTATTTAAAGAAGTTATCACTAGCACAACAAATAAAAGGCAAGGTTTCAAGAATGGCTGTGACAATATTACAAGTTCTTAAGGTAAGGATAGGATGGTTTAGAGATTGGGATGGAACAAAACAAGGGAAGGTACTCTATGATTTTCTATGCTTCCTATTAATACTTAGTCTACTTTAATGTAGGATTTTGGACCGTCAAGGGTTCTGGTCATCACACAGATCGGATCTAACCAAGGACAGCAGGGCACATCTGGCGGGATAGGGTCAGCTGGGCACCGTACTGCTCTGAACTGGAGACTGCATCGGACTGCACTGGTTACTGGAGATCAGTGGGATGGCGAGTTTGCAGCAGGAAAGCATCTAGTAGTAGCAAGCCAGCTGGATCAGGATGCTTCCCTGGGGTTTTGGGATTGCATCAGTTTGGGGCCTAGCTGAAAAAGGAGTTCAGCAATGCTGAGGCCTTAGCTTTGTAAGGATAATCAGGAACAAGGATGGAGAAATCAGGAACAGGGCGCCACACAGAAAATCAGGAAGAAGTCAGGAACCGTTGTCTGTGTGTGCTGTGAGGTTCCCTTATTTATCATGCCAAGTGACATCACTAAAGTATATGGCAGGGGCCGGCTTACTGTCCACACCAATAATGCTAGGATTTGACAAAAACACAATCTCTACCTTGCTTTTTGCTGATTGGATGACAGAAAAGGATGTCATGTTTATAGGGTTACTTTTACAATGTCCAAAAACCTCCCCTAGACATTGGTACCAAAATCTAACTTTCCCACAAATACATATTTATGTAGTTATGACCTCTTAGAAAATCAGGTGCACAGGTTATATATTTTGTGGGTCACATTTCAAGCCAACTCCCAAGTCGGTGGGACCTGGTTTTGACTTTCTGCTACATTTTGCCAATTTTGACCATGAAAGATTTGGCCTAACATTTCCCAATTTTGTACATAGATGCACATTTACCCCTATAATATGTGTATAAAAAGTTATATTTGCCACATTAATACTTTTCGTGCAATCGGTCATTCTTTATAACTTCTGTTCCTTATGCAGTAGTAAGTCCTACCAAGTCTTCAAATGAATAGCATAAAATTAGATTTAGAAATTTGTACTTTTCACATTTTTTCTCATTCTTGTGGCAAAGTTAAATGTCTTTAAAGTTCAGTTACAAATAGGCTTTTTAAACACCAAATGTCACTTGTCAGTTTTTTTTTTCTTTTTCCCAAGTGTAAGCACATGTCAATCCCTTTGAAGTAGAATGAGGGGCCTCTCCCTTGAGAGTGAAGCTTCCTGCCCCTCCCACTGGAGGGGTGAGTGTCTTAGCCTGCTATTGTCTTACCTTGGGGCAAAGACGAATGTCTAATGCGACTTGAAAAGCCCCATTGTCCTGGGGATTCAAAGCCTCCAGCTAGCAAATAGCCTTTTCCTGTTCCAGCAGTTGAGGTGTCACCCTTTCTCAGGGAAAGGAACTGGCAGAGCAGTTTTTTTTAATATAGTTCACTAACTCAGACTGGGTTTATCCTTGAGTTTCACCTTTTGAATCTTTACTTTAAACCTATGGAATTAAACGGTTTATAGGTGGATTTTTGACAGTAGCAAACCCTTTTATATCTTAAATAATCAAGCCTTTACACAATAATATACTTTTAAAATTAGACGATTTTGCCCTTCATTCTGGAAAAAGCACATTAAACTTATTTCTTTAAATTTGGTTTTCATCTGCAGCAAATACACATTTTAGTCAGCTCTAGTCCTTCCATTGAGTGCTGGAATTTTTTGCAGCATAGATAAATGTATCAAGCATTTGTTTAGAGTCTTTCTCTGGACAGCTGATTCTTTAGATACTGTTGCAAAGAAATAGCCGCGTAACATAGCTCAGCTGAGTGGGTCAAAATATCCCACAGGAACAAGAGAAATATTGGCAAGTATCCGATTTAAGAGGTATATCGGGAGATGAGGGGTCTGCATGCAAGCATTTGGGCACAAGCAGGAGAGAGTATTTTGATCCCCTTTTTTTGCTGCCACCACAGTTAGAACTGGCTCTGGATCTTTTCTGAATAAACATTGTGTGCGTTTGCCTAGCAATCTTTTACTGTGGGGATCCCCAATGAATGGGTGGTTGCCAAACGTTTGAAAGGAAGTAGTTACTGTCACCGGGGTCGGTGATATCTTCGTCCGAAAGTGTAGCTTCTGAAATCTCCCCCTCCCCCGACTCCTCACCTTCTTCTTCCTTCCAAGAACCCTTCTTTTCTTTTCTTCGAGTAGACACCTTTTTTTTATGAAGATAGGGACGACCCCGGAAGGAAGCCACCGTGCTCCCCAAGAAGGGAGACCAGGGGGCCCACCCCCGGGATCGACCAAGAGGGGAAAAAGCCTTAGGCACAAAAAACCCCTGTAGTATCGTTGGGTGTCTTGTAGACGTGGAACCAGGAGTACTTATAAGGTAAGATCTGGTAGAAGTGGCTGGAGACAACACGTGGAGTGAAGACTCAGAAACACAGGCAGTCCATTAAGAGGTCCGAGGAACTGGTACACAGGCTAAGTGAGGAAGTACAAATGCAGCAAGCAAAGGCAGTCCAGGGGAACAGGCCGGAGTCTGGTACACGGGAGATCACAGAAGCAATACTGAAGGTAGGCGAAGGAAGAGCAGAGAGAGTAATAGACAGGAAAAGGAAAAAAGCGGTAAGTGAAGATGGGAAGGTGGGAGGGGAAGCAAGATGGAAGGAGGGCAAGGGAGAATTACTGCGAACCAAAAGAGAAAGGGAAAGGCAGACAGGTCCAGCGGAAAGAATAACAGAAAGGTTCAGACAGGGTACGAGGACCCGACCAGCAGCAAGCGAGAAAGCAGCACGAAAGCCACAGGTAGCAAGCAACTCAGCCTACGGACGAAACCGGAAGCGTTGCAACGCGTCCGTGACCCGGAAGTGGCTGGTTAAAACACCGGGCCGCGGAGCGTCTAGCCAATCAGAATCAGAAAGAAGGGAACCAGGAAACAGGGGGTGCGGCCGAAGCGAACGAAACTAGGTTCCGCGTCGCCAGCGGCTCCATAGACGCCAGGAACTCGGCAGTATGACAGTATGCCCCCTCCTACACGCTCCTCCTCCGGGTTTCCCTGGATGGAAAAAGTGGTATTTGCGAAGTAGGACAGGAGCATTAATGTGTGTGATGGGTTCCCAAGAGTTTTCCGAAGAAGGGTAGCCCTTCCACTTAACCAAATATTCCAGCCTGCCCTTATGATACCTGGAGTCACAGAGTTGGGCGACCTCATATTCAGCTCGAGTGGAACCCTGGGGAATAGGAGTCTGTCTAACCTGTCGTGCCCATGTATCGGCATGAAATGACTTAAGTTGGGAAGCATGGAAAACAGGGTGTACCCTCTTTAGGTTATTGGGTAGTCTTAGGCGAAAAGCCACAGGATTGATTTTCTGTATGATCTCATATGGCCCTAGATATTTTGGAGATAACTTGGAGGGATGTACCCAACGAGGTAAATATCTAGTGGAGAGCATAACTTGGGTACCCACATCCCATCCTGGTACAGGTCTACGATGTTTATTGGCTTGAATGCAATATCGGGCTTGGGCTGACTTAAGGCCTTCTTCTACCTTCTTGTGTGTCTCTCTAAGGAGGGAGAGTGAAGAATCTACTGAAGGTACGTTAGTAGAAAGGCCCGAGACAGGAAGAATGGAGCGAGGGTGAAAACCATAAGTACCAAAAAAAGGGCTGAACCCCAGAGCTGCATGTGTGGAGTTATTATAAGAGAATTCAGCTAGAGGGAGTAGTGTGCACCAGTTGTCTTGTTGGTTGTTGATAAAGCATCTTAAGTACTGCTCCAGGGTTCCGTTCAAGCGTTCAGTTTGCCCATTGGATTGTGGATGGAATCCAGAGGTGAGAGCTCTTTCAATACCTAGTCTGCTACACAGGGCCTTCCAGAACTGGGAGGTGTACTGACTACCCCGGTCTGAAATAATCTTGTTAGGTAGACCGTGTAACCGGAATATGTCTTGGAGAAACACTTCCGCCATCTTGGCTGCCGTAGGGACGCCAGGTAATGGGGAGAAGTGAGCCAATTTGGTAAATGAATCCACTACTACCATGACACAGGTGCATCCTTCAGACGGAGGTAAATCCACTATGAAATCAGTTGAAATTGTGCTCCAGGGACCCTTGGGTACAGCATTAGGTTCCAGCAGACCAATTGGTCTTTTTCGGGATGATTTACTCCTCAGACAGATGATGCATGACTGAACGTACTGCTCTACATCCTTTCTCATTGTAGGCCAATAGAAATGTCTTTGAAGATAGTCATGAGTACCAGCCACACCCCTGTGTCCTCCTAGTTTAGAGTCATGACACCAGACAAGTGCGGTTTTACGAAAAGCCGGAGTGGGTAGATAAAGTTTTCCTCCTACTAGGTAAAGACCGTTCCTGATTTCATAGGCCAGATCTTTAGAGTGTTTTTCAATTTCAAAACGACCTCCAGAATCCTCCTGTACCTGTTGAAGGAATTTAGAAATTATTCCGATAGTCCTGGACTGGGGAAACATCCGTTCAAGATCCGTCTCTGACTCTGACAGGTAATCACACCGGCGGGAAAGAGAGTCGGCTACAACGTTATTTTTTTCCCGGGATGTAAGTTATGCTGAATTCGAATTGGGCGAAGAAGTGAGCCCATCGGGCCTGTCGAGTATTGTAACACTCGAACTGTTTGAGAACCTGTAAGTTCTTATGATCAGTCCTTATGGTGAACGGGAACCTTCCTCCTTGAAGTAGATGACGCCATTCTACACAGGCCGCTTTCATGGCTAGAAGTTCTCGCTCAATAACCGAGTAGTTCCTTTGGCTGGAGTTTAGGGTCTTCGAGAAATAAGCCACCGGATGTTCTGTACCCTGGATTTCTTGAAGAAGCACAGCCCCTATTGCGGCTGAAGAAGCGTCCGTCTCTAGAATGAAGGGTAGATGTTGGTTTGGTTGTTGTAAAATGGGTGCTGAACAGAAGGCTTCTTTAAGAGTACCAAAGCTGTCTTCTGCCTCCGTTGTCCATTTAAATGGAGTTGCAGATTTCTTTAAGAGCGAGGTGATGGGTAATATCTTTTGAGAGAAATTTGGGATGAATCTCCGGTAGAAGTTTGCTAACCCCAGGAATGTTTGTATCTCTTTGACTGAGGTGGGTGAGGGCCATTCAAGGATGGAAGACACCTTATTTGGATCCATGGAGAATCCGTGGTCTGACAGAATGTATCCTAAATAAGGAATGGAGGAGGCTGAAAACACACATTTGGTGAGTTTAACCGACAACTGGTTTCTCTGTAGTCTTCTGAATACTTCCCTAACATGTTCCACATGGTCTTCAGGTGTACGAGAGTATATCAGTATGTCATCTAAATAAACCAATGTGGTTTGGCACAGGAGATCTGAGAATAGTCTGTCCATAAATCGTTGGAATACCGACGGGGCATTTACCAATCCGAACGGCATTACCTGGTATTCAAAAAGTCCGAAAGGGGTCCGGAATGCTGTCTTCCATTCATCTCCTTTCTGCACCCGGAGTAAGTGATACGCATTCCTCAGGTCGAGTTTGGTAAAGATGGTAGCACCCTGTACAGCTTGTAGGATATCGGTTATCAATGGCATAGGATACCGGTCCTTTATGGTAACCTTGTTTAGGCCGCGATAGTCTATACACGGCCTCAACTCCTTTGAATCCTTTTTTGAGATGAAGAACAGTGATGCCCCTGCAGGGGACTTGGAAGGCCTAATTAGCCCGTTCTCCATGTTGCTGTCCAGGTACTTTCGGAGGTATTGTTTTTCTTCTAATGATAGTGGAAACATCCTACCGAAGGGTACCAATGCACCTGGGGTGAGATCGATGCAACAGTCTTCAGGCCGGTGAGGAGGGAGCTCTACGGGTATCTTTTCAGTTGCCACTTCATTGAACTCCTTCAGGTAGTGGGGAAGACAGTGCACCGTTTTGACTTCGCAGCTATTAGTGGTCTTGACGGTCTCGAATCTTGGTTCTGGCAAACATTCCGATTTGCATAGTGAGGACTGAAAGCTAAGTAGGTTTCTAGACCAGTCAATACAGGGGTTGTGTCTGCGTAACCAACAGATACCCAGGATAAGAGGGAAGTGAGCAGCTCTGATGATATCGAATATGATACTTTCGGTGTGTTGTTGGATGGATAAAGTAAGTGCTTTAGTGGTATGAGTGATCAAACCCGAGCTCAAAGGTTCGCCATCAACTCCTTCCACCTTTTGATCTTCGTTTTTTGCTATCCTCTTGACTCCATGTCGTTCTGCCCAATGGGTATCCATGAAGTTTCCTGCTGCTCCACAGTCGAGTAGTGCTAAAGCGGTTACTTCTTTGGGGCCTACTCTGAGAGAAACTGTGAGCACCATCAACCGGGAGTCCTCAGATGTTTCTGTAGAGGATACAGAAAGTGGTGCGTAGGGACTAAAAGCAGCCCCTCGGTAATGCGTCCCAATGTTTACCGAGGGCGAGCGTTTCCCGATCTTCTGGGTGGTACTTCCGGACAATCTCTTAATAAATGTAATGAAGATCCACAGTACATGCACAAGGAACCCTCCCTGCGCCGTTTCCTTTCTTCCGGTGTCAGTGGGGCTCTGGTGGTTCCAATCTGCATGGGTTCTTCTTTAGTTGTCCGTTGGAAGGGTATAGATGCTGGTGAAGGAGTCTCCACGGGAGGGGGTACGCTGAGCCTGATCTTCCTCTTTTCTTGACGTCTTTCCGTCATCCTGAAGTCAATTCGGAGGGTAGCTGTCAGAAGTTCGGCGAAAGACACCGGTCTTTCTATTCGGGCAAGTTCGTCCTTCAATTCCTCCCTTAAACCTCGCCGAAATATGGCATACTGAGCCTGTTCCTGCCAACCTGCCTCTGCAGCCACCTGTTTGAAAGTGGTGATGTATGTCAGTAAATCAGAATTCCCTTGACGGATGTCAAGGAGGTCCTCCGAGGCCAAGTATGTACTCTCTGTTCGCAAAAAGGTTTGTTGAATCAGGGCCTTAAAGGCATCGTAGTCCTGTAAAACCGGGCCTGACTGGTTTACTAGAGGGGTAGCCCAAGCCAGGGCATTTCCGATCATGTGGGTGATCATAAACCCCATCTTGGCGTGATCTGAGGCGAAGGTCTGAGGGCGAAAGGTAAAATGAAGATTGCATGCGTCCAGAAATTCTTTAACCTTCTTTGGGGATCCATCGAACTTCCCTGATACTAGGGGAAGTGGAGGTAAATCTGCTAAAGGTCTTTCTCTGTCCGTCATACGCTGTTGAAGGGTGGCGTTAGCAGCCTTAAGGTTCTGCATCTCTAGACTTAGACTTTGTACAGCGGCTACGAGTTCTTGTACCTGCTGTGGGGTGGCCATCTCTTTTTGGCGTTGCAAACTGTCACCGGGGTCGGTGATATCTTCGTCCGAAAGTGTAGCTTCTGAAATCTCCCCCTCCCCGACTCCTCACCTTCTTCTTCCTTCCAAGAACCCTTCTTTTCTTTTCTTCGAGTAGACACCTTTTTTTTATGAAGATAGGGACGACCCCGGAAGGAAGCCACCGTGCTCCCCAAGAAGGGAGACCAGGGGGCCCACCCCCGGGATCGACCAAGAGGGGAAAAAGCCTTAGGCACAAAAAACCCCTGTAGTATCGTTGGGTGTCTTGTAGACGTGGAACCAGGAGTACTTATAAGGTAAGATCTGGTAGAAGTGGCTGGAGACAACACGTGGAGTGAAGACTCAGAAACACAGGCAGTCCATTAAGAGGTCCGAGTAACTGGTACACAGGCTAAGTGAGGAAGTACAAATGCAGCAAGCAAAGGCAGTCCAGGGGAACAGGCCGGAGTCTGGTACACGGGAGATCACAGAAGCAATACTGAAGGTAGGCGAAGGAAGAGCGGAGAGAGTAACAGACAGGAAAAGGAAAAAAGCGGTAAGTGAAGATGGGAAGGTGGGAGGGGAAGCAAGATGGAAGGAGGGCAAGGGAGAATTACTGCGAACCAAAAGAGAAAGGGAAAGGCAGACAGGTCCAGCGGAAAGAATAACAGAAAGGTTCAGACAGGGTACGAGGACCCGACCAGCAGCAAGCGAGAAAGCAGCACGAAAGCCACAGGTAGCAAGCAACTCAGCCTACGGACGAAACCGGAAGCGTTGCAACGCGTCCGTGACCCGGAAGTGGCTGGTTAAAACACCGGGCCGCGGAGCGTCTAGCCAATCAGAATCAGAAAGAAGGGAACCAGGAAACAGGGGGTGCGGCCGAAGCGAACGAAACTAGGTTCCGCGTCGCCAGCGGCTCCATAGACGCCAGGAACTCGGCGGTATGACAGTTACTGGAGACAAAGTGCAACATCTGCTTCCAAAATACCTATAAAATAGTGTGTATTTGCACCTTATGTATCTACTGGGGAGGCAGGAACCCTGTAGAAGCTCCAAGTCCACACTTTGAAGGTGAAGAGTTTGTCGGATCTGCAGATTCCAAGCTGTTTCAAGACTAAAGGCAACAGTCCAAAGTGCTCATTTTCCAGGACCTGCTGGGTTACAAGTTTCTAAGACTCCTCTTACCACAGGAGAGGACTTGCAGCTTGCCTTGTGCAACCTCTCGCTCTACCCACTACCTCTGGTTGGTATTTGGTGGCCTAATGCTAGGAATCTTTTTTCAGCTTTTCCCCCTTTCTTCCATTCCCCAGCATATCGCCTGACTGTTTTGTGATCCTGACCTATTATCTCATTTAGGTTTGGGCACTGGGTAGTCCTTAATGTTGCCAGTGGAATAGGACCCAGTCCCTCATTGTTGGCTACCGTACAGCACTACAACCACCCATGAAGATATTGGTGAATGGGCACTTTGTTCCCCATTCCTTTTTACTTTAAGGGTAATTTTCCTTTAGTCCATGTAGCCTATATATATTGGTGGTGATGGTTCCTTATATTGAAATTTTGTGGGTGCACTCCATTCACCTTTATTTTATGTACTGCAAGGAAGCCTTTTGGCCAGTATCTTAGCCAAAATGGCTGAACTCCTTCTTTTGCCATGTCTTTGTGGCTCACTGTTTGTGGGCCGCAGTCTTCATGGGCAGTGGTAGGAAATGGCCATATATGTCTCCTACTGTTCATGGATTCTGGCAAGAGCCCAAAACGTTTTTTGTGTGGCAGATAACTGGTTTGGACTGGGCAGGGGTTCCTAGGCACTCTAAACCACACCCAAACCACAGAGATTTCACAACTGTTTCTGGGCTATTGGTCTTTTTTGTTGGTCCTTTTTGCTTTTTTTTGTTCCTTTCTCATTTTTGGATCACTGACCAATCTTTGCGGGTCAGAGGACTTCTGCTGAAGTCCCCTTGCTATTCCAACCCTTGTTTGGTGTTTAGTTTTCTTTAAGACTCCCAGTCACAGGGCTGCCCTAGGGTGATTACATCACCCTACACTTGTTTTAGGGAATAGGATGGTGGAAGCTGTTATTTTGTTTTGGCTTCACCAAGGGTACATGCCATAGTTCCACATTGGTAGGTAGGCTAATGTACCATTTTGGTAGCCATTGGGGTACCAATGTATGTATTTCTGGCTCTTGCCCATATTGTTTTCTTTATGGCCTTCATTCATTTTATTATTATTAATGATATTATTGTATTTATTGAGCGCAGACCTAGCTTCGGGAAGCAATGCGGCTCTTTACAAAACCTAAGGGGGAGACAGTGAGGGAAGTAAAGGTACAAAGGAGAGGAGGGCTAACAACGGGGGAGGGCAGTCAATTAGGCAGCAAGGTAAACCAGGGGAGGAAACTGTTTGTTGCAGATCACATAGTCTCTGGTAGTGGGCGGGGTGGGGGGGGGAGAGTGTGTACTGAGATGTTGGGGAGGAGCCATTCCTTGAAGAGGAGTGTCTGGAGCTCCTTCTTTAATATAGATGCGAAGGGGTGAGTCTGGTGTTAATATGGAAGGGGGAGGGGAAGGGAAATTCTAGGATCTTGCTGCATAAACAATGCATGCCTGCCTTGTGGTTCTTTCCTTCCTGCATCGGCAGAGTTAAGTCTGCAGATGTTCTTACTTCTGGTGGGTCATAGGCCTCCAGAGATGCTGAGTTTCTCAGAGAGGTAGCATGGGCACTGTTAAGATGATGGGTGGATTTTCGGAGGTCACCCTATTAAATGGGAAAGACACTTGGAGGTTGGCCAAGCCCAAACAAGCTGAGGTAGCAGTGTGGCAAGATTTAGGGCCTCATTACACGGTAGGTGGTAAACCATGGTGCTATTAGCGCCATGGTTCATGCCGATAATTTACCGGTACTGCCTTGGAGGAAAGGGGAATTACCGCCCTATTCCAAGGTTGGGAAGGCGGTAATTCCTCCTTCCTCCATTGCCCTTCCCCATTCCCATTTTTGCCCCATAGGGCTCAATGGGAATGGTGAAGGCGCTAATTGCGGTACCGCAAATTGCGGTACCGTAATTAGCACCCCGGTCCCTTTACGGGTTCGTTTTTTAATGCCTGCTAAAAGCAGGCATTAATGTACCAACCCACAAAGGGACCTCGTAGTAAGGCGGTAAGGGTTTACCGGTAAAATACCGGTACCGGTAAACCCTTACCGCCTACTGTGTAATGAGGCCCTTAGTGTCAGGAAGGGTGTGTGAGGGGTCTAGGGCCGTAATTAGTCAACACTGCTACACAAATCATTCCAGTTAGACAGGTAGGTATATCAAATACAATTATTACACACTAAGCAGATGAAAATCATAGGCAAATATAGTCACACAAAACCCTTATGAAACAGATATTTATATATTTTATTGCTAAAGCGCTAGAACAGAAATATACATGGGCATAGAAGCGGTAAAACAAAGACAGACACCCAAAAAACATCATAAAGGAATAGGCAAGCTGAGGTCCGTTCCGGTAATCAATAAAGAGAAGTTTAACCAAAAAGCATGGTTTTTAGGCTGTGCTTGAAGACCGCTAAAGAGGGACAAGTCTTGATCAGTGGGCAGGGCATTCCACAAACGTGGAGCTGCAGAGGGAAAAGATCTTTGGAGACGAGCGCCAGTTTAGACTTTGGAGTTTGAAGGAGACAGGAATTATTGGACCTGAGTGTTCTCCTATTAGGAAGCCAAGACAGCCTGCTATGTAGATAAGCTGGACTTTTCCCATAAAGACAAGAATGGGCAATGCACAAAGTCTGGAATGTAATACTCCTCCCATTGGGAAGCCAGTGTAAGGGATTGTCTGACATCAGTGACTTGATCGGATTTCCGCAACCCCAATACTACACTCGCCACATTATTTTGCACCACCTGAAGTCGCTTAATTTCACCATTAGCAATACCCTGCAAAAGGCTAGAGCAATAATGAAGGCGGGATCCAATAATGGCGTGAGCCAGAATAGCACAGTTTGGAGCGTCAATAAAAGGTCCAAGATGAGCAAGTAGGTTGATGTAGTAAGAGGTACTAGATACCAGGCTATTGATGTGAGCCCTCATGCTAAGCTTCTGATCCACGACTACTCCAAGCGTTTTGACTTTGGGTAAGGTAGCTAGGGTACATTCTGTGATTTCAAAGAAGCGATAAGCGGCATCCAGCTTACGCAGCTTGGGTGCTGTGCCAGTGATCATGATCTCAGTTTTGTCGTTGTTCAGTGCCAGCCCATTGTCAATCATCCACCTGTGGATAGGTTGTAAATTGGATTGATAGTAGTTGTATCAAGACTGTGGTTGCCTGACAGTGGTATAAGGCATTGTATGTTGTGGGCATAGTTTGAATACACTTTCATCCAACAACTCAAAAAGAAGGGCAAAAATGTTAAAGTGGGGGACACACAAGATCTCTGCACTCCCCATGATTTTACGTAACCATCAGCCATATCATCCTCACGGTGGACTCTGGCTGTCTGATTCGACACAAATGAGTGGACCTATCTAGAAGCCTCTTTGGAAAAGGAGGCACACTCTTGCTGTCTAGCTACTAGAATGGAGTGGTCCATTATGTTAAATGCCACTGTCGGGTCCAAAAGCATCAGGAGTGCGGTATTCCCTTTGTCACAGTGCTGCATGATGTTTGTTTTTAGGACTCAGTACTGTGAGCACATCTGAATCCTGATTACTTTGGACCCAGTTGTGATGGCGGCTTAAGAATTCTTGAATCTGTAAAAGAACTGCTTTGTCTGGAATTTTTGACAGGGATGGTGTATTAGTAATGGTGCAATAGTTGCCCGCAACATTAGTATCCAATGTGGATTTTTTTTAAGTAGAGGAGAGATCCAGGCCTGTTTGATATCTGGAGCATAATGGCTCTCTTGAAAGGAGGAATTAACACATTTTGTGATCAGAGAAGCGAGCGGCGCCGCACACGATTTCATGATGGGTGCTGGGCCGACATACGCCCTACAATTTGTAGGTTTGATTCTTTTAAGAATAGCCAACATTTCTGCTTCAGAAACATCCCTGAATCTAAACTTTGGTCGTGATGCGACAGGACTCGCATATTTCACGCTACGGGAGGAATCATCCAAGATGCTTCGATCAGAGGAAATGTCACTCTCGTATTTTTTTATTTTTTTTTATTTTATGTAGCATAGAATCCTGGATGGACGTACACAGTTGGAATCTTTAATGATTGAGGAAACACGTGATTGAGGATCTTCCAGTGCGCAAGAATTCAAATAGTTCCTTGGTGTTGGAGGCTGCCTCTTTAATTCTTTTATTGTAAGAGGATTTTTTTGCTTTACAGATGGCCCTTTTGTGTGCCTTGACGGCACAAATATAGTTAATTGGATCTTCTAATGAGTTGGTCTTCTTTAAAATACATGCTTTGTTTTTATTACGTTTTAGTTTCTGGATTTCAATTAAATACCTGTTTTTAGAAGGTTGAGTTTCTACCTTTCTTTTTTGTGGTGCAAGACTTTTCACAGCGTGAGACGACATATCTTTGTAGGCCAAAGCCAGTATAGAAGCAGTCATAGTTTTCTAGATTATCCAGGATAGGGGGAAACAAAGGCAACATGGCGGTGGGAGTAAGTTTACGTAGATTTACGACATAACACTTTTAGAGATGTTCCTTTAGTTTTCTTAGGTGGCCTTACCCAAGGGAGCTGAAATTGGATAAGACTGTGATCCAATCATGGGCATGGATAAGACTATGATCCAATCATGGGCATGGATCTGATCCAGTATAGTCTATTTCGACTTTGTATAAGGCCACCCAGTCCAACGTCCTAGCCTTGATGTGGCTGGCTTGCTTGATATGCTGGAGAAAGCCAAGATCCTCCAAAGTGTACTTAACGGCTTTAGCCAAAGAGTCAGAGAATTCATCTAAGCGTAGGTTCAGGTCCTCTAGAATAATCATTTTAGAATGGGGTTTCAAAGATGGTGTAATTAGATCAAAAAAGTGGGTCATGAAGTTAGGCATATTGTTGGGTTGCTGATAAATAACAATAACGTTGATAGAGGTGTTGTTATCCACTGCCAATTTAACTTGTAATGCTTCAGTCAGGGATGTGTTTGTCCCTAACTTGATGACTATTGAGAGGAGTAAAAAAATAATGGACACTCCCCCTCCTTTACCATGCAACCCAGCATCATGATCCGAGCAAGAAATCGAAAGATAATAAACTAAAAAAGATAATAAACTAAAAAGGACGAACAAAATAGAATGAGTAAAAAGGATCATAGCAGTGAAGTGGATAAAAGAACTAATTGAAAGAGAGCAGTAAAATGGTTGAAATTAATGAAATGGATGAAATAAATGTAAAGGACAAGAAGATCAAAGTGGACGAGAGGAATAAAGTGGATAACAGCAATTCAACTAGCCCAAACCTCTAGATCATAAATAACAACATAAATAACATTCCAAAATCAAGATTCCAAGCGAGAAATCAAACTAATAACCTCTAATGTAAACTAAAAAAGACAAACAGAATAGAATGAGTAAAGTGGAACAAATCAGTAAAGAGGATAAAAAGTATCAATTGTATGAAGGCAGTAAAGTGGCTGAAATTAATGAAATGAATGTAATGGACGAGAGGAACAAAATGGACAAGAATAATTAAGTGGAGAGGATGGAAAGATGAATACATGATAGGAATGAGTGCACAGAGTACACTGAACTGGTAGAGTGCATGAAAAAGATATATGGCATGTAACGCAAAAGTGCATGGTACAAATAGAACAGACGTTTCAAGTGAATATAACGAGTATAGTGCATGGGATGGATCAAGTGCGTGCGACAATCGACTTGAGTCTAACCGATAATGCATGATGAATGTATGAAGTGAGCTGAGCAGATGAAGTCGGTAGAACAGATGAATGTCTGTGGAGAAGATGATGTGCGGATGAGAGCGTATAGCGGACTAGAGCACAGAATGCATGAAAGTGTGACCAATTGATGGCGTGGAGCAGATGTGAGCGTGGAGCGGATGTAGGCTGTGGAGTAGATGATAGCATGGAGCGGGCGTAGGGTGTTGAGCAGATGTAGGGTGTTGAGCTGGGTGTAGAATATGGAGTGGACGTAGAGTGTGGAGCGAGCGTATGGTGGAGCGAGCGGGTGATCTATGTGCCGCAACGGGTGATGTAGGTGCCGCAACGAGTGATGTAGGTAGAAGGAACGGGTCAAGTATGCTGAATGGAACGTATGTAGAGTGTGGAGTATGGAGCGATTGGGTGATGTATGTGGAAGGAACTGGTGACATATGTGGACTGAACGGGTGACGTATGTGGATGGAACAGGTGAAATGGATGGAGCAAGTGAAGTATGTGGCTGAAATGAAGCATAGTATTGGAACGGATGAAGCATGTGAGTGGAACGGATGAACTGGGTGGAGCGGGTGGAGCGGGTGAAGCATGTGGATGAATCGAACAAAATGGGTAGATAGAAGAAAGGGAAGTGGATGAATGAAATAGTGAAGTATGCTGAAGGAACGGGTGAAGCAGATGGATGGCACAGAGAATGTGGACATATGGAACGGGTGAAGTGTATGGATGGAATGGGCGAAGTACGTGGATGGAACAGGTGTAATGTGTGGAAGGCATGAAGAAAATGGATGAATAGAACGGGTAAAGTATGCGGAAGGAAAGGTTGAAATAGGTAGATGGATCATAGAAAGTGGGTGCACGGAATGGGCGAAGTGTACGGATGGAACGGATGAAGTATGTGGATGGAACGGGTGTAGTACATAAATTGATGGAACAGATGAAATATGTGAAAGCAAAGGGCAAAATATGTGGAAGGAACGGAGTGGATGATGGTAAGGGTGGAGCATGTGGATGGAACGGGCCAAGTATGTGGATGGAACGGATGAAGTATGTGGATGGAATGGTTGAAGTATGTCAAGGGAATCAAAGGAAATGGATGGGCGAAACAAATGAAGCATGTGGACGGCACGGGTGAAGCAAGTGGATGGATGGAACTGATTAAGTATGTGGAAGGACGGGTGAAATATGTGGATGATTAGAGCGAAATGGATGGACGAAATGGGTGAAGTATGTGGATGGAACAGGTGAAATATGTGGATGGATGTCGGGGTGATTTTCCCGGGGGCCAGCAGGGCCGTCCGCAGACCTCTGGGGAGGCCCCAACTCCTCCCGCATCCCAAAAGGAGTATGAGACGCACCCAAGAGCAAGGTAATAACTGCTGTTTATTGGAGTAACGGCAGGGATTCGCTTAGACCGTATGCAGCCGGTAAGCACGCTCAGCATTAGTGGGCTCACAGGCCCTTTTTACTTTAGTATGACGTGCTACTTGCGTCACCTGGGGAAAATTGTCACAAAAACTATCGCCACTTCATTGGCGCCCCGAATGGTAGGGTTAGTATAGCTATCTATGGGAGGAAATATTAGTGGCTAAGGCTGGGTCAGGTGGTACGCTTGGGATGTCCCTAACAATGGCTACAACAAAATAGTTACAAGGGGACACTTGGTGATTTGTTAATTATGATGGCATCAGTGATGAGCCCCTCGTATTCTGATTGGTTCCCTTGTGAGCCCCCAAGCCTGGGACCATCGCCGTTCCCAGCTTGCGATGCGCCTGGCGCTTGCAACAATGTGTAACTATGTGTTAGTGTGGACAGTGGACAGGTCTGGCTAATGGCGGTGTGCATGTCTTTCCCATCACCTCAGGTGTCCATCTTGCCACTTCGTTGTTGCAGACTGTGTCCCAGACGTGGGACCCCAGCGCCTCTCTGTCTCCTGAGCTTGGCATCCTGTCAGTTCGGCTTTGTCACGTGTGGGGAGACCGTAGCTGGAGCAGAATTATGAGCATTAGATTTGTTTTTTGGCTCTGAGGAGAGTTTGGCATTGGCAGGTGTAACCTTGGTGCTGGGAGAGCGGCATGTGGGTTGCAATATCACAGCCTTGGCTGTGAGCTCTCGTTGGGGGCTCGTTCTGCATGATCAGCGCTTTGCTTTTTGTCTTGGGAGGATTTTTCGTCTGAGAGGCTCCTGCTTGGGGACACTTGCTTGCGGCCTACTTGGGCCTAGTTTCTGGGTGGCGGTGCATAACCCAAAAAATGGGCGTCGTGGGGCGACAGAGTGTCACAAGCAGCATTATATATATATATATGGTGGCGTCTTCATAGTGATGGGTATCGAGAAAGCATCAGCAAGCGTAAACACTTGCTCTTCAGGCGTCTTGCATTTCTGCGGTGCTGTAGAAGGCCTATGTGAAAAATAACGATGCATGTCTGTGGGTGTGTCCGTCACCTATGTCATTGCACGGAGTATGTTCTTCGTGTGGGTTGGTGTGGGAGTGACCAATGTGCATGGTGGCACGTGTGTTGTTGTCTGTTGGCTATGTCGTCATGGCATCTCTAACGATGGCAGCATTTGTGGTTGTCTAGTCGATCTGGTCCATAGTGATGGTATCAGTTCTGCTTGAGGTCCCAGCACGTGGGTTGTTGTATGTGTAGATTCCCCGGCCGGGTAGGTCGTGGCCACAGTGGATGTTGACGTCTGGTGTGGCACTGAGCAGGACAAACTCCACTTGGGGGTGCTTGGGTTGTGACATCTTGGGCCATGGTCTGGATGAGACTGGGGGGAGGGTATTTTTTCATTTTCCCACTCAGTCCCCCCTCTGGTCGACTTGTCGACCACAAAATCATTCCCTTTTTATCACGTGATCTCTATACCTTCGTTATTCCAGCCAAGTGTCCATAGTGGTTTGCATGATCTTCAAACGACCAGTACATGTAAACGCAGCCACCACCAGGCTTGCAGTAAACCCACTTTCCAACCTAACTCTTCGGGTTCCTTGGGTTCTCTACCTTCACTGATGGTGCGTCCAAGTCAGCTTTTAGTATTTGTTTCTCTTTCCTGTATAATGATGTCTGTGTGCTTGTCGTCTTCAGCTGGGAGCAGGGCGTGCATGCTGACCATTTCCATCATTTCATCTGTTGTACGTGCAGCTCTTGCTCCCCATAACTTTGTTCCCAGCAATACAGCCACTCCCAGTATTATGCAACCTGCTATAATTTTAAGGCCATCTGACAACCATGATGGCATCCATGACCATAAAAATGAAAACCAGCTACCATCTTTCTTCACTGCCTTTTGATTCTTCCATCTTTGCGTGCATTTGAGCAAGTTGTGATACTACCTCAGTCCGCGTGCCATTGTCTGCGTCGTTAGCAGGGTCAAAGTGCAACATGAACTTCCCATTTTTGCACAAACTCCTCCTTCCATCGCTGTTAGGAGATCCAATACATATCTGTTTTGTAGTGCTACCATTTGTACTGACCTTAATTCTTCTTTTATTGCGTTGAATTCATTTACGGTAGAGTTAATTGTCATCATCAGTTCCCATCTTGTTATCTGGAGCCACTTCGCATTCGCATATGCCTGTAACCCTGGATGTACGATGGAGGAGAAGAACATTGCTGCTCTGCTGAACAGTCTGTGCTGTGGTGGGATGTCACTGAGTGCTGTTTCTGATTTTCCTCATAGGTAATTCCCGGTCAGTGGTTCTCCTTGTCTTTTTGTTCTTGGCAATACTGTTGTCGTTCTGCTCCTGCATTTCTTCTGTCATCACTGATCTTTTCTTTCGTTTGTCACCTTCGTCCATCGCAGGGAACTTCCCCAAGTTGACAAGTTTCTGCGGTACTACCAGTGATGGTACGTTGACGTGTACCATTGTGCATATTCCATCCCAAGATGGCGGCAAGCTGTGGTATGCCTTCTCTCCACAGGCCCAATAGTGGTCCATGAGAACTGCTGTACCGGCACCCCTCTCAGCTATAGTAACTGTTTTGCAATTTTCGTTCCTTCCAACATCAACTTTACTGTCGTGTTGATAACATAGTGTAGGCGCAGTCAACGGCAGTATTGTTAATGGGTCCTCATCCTTCTCTAGCCATGTTACCAGTCCTGCGCTCCTTAACCATTCCGGGTAACATCTGGTGTTCGCTTAATCCATTGTTTTCATATTTTATCTAGCTGGTGCCAGCATGTTGCTCCCCACAACTCCATCTGCCCATCCATCTTTCGTGTATATCTTTCCATAAATCACTAGCAGTGGTCTTTCCCAGCACCCAAATTCACCTGCATCTTTGGTTGCATACCAATCAAATGGTAGGTAATTCAATGTTACTTCCTTCGTTTTTCCTTTTGCAGGTCCATCCATTATATACTCGTACCCCTGTGCATGTTGCCGGTAGCTATTGTACATTATAAGTGTTTTGATGAAGTTATTCTCATATGGGTATGAGTCCCTTGTCTTCTATTGCAGTTTTGCTACTTTCCCTTGAAATCGTCCTTTTGTCTGGAACAGGGCCAAGTGTAACATGCATTCTACTGTCGCTGCAGGCACCTCAGTAGCCACAAATGTTCTTGACACGCTCATGGCGTATGGGGGATCAACGAGCACACATAGCAGTTGTCCTTAGTCGTCTCCTTACCTATTTTGGACATGTGCTTGTACCACATATTATTTGAGACTTGTGCGGATGCTGTGAGATGTGTCCACCCCGTTGTCATCTATGGATGTGCTGCGTTTAACCCTCTTAACATTATCTCTTTTGTTACTTGTACCACCTGACACCATACCTGTTGCAGCCGGGGAAGGGGGTAAATTAGTTTTGGGTACAGCCATAACATGTGAAACATAGTATGTCTGCCAGACGGAGGCAGCAAGTAGACCAGTGATATATCGCTGGCATTATTACTCTTATCTTTGCTGCGGTCCTGCAGCTAGTTAATTATTCGACGATAAAGTTGCCCGTCTGAAAATCTCTGAAGGTATGCGTTAATTTGTTAGTTTCTTTTATGTAAGCACTCCCTATTGTGCAGTTATTCAGAATTTATTAGTTAGTACCTTTATTCACTTTTTTACCATTAAACAGTACTGAGTGGTACCTGCATGTGCGAGACAAAAAGGAAGAGAACATGCACGTGTCTACAGGTGTGGTGCAATTTTCACATATTTCACAATGTTGTGTATTCAGGTAGTGTGGGGCTTGGTGGGGCAGGGCTTGTTTTAGTCTGTGATGTTGTGACCATGGGGTGGGCAATGGGTAATTGTTCAGTTTCGTATTTAAGGGTGTTTGGTGGCTGGGTGTTGCTGCTGTCGGTTATTGCTGCTACTGCGTTGGCCCTGCCATCAACGCAAGGGCCGGTCTGATCTTTGTAGGGCTTGATGTCATGAAGGTGTGTCCACACTTTCTGATCTCTTAACTTGATTGCTCTAGGAGCTGTTTTTTCCACCAGGTGGGGCCCGGGAAATTGAGGGCTGTTCCTCCAGCGGTTAAAGTTCCTGAGGAGGACGTGGCCCCCCTCTTTCACTGTCCATTGTGATGGTTGTTCCTGTTCTTTGTTTGTTTCTTCTTGTTGCGTGTTTTTCGACCCGCCCCGTGTGCGCTCGAGCTGTTGAGAGATAAAGGCGACACTAGTAATCAAGGAAGACACATATTCATACATTTCTTCACCAAAAACATTTGCAGAGGCATGGTAATCTGTCATAGCCCTTGATGGTGGGGTTAGTGGAAGATGCATCTGACGGCCAGTCACCACCTCGTTGGGCTTGAGATGGTGATCTGACCCTGGCCTATTCCTGAATTCAAAAAGGGCGAGGCAGTACAACCAGCTCTTTTTAGTTGTTTGCTGAATCTTTGCTATTTCTTCTTTGAGGAGGCCGTTGAGGCGGTCACATACACCGTTAGCCTGTGGGTGATATGCACATGCAAATTTGTGTTTGATGGCAAGGAGGGTAGTTATATGTTGGAACATTTTATTGGCAAAGTGTGGGCCATTGTCTGACCGCAGCACTTTGCAAACCCCCCACCTCAGGAAAACCTCCCTCACCAGGAACTTAGCTGCTCTGAATGCAGCTAAGTTCCCTGCATGGGAGCAGGGGCCAGCCTCGATCCACCTTGAAAATGGGCACACTACTACAATCATGTTTCTATTACCTTGACATACATTGATCATGTCAATGTAGTCAATTTGCAGGTGTAGGAAGGGTCTTTCTGGCCGGGGTATAGTACCTTTGGTCACTTGCATCGTGTGACCGGCCGTAAACTGTTGACAAGTTAGGCAATTGCTGATGAAGTTTGCAACATGTGAATTTAGCTTGGGACAGAACCATGCCTCCTTAATCCGTGCTGCAATCACTTCTTTCCCCATGTGTGTGGGATGGTGCAGTTGGGCCAATGCTGTTTTCAAAAGGGCTAGGGGCATCACTATTTTGCCTGTTATTCTGTCGCCATAATGCATCTGTGGGGGACATTGTGCACCCTCTTTTGACCCACAGCTCTTTCTCTGCCATGGTCGCTGCTGCCTGCAATTCCATTATGCGTTTCAAGGATGTGTGTGTGTATATCCATCCTTCATCATCTGTCTTGCCCCCAACCCTCCCCTTATCTTTTCTTTGTCTGGGGGAGTCCAGATCTCTCCAAAGTACGCAGCATTTTTAGCATGTGCGTCTGCTGTTTCACTTCCTTTTGAGATTGGGTCATCCCCGTTGGTGTGGGCCTGACACTTTACTAGGGCCATCTCTCTAGGGTAATCAATTACTTCAATCAGTTAAGTAAGTAGGATGGCATGTTGTATGGGGGTACCGTCTGCCCTTCTGAACCCCCTTCGTTGCCACTTAATTAATCCTGAGTGTACTGTAGATGTGACGTATGCACTGTCAGAATATATGGTCACTCTTTTGTCATTGCACTCTTTTAGTGCCAATATTAGGGCCACTAGTTCTGCTGCTTGGGCTGAGTAATGTTGTGGTAATTGAACATACTTGACTGGTACATGGGTCCAATCCTCAGTCAATCGTACCACTGCTGCTCCTGTCCTCCTTACCTCCTTACCCCATCACTCTGGTCAATTGTTGAGGACCCATCAATGTACATTCTCTCCCCCTTTTAAGGCATTCTCCTCAACTTTTCTTGTGCTGGAGTAAAGTTCAATGGCCTGTGTGCAATCATGAGCGTAGTCACCTTCTTCAATTGCCTCTGCTATGAATCTTGCTGGATTTACATTACTGCATCTTATAATCATTAGTTCTGGCCTGGATAAAATAATCTCATATCCTGATGCCCTCTGTGTGGTCAATGTTGATTTGGGCTTGTTCATTATTGCAAAAAGTGAGTGTTCCACGAACAGTGTGTTGGGGCACCCCATTGTTGTTGAAGATGACTTTTCTACTGCAAAGGCTTCGGCAGCTAAGCTCTGTTCGCACGGGAAGTGACCTAACATTACAGGGTCCAAGTGTCCGCTGTAAAATGCCACTGGCTTGTGTCCCATGGTAGTTTTCTGTGTTAGTACTGCCTTCATTAATGCTGAGTCGCAATGTGAAAAGATGAAAAATTGGTGTTCATAGTTTGGGGTGGCCAGTACTGGTGCTGTTGAGATGGCAAGTTTAATTCATCAAATGCCACTTTCATTTCTCTTGTCCATCCCAATTTCTTGACCCCTTTCTGTGCTTCCTTGAGGGCCTCGAGCAGGGGTCCTATGTATGAGCTGTAGTCGAAAACCCACGCCCTGTAGTAGTTGCATAGGCCCAAAAATTGCTGCAGTTCTCTCATATTTAATCTGTTCATGATGTCTCTCCCAAGTATGTTTACTGGTGACTGCTTCGAATATAGGAGTGGAAGAGACATATCGTGATCTCCTACAGAGAAGGAGATGTTATCAGTAAAGAGAACCAACCCTCGAGCCCCAGAGAATCCTTGAGTGTTCATAGCTTCGCTTGACAATTTAAACTTCCCCTCCCTTATGCAAGACCTAGTGGCCCCTGTGTCAAACAGGAAGGAATTTTTTTTGTCACCTATCTCCACCTGTATGCGTGGTTTCTCTGCAGGATTAGGTGTTACTGATAGGATGGGACACATCAAAGACATCTGTGGGCTGTCCTATTGTGGGTATAGTGACTGACCGCTTCCTGTGTAGGGGTTGTGACCCAATATAGTCACCTTCCCCAGCTGTGTCCGCTGTTTAGGTGAATCAGTTGTTGACACCATATTGTCCTGTATTTTCGGCAGTGGTGGCGTGTACGTTTGTACTTGTGGCTGTGGTGGTGCTTGCTGTGCCATTGGTGGTTGTTGTATTTGTGGTTGTTGCATGTAGGTTGGTGTTTGTAGCTGGGGTTGTTGTAGTGGCGCTTGTTGTTGTGGTAGGGATTGCTGTGTGCCTTGCTGTTGCTGGTAAAGTTGCTGCTCCCCCATAGGCCCTTGCTGCCCTTGTTCCCCCCCATGCTGCTTGGGGTGGCCTCACTCTGCAAGTGCGTGCCATGTCCCACAATTCCACATATCCAACATATTGGCGGTTCTCGGGATTGCCATTGAAAGCCTCCCGAGTTATCTTGGTATCCCTGCTGCCCAATTGAGTTGTAGCCCCGGAACCCTTCCCCTTGTTGTTGTGCAGGAGGGCCATAACCCCTCCCTCTCATTTGGCCGCCCCTCCCCCTGTAGTTTTTTTTTTACATATCCATTTCCCATCTTCATTTATCCACCCCCTGCGTATGCCTTGTATGGTTGTGGTGGGGGCATTTGTTGTGTTATTATTTGTGCTGGTTGCTGTAATGGTGCCACCTGCTGATGTGCTGTGTCTTGTTGAACCGTGGTCTGTGTGGGGGCGGGTGCTGTGATCAGTGCTCCTTCCATGGCATATTTGGAGAGCTTCTTTTGGACCAATTTTGCCTCCTCTGCCTTTCTATCTTCCTCCTTTTTTGTTTCATCTTTTCCTGCCACAACCTGCAGTGGTGTACTATGGTTAGCTGCATTTCTGGCCAGGCCTTAACTTCCATTCCCACTATTTTCTTGAGTTGCGTCTGTACATGCTCCGGGAGACCCTGTATTAGTATATGGTAGAAAAGTGCTATTGTTTTATCCCACGGTTCCCGCGTTTCCAAGTGCCACTTCTCCTGAATCTCCTGGATGTAATCAACAGGATCTTCATTCTCACACATCTTGCGTGATGTTATTGCTCCTATGTCTGATGTGTCTGGATACTGGACCCTCAATGCCTGCCAGAGCGCATGCCGGCAGTTGGTCAATGGTGCTCCATCATGTGACGTGTCGCTTATTGTGACCCCTGCGAATCCCGCCCTTTTCCAAATGTCATCTGCAGCATCCCCCAGTATTGAAATTAGTAGCCCCTTCACATCTCCCACCGCTAGTGTTATCCCCGCAGTCTGTTTTTCCATCTCGTATATCCACTTCCCAGCTCCTCCACTTAGTGATGGAAGTCTGCATTTATATTTTCCTTATCGGCATGCTTCCAGGGGACTTATTGTGGTCTGACGCCTCCCCTTTCTAATAGTGGCATTACATTGAACACCGTGTTCAATGACCTTGGCCGTGAAGCCAACGGTGCGGGCTGCACTCCTATAGCCACTAGTAAGTGGAGTCTTTAAACTTCAGGTACGTAATCTTTCAAAAAGACAATCAAAAAGATTCTCTTTTCAAGTGTGGCTGTATTTTATTCTTAACTCTCACGAGATCTTAGGTCTCTTATTCCTGCAGATGCCTATACGGGTGGCCAATGCATTTCGGAATAAATTCCTTCATCAGCGTATGGTAAAAATCAATGCAACACCCATTTAAGTTGAAAAATCACCAAAGAGTTAAAGAGAACCCCCATTTTAGACCCAATGTTGTGTATCCATTATGCACCAGATTGAAAAGAACCCCATACATTTCACATATAAGAGCACAGTTCAGAAATGCGCGTGTGTATATATATCATTAGATAAAGCATTCCATAGAAATTACATTATATCAGCATGTAAGTACAAAAGAAAAGTACATACGGTTAACGATGGAAGTGTGTAAAGACAGCCCAGCGATTTGGAAACAATAAGCAAGATCAGAACAAACAAAACGAAAGGAAATCAATAGTTAGCAATCACTCTTTACATTAAACGCTATCTGTGTTTATCTTCCGTTCTAGCACAAGGAAAATTAAATCTGACCTGGTTTCCTTGTGAACTTGTATGTCAGCGTTTGTTTCGCTAGTCGTGTAATCGCTCAGCTTAATCTGGTCTGTGAGTACGTGGTAGACTCGTGCTTGTCACAAATCCTATAGAAGACATAAGAACGAGTATCTTTAGCCTATCTAATGGCTCAGCGTTACAGAACAACGCAGAGCGTTGTACTTCGCTTACCTTGTGTCAAATCACAGTGCCACGAAACTTACAGAGAATCGCGGGTGCGCGCGTTCCTCTGTATGCTGTGTTAAAAGTTACCATGGTAACTTGATCATGTTAAACAAGGAGGAACCGCCGGTGCACACGGCGGCCATGTTGTAATGGACTCGATCACTTAAACGGACAGTAAAACAATTGAGCACAGCAGCCTAGTGATTACCTTTCCACTATTGCAGGTCGCTCTATATTTAAATGAAAGTATGCAACATGTCATTACTATAAATATAGTGACCGGTACTGTGATAAATTTCTCTAAACAACTTCTGTTAACAATGTGTATGTCTACACTTTTTACGTTAATTTATGTCACAAATCCTGCTTCAAACCTTTAGTTTATCTGATAAATATGGTTCAAGCATATTCCAAATCTAAATACCCTATATTTGACACATGGTCTACTCCATTATTGTGTAGAATGCGGTTCTGCATAATCTGTCATGTGAATGTACATAATGAAAGAAAAATTAGTCATGGATACAATTACAAAAAACAACTCAAATCAAACTCTTCATTAATTCCATCCGGTGCTAGGGAATCCAGTTTGTCAATCCAAAAAGCTTCCTGCTGAGCCCTCCATTTCTTCATATCCTTGTCACACTTCCTGGTGGTTTGTAGCTCTAGTACTGCGAATTTCAATTGCGTCAGAGTGCCCTTTTTCTTTAAAATGTCTTGCTACTGCTGAAGTCAAGTTGTTGTTTCGAATGCAGGACTTATGTTCGTTTATCCTCACTCTTATTTTCCGTGATGTCTCTCCCACATAATATATACCGCATGGGCACTTAATTGCATATATTACGTTTTCTGATAGACAAGTAGCATGGTACCTAAGCTTGATTTTGGCTCCAGTTTTGGGATGCGTAATGCAGTTGCCTTTGATCACGTTATTGCAATTGCTGCAACTCATGCAGGGATACGTGCCCGGATGTTTGTCTGGTTTTCTATTAGAGTTCTTGTCTCTCGTATTCACCAACATGTTGCATAGGTTGTTGCTTCTCTTGTAGGCAAAGACCGGTGGTTGGGGAAACAGATCCTTGGTTCGTGCATCGCTTGTGAGTATACTCCATCTATTCCTGATAATATCTTTGATTTTATTGCTTTGTATCGCATATATGGTGATAAACACCAAATCTGGATTTTTTCGTTCGGTTCTTTTAGTGAGCAGTTGTTCCCTTGTCCGTGTATTAGTCTTTTCTCTTGCTGTTTGTAAATCAGTTTGAGGATAACTTCTTACTTTCAACCTTTCTTGAAGTAGTTCCAATTGCCTTTCACAGTCTTCTGTGTCACTAACGATCCGCTTTATTCTCAGCATCTGCCCGAATGGTAAATTACGTAACAGATTCGGCGGGTGGAAACTCATGCGGTGTAGTAGGTTGTTTCGATCCGTTTGCTTTGTATACAGTGTAGTGTTTATCCTGTTTCCATTGATTACTGTTTGCACATCTAAATAATGTACGTTAGGGTCACCAACTTCTAGGGTGAATTGTAACCGTGCATCTATCCCATTCAGGTATATCAAAAACATATCCAATTCTTCTCTTTCTCCAGACCATACTCCAAAGATGTCGTCAATGTACCTCACCCATGTTTTCAAGTGAGGCTTCCATCTGGCATTTTCCAGGATGTATTTACTTTCAAAAATATACATAAAGTTGTTGGCATACACGGGTGCCATGGTAGCTCCCATCGCTGTCCCGGATATTTGTTTGTAATACTTCTGACCGTACTCGAAAATAGAGTGTGTGGCGATAAATTTCAGTAGGATCATTAGAAACTCCTTATTTGCTCCAATCTCCCCAGTTTGTAATGGGATGCTTTCTACTGCCTCTTGACCTTGTTCGTGAGGTATACTTGTGTAGAGGCTTACGACGTCTATAGTGAACAAAATATCATGTTCATCCAATACAATTTGATTCAAAATTTGTAGAAAGTGTGGTGTCCTTAACAAAGGTGGATGTTTTTTGTACAATGGGTTGCAAGAAGTAATCAATGTACGTCCCTAGTGGTTGAAGTATACTCTCAGTTGCTGCCACTATTGGTCTTCCTGGTGGTTTCTCCATCCTTTTGTGTATTTTGGGAAGGATGTATAGATGTGGCATTTTGGGGAATACTGTAAAAAGATGACTTCGTTTTTTCTGTAATCCAATGGTTTTCTAATGCTTCGTCAAGAAGTGATTCTAATTCCTTCTTGATCTCCATTGTAGGATTGTGTGTTAACTCCTTATAAGTGTTACAATCAGCCAATTGCCTTAAACATTCGGTGTGGTAATCCTCGGTGTCTTGTATAACAATCGCGCCACCCTTATCCGCTGGTCTAATGGTAATGGAATCGTCTGAAAACATATTTTTAATCCGAGAAAGCTCCCCTCTGTTCAGATTATATCTCTTAGGATTTTTAAACTGAATTTGTGATACATCTTTCATGACCATCTTTTCAAAAATCTCTATAGCTGGTACATGCACAGGTGCACAGAAGGTACTCTTGGGTTTGAACTCTACGTATTCACTTGTTGCCTCTGGAACTAGTGCGTCGGATGTTTCAGCAAAGTAGGTCTTCAGCTGTAGTTTCCGTATTAATTTATATATTTCCACTTTAGACTGAACACCCCCTCGTCTCCCCTGCAGTCCGTGTGGTTGTTAGTATATTTATCATCTTGTTCCATATCAGTTAACTCCTCAATTTCATCAATTTTACAGCTGTTTATTCTTTCACCTCCTGCGTCCTTCTCTCCTCTCTTGTACCCCTCTTCTCCCATCGTGGGCGTGCTTGCCCGTTCCTCCTGCCTGCGCCCTGGGAGGTCCCCAAGTCTGACATATGGGGTGTGTGCGGGGGTTGGTGTCAGTGGGGTTTCCCTTGTTCCCTCCCTTACCTGTCTTCCTACTGTGTTTTTTTTCTCCCTGCCTCTCGCATGCCCATGGTGAATCGTAGTTAGTGCGCGTGTGTATAATTTCTCTAAACTTTCCCATTTGCCATCTCTTCCATGTGTGCTCGAACCGTCCTCTTCCTCGCTGCAGAATCCATCCAGAAGTGTCAATCCCCACACTGCGTTTTCCTCCCACCGTCACTGTCCTTAAATCTATTGAGTCTGCATCTTTGTACTCGCCTCCTTTAACCGCATCCCTCTGTATTGATGTTGTTGCCGCCTCTGAGTCACGGCATGTGTATCGTTTTATTCCATGTTCCAGTTTCCTATCTCTCTTCTCCTCTTGCGTCTTTCCTACTACCTCGCCACCTATTTCCGCTCATTTCCTATGAAGTTCTTCCAATACCTCTGCACACACTCTTGCTAGTATCTTGTCCTCTTTTTCCCTTACTTCCCAATATTCCCCCTTCCTTCTTTAATATGCTTTCTATAACTTTACCTTCTTCGTACTTTCGGGCGCTTTCAGATATAATCTTCTTTTTCCACAGTCCCATTTCCCTGTCCTTCTCATCCCTCTCCTCCTTCCTTCTCATCTCCCGTTGCTCTGCGCGTAACGCCCTTTCTGCTATTGCCCTTAAGCGTACTTCCTCCCTTTTCCTCTCTTCTGTCTGCTCCTTCATCCTCTTTCTCCTCCCTATTCTCCTTTCTTCTTTTCTTTCTTGTGTCTCTTGCTCGAACTGTCTGATCAGTGCGCTTCGTACGTCCCTTAATTCCGCCAACCTTTCCTCCAGCATCTCTTACTCTTGCTGTGGTACTCGACCTTCTCTCGCCTTACTCACCTCGTGCCCTGTCTGTATGTGGTCCATCTCTTCCTTTCCCATTCTCCTCACTGCGCTCTCCTCTTCCCCTGTTTGTGTCCCCTGGACGTTTAAGAGCACCTGCGCTGCTATCCATTCATCTTGTCCTGTGTTTGCGAAGTTCCCCAAAGTTCTCTTCCCTACCCCTGTGCCCGCTTGTGCTGTGTTTGAGTGTACCGCGCCTGTCGCCCCCACCCACCTCTGGAAACTGTCAGTAGCGGCGTATGGTGGGGGGCTGTACGTGGGATTTGAGTACCCTTCAGCAGCTGTTAATTGCCGTCTTGCGGCTTCTCTTAGTTCTGTTACTGGATACAATCCCCCTTCCTCCTTCTTCACTACCTTCGCTATAGGCATATCTTCTACCTCCTCTCTTTTCACCTTTACTTCAGATACCGTGAACGGTCCTTCTGTCTCATCCTCGCTCCCTCCAGTGCTGGGTGGGTTTTTTCGCGCCGTACCCTCGCCCTCTTCTTTCACCTTCTCCTCTTTTACCTCCTTCTCTTCCCTCGTCCCCTTCTCCTCCTTTACCTCCTGCATTGCAAACATTCCATGTCACCTGCTCTAGCTCCCTGGAACATCTTCCATGAATTAAACATCTCTATATGGTGAGCTAATTTCTTTCCTTTGTATTTTTTTGTGTATGTATGTCAAAAGTGAGTGTTGGGTGTACGTATCAAAGCTGCTGTTAGGCGGCCAAGGTGTTCGTATTTTATTGTCTGTCCCTTGTGTCCACTCAATGCTGTACTTAATAATTTTCTTTGTGTGGTGACAGTGACGTGCAAATGTGCTGGAGGGGTGTGGTTAAGGCGCTTCCTCTCAACCCAAACCCAGCACCTGCCCCCAAACCATAATACGTAGCCATATTACAATTTGCTTTTACTCGATAGCAACCCTTTTACCTGACCCCGTAAATTTGGGGGTTGACTGTCCGCTGAAAAGTAAAGTAATGCAATTGCAATGGTACAGATCTTTCTTTTTATTCTTCCTTTTTCTTGATGTGACAACTATGGCCCCCTTCGGCCGTGGCGCACGAAGCCCCCTGCGGCTGCGTGTCCTGTGTGGCTGCCTTTGAGCCGGCACACCTTCCTTTTGCGTCAGACCTCTCCCTCCCCTTTCTTGATCCCCCTTGTCGAGGGTGACTGGCATTCTCCGTGCGCGGCCACCTCTCCCCTTGTTGCCCCTCCCCTATCGAGTGCTGCCGGCCTTCTCCGTGCGTGGCCGCCTCACCTCTCTTGCCCCTCCTTTTCCCCACACCGCCTGTCCCCAACCACCCCGGGATGAACGCGAGATGGTCGTTGTGTCCTATGCAGACCCTATGGGTGACGTCACCCAACTTTTACAAGAAGCTACACATACGTACAATTTCTCAACTAATGAACGGGCAATACTTTTTGATACCGTTATCCCCTTTTAACCCCACAGCTGTCATCCCGCTTCGACTGGAGCGGAGAATACACAATTAACTATTATAATCGGACTGCACCCGCTGCGTCGCCTAGCGTGTGATACGCCCCCTCTCCAGGGGAGCTTAACCAGCCAATTATCTTCCGCACTTGGAAACAATCTAGCTACCTGCTGCGGGGAAACATCTACCTAACGAGTTCCAAAACCCAATCAGTAGGGATCCTCATCTATGCATTGATCTATAACGTCAATTCATAGGAAAGCCACACCTCCCCATACATGTGTCTTCGTTCTGAACAAATCAGTGCCTTCCAAAAACCACACGTGGTAGCTTTTAGCTCCACCCAATCTATTTTGTCACGTGGTAGAGAGCGGCCCTCATGCATGTCCCGCTACCACTCGCACATCTATCACCACTTACTAATCAAATCCCTTTTAAACACACTGTAAACACCACCCACCTCCCTCTTTACAATTCCTCCCCCTCCCACACATTACATTGCTGGTTTGGCATGTTCTACTCACCAAGTCCTCGTGAGCCGGGGCCACTCGACCGCGTGCACCCCTCCAAAGCAGCTTGACGCCTCACCTTGTCTGGACCACGTCTGGACACTCGCCAACCGCAGGCGGGATACTTCTCAAGTCGGCTCCCGATGGCCAATATCCGTATTGGGCTGTCCGGTCGTCTCGCAGTTCCACGATGGTCCTGTAGTCCTCAAAAGGGGGCAACGGCGGAGGGGGCCTCGCTGCCGGGTTGCATCGTTGCAAGAGGCCTTGGGGTAACATCCTTAATTTAGGTAGACCTCAAACAGATCTCAACAGTGCCTCCAACTTGTCAGGGTGATTTTCCCAGGGGCCGACAGAGCCGTCCGCGCACCCCCAGGGCTGGGGAGGCCCCAACTCCTCCCACGTCGAAAGAGGAGTATGAGACACACCAAAGAGCAATGTTATAAATGCTGTTTATTGGAGTAACGGCAGGGATTTGCTTAGACTGTATGCATCCAGCAAGCGCGCTCAGCATTAGTGGGCTCACAGGCCCTTTTTACTGTAGTATGACGCGCTACTTGCATCACCTGGGAAAATTGTCACAAAACCTATCGCCACTTCGGGTTGGCTTCCCGAGTGGTAGGGTTAGTATAGCTACCTATGGGAGGAAATATTAGTGGATAAGGCTGTGTCAGATGGTACGCTTGGGATGTCCCTAACAATGGCTACAACAAAATGGTTACAAGGGGACACTTGGTGATTTGCTAATTATGATGGCATCAGTGATGAGCCCCTCGTATTCTGATTGGTTCCCTCGTGAGCCCCCAAGCCTGGGACCATGGCCGTTACCAGCTCGCGTTGCGCCTGGCGCTTGCAACAATGTGTAACTATGTGTTCGTGTGGACAATGGACAGGTATGGCTAATGGCGGTGTGCATGTCTTTCCCATCGCCTCAGGTGTCCATCTTGCTGCTTCTTTGTTGCAGACTGTGTACCAGACGTGGGACTCCGGCGGCTTTCTGTCTCCTGAGCTTGGCATCCTGTCAGTTCGGCTTGGTCATGTGTGGGGAGACCGTAGCTGGAGCAGAATTATGAGCATTAGATTTTTTTGGCTCTGAGGACAGTTTGGCATTGGCAGGTGTAACCTTGGTGCTAGGAGCGCGGCATGTGGGTTGCAATATCATAGCCTTGGCTGTGAGCTCTCGTTGGGGGCTCGTTCTGCATGATCAGCGCTTTGCTTTTTGTCTTGGGAGGATTTTTCGTCTGAGAGGCTCCTGCTTGGGGACTCTTGCTTGCAGCTTACTTGGGCCTAGTTTCTGGGTGGCGGTGCATAACCCATAATATGGGGGTCGTGGGACAACAGTGTCACAAGCAGCATTATATATATGGTGGCGTCTTCATAGGGATAGGTAGCGAGAAAGCATCAGCAAGCGTATACACGAGCTCTTCAGGCGTCTTGCGTTTCTGCGGTGCTGCAGAAGGCCTATGTGAAAAATGACAACAATGCATGTCTGTGGGTGTGTCGGTCACCTATGTTATAGCACTATGTTCTTCGTGTGGGTTGGTGTGGGAGTGACCAATGTGCATGGTGGCACGTGTGATGTCTGTTGGCTATGTTGTCATGGCATCTCTAACGATGGCGCCATTTGTGGTGATTGTCCAGTCGATCTGGTCCATAGTGATGGTATCAGTTCTGCTTGAGGTCCCAGCACGTGGGTTGCTGTATGGGCAGATTCCCCGGCCGGGTAGGTCGTGGCCACAGTGGATGTTGACGTCTGGTGTGGCACTGAGCGGGACAAACTCCACTCGTGGGGGGTGCTTGGGTGGTTACGTCTTGGGCCATGGTCTGGATGAGACTGGGGGGAGGGTATTTTCCCATTTTCCCACTTCAGAGTGAAGTATGTGTATGGAACGGGTGAAGTGTGTGTGTATGGAACGGGTGAAGTGTGTGTGTATGGGACGGGTGAAGTGTGTGTGTATGGGACGGGGGAAGTGTGTGTGTGTATGGGACGGGGGAAGTGTGTGTGTGTATGGGACGGGGGAAGTGTGTGTGTGTATGGGACGGGGGAAGTGTGTGTGTGTGTATGGGACGGGGGAAGTGTGTGTGTGTGTATGGGACGGGGGAAGTGTGTGTGTGTATGGGACGGGGGGATGTGTGTGTGTGTATGGGACGGGGGGATGTGTGTGTGTATGGGACGGGGGGATGTGTGTGGATCGGACGGCGGGATGGAAGTGTGTGGAACGGGTGGATGGAAGTGGGAAGTAGGAGTGCACAGAATGGCGGGAGTGCACATAATGGCAGGAGTGCATGAAACTACTGGAGTGTGCTCAATCTCAAGATAAACTACATTATCACATCTCCATGCTTACTCTCTTCTCTACACCACCACTCAACTAGAACACAGCGATACTATGACACCATCGGTATAGCTGTTCTCATACCATCACTTGCCTCATACCCCCCATCATCCTATCTAAACACAGCTGGTCTCACACCCTCCAGCCTAGGCGTTCTACTCAGGCCTAACGCAGCCAGAATCGGTCTGGATAACAACCTGCCAGAACGAACACATACTCTTGATCTCCCAACCACTACACCTACCGCTAAGAAGCAGCTATCACAGGAATGCAACACCGCTGCACACACATCCGGTGCTCACACGCACCTTATAACTCTTTCTCTCTACTGACTAGAACTTCGGTTCCCAAGGGCGTTCAACCTACTAGCGCCTTGAGATCATACCAATGGTACATAAGGCGCTATATAAATGCGAAATAACATAACAAAATAACATAACATGTAGCTGATCAGCTATTAATATGTTGTATCCTGGTGGAAGGGATAATGTCAGTGCGGGCCTTGCTGCAGCATGCAGCCAGTACACTGTGATAGCACAGATATCTATGTTGTGATCTCTGATAGTCGGCTACAACTGTAGAGTGTTTGATCAATACCCGTGTGTTCAGTAACATACATTTTAAGGTCACCAGTTTCAAAGCATGTTCTACTTTAGGTACGTTTATAAAGACAGCGGTTCCAGTGGTCATGGTTCTAGAGTCACAAAGTTCAAAGTAAAGTTCAGATGAATACTCCACTCAATCACAACATACTAGCATAGGCCCAGGGAGGGATGCTCCACCCAGGTTCCACCATCAAAGGTAAGGTCAGAGTGAGTTAGGGTCAGTTACACTCTAGTTACCCCATGGGAGACTGAGGAGGGAACAACATGTAGACCTATCCCCTTGGGTCAGAGTTCTCCGGCTACTACTTGAAGAGTTTCCAGCCTTCTTTCCAGGCTTGTTCTGCTATCTTTGTTCCTACCGCAAGGCTGTTCTAGACAGAGATTCTTTATTTGATAGGATTTTATTTTGGTTGTTCACGGCACTTGGGAATCTGTTCCATACAGCTTCCAGTTGAAGACACAAAAAAGGACAACTGAAGACTTCTGTAGGAGTGACTTCTGTGGGATACCTTAGAGACAGGAAGACAAGACCCAACGTAGGTCACCACGGTCCGGCAGCGAACACAGGAGCAGCTCCCCACACCCAGCCACACACATGCCGCTCATTCACCTGGGAAAGCTGAGGCTTTGTCTGGTAAAGGGCTTACCATACATGGTAAATCTGCTCCACCCCATAGCCCCCCCTTAAGCCCCTTCCCCCCCCCCCCCCAAGGACAGAAGGGCAACAAACAAGATGGCCAAAGGACAGTCAAAATATGTATGGCAAACTAAGACATTAAGCTGTAAAATGCAAATCTGCACGCAAAAATATGAAAAAACATGGCAAGTGCCCGTCCTGGACCATCATGCAACTAACCAGAAAGTTATGAAAAAGAAAGTTACAGGACCACAAACTATATCTCCATTGCACCTCATCTCAATGTAAGCTGAGAAATGCAGTATAAAGGGAAGACGGAATTTCACATCCACTGATAGCCATAGGGACTGATAAGTGCACCCATAACAGATGGCAGGGAGGACTTTAGGAGGCCACCCTAGTCATGATGAACAGAGAAGAGAGGCTACCGAAAACCCAATCAAGGTAGGTGAGTCGCATCAAAAGTGAGTCGTCTGGGGCTACAGTGTGCAGGGCAACACTCAATAATTCAAGTTAGACAGTCTATGCCCAAAAAGGCCTTTTCAAACGCACTCGACGATGAGTAATAAAATGCAAGAAAATTAGACTGCATCAGTCCAACCCCAGTTCCTTCCATCTTCAGAAGTCAATCCCATAGATGTATGGGGCCTAGTGCTCAAATGTCACAGGTTCCAGTTCCTTCACTGAAGGGATTTCAGAAAAGATGTAGTGGGCTGTGGTGGTGATTCAGAAGAGTTGAGAAAGTTTCCAAAATAATTCAAAGTGAAATACTTATTTTTCCAAATTCAGGTAAGTACTCCTTTCTATCCCAGTCCCAAGCGTACCCCTAGGGTCGGATCCTAGACCTATGTTCAATGACCAAAGGTCAGGTCAGAGGGAGATGGGGTACAAGGGGCTTTGCACCCAATGTTACCCTATGGAGGACAGGGTTGGGGGTGTCAGGAACAGCTATGTTTACTTACCCCTTGACTCAGATTCTTCCAGGTGAAACTGTTGGTCGTCTGGAATTAGCTGGGGACACGATTCACAGTCCTTTGTTCGGGTGAGTTTGAGGGCTGACCGCTTCCAAGTGGAGGTCCAACATGAAGAGAAATTAAGACCTCTGCAGGAAAGACCCACTTGTGACACCTCGCGGGACGGATGAAGACCAGTTCCAGCGACAGTCACCGCGATGAACAGAAGCTCACCCACCAAGTTTCAAGACACAACTCGAAATAGCAACAGCTGCATCGAGGTAGCCCAGGATCGAACTGGTCGGTCCACCGAGCAGGGGCCGAGACTAGTTGATCTAACTAGTACAAGGGTTGCAGCACCAAAGTGGGTCTTCTGAGAACAGGCAGAGGAGCTAAGCTTTACCAGGCCAATCCCTGGAGTTGATGCTGGTCGGCTGCAGGAGTCGTCCTCGGGTTGTCAGTCAGCTTTTCTTCTTCGTGAGAATCTTGGCTCCCACGTAGAGTTGCTGAATTACTGCAGGAGTTCTCCCTTTATCCAGATTCGGGGCTGGAAGCAGGTTCAAGACCAACATTGGTACGGATCTGCCACATTCAAACAGCCAGTGGATGCCAAATCAACACATACAATGTTGGAGTAAGGAAAGAACTCTGGGTGTAGCCCATCTGATGTTTGGTCTAACATCTTTAATTGCAGGTTGCTTAGCACCTCTTCCTGTCCAGCTGGTCTTGCAGGGGTGGTTCCTGTGGGTCCGTCACTGTCCTGGGGTAGTGAATGCGAGTCCTTGCTCGGGGCCAGGGCCAAGAAAGCCTAGGGCTACACTGTCCATCAGGTGTGAAAAAAATCCTCCTTAGCGGCCCGTCCACAACAGGGGACCACTGCAGTCACCACCATGCCTCACTTGCTCTTCTCTGGTGGCATCCCTGTTGCCATACAGACACTTCCTTAGTGATCACTGCTGCAAGGCTCGTTACTGTAAGGCGATGCCTGCCACTCATCCACTGTGCTTGTGCGACGTAGGGGCCATTCCGTCCCTCCGGCTGCACTTTCCAGCACACAGGAGCACTCCACCCGGGTTGTGAGGATGCAGAAGCCCGGGTCTTGGGTTCTTCACCGCTGCACTGATCGTGCACCAGGAGGGGCAGGCTTCAACCACTGCACATTGCTCCCTCATTTCCTCCCGGGCCGCTTCGGGCATTAGCTGCCCTGAATGTCTCTTCCTCTTGCCCTGCGCCATCATGCACTGGGGTGTGCTGACATGGGGCTTGGCCATGCCACTTGTTAACGGCCACCCTGCACACAATGTTTGGCCTGAGTGTCCCTGAGTTTACCAGCCACCCCACCCATATATGTTCCGGGTCTTTACTGTTAGGCCTGCCTACTCATGGTCCGACTGTTCCACATGTCCTGAGGGTACCTGGGCTGTAGTGGGCACCAGCCTGGGCTAACAGTTGATGCAGGGTTGCCCTCCCCCCCTGCATACGCAGTCCAGCTATTACCAGTCACAATTAGCCTTGCGGGGGCAACTTGAGACCATGGCCCCCCAGGGAACCACCATGTATTACCTCCAGCTCTCTCCTCAACCATTTCTCCACCACCATCAGTTATCTTTTCAAAAGTCTCTTCCCTGCCCATTCCGCTCTGTGCCAGGTGTGAGGGGTCAGAAATGTGAGGCTGACAACTTGATAAAGGTTTTTCACAAGTAGCCATTTGATTACCTTAAAAGGGTGTGATAAATGCTTTGTTATCCCTAACCTCAAGAGAATTTCCCTGCCTATTCAACTAAGACTCAAGGAATCTGTCCCTCACACTTATACATACATCAAACTCATAAAGGTATAATATGGCAATTCAGGTTTAGGTTTAACAAAAGAACACTTATGCTTAGACATAATCCTGATAACCAGGTATCCTTGTAACCAGGCTTGGATCCCCTTCCCCAGGTTTAAAGCAGGATTTTCCAGTTCAAAGTTTTGAAATAAAAAGTAGCCAAGTTCTACTCCGAATACAACACAACATTCTCCTCACTCCAAAAGTCTTTCACTTTGTCTTTGGCAAAGTTTCCACAAAATGAAAAAAGTCTGTCTTCACTTTTATAGTTAATATTTCATCTTCTCATCCTGGAAAAACAAACACTTTTACAATTCTTCTTCATCAATATTTTCTTATCAGGATGGATTTTTTCCAGTTTGTCAAACACATTAGTGGCCATGCCACTTTCCTTCCTTCACAACCTTCAACCACAATGCTGTACTTCAATGTCGTCATCCTGGTCCATTAACCTGCCAGGCCTAACCCTAAAAATCCCTTTCCAGGTATACTTGCCTGCCAGGAAAACAACTCCTAACACTACTAAAAGTACTATGTGGTGAGGCTTGCCTCAAACCTTTAGAAATGTTTTTGACTTTCAACAACATTAGGATTCACAACTTCTTCTGTAAGGAAATACACATTGGTGCTGTTTATTCGCCAAATGCAGTGCAGGTTATGTTCCTCTCCTCCTTGATATCTTTCACAAGGAGTGCTTCTCCTGCCACTTCTGATTTCCTACTTTCACATCAACTGTTGACTTGTTTATTTTAATACTTTCCCTTCTTTGGCTTAGGCAATGCTTGTTGGTGTTTTTCTGAACTTTTGCCTCTTCTTCACTCTTGGAATAATGGTTACAATCTTTCTGCAGTATTGTTCTCTCTTTACTTTTGCCAATACGGGTTTCTATCTTGGTTCAATAGTGCCCTCTCTCTGCTTTAGCAATACTCTTGGCTTTGGCAATAATTGTAACCTTTCTTTTCTTGTCCATTTTCAAAGTTCTTCTAGCGCCAATACAACTTTATTTCATTAGTTGGGTTTCAAAATAGTTATTAGCAGCCAGCGGCCGACTACGGAGTATTCCGGGATTACCTAATAAAGTTAAACTCAATGGTTGCTTTCTACGCGTCCGGTGGATCCGCTGCCAGTTCTGCTTCTTCTGATGCTTCCTGACCAACTGATTGCTTCGGTCATATTCCCATTGTTCGCGCTGATTGGGAAAGGAGCATTTCTCGCTCCTCATGCACTCCAGTGTTTGCCAGCCACCGGAACAAGGCACAATATAAGGAGAGCCTCTCTCTCCAAGGGGAAAGCCTGTCGTAACACTGCTTCACGCTGCGTGATCTCAGCAATTCAGGTTTTCAATCTCGAAGACCACTCAGGAACGAAATCCGCTTCAAAGATAGAAGTGGCTGTCCAGGTGTTTTTGTTTATCCGCTTATGCTGCTGCAACTGCAGCTGGCAACTTCTACTGCTCCACCTTCTTGTTATAGTGGCCTGCACCTGAGGGAGCCTTAAATATTCAAAACACCCACTCTGTTGTGGATCATTAGAACCACTAGACTACAGTTCTGTACCTCGGAGTCCCTCTTCCTCATCCCAGTACTTAGGGCATTGTGGAATTTGAAGGCTCCAATATTCTGGTTCCTTTGTATTACTTACTTCAAGTCCAACCTTATTTAATTAACTTCATTGAGTACATCTTTAGGGAAGGAAAGAGGCTCTAATGTTTTATTCTTCACTTCATAGCTCAAACCTAAGGGAGAATGCTACGCATCAGACACTAAGGTATTTATGCTTGGATTCTTATGTAAATTGTTCCCTAGTTGGTCATAATGGTTGTTTTTTACTAACAAGGTGGGTAGTTGTGGGAAGGTAAGTCTCACTGTGGCAAGCCATTAGATATGCTGGCCTCATGGAAACCTCTTGCTCTGAAGAAGAGAAATACTGCGTCTCTCCTAACAGAGTCGTGCTATTCCCTTGTGGCCTTTCTCCTTCCAGGTGATCCACCCAGCTAATACCCACTCCCAGGGTTACGATCAGGTAGCAGCTGCCTTCTGCTGGCTACCTGGGAGGAGACATTAGGCAGTGATTCTGTGAGGACTCTGCAGGATTTATCACACAGGGGGGCTTGATCCATTGTTCTTCCCCTTTTCTCTGTTGTCCTTTCACATTTCATCCAGCCCCCATGGTGGCGCCAGATGGCTCAGTCCACTTCATTGCAGTAAGTGTAGTTCTATTTGCCAAATGCTTGGAGTGTGCAAGTCCCTGAGAACCGGATCCTGAAAAACGCCCCTGTAGAGCAGTTTACTGACTGAGTTGTTTCGTGCTGCTGGAGCTGTTCCCGCTGAAACTACTGACGCACATACTTAACTTTGAGTCCTCGATTATTAGAGCTACTCAGTTTGTTGTCATACTGTTCCAGAGTAGCGATTCCTCTGAGGTGAGTATTTACCACAATTCCCATAAAGTTCTTTTATGGTGTAAAGTTATGCTGCTGCTTCCTCTAGGTGCATCTACTGACCTCTGGAATACTTTTTTGGAGTCTCCTGTGCCCTTCCTGGGGTTGCTAGCCGTGGAATCTGCACATGTGGGATAGATCAGACTTCCCTCCACTAAATCAGATGGCCGTTTAACATTTTTCCTGAATCCCCATAGGGATTCAAGTGGGTTCTGGACCAAGTCTTCTTTTTTTGGTTCTTTCCTGTGATATTTATTTGTAAATGTATGCTCTGCATTTCATCAATGGGATTGTATATTTAACACGATTGGTAACATTGGCAACTGTTTCCCTGAAATGTATGACCAAGGTAGCTGTTGCTAAAATGTTTTAATAGCTTTGGTTTGAAATTACCTCCTGTCCCCTAAAGGTTTTGTTTTATTATCAAGTGTGGAAATGCATTAATTGTAGTATTTATGTATTATTAATGTGATTTAGTTTGTATTGAACCTTACACATATAAAATGCATAGCACACATCACATTTAAAAGCAATTCATACCACTAAAACATTTCTCTACATAAAATCTGTATACTCTATCCATTAAATTGTGTATCACATAATCCTATTCGTTCCACCTAATCATCTACAGTTAGGATTTTCCTAGTAAAATTTAATTTTAAAAACCAAAATAACATTCAAGTCTCTTATTAATTCATCTACAAAATGTCTACGTTCTTCCATACATAGTGCAGAGCAAAATAAATTGCCTTGTTTTCAGAGTTTAACCCCTTAACTGCTGAGAGTTTTCGCTCCCAGTGCTGAACCCCTTTTTTGGACATTTTCGGTATGTTGCATTCAGTCGCTTGTAACTTTTTGTTACAAGTAATATCCCGGCCAAATGTGCACCCTTTTCTTCCTACATGTAGGTGGTCATCACGCCACCAAGGATTAGTCGTTTGCTGTAGAGGTGTGTGAAAAAGTAACAAAGAAAGATGTGTTTTTTCAGAAAATGCCAATAAATTGATGTACAGAGAAGCCTGGGGGTTTTTTCTTGTAAGATCGAGGAACAAATGATTTGCAGTTCTGAAAAGCCATTTTCCTAGCTTTCAAGAACAGGTTGAGTGGAAACAAAAACATTTTTTTCATAAGGTTACCAGCAGTTTTGTGATAGGTAGGCGATTTCTTTTTTATTTTGTTGTCCCTTTTTTATTTTTATTTTTTTTATTTTTAATGGGACATGCTTGGACGGAATGGACTAGGAGGGTAGGAAAGCTCAATGGGAATGAAGAAAGGCATACCATTTTGAAAAGTGGACAGAATTCCATGTTCAGGGAGGGGTCATTTGTGCAGGTCAATCCACAACTATGTACCTAAAATTCCCATAGTTTGGGGAAAGAATTGGAAATGTGGCAGAAATAAAAGTATGTGCTGGACATGTTTACACTTGTACGGTAATGGCTTCTGTGCATATTGAGAAAAGTAATGCACCGCTACATTACCCGGACTCTTCCAGTTGGGAAATCGCACATGTTTCGTAATGTTTCACAAAACAAGCAATACCATGAGCCAAAGACGGAGCCATGGTACACAGGATTTTTATGCTGACGGCCTAAACAGATGTAATTAGCATTTGAAAATAAGGAAAACTAATGTGGTGAAGAATGGCAAGCATACATTTTCTGGAAGAGCACTGGCACACCTTTTGAAGGATAGGTGACTTGCGTAGGTTAAAAAAAGCATACAGTGCCTAAAGCAGCGACTAAATGTAGGTCACATTTGGGAAATTAAGGGGGTTGTAGTGGGAAACGTATGAAAACATTATCAAAACCAAGAGAAAACACCAAATGTCCTGCCTTCCCACATTCCCACAGGTGTCCCGATTAAAAATGGTACCTCACATGTGTGGGTGCACACACCTGGACGTAAAGGGAAACAGTTAAGCTTGTACACCAAACGTCTAGGGAAGACAACATTTGTACTGTATTTGGTCTTGTGGACAACCCACAGATTTGGGCCTGGGGTGTCGCAGCCACCAAGGAAAACCGGGAACCCCATGCATTTCTAAAAAGAAGACACCCAAGTGGTCTGACTTGCGTTAATCTGCCTAAAATGCATTACCTACAAGGCCTGGCAAAGTCCAAAATGTAGGGAAAAAACCCACAATTTTCAGACATTTGCCACCTAGGTGTGAGTGTCGTGGGGCAGGGAGGGGCTTCCCAATGTCAAAACAGCCCTATTAGGTATGGTTAACGTCCCTGCCAGATTTGCCCCTGAAAACACCCATTGGCTGTGGAAGGCTGGACTACATTTGTATGTTGCTGGCTCTTGCAACAAGCAGCAGATGTCTGGGATGACGCATCAAGATGGCCACCATGTTAAGGCCTTGCGATTCATCCAACATGGCCACAGAGTTTCCCTTTCTGTATTGCTCCAAGAGTTGTTCCAGTTTATCAAAGCATGGAACCAGGGCTATTTAAACCACGCCCTGGGCCCACACCCTTTGATTCACGTTATTCCTGTCATGAAGGCAGCAGGACGCCTACCGTGTTTCCCCTGACCTGGATCTCTGGAGCCGCGACCCGCACCTAAAAAGACAAGAGCATCAATCGGCTGAACCTGCAAGACAAGGCATTAACCTGTTGAACCTGAAACACTGAAGAGCACAAGAAACCACCTACATGGCGCATTAGCTCCTTCATCCAGGTAGCACTGTGAGCAGTGCATCCTGCCACAAAAGCCTCTGTTCCCTGTAGTAGTAACAGGAACACAGAGGGACAGTGTAGTGCAACAAGAGAAGACGACATAGATACGAAATCAAGAAGGGGATGAAGACATTGGCCACAACAATGAACTTTTCACACAAAAAAACACAGAAGAAAGCAAAAGGACTAGGAGCCCTCAAGTGCCACATCACACGCTACAGCAGGCCTGGCGCGGTGCAACCAGTGAAGCAACTGGTAGCCAAAGTTACTGGAGTGGATGCAAGCCCACCAACTGAGAGCCCAAGGTGAGTCCAGCCTCCCTCTTGCCACTAGACCCCACAGGACCTGGTAACTGGGGGAAGACATATGAGAATAACCCTGCAGTAATCGGCAGTGTTTTGGTTGTAGGTGGGTGGTCCAGCTTTCCCAAGAAAACATCACACAATTAGGGGCAATACTTGCCCTATAACCCCATCCCCCTTCTATCCTAAACACGGCAGAGCCTCATTGGTCATTGCTGCACGTCCTTGGGGGGGTGAGAGGTGCAGGGCACATCAGGTAAGCGTTACACAAGGAAACCACCGAAACACGCTGGCAAGAACACATGTCCTACCTTCCCACACTCCCATAGGTGTCCCAACGAAAACAGTACCACTGGTGTATCAAACACCCTGGGGAAGACTGGATTTTGCTTTGTGGACCACTTGCAGATTTGGGTCTGGGGTGTCGCTGCCACCAAGGAAAACCAGGAACCCCCATGCATTTCTGAAAAGAAGACACCCGAGGGATTCCAAAGAGGCCTGACTTGCGCAAATCGCCCTACATTCTATTACCCACAAGGCCTGGCAAAGTCCAAAATGTAGGGAAAAAACTCAATTTTCAGACATTTGCCACGGGGATACCACTGCAACACGCTGGCAAATACACATGGCCTACCTTCCCATGTTCCCACAGGTGTCCCGACCACAAAGGTACTGCACATGCATGGGTGCCCTTGTCTGGGCAGAAAAGAAAAAGGGCCGACCGTCCCCAAGTCCAGCGGCAGTCCCAGGGAACCCTGGCAGGGTCACAATCACTCCCCGGAGCCCATCCAGCGGCTGTCATGGTGCGACCCTGCTGGTCCCCATCCCTCCCCGAAGGGAATAGCTGTAACGCGGCATGGCCAGAGCTCCAGGATGGTCGGAGGTGCTGCCCCCAGCCTTGGGCACTTGTCTACAATGTGGGTTGACCGTCCACAAGTTTAGCTGCGGTCAAAGGGAGCCCTGGCAGGGTCATTATCCCTCCCCCGGGTGGAAAAACGAACACAGCATGGTTACAAGCTCCAGGATGGTAAGGGGTGCTGCCCCCGGCCTTGGGCCCCTGTCTACAATGTGGGTTGACCGGCCACAAGTTCAGCGGCGGTCCCAGGGAGTTCCGGCAAGTTCCACATCCCTCCCCAGAGGGATAAGCTGTAATGCAGCGCAGCCAGAGCTCTAGGATGGTTGAGGTGCTGTTTCCAGCTATGGGTGCATGTCTCCCATGTGGGTCCACCGTCCCCAATTCCAGCCGTGGTCCCAGGGATCCCTGGCAGGGTCCCCATCCCTCACTGGAGGGAAAAGCTGTAAAACAGCCCAGCCAGAGGTACAGGACGTCCGGGGGTGCTGCCCCTGGCCATGGGTGTCTGCCTTGCACGTCGGTAGATGCCCCCCAACCCCCCTGCCCAGTGGCTGACATCGGATGACCTGGCAGTGTCCCCGTCCCTCCCCGGAGGGAAAAGCTTTAACGCCGCCCAGCCAGAGCCCTAGGATGGCTGGGGGTGCTGCCCCCCGCCTTGGGCGTCTGCCTCGCATATGGGTTGACCGGCCCACAGCCCAGTGGCGGTTCCAGGGATCCCTGCAGGGTCCTTATCCCCTCCCCTGGAGGGAAACGCTCGAACATGGCCTGGCCAGAGATCCAGGACGGCCGGGGGTACTGCGATGGGCGAAACAGATCCCCAATCCCAAGATCTTTTCCCATGTGGCCTAGTGCTCCTTACTGCTTCCCAGGGTTGACAAAATGGGACCAGACTCTCAATGTCGCTTCCCCCAGGGAAGCAGAAAGGATCTGCCCCTCCATGGGGATCTCTGAGGGGGCTGATCCTACAGGCATAGGGCCAGCCCCCTGATTCCCCCAAGTGTGTCTCTGGCAAAATTGCCCTATGTTGTTTTGCCTTCCTTGGAGGCAAATGGGTGAAAAACAGCACCCATCTGCCCCCAACGAAGGCAAAACATTGTGCCATTTTTTTTATTTTTGGTGGGGAGCTGTTTGGCCTGGTGGGGGTGGGGGGTAGGGGTTTCATTTTGCAGATGCAAAAGCATGTCTGCAAAATGTACATGCTGAAGCCCATTTCATTTCCTGATATCATCATCATGGCTGCACCCTGACCCCCAGGCACGTAAGGGAACGTCTTCCCCTTCACAGCCTGGGGGGTCGGAGGGAGCTGTGCAGCAGCGGCAGGGGCGAGGGGGGGTGAATCTGTCCCCCCACAGGTGATTAGTGCAGAGGACGAGCTATCTCACACTGTGAACGCAGTGTGGCAGATGAGCTAGCTTGCCCTTCGCACTTAAGGGGTTAAACAATACTGCCAATAGCTGTCATCTCTTATACTATCGTAATGGCTGACAACACCTCCTAATACCGACATATATAGTGGCCCCTTTTCCCTATATTCTGTTAATACATGTTTAACGGTTTCCTCCATGGCTGATAATTTACAAATACGGTATGATCTTTCTGATTTTGGGATACCATTCTCCCCTCTAACAACGGTCAGCACTGGCAACCTATTTGTGCTCAGAAGCAATATAAATCTGCATAACTGAGTTGCAGGGCAGAGCATAAAGTACCACTGACTTTTTAAAATTATGATCAACTCCTGTAGCTTTGAATGATTTCTGCTTGGCCATGTGTTAGTAATTATTTGACCAATTAATTGTATTATGCGTTAGGTGGTCCTAAATAGCGGGGTGTACTTGGCCATTAGGCAATTTTAGTCTGTTTTTCAAGTCTGTTGCCCTTTGTCTCCCATACTCTACCATATGTGTTGTGTGCTGACCACCAGGTCTAGGACCTATCGCACATACTAGGGTTGGGTGTTGTATTTTGGACATTTTCCAGAATTGAGCAGCTGGCCCATAGGGGACTTGCCTGCCTGTCAGTTTTTATTGTTTCCTTGTTCTCCCCACGCCCTTATTTTATGCTGGATGCTTACCTCTGGTAGTGGGGCCACTTAAACATTGGGGTTAGGGCAGTCCTTATATAAATATTACATTAGGAAAACTGCAGTGGCTATTGATTTTTTTAAAACGAATACCAATTTGTGGGACCAGATAGTTTTAGTAGCTGCATTTCTAGATTGTATAAGGACCCAGCTGAATACGGAATCAATTGTTTTAGCTTGGTTGTTATTTTAATAGTTGTTAAAGATTTATTTGGAAAACCTACCATGTTTTATGTACACTTATGTACTGGTGATGTTACTTTTTGGAAATGTACTATTTCCAAACAAAGAAAATAAGACCATACTGTTTTTATGATAAGGTTGGTATAGTTTTAATTCTGTGAATTATTACCATAGCATGTTTTTGAACTGAATATCTGACATACAGTATCCCTTATTGTTAGTATAGATTTTCATTTGTATTCATAATCTCCTCCACATACAAGTTCCCCCGCACTTTTTGTTTGACTTAAGAATTATTTGTCTGTTCCCCTGAGTGAGTGCAAACCTTTTTCCACACTCACTCCTTCTTTTACCCAATCTTTTGGGATAATTTGTATTTCTTTTTATGCATTCTTCTTGGAGTTATACTTTCCTCCAAGTTGTATGGCATCTGTCTTTTCACTTTTACATTACACAGCACTCTGTGGAGTTTTGCTGGGAGCCCTTTGGGGTATATTTGTATCCGTCCCATCTTTTCCTATTGTGAGATCAGCACATCCCACCTTATGTTGAGTGCTGAGGGGCTACACAGTATCCCCTTATTGAATAGATTGTGTCCTCCCACGTATTCCTCATCTTTGATAATTATCTTCCAGCTTGAGCTGCTTCGGAAAAAATGTTTCTCGACCGAGGGCGCTGTGCGGTCCCGTGAAGGCCTCCGCTCGATGGTCAACGTCATCTGCAGTACATGTAGCGCGTGCCGCGCCCGTTGGCTTCAGTTCTGTTTTTCCGACGCAGCTTCCGCTTCAAAAGAAATTACAGCACTCTTCGATTAGTTTAATTTAAAAAAAAAAGTCATGGCTTCACCTTCGAGGCCCAAGACAGATTTTAAGAATTGTCAGGACTGTGGGTCAAAGATGTCCATCCCCCACCCCACCATTTTCCTGTGGTGCCTCGACACGGAGCATCGTACGAAGGAGTGCAAATACTGTCAGGCGATGACTGACAAGGCTCTGAGAGTGTTTAAAGGTAAATTGGCAGTGGGTAGAATTCCTAAATCCCCTTCTGTTCCAAAAAAACGTACTGCTCGAAGTCGTTTGAGTCATTCTTCATCTTCCAAGAAGTCGAAGAAAAGACATCGTAGGTCTCCTTCTTCCTCGTGTGACTCCTCACCCGAGAGAATAATATGCCCAACTTATTCCGACTCCCCCGCTAAATGAGAAGAATTTCTGAGGGAAATGATGAAAATCTTCAACAGAAGCCCCTACTCCCTCGAAGAACAGAAGAAGAACCATGTCCCGGTCGCTCTGCATAAAGACAAGAGGGAAGTCTACGGCAAATCCCAGTGCACCCTCGAGTCCGGGACGCAAGCCTGACTAACAACGAGAGCCGCCGAAGCATCGAAAGATAAAAGGTTGTCTCGAACCTTAAAAAGCTGAGAGCCCAGCTCTTTGACGGTTCTGTCGAAGACAACTTCGACTAAAACATAATGGTTCCATCGACCCCCCCTTTAAGTCGGAATATTCGACACCCATATCAAAGCCATCGACGACTAAGTAGAAGACTTCGACGCTGTAGGCCTCAAAGCCTATTCTGAAACTTTTCGCATCCATTGAAAGCAACACAAGAGTAATCTCATAAGCCTCTACCACAAGAAGAATTCTTCAAATATCTTTCTTCAATCTATGAAGAACATGAACCATCTGATGATGACCAAACACCTTTTTGGTCTTCAATATGGCACTCCAAATGTGCCAGATGAGTTTATTTCAGATGAATCTAGGCTTAAAGAGCTGTATGAGAAACTACAATCAGTCAGTGGGGTTGATGAATCTCCTGAGCTAGAATTTGGAAAGCCAGATCCTGCACATTATGCTGATAGCTTGTATAGACAATTAATGAGCAAAGTAGTAGAATATTTGGTATGGAGTAGACCTGCTCCTCCTTTTCAAAAGGATGACTGAACTGACTTATTAGACCAAGGTCCACAGAGGGATCCTGTTTTGCCCTTCCACATTGCTTTGCAAAAAAAGGGTTACAACAAATTCGGAAACCAGATTCTATTTCTGCGGTTAATTACAATTTTCCCAAGAAATATAGACCATCAAGCAGTAACCCAGATTACTTAACCAAGCACCCGACTCCGGAAGGTTTGATGATCCAAGCAGCCATGTCCACAAAACAATCTGCTTACCCTACCAGTCCCGTGGACAGGGATGATAAACTGGTGGACGCTTGCCCGTGCAAAGTATTTACTGCTGGTAGCATGGCTTTGAAATCGCCAAAGGTAACTGGAGGGACAGCCCTAAAACCAACAGGACTCTGGGCTGAAAATGTGTATGAAACGGGGGCATCCTGCCATCAATATTTGATATTTTGCCACAATTTAAATCGTAGATGTCGACCTACCATCAGGTCACCCTTCTGCCTGGCACCACCAGACCTCTAATCTGGTCTTAACTAAGGAGTATGATATTGCACATACTATTGATGTAGATGCCATTTTGTAGCACCACAAGGGTTTGTACCTCAGTTCCAAGCCCATCACAGCCTTACCTATAACATAGGGTGTGCATCTCATTTAGATTGGTTGTCGGTCAAGAAAGTAATTCTCGATCATGTAAATGTATGTATGTATTATGGTTAGCCAATGCTTACCCTGTGTTGCACACAAGCTTATCTCTTTGTGTATTTGTTTAATTTGCTTCATTTGTTGACACTATGCTACTCACACAATGTTCTTTATGATAAAATCGTTGTGCATTTGCTTTATTTGTTGACACTGGGTCATTCACAAACCTTTTTTTATGTAAAGAAATTATACTGTACGACCTTATGGACTTTGCTTAAAGTACTGATCAAGTCTATGGTGTATATAGAATACAATAGAGTACAATCAAAAAGAAATACCCGCAGCTAAACAATAAAAGCTGTACAGATACCAATAAGTCACAAGGAGTTTCTCGATGTTACATTGAGGTGCTCAGCGAGACAGATATATGTTCATGTCTTGGTGATATATGTTTTATGAAACTAAAAATTGCATTTAAATTGTTGCAAAATTTCAAATATTGAAATCGGCAAATGCTACTTGTGCCTTATCTAAATTTTTGTTCATCCTGTGGGAGTGGGCAGAGGGGGAAGAGAGACGGCTTCCTGGCTATCATAAAGGATGGTAAAAAGGCAATGTGTGAGTGCCTGCAGTCAGGTCTGGATTATGCAGATAGTATTAGCAGATCCATGGCGACTAGCACCGTGCTGTGCAGATTTGCATGGCTGAGGAAGTCTGGATTTGCACTGGACATGCAATCTAGATTACTCAATATGCCTTTTGACGGTTCGAGACAGTTTGGTAGCAAGGCTGATGAAAGTCTGGAAAGGCTACAGACCCCAAAAGCGGCGGCTAAAATCTTAGTGCCGCCATTAGAAAGCCTTAACATTCCTACTCCGGTACATCATCTTGGAGGTGTAAGTCCTTTTTGTTTCCACTCCTCAAATGTAAGAGGGAGAGGACAAGCCATTCATAGAGGACAAAGCAGATTCTCTCTTGGTGGACGAGGGAGAGGTGCTAAATCAGCCCAAGCAGCGGCAGCTTTGCCCTCAGTCGCCTCAAAACCTCTGAGGCCTTAATCCACAAGACCCCCAGTGGGAGGCAGGCTATCACAGCATCTGAAAGAGTGGCGAGACATTACTTCAGATGCTTGGGCACTGGAAACAGTAGCCCAGGGATACTGCCTTCCTTTTCTAAAAAACGTCCACAGGATTATACACCGGGGAACTGTTCATTGAAAATGTATCTGCTAGCGAAAGGTGCAATAGAACCAGTACCTGCAGCGGAGAGGAACAAGGGTTGGTGGTACTCATATTTTCTAATCCCCAAAAAGGACGGAGGATTGAGGCCCATCTTGGATTTAAAGATGAACAAGTTCCTCAGGAAGGACAAGTTCAAGATGGTTACCCTTTCTCAGATCCTTCAGGCCCTCCAGCTCTAATATTGGATGGTATCATTGGACCTTCAGGATGCTTACTTTCATGTGCCTATCCATCACAAGCACAGAAAGTTCCTGAGGTTCGCAGTTGGCGGTTCTCATTATCAATTTCGTGTTCTGCCATTTGGGCTGACCTCTGCCCGATGGTTTTCACCAAGTTGATGGCGGTGGTGGCAGCGAGTCTCAGGAGACTGGGGATTCACGTCTATCCCGAGCTGGACGATTGGCTGATCAGGACTCGTTGTCCAGAACACAGACCCTGGAACATCGCAGCGTGACTTGCCACTTTCTCCACAAACTGGGCTTCTCCCTCAATTACAAGAAGTCAAACATGATACCCTCTCAAATACTCCAATTTATCGGAGCAGTCCTGGTTGCCTCCTCGGGGAAAGCCTTGCCACCCGAGGTGAGGGCTCATCACATTCTGCAGATGGTCACCAAATTTTAGGGTGCCCAGCGTCTTCCGGCCTTCAAGTATTTGAGGTTGCTCTAACTCCATGGCATCCTGCATTTTCCTGGTGCCCGAGGCTCACCTGAGAATGAGATCTATCCAATGGGCTCTCGGGACGCAATGGTCCCAATTCTCAGGCAGGATGTCAGACCACCTTCAGGTTCGAAGCAGAGTCGCACAGGACCTTCTGTGGTGGGCCTGCGAGGACAACATTCTGAAGGAAGAACCTTTTTGGCTGCCATGGCTGGAGATAACAGTAGTGACGGACGCCTCACGCACGGGGTGGGGAGCCCACATGAACGGTCTGACAATCAGCGGTCGTTGGTCTTCAGCGGTCGTTGGTCTTCATTGGAGTCCAAACTGCATATCAATCATTTGGAGCTGAGGGTAATTCGACTAGCGCTGAAAGCCTTTCTACATTCTGTTCAGGGAAAGAATGTCCCGATAATGGACAACACAGTGGCCATGTACTACCTCAACAAGAGAGGTGATGTAGGGTCACTACCATTGTGCAGAGAGGCAATGCAGCTCTGGTACTGTGCAATTCAAGAAGGAAGCTCCCCTATCAACATTTCACGACGCTGCATGCTCTAAGCAGGCAGAGCAGTCTCCCGCGGGTGGGAACTAGCTCAGGAAGTCCTTCAAGAGATCTTCACCTTTTGATGAACCCCTCAAGTGGATCTTTCTGGGACCAGTGTCAACTGGAAGTGCAAGCTATTCTGCTCCAGGGAATTTCCCCCAAGAGGAGCTCTAGGAGACACGTTCATGGTCGACTGGGAGTTTCCATTTCAGTACGCGTTTCCTCCCTGTTATTCCTCAAATGATCAGGAGGTTGACAAAGTTTGGGAAATCCATGATCCCAATTGCCCTGGATTGGGCCAGGAGGACATGGTACCCAGACCTTCTGGACATGTCCATCTGCCCTCTGATACGTCTTCCACAAAAAGAGGACTTTCTCTCGCGAGAGGAGGATCAGGTTCTCCATCCAGAGGTCAAAACACTCAGCCTTCAAGCATGGTTTCTGAGAGGCTGAGGTACAAGGAGTGGGACCTCCCGTAAAACGTAATGGAGATTTTGCTTTTGGCCAGGAGGCCAGCAACAAATCATTATACCGCTGTCGTTGGGAACAATTTCAGCAGCTGGTGTAGGGATAAGAATGTGGATCCATTTCAGTGTGATACACCTACAGTGTTAGCTTTTCTACTTCACTTAGCAAATGGGGGGCTCCAGATCACAATAAAAGAACAGAAGATAGTTTTACCAACTTTCTATCCCCTTTTCTCATCCTGGAACGGAGGAGGAGAGGTTACATAGACTGGACCCTAGGAGGACTCTCAGTTTTATATCTTGCAAATGTCAGAAATTCACTAGGACGACCAATTATTTGTAGGATATACAGGTCATAAATGGGGGTTAGCAATAACAAAACACTCTATCCAGATGGATTATTCTGGCTATCCAAGAATGCTATAAATAGGCTGGTAAAGTTCCCCCAGAGGATATGAAAGCTCACTCAACCAGGGGCATGGCTACTTCTTCCGCTCTTCCTGAACCTATTAAAGACATTAGTGCAGCAGCCACTGGGTGTACCATACACACCTTTTGTAAAACATTATTCCCTGTACACTTCTTCTACTCAAAAGGGAGCTTTTGGGAAAGCTGTCTTGCACTCTACTCTGTCCATGATAACTGCTAAAGAAAGATCTAAATTATTTTCCCACCTCCAAGACTATTACTGCTTTGGGAGGCTATCAAAGATGAAGAATATGTGGGAGGACACAATCCATTTTAAGAACAAGTTACTTACCCCTGGTAACTTTCTTTCGATTGGATGTTCGTTCCACGTATTCCTCCTCGTCCCTCCCAACCTACCCCACTTCAGAATTTACTTGTTTTACACTCTACGCTTTCGGAGTCTTCTAAATTCTAAGGAGGCAATAATAATTCCTCTAAACATGGAAAACAAGAACTGAAGCCAACGGTGCTGCGTGTGCTACATATACTGCGGATGACGTCTCCCATCGGACGGAGGCCTTCAAGGGACATTGAGCCATCGACACTATTGCACAGCGCCCACTTTATGTTCCAGCTTCAGCTGCTTTGGAAAAAAATGATCAAAGATGAGGATTACGTGGGGGGAACATCCAATCGAAAGAACGTTACCACAGATAAGTTAGCTGTTCTTCTCACTGCTCCTGTAACTTTTTGGTTACAGTGGCAAGCTAAACTGAATGGTTGGTGGCAGTGGTCTTATCCCACCTACTTTTTTGCAATGTTTACTACCAGGCTGCACTCACAGCTGCAGTAGCTCACAGAAGGGTCACAATTGACCCAAAATGATGGCTGTATTCTTTTTTTGTGATTTCTTGTTTGCTAGTCCGTTCTTGGTTCTTCTGCCGTGCTGGGTGGGGAGGTCCTGATCTGACTTTTGTCTTGGGTGGGAAGCCTTTGTGAAGCCCGTCAAGGCTCCAGTGTGTCTGTAAGGACAGGAAACAGGGAAGGACTTCTGTTCTTTGTCTTCTGGTGTGCCTGCCTGGAACCAAATCCAACTGGGGGGTGGGGAGGTGGTGGGCTGGATGTCCTGAAGGGACCACCACCAGCCAGAGTTTGAATGGTGCATGAGTGCTAATTGGCTGGGTTCCTGCAGAAGTCATGGATCCTTGAGGTTGACGAGAAGCTGACCCCTGGAAACGAAGAATCGACAAGCAAGAAGAGGAGAGATGTCCGCAGCTGCTTCCAGAGGACCGGAGATGCCTTCTGTGTAATCTGTGCTGCTCTACCCCTTCTTCCAAGCGTCAGGCGAACTCTGAAGAGGGTGCCTCTCCCCTTTAGACTTGTGGGACCAATCATTCTTGAGACTACCTGCATTTCTAGCCATCCCACGATGAGCTGAAACCTTCAGGGGCTTCAAACTGCCAATACCCTGGGACCTGTGGCCACTGTGCAGTGTATAGTCTCCCGAAGATCAAGCCTCCCAAAACTTTGGTGGACTCCTTCCAGACCTCCAGAGGCAAGATTCCACTGCAGTGCTGGTCCGAGAATCGACAGGGCGGAAATCGATCTTCACTGGTGCTTCCCAAAAGGTGGAAAAATCACAGAACACAGAGGAATCCTTTTACTGGAAGCCTCTTCACTCGACTGCTGCTGCGATATCCACTACAGTGTCCCTTCTTTCGTCTGCCTGACCAAGAATCTGGTGACCGGGTCTGCTGCTGCATCGTGGAGGCATCATGCTGCAAGCTTTTCTTCACTCCTAAGGTACTGTGAGACTCTTGGTAGAACTTGCAAAGAGTTGAATTGCTGCTCTTCTGTTGCTGGAAGGCTGATTCGTTTGTTTGAGAGTTTGCCCAGACCTAATGCCTGTGAACCTACAGGGAGTCTTCTCTGTAGTCCCTGACCCTTTTTCCAACAAATATTATGACTTACTTGTTACAGAATACTTCCTCTGGCACTTTTGAACTTTCTTCATCTGTGCCTTACCTGTTTTGCCCTCCAAATGGACTCGGACACTCGTAGCTAGTTAGGGATGGACTTCTGAGACTTCTGAAGTGTTAGGCCTCTGTGAAATTAATGCCTAAGTATTTACTTACCTTGTGGCGTTTGTTTAATTAATTGTACCAGAAAAAAAATATTGCAAATATTTTACTTACTTTTAGAATGGCAGTATGCAATTCAAAGGTATCACAATCTGGTTGCCTTACTGTGAATAATGTATTGGTTTTCCTAAAGTTACTTATTGTGTGTTATAGTATTTACCTTTTACCTTTACCTTAGTGTATATATAATTATTTGTATATGTCAGTGTTTCTATGGGTTTATGTGTATACTCAAAGCTCTTTGTACCACCTACAGCCCTGTTCTCCCTTCTACAATAAGCCTGGCTGCTCAGCCATTGCTAAAATATACTTGTGTGGTTCAGAACTATACTCCGAGTTGAAGCCCTGTGTCCCAAGTGAGTCTTCCAAAGTCTTACTGAATGTGGACCTTTGTAAAATTACCCAACACTTAACTTTGGTGTTGGCACCTTGGGATATGAATCCTGTTTATGGTCCTACTGGGCACTTTTTGTAGCTGCCTTTTTCCTCCCTTGGAAACCTGTGAGTACGGTCTTACAAATTGCCACTATCTAACTATAATTGACCATTCCATTGAGCCCCATCGAATCCTGTGGAAGAATTTTAATAGCTCTTCTAAAGCCCCTTAACTATCTCTGTAACTGACTACGCACCTGAACTCTAACAAGTTTTCCTATCTTAGAGTTGTACTGGGTAAGCTAGCTTATCTAAGTGCTAGTGTGATTTATCTCTTTAGGAAGCTGAACATACATACCAACAACCCTTTCCCCCACTTGTATGCATGTACATATGTAGCAGTATTTTGCTTTATAACTGTTTTTGCTCTAAAGTGAAGTTCATGGCCCACTTGGACACCAATGTCTTTGTGTGTATGTATATATAGTATACTTACCTTGTAGCACCTATTAGCCTAATATGCCTATTTATTAACCAACACAGGTGCATTCAATTTATTTGCCAGTGTGCAATATATATTGCTTGATGCCAATGTTTATGTTAACTCTACTTTACACCAAGCATCTGATCTCCTTGGTCTTACGCTTTGCTGCTCAGTCACACTACCGGTGAGAGTTTGGTTACACTTTGTGTGAACTCTTACAGGTCCACTAATCTTGGCTTCCAAGAACCCTATACCAATAGTCTTTCTGAAAATCTCTCCAACACCTACTGTTACAAACGACAGTCTTCAAAAAAACAATATTCATCCAAGACGCCTGGTACTCAGCGGAATGCCAGGAGTACATGACGGGTTCTGTATTGTAAGCCTTCAGAAGCTGCATTGTAACCTATCATCTGGACACTTGTTTCTAGCCCAGTATCTCCTTTAGTAATGTTTTTGCCATTCCTGTGCCGCAGCCTTATTTTCCATCTCCAGTATCATTACCAACAAACTGTACAGTCTCTGCCATTGGTGAACTTGGGCTTTTGAAACTATTTTCAACCTTTTTAAGAGCTTGTTGGTTGCTTTATTATAACAGCAAGCACTTACCACATTTACATGACGCACATCAAATCCTGTGTGAGATGTGTATTACCTTTAGAATAAACCCTGGACTTTGAGACACCCTGACCCCATTTGACAGCCTTGGCGCATGGAGGGCCCCAGTTGATCCTAAATTCTTCTGGTGTTCCATGTTTTGGAAGTGTCGCATCGAAGACATTTAACTGAACCCATTTTAGAAAAGTTAATCACTTGTAATTCTGCATTGCCCTCTTTCATGCACAGCAAAAATAAAGCTATATTTTTTATAATGTATAGTGTGGCTGGTATTTACTGCACGTTTAAACACATGCTCTCACCTGGACATTTTAACCCGGGTCACATTTACCACCACCATCTGATGGACTGAAGGGACAATATATTGCCTAGTTGTGGGTAGAATCTTCTTGCACCCTGACATGAGGAGAATTGTCCAAATAACACCAAGGCTGGGAAATTGATTTTGGGAAATGAGAAGGAGCAAAACGAACAATGAAAAAACGTATCAAGCTCCCCACCAAGAGGGTGAAGGCCTGAGAGGTTTGATAGTGAAAGAGAAACCGCAGATGGGAAGCTTTGGGTACCTAGAAGAGGTAGCACAGATTATCTGTATTTGCGATTGCATTTCTATAGAGCCCTTTACTACTGGTGGTCTTGTTCAAAATTGTCTGAAGTGGCTGGTTTAGTGTGAAGTGGGTATATGTTCGCTGTTCTGAAATCACTGCTTTAACTGGAATCTTTCAGGTTTCAGTATAGGTGACCATTTGGACAGGGTTATTGAAATACTTCCTAATCTACATGATTACTAAGTGCATGTTTGTGGGGCTGTGTCGTGCGAACTTACTCTACCTCAGCTCATGCTGTATCTTTTCTGTGGGGAAAATAAGGATGTTAGCCACATGTGTACTCTTAGTATTGTCTGCATGCCTCAACAACCTGCCTTGGGTTGTCTCTGACTGCTTTCCCCATTACCAAGCTACAATTCTACTTTCTAGCACGGAATGCACATACCAGCTAAGCCGTATACAAATGCAATTCAACAACCATCCCAACAGATGTCCCAACACTACTCCTCTACAGCCAAGTTGCATACAACAGTTCTGGCCAATGCGTCCTAAAACCAGAGGCACATAAGGATCCCCCTTTGGAAACACACCACCTCTATGTTCACAACACTGAACACCTAGAAATGTACCCACATGCAAAGCTTGGGTACTTCTGCATCAACCCAAAAACAAAGTTTGCTTGCATGTACCCTTTCTCACCACTAACCTAACCTACTCTCACTTTCAGACCCACTGGAGTTCATGGAGACCATACAAATGGCAGTTGAGCGTGGTATAAATCCCAATAATGTAAGTTAACACATCACATTATAAAGGCAGGCTTTAGACAGTTGAGCTATCACCCTACATTACCCATACTAAATACTAGGGAATGACACACAACCCAGCAACAAAGAACATTGTAAAGCAGACCTAGCTGGGCAGAACCCACAGAGCTGTTTCGTAATCACAAATTCCACTGCAAACTTCTAATAGACCTCACAAATTCTTTCCTCTGGTGACACCTATTGGCTCTCTACAAGAGGTGCCCAATACTGCTTCCCCCTTCACTTGTACCCCGGTTTGTCTTGTCCCCGATTAAACAAGTCAAAGATGACGACCTCTCCAACCACTGGACAAGACACACATTTTGTTTTTTAAAAACACCACATGAATAGCCATTATCAGATTAATATTAAGCTCTGCTCTTTAGTCCCATCACACTCCTCCCACACCCTTACATCGGCGGGAAACTAGACCCAATGCACTGTAGTCGTATCAGATGTTGGGCTCTTCCCTTCAGTTACCCTATTCCCTTGTGGCTGAAAATATGACATTACCCTAAATGTCATTTATAATGAGTGGAGGAACAATTGGGTATTGTAGAATAGACAAAGATACATTTTACAAGCTAAAGGAACAAATGAAAGCTTTCTATATCATATCTGGTTTGTGCGTGTCTTCGCTTTCTGTGCTCCTGATTTCCTAGAGTCAAAAAGCAGATCTGTTTGCTTACAGCATCAACCCATGGTAATTCTCTTAACCTTTTAGAAAGACAAATATGATGCCTAGGTGTTCACATTGGTCAAGTCCTTCAAGTCCTTTACAAATTAAATGAGGACGATGCTTACTAAACCAGATTGCCTTAAGATCTGTTTGTTTTAAAGTAGGAACATAAATTGTTTCTGGCTGTGATGAATATGGGAAGACTGTCTAAAAGGGTCTTCTGATCTTAACGCATTGTCTTAATTGTAAAGTGCCAAAGAACTTTCGCACCTCTGCCAGCCCTCTCCGATGAACTCATCCTGAAGCTGGGCTATACTAAGACATTTAAACTAATGTTCTTGAGTCTACGCTCTCTTTATTTGACTTCTGAGAGCGTGCACTTTAATGATGATGCAAATCCAGACAATTTTTTCAATTTTTATCTTTTACAGGTAATATTTGATCTTTCACCCCTTCAGAGACAGTGGCATAGGTAAGCAACACATTTTTGTTCAAATTGAATAACCGCTTATAAAACCTTAAGTGTTCTGTGTAAAATATCCGAATTTTGTTTTTGCTGGAAAAATGGAGTTTAAATATCTGTTCTTTGCCAATAAGTGTGGTGTGGCGAAGTTTCCTGCTTGGCGTTGGGGCCCTGTTCCCTACTAGTCTAAATGGCAGGCCTATGCTTCTGCAGTTAGCAGGTCCCAGTTATAGGAGCACTAAATGTCTTAATTTTCAAGCAAGATGGTACCCTCGTTAAAAATTGTAAACCCCAAACCAGTATTTCATGACCCCACGATTTGACTCTGGAAGTTCACTCGGCTGTTCTGCAGACCAAAAGTTATCAAAAAGTATTCTGAATATGGTAATATCCACAGACACGCTGCTAGGTCATTGAAAACAGCAAAACAGTCAACATTGGTTGAGAAACAAAGTTCTGACTGCTGCAAGCAGCAGGGAGGTGATTTATAGTTGCTCAAAATCCTACATTCGCTTGCGCTGGGAGGCGAGGCCCTCTAGTGAAATCCAAAATGGCTGTAAAACTCATGGCCTCTACCCTGGTGTGAGCCACCCCTAAGCATACCCAGGAAGAAAGTTGCTTGGACTAATCATAATAGATCCCTCTCCACCACCTCGCACCCGCAACAGGTGCAGCCTGTTACTTTGGAAGCCAGCCTGAAGGAAGGGCTAATAACGTATAAAAACTCCCAACCCTGTGAGATGTTGGAGGAGTGGAAGGGTTATTTTGGAGAATGTCTGATAGCAGCAGAAGGCTGGAATACAGTGACTTGTAGATGGGGTTGGAGAAACAGAAGCTGGAGGAAGTAGAGCTATAGGGGGGAAATCTTTGGAGAGAATAGTTACATCAAGGATGAAAGGGGGAAGAGTTATTGGAGGTTGGAAGGATCAGAGGAAGGAGGTTTGAGATTGTTTGGAGGAAGTTGTGAAATCATGAGGTGCAGGGATGAGAGGTTAATGCGCGAGATGTATCAGCAGGTGGAGGTAAACCTCTGGAAATGGAAAGGTGTGTAGTTAAGGAAGGAGTCGAGGTTAATGAGCAGCACGAGGGCTATCTGGAAGCAAAGGTGAAACATTAGGAGTGGGAATGATGAGCGGCTCATGACTGATATGGAGTTGATTAGGAGACGCTCCATCTAGAGGAGTGAGGTGAATCCAGGATGTGAGGATGTCAAAGTTGTTGCAGAGGAGGACCACCCTGTGAGGGAGGCGCCGGATTAGGATTTTCTAGGATTAGAAAACCCTCATTCATAGAGGTGGAACCTATGATAGGTACAGAAATAACCTTGTAACGTGGCAGCAAAACGGGTACTCCTGGTCCAAAGGTAGTACCGGTCGAAGGAGCCTGAGGTTAGGAAACTCCAAACCGAAAGCTACAAAGCCAACCTCCTGCCTCAAAATTCTGGCCTTTCTTTGTTTGGTGAGGAGTGCAACATATAAGAGACATGAAGAAATGTTATGAGATTTATTAAAACCATCAATATAACACTCTTGCTTTTGTGGATCCCAACCTGCCATATTCTGACATTTGGTATGAACTTTATTATTTCATTGGTGAATCCAAGTAGGACCCTGGGATCAAGGATGCAAACACTTTGTTGTCTGTTCGTTATTTTTATTTGGGGACACTGTCTAAGAAGGTGCCAACTGAAATTATAATGTGGATCTCCTCACCATAATAATAACCATAGTCTGGAAGGCATTCTCCAAGGAAATGTCTTCTGCCTGAGTTGAGTAGTCCTACCTTAAGGGCCTCTGGAGACAATGTCGTAGTCTCTAGATTACGCTCAAGGATGCCTTATCTCTCCTCCAATAGCATTGCTGTTTTACGGGGCTCCCAAATCACCAATTTAGTCTGATCTAGCTGCAGGTTTTATGTGGTCAAGTGACTGAATCTGGCACCAAGTCTTGCAGGTGGAAGGGTAATTGGCCATAGCCAGAAGAAAGATCATGGGGATTGAGTATTTCAGGTAGCCCCTCTTCCTTCGATAGGTTCAGGGGCTTCACCAACTGCATCCACCTCAGTGGTAGGTGAGTTGGAGGAATATTCTTTCCCTCTTGTTTTCTCTCCTTTAGCCTTAGGTTTCCCTTTTGGCTGGGCCTTGGGCTTGGCTAAAGGAGCCTTGGTCTGAGACCCAGTGCGTGGATGTTCTGCAGTGTCCCCCACAAGACCCAAGTCTCTGAGGTTATTCCCTAACAGAACTTTTCCAGATACCTGCCCCTGTACACAAATGGGTATCCTGACCACCCCACCATTCACAGCTAAAGTGACGGGCATAACTGGATACCTGAGGATAGACTGAACATACACTGAACATCTTATGGACGGGGGCGTTGGGAGTCCACAATGAGTCCACACAGTGAAGCACACGCTAATATAACTTAGACCAGGATGTACACAAATACTGTATTTATTTTAGGCATTAAATACACACTACAAATGAAACAAGCAGGTGATACTATCTCACAACACTCAATAATAAACCTATATACAGTCACCATAGGTTCTTAAAATGCATCATTGGCTTAAATCAATAAAAAGTTAGTGATGCAGTAAGATGGAACCAAGTCACAAGAAATATTCCATAGCTTCAGAAGTCCAATCTAATGAAGAATTGGGCCCTGTGCCCAAAAGTCACAATGCTACTCCCCAGAATGTATCTGATTCAGGTAAAGTACTTGTGTTGGTGAATGGTCAAGAGAAGAGATTACACAAAGTTACTGGTCAGTAATAATGTTTCGAGGGATTGGGTCCTCCGACGTATTCCATATCTATGACAGGTAATCACCACAGCTGTGCTGCTTCGGATTTTTTTTACAAGTTTCACTGCTGAGGTGCGACAAACAAAAAGCAGTGGGAAGGAAGGATACCAAGGCAGTTGTTCTCAGTGCTGTACTATGGAGGACAGGGGGAGACCAATGTGTTGCGTTTACTTACTCCCTGACTCTGATTTTCCCAGAAGACTGGATTGGTCGACTCAGGGTCGCTGGAGGTTGGTTTTCCAGCCGTTGATTGCCGTGAGAGGAGCCCAGGAGCTGTGGGTGCAAGGATTCTTCCGGTCTGGTCCAAGAGCAGAGTGAAATCCCTGGTGATGGAGAAATACAGAAGGCACCGATGCAGGCCTCTTCTTCGGGACACTTCACAAGATGGACAAAGGCATGTTCCAGCGATGGCCACTGCACACGGGCGTTTTAACAGTCACTCTTAACGAAGACCTTCCAGAGCAGGAGCCCTTGAAGATGGGAGGCTGCAATTCATCAGGAAGGCTACTTAAACCACACGCTGGCTACCATCAAAGTACCGGTTGAAAACTGGAAAAATCGTTGGTTCTGGCGGGGTAGCCCACTGGAGAGCTGATCAGTCCACCGGGTGGCCCAGGGACACTTCCGTTGAGACTGGATGGTCCCACCCGTCCAGGGGTTGAAGTACCGCTCAGGGTCTTTGTAGGTCAGGTAGTGCAACAGGGCTTCACCGGGCCAGACACAGGAAGGGATGCTGGGCTTCTTAAGTAGTCTTCTTCAGGATCTTCAGTTGGCTATTATTCTACACAGGATTCTTGGCTCCAATGCTGATCCAAAATCCAGCCTGGAAGCAAATCCAAGCCCACCAATGGTAAGGATCCTGCACCACTCCAACAGCCAGCAGTGGTCCAATCGGCTCCACTGTTGGTTTCACTCATGCCGAACACCTAGTCCTTCAGGCACCACGGATGTGGAGTGGGACAGACAGTTCCACCCCTTCCTGACCCCCACACAAATGCATAACTAGCCCGCAAAAGCTGGAGCTTTCCCAGGCGAATGCATGACTTTATATGGGATTTATTGACCTGGCAAGGCAGAAAGAAGGCCTTACAACAATATGGCCAAAGAACAAGTGAAAATGATATGGCGTGGCCACTTACGTGGCTAGTGACGTTTTTAGTAGCCATACGTGGGAAATGCGAATGTGCACTCAAGAAATGACACACAAATGGGAAAAATATTATTGCTTGTCTTTAGGCACATATAAAAGTGTAAAAGGATAGGGTGATACAGAAGTATCTCCGTTGCACGGCATTGTAGGATGCTGTGTGCAATGTTAAAAAGTGTAAAAGGGAAACATACTTTCCCAGTACTGATAGTCTGAAGTACTGATCAGTTTCGCCATAACATAGTGAGCAAAAGGCCAGGGGAGTGAAGCAGAAGGTTTCACTACCCTTTACAAGAACAGGACTGGTTCAAAAACAAAAGCAAGAAGTTTGGGGGTCCATAGAACTATGGACGGAAAGTTGACAAAAGGAAAATCTTTCCTAACACTCACTCCCCAGGCTAGGGAAAGGGGTGTCTAATCCACCCATGGATGTTTTTCCTGTTGCAGTCTGTTAGCTGTTGTGCACCTTGCCCATGCTCAATGGTGAAGTCATAGCCTTGAAGGCTTATGGACCACCTGAGCAACTTGGGATTCTCTCCCTTCATATTTGTTAGACTCTTTAAGACCTTATGGTCCGTCTGCACAGTGAAGTGAGCTCCAAAGAGGTAAGGGCTCCGCTTGTGAAGGGCACACACTATGGAAAACATTCCTTTTCTCCAGTTCCCCAGCTGAGCTCTTTGTCCTTATGCTGGCGACTCATGAAACATATAGGATTTTCCCAGCCTTTCTTTTCTAGCTGTGAAAGGACAGCACCAATCCTCTGCACAATAAAAGGTCTCTGGTAATTAGGTACCCTTCTCACAATTCTCAGTCCAAGTGACTTCCTTTGGTTTCTTAGGAGTTGTGAGGGCAGTCGGAGGGGCAGCCATGGGTCCGTAGTCTGCCATGAAGTTTCTGTAATACCCAGTGAGGTCTAGAAAAGCTTTCAGCTGGCTATGGGTTGTGGTGGTTGCCCGGTTTTGTATGACCTGTACTTTGCTGGGAAGAGGCTGAATCTTGCCCGACAATGTTCATGCCCAAGGTAGGTCACTGAACCCTGACCAATCTGGCACTTGGTAGCATTTATGGTCAGGTGGGCCTGCTGAAGAGCCTGCAATACAATACCAAGGTACCTAACAACATATTCTTGCCAAGTAGGGTTGAAAACCACTGTCATCCAGATAAGCCATGCAGAATTCATCCAACCCATGCAGGACATGATTGACCAACCTTTTAAAAATGGCAGGTGCATTCTTTAAGCCAAAGGGCATTACCCTGAACTGGTAAAGTCCTTCCAGTATTGATAATCCTATCTACTTGCTATTTTCTGTCTGGGATATTCACTGATACCCTGCAGTAAGGTCGAAGGTGCTAAGGTACTTGGCAGCACCTAGCTTGTCCAATAACTCATCAGTTTGTGTCAGGGGGATGTTCATGTTTCTTGGTGATGGCATTAAGAGCTCTGTAGTTCACACAATCTCAAATCTGAGGTACCTGCTTTTGGTACCTGAACCACAGGACTGGGCCAAGGACTACTGGAGGGCTCCCCCCACCCTCCCCCTGACCACATTAGATCTAACATTTTGTTGACCTCAGACTTTGTGGGATCTCATTTGGTCTGACATCCTATAGCTCCTATGTTTGGTAGGCACTGTCCTCCAGTGTCAATGGCATGCTTGCACCAAGGTCTGCACTTACCTTGCATTTGCCACCAGCTGCCCGCTCTCTTATTTATCTTATTTATTCTAGTATCCCATGTATTGCACTTTCCCCTCCCTCATCCCTCATGCACTTCCCCTCCCCATGCACTTGCATGATCTGAATGACACCTGGCCTAGTAAGCTTGTTGTCTGTCTTCCCTCTGTTCCCCCTCCCCTCCCTTCCCGCGTCGCGCCTTGAAACACTTGTGTATAGGCTCGTTATAAATGCCATATCATATATATATCATATCAAGGTGGTGAGCCTGGGTAAGTGAGAACAAGGGGGGGGGAACTGCCTTAGTGCAGTCTTTACCACACCTTTCTTCTGTGGAGTGTGAGAACCCAAAGGGTGTCTCACTAGCTAGTCCTCAGGGACTTGTCACTCAGGTGGCCAGGGTACGGCCATCGCCTTTGGAACCAGTCCCTGGGAGTGAACCAGTCGGGAGGGTCACCTGAGTGAGGGGTCCTCTGGGAGTGGGGTGGGGACACCCAATGGTGAGACGCGGTATTCCCCCCCCCTTGCCAACACTTCTGTCCCATCCTATTTTATAAGATACAATGACTTCCCAACTCACCAGCCCCTTTTTATTTTAACACAAACACAGACTAGGACGAGGGGGGCTGAGCGGATGAGGAGTACTGTCAAAACACACACTAAGGCACGCAAGACAGACCCTTTAATCTGGACAACAGAATGTCCTGTTAAAAAGGACAGGCAGGCCCAACCCTAACCACATGCCTGCAACACATTAAGCTTTCACAGGTGTTTAAAAGGAGCCTGCCAGGGAAGAGAAGTCAGTTGCTCTTGGGAAGACGGGAGGGAGGCTGCAAGGCTGTCCAGCAGAGGATCCGTACCAAATCCCAAGCACCCAGCCAGCAGGTCTGGGCACAAGAGAGGACAGCTCTTCCTGAGCAAACCGGGCTGAGGAAATTAAATTGCCCGGAGACTGAGCATAAGTTAATGGGAGCCAGAGGGAGCCAAGCAAAGGGAATTACGTTTCCAAGAGGCCACAATGTTTTGAAAAAGGCGAGACCCACAGAGTGTGGGCGGTCCCTCCTTTGGAGTGCTGCATAGGTGTCTGCTCTTTCCTCCCAGGTGAACGGCGAAGTTCGGGAGGAGGAACAACCAAGGCATCAACACATCCGGTGAGTCGGAGAAACTTGTGCAAGACAGGACCGTGTTAAAGTGAAGGTGGCAAGCAGCAAGACTAAATCTGGAGAAAATGAACTTTGACGTGTTTTATGAAAGACGCGAGTGAAGAATAATAACTGATGACTGTTAGAACTGTCTAACGTGAAGTGAAGGTCGAGTTGAGCGATACTTAATAGCAGAGTTGACCGACACCGCGGGTGTGTCCAATCGAAGGTCTCTGTTTTATGTATCACACGAAGAAGCGATCAAGGAGAATTTGAGAGTGAAAGTTAAGTGAATGGAAGTGGTCCTGCAAAGGTCTGAGAAAAATCCAATGCACAGTCGAAAGTCTTCGATGTACTTGGCCATCAAGAGAATGCGTTTTGAAGGGTCTGAGCCCGACCGAGGAAGGCCCAACATAAGCTGTGAATCCTATCCTGTGAGAACTTTAAAATCCAAGAAACAAATGAACTTTGTTTTGTGTACATACGCCAGGCTCCTACGACCAAGAGACGTTCTTGTTGGGAGAGACTTTGTTGTGTAAAACCCTGGCCTGGGTCCTAAACTGCACCCTCATGCCGAAGAAGCCAGAGTGTGATCTGCTGCCTGAGTGTGCCACTTTGTCACGCGCTGAAAACGTGGGTAAGCTACCTTCAGTACTCGGTCATTCTGACCTATTATTTCATGAACACTATTTCTTTTACATACTCAAATAACAAATGGGTATGGGAAACTAGTGTAAGGATTGGCAATAGGTTTTGTAGTATAGGCCCTTTTGTTTTGACCGACTCCATTAGGACTGTTATTTGTTGGTCGTAGCCTGCTCCCAACCTTAGATTTAGGGTTAAATAGGCATTCAGCCAACCTGTTGAAGTTCAATAAACACCCTTGAACTGTGATCACTGGTCTTGTCTTCACTATTTGATACATGCCTTCCTTACAGGAGTCAGTTGAGGGGACATTTGACATCCTCAATAGAGCCGTCAGAGGGGCAACATTGGAACAGGTCAGGGAGAGGTTCAGAAACCTACTCTTCCCTATCTGAAGCCAAAAGTAGGGCTCCCATTTGAACCCTAGGGGTGAATGCCTTCATCCTATTCACATGGAACACTTTGGGACCCTGACCAGGTTTTCCATGGTTCACCAAATAGTTTCTCACCCATTTTTTCAACAATATGGCAAGTACCTTACCACCTGCCATCTAAATCTCTAGGCCTTATACGATTAGTAATCAGGATTTCTTGGCCTGGGGAAAAATGCACAAGTGAAGCTTTCTGGTCATACCAATGTTTGACCAGTGCTTGTCCACCCTTCCACTTGTCATTGGCTTGAGCAATCAGTAAGGCCATTCTTTATGAAGCCTAACACAGAGTCTACTACATTGGTAGTGACTGGGAGAGTGACCTCTTTCCTTGACTATGGCCAGGGGTCCCCTGATAAGGTGAACAAACAAAAGTTCAAAGGGGCTAAAGCCAACTCCTTCTTGAGTTGCCTCTCTGTAAGCGAAAATTAAGCATGTCATCAGGAGATCCTACTTTCTCATCTGGAGCTTCTATCAAGATTGTATCATGCGTTGGAGAGTCCGGTTGACCCTCTCAACAAGGCCATTGGTATGCAGATGGTATGCAGATGGTATGCAGATGAAAATGTACGATTCCCCATGTATCGGCTCCACATGGCCTGCATATGTTTGTACTTGGAAGCAAATCCTAGTAAATATGCCCAGAAATACTATTGCAACTGACTTGGCAGTCAGTCTCCAGTGGGATGAGTTCAGGATATATTGTGGCATGATCATTGACTACAAGGATACACCTACTGCCAGAGGATGTAGGAGGGTCAAGGGGACCAACAACCAACGTCAATCTCTAACCCCTCAAATGGTATACCCACTTCAGGTAGTGGTACCAATGAGCCTGGATCTTTGCACTACTTTTTCCAGAAATATAACAAGTAGCGCAACTCCTGCAATGACTTTCTACCTGTGCCCCATCTAAGGCCAGTAGAAGTTCACCACTCCTTCTTGATGCCAAGATGAACTGCAAGGGGTCTTCCTGGGCCGATTTCAAGAGGAAGGGTCTTACCTGAAGGGGAACAACCAACCTCTAATGGTCTCGACACACTTTACAGGAGCATACCTTCACAAAACCTCATGTGTTTCCCAGGGGCTTCACCCTCCAACTGGGAGCAGGCCTGTCTCCTTAGGCCTTCAAGTGATGGGCACTCCCATTGGCCCTTACTAAACTCCTGCATTGAAGGCCCTTCCGTTCTGCAAGTAAACTCTGCAGTTCAGGGTGATCATGGGGATTGAGTATTTCAGGTAGCCCCTCTTCCTCGACAGGTTCAGGGGCCTGACCAACTACCTCCACCTCAGTGGTAGGTGAGTTAGGGGGAATATTCTCTTTCCTTCTTAGGAGTTTTTTCTCTCCTTTTTAGCCTTCGGTTTTCCCTTTGGCTGGGCCTTTGGCTTGGCAAAGGCAGCCTTGGTCTGAGACCTAGCGCGTCTATGTTCTGCAGTGTCCCCCACATGACCCAAGTCTCTGAGGTCATTCCCTAACATAACTTTTCCAGAGACGTGCCTCTTTACACAAATGGGTATCCTGACGACCCCACCATTCACAGCTATAGTGACAGGCATAACTGGAAACCTGAGCGGGGGACCATCATCAAACTTAGTGGGCATCAGAGAAGCTGTGGCCAGAACGTTTGAATAAACCAGAGTGGAATCCACTACAGTTCGACTGGCCCCAGTGTCCCTAATGGCAGATGTCTCTTACATCATCGAACAGCACACTATCCTTAATATAATGCTTGGTATTATTGGGTCTGGAGGCATACACCTCAGCAACTCTAGGGTTCCAGGATAGCAGGGAAACTAAAACTAACTCAGATCCTATCCCACAGGGTCAGAAATCTAAGGAGCAGGGATACCCCTATGATCTCTTCATCTTCATAAGGAAGTGCCAGATTCACAGAGTGGACCCCCAAGGTTTTACCCTTACAGCTGGGGTCCTCCTTCATGTGCTCACTTGCTCCACAGGCTACATAAAACCCACTGGGCATTTGTATTTAGTGAGGCTTGAAGTGTCCACACTCCTGCTTGGGATAGTCCATGAAGTCAGTGATGGAACCAGGCAATAACGTAACTTATGAAGTCCAAACCCTAAGGTGAATGGGACCTTGTGCCCTAAAGTCAAAGAAGCCACTACGTTTCTTACCGGATTGAAGTCTCTGTATGCAGGTTTCAATAGGCTTGTGTTGGTGATGGTCTAAAAGTCCTACAACAATTTTACCAAAGGTAAGAAAGTGTTTAACTTTCTTCCAGACCCAAGGCTACCCGACCCAGGTTCGACAACCAAAAGTTGAGTGGGATGGAGTAAGGAGAAAGACTTGTTACCAATGTTGTCCTATGGAGGACCGTAGAGACAGATGCACTGTATTTACTTATCCCACCACCCCCAACACTGATTTTCCCAGATGCCGATGTGGATCTGCTCGATCTTTCGCAGTTTGTTCCGGTGAGAAGTGCGGGTTCAAGGATTCTTCTGGTCAGGTGCAGTTGCAACATGCAACCAGTGTAGATGAAGAGATGCAAGAACCACAGATGCAGGCCTCTTCAGGATGCTTCACAAGTTGGAGGACGGAGAGTCCCAGCGATGGTGACTTGCCGAGCATGTGTTTGGCCTGCATCCTCTGGAGAAGGGACTCGTTTCATGGACCATGTCTTCCCCTGTGGCTGGAAATCCTGTTTCTGATGGGCAAGCCTTCCTGCAGTCCGAGTCCACTGCTTCTGCTTCTTTGTTCCCAATTCCCATTGTGGCAGGTTACACCAACTACTTGCTGTGTTTCTGTGTTGTCCTCGGGCCCCCTCCAACATTGTGGAAGTCGTAGCAGAGTCCTCTTTCCAGCTTCAGCCAAGTGGTGATCCATTCTCCTAAGGTTGCTGACAGAGTGGAACTGCCGAATTAACCAATACTGTTGTCAACGTTGTCATCTGAAAAGGACTCTGCACCCTTCACGCCAGGGCCTTTAATGATGAAACTAACAGCGTGAGTAGTTTTCCGTAATCACCCTGACTTATTGGAAGTTGTTGCTTTTCGTGATCAGAGTTGGAGGTTCCTGGTGCATACCTGTTTTGAAGCTCCCCTTTTCCTATTTGCGCAAAGCCCATTCCTGCATACAGCTTGTTCTGACTTTTGGTGGTGAAACCGGAGTTTGGGCATCCTGTTTGGGGTTCCCACCTGGATGACTTGGACAGGTAGCTGCCCCTTCCCTACCTGGCAAATCTAACCTACAAATACTATGACAGTATTGACTGACTGATTAGTAAGTGTAATACTTTCAGTTAGATTTCCTCATCTAGCCCAATGTTCTCTTTGGGAGAACTGAGAGTAACATTACAGAGTATCCATAACGTATTCTGAACTGGCTTACTTACCTTGAACGTTGCTTAAAATTAATTCCTAGGATAGCACTTGGACTTGTGCTCTTTTGTGCTGAACTCTTGGTGTGCCTTCTTAGCGGCTTTTTTCAACACTTAAGGTTATTGTTAGTTTTATTGCTTGAACTGTCTGAATTCTGTGTGGTGGATCCGTCTGTTCCAATTTCGAGCACAAAACCCTGATTGTATATGTGGATGTATTGTTTTTTTTCTTACCTTTTTACTATCTTAAGCTGTATATGTATTGTTAAATATAAGTATTTCTTCAGCATGGGGTCTGGCATGGATTCACCGTCGTCAGGCTGGGAATCCTTGGTAAAGAAAAAATCAGTATCAGTTTCGTTTCTGATCTGTCTTTCTTAGTAGTAACCAATCACTGGTCTCTGGGTCATATTGCCCCCAGCCAATGACTGCCCTCTCCCTAAACCCCTCCCCTGGCAGCCATCCTCAGATTTTTACCGCATGTTCAAGTGTTGGAAGTCTTCGTGCTATAGCTCTCGAGCTTTTACTGCGTTTTCATGCTTTTTCAAAGAGATTTTCTAATTTTTCGGTTAAATCGAGCCTCCAGCTACACCGTTTCTTTATCCGATCAACAGGGACCCGTTTCGGATTTTCCTACGCCCCTCAAGGGCGATGTTTCGTCGAGTTACGCTTCTTGGAGGATTCCAGAAGTTTCTGAGGCCTACATCGTGACCATGGCCCAGGAGAAAGGAAGCTCGACACCCGGATCCAAGCTGTTCAGGATTTGCCCTGGATGCCAGTTACAGAATGTATTCAAGGAGGACGAGCATTCGAGATGCCTCTACTGCCTCCACGGAGACAAAACGCACATGGAGAAGGACTGTGCGCTTTGCATGAACATGTCAGAGCGGACTATGAAGGATTGTCGTACCCGTCTCGCCAACTGGCTGGAAGGCGAGACCCCGTCATGTGAGAAGAGGAAGAAGTCTGAGTGGTCTTCTAAGTCCTGTGAGGGCGCCCTGGCGACGGGGGCCCTACAGAAGGCAAAGCACCGCAAGTCCACGGGCACTGGTCGGGCTCCTCGGCTGCCAGGCAGGGCGCATCCTCACCGACGCCATCAACCACGAGCCAACTCTCTGGCTTGGGGAAGAGGAAATCTGAGAACCCGGCTAAGCTTCTGGAGAGGCCCCAGTCGATCTCGAAGGAACCAGCTGAGCGGGAACAAGGCGGTGACCCCCCCCCCCCCAAGGTGAAGGCTGCAGTCATGCACAAGGTGCTGAGGGCCTTGATTCACCCAGCTAAAACCTCTATCGAGGAGGTCACAGCAGCCCTGGAGCAGTCTGTGGAAATAACAAGGGGGGGGGGTCCTGGGAGACTCTCTGCCAGACATGAGTCCTGGTTACAAGAGCCTTACCCAGAGTCTTTAGCTCACTATCTTTCACAGAGGAGAAATATCCTAAACATCAGTCTTTGTCCTGCCCTGGGACAGTCCAGCACCATAATGCTAGGCAATTCTCCTCTGAACAAGAGTACCAACAGCAACCCCAGACACGTGTTTCGGTCTCGTTGAACCTCATCACTAGGGTGTAGCTGTGCCTCACTAAGAATAGTGAGCAAGGGGTCCACGTCTGGATTCCCCTAGTAACTTAGGGTCCCCCAGTGGTGACGACCTCGGGGCCCAGAGTTTCCCTGCCACCGCAGATGGAATCCTCTTTCCAGCCCATCGAGAAGACCCCTGTGGAAAAAGAGGGGGGGGCCGGTGGCCATTACAGAAACGGACACAACATCTGAGGAGGAGCTAGTCGAAGTCTTGGAGGGCCTCTGTAAGGGAGTTGAGGCCCTGCCCCACGGGAGAGTTCCCGACGAGGGGGGGCGACAAGAGCGACGGTGGCGCCGACGAGCACCCAGTGGAGCAACCACTGCCTCTGTCGCATCCTGAGCCGCAGGACAACTCGGCGGCCATTTTGATGGCAATCCAATCCTTATGTACAGAGTTAAGGACGAGATTACCTCTGCCCCCGACGGACGACCCAGAACCGGGTCCGTCGGGAAGCCCTCCGAACAAGAGGAGAGTTCATCCACCCCCGCCGGTTCAGCCCCCACAGCCCTCTTAGCCTTTGTCCCCATCTCCCGTCCAGGGGGACGACACGGGAACGGACACAGCTATGACTGGGACGGACGACGACGGTGGTGAAGATGGGACGGATCTCCCGTCACCACCCCCTTGGTCCTCCCCGCCCGACGATATTGGCTCCTTCCACGCTATGATTGCCAGGGCATCCAAGCTTTTCCAGCTCTGCCCCGAAGAGCAGAAGATGGAAGGCTTCCTCTACCAACGGCGCAAGGCCAAGAGGAGGACAGTCCTCGTGGTGCCTCTGCTGGATGACATCTGGGACGAGGGGCTCGCCCTGTTGAAGAACCCATCACAACGCCTGCCAAGAGGGACCGGTACGAGAAGAAATACCGGGTCCCCAACGCCGCCCCCCTGTTGCTAAGGGCTCAACCGACCCCCGGATTCGGTCGTCTCGGCAGCTGCCAAGAAGAAAGCAGGGGGAGCATCGGCTTCAACCTCAATTTCCCCCCGGACGGCGAGGAAAAGAAACTGGATGCCATGGGACGACGAGTCATCTCGGCGGCGACGACTATCAAGGCGGCCAACGCCCTAGCGATTGTGGCCCGCTATGACAGGGAAATGTGGTATAAGATCGCCCCCCCTGTTGGACTTCCTGCCGGATGGCAAAAGGGCAGCAGCCCTAACGATCTTACAGAAAGGTGAGGTGGCGTTGGACCACGCCATAATGGTGGCCACGGACATCGCCGACACCGGTTTCCGCCTGTTGGGCAACAGCGTTTGCCTCAGACGGCGAGGATGGCTCAAAGCGATGGATTTCCGCCAGGGCGTGCAAACCAAGGTTTTGGACATGCCCTTCGACGGGAACAATCTGTTTGGGAAGACTGTGGACGAATCACTCCAGGCCATCAAGACCGACACCGAGAGGGCTCGGGCCTTGGGATTTCTGCAGCAACGATGACCGCCCTTTCGGAACTCCGGAGGCAAGCAGGGTACCTCCAAAGGATTCGGTGGCGGCTCCTCGACATACCGCCAAGCGGCCCGTTCCTCATTGCAAGAAGCCTACAGGGGACGAGGCAAGTCCGGTGGATCTCGTCGACGTCGCCAAGGAGGCAAGACTGAACCGGCTGTGGCGTCGGGCCCCCACTGAAGCACCCCGGTGGGTGGCCGGCTGACTAGGTTCGTCAGCGTGTGGGAGTCCATCTCCACCGACCGTTGGGTGCTGGATGCCCTGGCCCAGGGACACGCTCTCGAATTCCTGAAGTGTCCCCGCATTCCTCCTGTGGCCAGGAAGGAAAACCACGTCCCTCAACTGCTCCAAGTGGTAAGGGCGATGCTGAAGAAAGGTACCATCGAGCTTGTCCCAAGGAGGCTCCAGGGCTCCGGAGTATACTCAAGATACTTCCTCGTCAGAAAGACAGTGGGGATGGCACCCCATCCTGGACCTGCGTTGACTAAACAAGTACATCAAGGCACAGAAGTTCCGGATAGTCACCCTCCAGCACCTGTTGTCACAGCTGGAGGAGGGCGACTTCCTATCGTCGTTGGAATTGGAGGATGCTTACTTCCACATCCCCATTCTAAAAGGACACCGAAAATTCCTCAGGTTCGTGGTCCAAGGACGGCACTACCAGTTCAAGGCCCTCCCGTTCAGATCGAAGTCAGCACCCAGGGTATTCACCAAGTGCCTAGCACCAGTGGCGGCGCGGCTGCGCCTGCAGGGGATCCACGTCTACCCCTACCTGGACGACTGGCTCAACCGAGCAAGGACAAGGGAACTCGCCGTTGAACACACAGCGAAGACCGTCCAGCTGCTCACGGACCTGGGATCCTCCATCAACTTCCCCAAATCTCACTTGGTCCTGTCGCAGGTCGTACTGTTTCTGGGAGCCAAGCTCGAGACAGTGGCGCGACTGGCCTTGCACTCAGAGGAAAGAACAAGGGCCATCCTGGGCAAGGTGCAGCGTCTGCTGGCCACAGATGTGGCCAGGGTGAGGTCCATCAATCCCTCCTAGAGATGATGTCCTCTTGCATATATCTGGTGTGCCTGTGCAGGCTTCGGATGCGTCCGCTACAGGAGTTCCTCGACGCATGCTGGATTCAGACGACGGGCAGCTTCGAGGACAAGATCTCTCTCAATGAGATTTTCCGACAGCTGATCCGGTGGTGGGGCACCCGCGGCCATCTGACGGCGCGTACGGACTTTCAGACCCCAGCTCACTAGGCGACGGTGATGACGGATGCCTCCCTGGAAGGTTGGGGAGTGCACACCGGAGATCTGCACGCGAGAGGCCTTTTGGCTCCCGGAGGAGAAGCCGCTCCACATCAACATCCTGGAGCTCCGTGCAGTGTTTTGGGCCCTCTGGTCCTTTCTCCCGTCCCTCAAGGGCAAGGTGGTGAGGATCTTCACCGACAACACCGCCACAATGTTTTACATCCGGAAGCAGGGCGGAACCAGATCCCCAGCCCTATCCAAGGAGGCCCAGGATCTGTGGCATTGGGCCATTGCCCACGTGATGTTTCTGGTACCCTTTCATCTGGCAGGTATAAAAAACACCATTGCCGACTCACTCAGCAGGGAGCTGCGCTCTTGCCACGAGTGGGAACTACGCCAGGATCAAGTGGGAACTACGCCAGGATCAAGTGGATCGACTCTTCCAGCGATGGGGCAAACCCCAAATCGACCTGTTCACGACGGCGACGAACTCCAAGTGCCAGAGGTTCACCAGCAGGTTTCCCCAGCCGAGGAGCATGGGCAATGCTTTCTCATTCCCCTGGGACGGCCTGTTCCTGTATGCGTTCCCTCCGATGCCCTTGCTGCTCCGACTCATCAACCAGCTCAAGAGGTCCTGGTGCAGGATGATCCTCGTCGCACCGGCGTGGCCGAGACAGATCTGGTTCCCGGACATTCTGGACTTGTCAGCGTCCCCACCAGTCAAACTGCCGACGGACACAGATCTTCTCTCCAGAGAAGGAGGCGCCATCCTTCATCACAACCCGGAGTCGCTGAACTTGCAGGCCTGGCTCCTGCAGCACTAGAGTTTGGAGGGTACGATATCCCGGTGGACTGCCGCGAGGTTCTTGCAAAGGCCAGGGCGTCCTCAACTCTCAAGTGCTACGGACATAAGTGGAAGAGGTTCTCTGTCTGGTGCTGTGCACAGAATATTAACCCTCTGCGGATTACAGCCCCCCAAGTGCTGCCGTACCTACTGTCGCTGGCCAAGGCTGGACTAGCTCACGCCTCCAAGATACATCTGGCCGCGATCTCCCGATACACCAGAAGTACAGGACAGGCCTACTTGTGATCTGATTGTCTGGTGAAGGAATTTATGAAGGGACTGTTCCGATCGTTCCCGCCGGTGAAGGCCCCTGCCCCGGCATGGGAGCTCAACGTGGTGCTGACCAGGCTCATGGGGGCGCTATTCAAGCCTCTGCATTCGGCACCATTGAAGTTCCTGTCGTGGAAAACAGAATTTCTTGTGGCCATCACCTCTGCAAGACGAGTGGGAGAGACCCGGGCCCTATCCTGCAAGCCTCCATACTTGACTTTTCACGACACGAGGGTGGTGCTGAGGACACACCCCTCCTTTATCCCCAAGGTGCCGTCGGACTTCCACCTCAACGAGCCATTGGTGTTATCTGTTTTCTTCCCGTCGCCCTTCGTGGCCGGCCGAGAGGACTTTGCACTCGCTGGATGTGGCTAGAGCGCTGAAGTTCTACGTGGACCGCACGAAGAGCTGTCGGAAGACGTCACAGCTGTTTGTGAACTTTGGATCTGTGAACCAATGGAAGGCCCTCTCGAAGGCTTCCATTTCCAGATGGCTCTCTGGCTTGCTCATGCACTTTCACCGGTTGGCAAACCGACCGTTGCCTGGCCGTCCGAGAGCCCATTCGACCAGAGCGATCGCTGCTACCACGGCGTTCTTGTCTGGTGTGCCCCTGCTGGACATCTGCAGGGCTGCTACGTGGAGGTCGACGCACACCTTCACGAAATTCTACTGCGTCGATCGGGACTCCAGGCAGGAGTCCAGGGTCGGCCAAGCAGTGCTACGCAACCTGTTCGCCTGAAGGTGGGCCAGGTGAGGAGGTAAGAGTTGTTTAATGTTGAGTTTATGTAATGCTTAATGTTGAGCCTTTGCCACCTCCCGTGGTTGTGCATGTGTACTGCTATGTATTCTTATATTCATGAGCATGTGAATCCATGCCAGACCCCATGCTGGAGAAGGAACAAGTTACTTACCTGTAACTGTTGTTCTCCAGCATTGGTCTGGCATGGATTCACTTGCGAACGGTTCCCCCCCCTCCTTCCCCTCTGCGGCTCTTCACTTGGTCATACTGCCACTTTACGTGCTACCAAATCTGAGGATGGCTGCCAGGGGAGGGGCTTGGGGAGAGGGCAGTCATTGGCTGGGGGGGCAGTATGACCCAGAGACCAGTGATTGGTTACTACTAAGAAAGACAGATAAGAAACTAAACTGATACTGATTTTTTCTTTACTGAGGATTCCCAGCCTGACGACGGGGAATATTCATGAGCATGTGAATCCATGCCAGACCCATGCTGGAGAACAACAGTTACAGGTAAGTAACTTGTTCCAAGTATACTTAAGTGTGTGGACAATCTATTACTTGTCAAGCACTTGTTTGTTAATTGTACTTTGCTTCAATCTCCCAATATCCGAAGTGTCTGCTTAACTGCTCACCCTTGTTACCAAAAGAGGGTTACATTAAGACTTTTCTGTCAAACCTTTGCAGGTCACCTAATTTTGACTTTCAAGTTCCTGCACCAGTAGTCTGAAATCCATGCCTAACGCTGCATTTGTCCCCAGGCGCAGCGGTTTCTTCTGTTTGTTTCCTCCTCCCTGCCCCCATGAACCCCAGTGCATCTTGTTCACGGGTAGCTATTCGAGCTGAACCTATGTCCTAACACTTCTTTTCAGCGAACCGTTTACCTCTGTGGGTCTGTCTGCAAGGACTTGTGACAATGGCCCAGTGGGCAGGTCTTAACCTCTGGGTCACCCCATTCCCGTAACACATTATTCAACGTAGGACCTCATCACATCTGCGTCTTGTTTTTTCCCGGTTCCTGTAAAATTGAACATTGTCCTTTCTGTTAGTCCTCATTATCCCTACAGTTCTGTTCTGGTTTGGAAGCACAATTCTAAAGGGTATCCCTACATATTATCCCCACCAAAAATATTGCCGTACATATGGTCATCTGTCTGGCCATATGCAATATTTTTGGGGCGGATAATTAGTGGGAGCATGGGTTGCAGGGTTGTCCCCCGCAGGGCTCATGGCTCAATATCGCCGCAAAAATATGGCGATATTTTTGTATCGCAATATTTTTGCGGGGATATTAACACATGGAACTTTCTAAAGTTGTTCCATCCCTGTATTTGTTCTCCAACCTCAAACAACCTTTTGGAGGTTTTACTTTTACTTTTCTTCATTGATGTAGTCCTGGATGTTTACATCTGAGTTGGTAGAAGGACCCTATAGTCATATTGTTGTAAAGTCTAGCAGAATTCTAGTCCTAAAGTTGCAGTTGGCTTTCTGAGTGTTATTTTCTTTGGGACCCTCAACAGCAGGTTTCTTTTAGTGTGCCAGGAAATAATTTTTACTGAAGACCAGAGCACCCGCTTGTCATGTTACAGGAGTATCTGGTTGGTTTTAACATTGTCTTGGATATGTATGATGTGTCCCTTTCACTGGCTGTTACGTATGAAATTCCCGGCTAAAGCATATAATTTATCGTCAAGTTATATTTGGTCGATAGAGGCTGCAAATGATATGTGGCAGGATGGTACTTACTGAAAAAGTATCCCTGTTCAGTAATGGGAGTTTCATGGGCTACTTTCAGCTATTCTTAGGCATTAATAATTAACATGCACTTAGTATGTATTCTCGTTGAGTAATGGTTAAGAGGGTACTGCCAGCCATGGACTTGACCTTTTCATTGGTTTGTGTTAAGATGGATTTTATGGTGAATAGGAAAGACAAACGTCTAGCCAAACTTAATCAAGGTATTTAGCATACCGGTAAGGGTTAGACTTAGGAGAGGATGAGAGTGGTCTAGGGCTACAAAGATTCCATAGAGAGCAACACAAACCTATCCGGTTAGATAGATAAGTAGAAAAATATACAATCATTTATTGGGCCTTTAGAAAATAAACCGAGCAAATCAAAGCTCTATTGTTCGCAGGTGAAGTCATTTTGGCACAGGATTTAGTCTGTCGGTCGCGAAGCAGGCAACGGGACACCTCCAGGGAGCGAAGAAGATTGATTCCAATGGGGAGTCACCATGGTCTGGAGGTGGCCTTCTTCAGTGGGTGAACAACGGCGCAGGTCCTGCATGGCTTCTGTTAATTCAAGAAGGTGGAAAATACAGAAGCAGGCATCTTTTAGTACAAACTGCAGATCCTTCAAGTTCCAAGGATGCATTCAGAAAGGCAAAGGCTGTAGCGAGGGAGCCTTGGAGAGAGTTGGTCATTCCAATGTTTGGTCCAGGAAAGCTTCCGAAGTTTCAGAAGGCATGGGCCCTTGAGCAGGTAGACTGGTTGCTCCCCCTTGCCCCCATGTACCACCCCAGTCCAAGGGTCAAGGAACTGACTAGAGTCTTCTAGAGATCGGGCAGAAGAGTAGAGATTCACTGGGACTACACAGGAGTGGATGCTGGTCAGCTGCAAGAGTTGTCCTCTATCTGGCACCGGCTGCACTTTTTTAGGGGTCCTAGCTCAACGATGATCTGTGGAACAGCTGCAGGCCTCCTTTTTTCCAAAGTTTGTACTTTAAGCTTGCCAAGGTCCACCAATGGTATGGTTCTGCACTATTCAAACTGGCAGTGACTATCCCATCATGGATAGCCACTGGCCATCGCAGTTCCACAGCGACTGACATTCAGGCACGACGATGTGGTGCAGCTTTTCCCAGGAAAGGGCTTCCCATATACATAACCTCTCTAACTTTTCTGTCTAGGATACAGGCACTCTGCCGACTTTGCTAACTAGGATTTTGGCCACGTTGTCTGTCGGTTCATCCTTTGTAGCTACTTTGAAGGGTTTTTGTACATATGGAGTGAGAGGGGGTTTTACACTATGCTTCACCTATTCTTTCTTTTTTTTCTCCTTTTTTGTATGTCACAAATTTAAGAAAAGGGAAGCTTATTAAATTGTTGTTCAGTTACAAGTTTTATTTGGAAATAAATGGTAAATGAATGCTTTCGCTCAATAAAAGATTTCATGGACACATTTCTCAATCTCCTCTCTATCTAAGTGTTTCTTGAAGATTTCTATTAGTATTAACTTACGTATAATATATTTTGTTGTTAAGTCTTCAAGATCTATTTCGTAACTTCAGTTGCGGGGTACATAACTAAAACAACCCAGTCCCGACCACACTTGGCAGCCTTTTGCCTTCACCCCAACCCAAAGTTTAAAATATCCAGAAACATTTAGTTTGTTTCTAACAATTATACTTGCTTTCCTCTGAGAAAATCGAGCATAATTTCATTATCACTTATGAGACAGGTTTTAAGCCCCATGAGTCAAAATACACTACTGGAAGTGTACCCACTGTACATTTTATGAAATGGGCAAAAATAATTTCAATATCAAAGAATCAGGATGAGAGATCCCAAATACAGCAGCGTGGTTTTGAGCATATCATTTTATTTCAAAACACGTTTTTTTTTAATGATTTCTCAATTATTTAGGTAACATTTTCACACGAAGGCACAGGCACAAGTGATCACCTGTGACACAACTGTATAAACCCCTTTTGTGTATGTTCTGTAGATAGTGTTGTGTACACTTTTTTGCTAATCATCCCCTGGTCTATTTACTGTCCGAGGTTGCACTTTGTTTAGTCGTAGGTTTATCCTACTGCCATTTGTGCCTGTGTGTGGAAATTTTACCTCGATATTTCAGAGGTTGATACTTACCTGTATTTCCGTTATATATAATCACACCTGTCCGTTGTCACTTTCGTGCTTATCGAAAGTTTTGTAAATAATTGAGAAATGATCCCAAAAAAATGTTGGGAAATAAAATTATATGTTCAAAACTGATCTCTCATCCTGATTCTTTGATATTTATACTTGTACCCACCTGTGCGTATCAGGACCCTGCCAGGCGCCCTGTAGATTAACTCAAAAAACATTTCATACACTTAGGGCGGCAACATTCATAAGGACAGGTTGCAAGCCTACCTCCTGTGAGGTGTCACAAATGTAGGCGTACAAGTAGGTAGAGTTTTCCTACAAATTAATAAAGGGTGCGAAAAACACTGAATTTTCCCATACCTAAGAAGGATTTCCCTGCCTGTTAAACTTGGACTAAAGGAAAACTCTAATAAAGGAGATCTGTCCCTCACACATATACATACAACAAAATCATACAGGTAGCAAATGGCCAGTCAAAACTCGACAGAATAACAGTTGTATGTAAACATAACTTTAACAAGTGTCCTTGTAACCTGGGTCTGATCCCCTTCCCCAGGATTAATGTAGGATTTTCAAAACTAAAATTCCAGCCAATGAAGTTTGTTTCAAAGGCCAAGTTCTGTTCAAAATACAACACAAGTTCCTTCTTTCCAAAAGTCATTCACTTGGCACTTGGATTTTGTGAAACCAATTCTTCGACAATGCATTGTTCAAAGCTTCCACAAGCTCATACTTCATAAACAAAAGACAAAGACTTTGTTTTCACACTTCTTCAGAGTATTAAATGTCACCCTTCTTTGAAGGATAATTAGTCATTCAGATAATCTTCTTCATAAACTACAAGATATTTGCCAGGATGGTTTTTACCACAGTTCATCATAACACACTAGGGGGTTGTTGTGATTGGCCTTTCTTCCTTGTTCATCCTGCCTTGATGATGTATGTATGAGTGATGTCACTTGTGGAGTGCTTGCTGTAAGCATGGAATGTTTGGGTATGAATGGGTTACACCCCAGGCAGTTGAGATAAGTGAGCCTGGGTGGTGGGAACCAGTGGGTTTATGTCCTGTACTTCCTTTTCTCCTGATGAGCCTGATTACAACTGATGAACCTGTGTACCTGAATAAAGAAACTGAAGACTACTATCAACTTGACAGCGTACCCTTTTATGTATAAAAGCCTAACCACCTGTCATAACAGGGGACGCCACTTTCATTTTACTACAACCTTCCACCACAATGCAGTACTTTGACTAACCACTAAAAAGTCCCTTTCCTGTTATATTCACGTGCTAGGATAAATCTCCTACAAGTACTCTGTGGTTTGGCTTGCTTCCAACTTGAGAAAAGTCTTTGACTTTCAACAACATTGAACTTCACAACTTTGTTCGTAAGGATACAATATACATTGATGCTGTTTGTTTCTCTGTTTTGTTTGCCACATACAAAGCAGGTTATATTCCTTTCCCCCTTGATTGCTACAAAGAGGGCTTCTCTCCTGCCACCTTTTAAGTTCCTTCTACATTAATTAACTGTTGATACTAAGTTTCTCTCTTTAGGAAAGCTATCTCCCTTTACGATTGCCCTTCTTTGGCTTAGGCAATGCTGGTTTACGATTGCCCTTCTTTGGCTTAGGCAGTGCTGGTTTACGATTGCCCTTCTTTGGCTTAGGCAATGCTGGCGATAATCTGTTTCAAATATCCGCTCATTACTTTGGCAATAAAGGTCACACTATTTGTTCATTTGATCTTGCTCAATCCAGGTACCTCCAACAACGCTTTAAATCATTAGTTCGGTATTCAAATTGCTTGCAAACAGCCAGCGGTATAACGCGGAGCGCCCTTGGGTCTCCCAATGAAGGTACACTCACCAGTCTCTCCCTGCCCATCTGCTCGACCCGCTGCTGCTGCAATGTTACTGGGCTTCTGCCAGCCTTGGTCGCGCCTTTCAAAAAGGGAACCTGCCATGCTCCTCTTATGCTCGCCAGCCACCAAAGTAGGGTACAGGACAAGGAGAGCCAGCCTCTCTCTCTCCCACGGGACAGCCTGTCAAAGCACTGCTTCCCGCAGCAGGACCTCTGCACTTCAGGTTTTCGACTTCTATGACTCTCTGCACCATAATCTGCTACAAACACATCAGCGGTTCAGTCGTCTTCGTCTCTCTGCATCTGCTGCTTCCATGCTGCTGGCTACTCCTTGTGCTTCTTTGAATGGCCTGCAACTGAAGGGCCTTTAAATAGTCCTGCTTGGGTGTGGGTCATTAGAGCCACTAGACTGCGCACTACAGTTCTGTGCCTCCTGAGCCCCTCTTCCTCGTCCCAGTACTTGGAGCATTATGGGACTTCAATTCCTTAATGTTCTGGTTCTTTTTTTATCTAGTTTAATTCGCTCTGATTCATTGATTCATAAAATGTGTCTTCAGAAGAAGGTTTTAGAAGAATGGAGGCGTGATTCTTGAATTTTTTATTCAAACTCAAGATGGAATTAGAACTATCGGAAGAGGGTGGTATTAGTTCCATGCTTCCACAATTTATTATTCCCACATTTACCATAGGGTTTTTCAGAACTGACAACTTGAGCAAACGAGAAAGGGAGTCTTACTATGTCTGCATGCCATTAAGTATTCTGGTACTAAAGAAACCTCACCCTCAGAAGAGTATGAACACTGTTAAGGTGATTTATCATTTTTATGCTTCATTCCCTATGAGACCCCCAGCACCTTTTGCTGGACGTCTGCACATTTTCTTTCTATCCTGAATGATTGGAATCTTTTACCACTCATTCATTCTTATGGGCTATATCTTCTGGAACTCTGTTCTGTGTTTTACCTTTACTATGGAGTCTTCTTTACTCCATATCTCTTTTAATGCATCTGTTCAACTTTTGCAGCACACAGCTCCATAAGCTGGTCAAGTGGCACAGCGAGTAGAGCGCTCGCTTTGGCATCCGTGCAGAGCCTGCTAACGCAGGTTCAAATCCCGGTGGGGCCAAACTCAGCCTTTCATCCTTCCGAGGTCGATAAATGAGCACCACACACCGTGGGTAATAATAAGCAGCGCTCAGATATCTGAGGGTTCGTAGCGCTATATAAAATGCCAAAATTATTGAATGAATTAATTAAAATTGATGGTAAGTGTTGCTGAGAACCCTTTGGGTTCTCCTTTGAGATTCTTTCTTTATCCTAGCGTATCTACAGTTCGAGGGGATTGGGTTCTCCGTATTCCATATCTATGACAGTAATGACAACAGCTGTGCTGTTTCGGAACAATGTTCAGCGTCTGCGTCGATACGCTGTCCTCAAGTGCCTCCGTTGAGCCGGCGTCACTGGATGTTATAAGTAGGACGCATGACGCCCGTAGCCTCAGTTCCATTTTTTCCACGAATGTTTGCTTCGGAGATCTCGGAGCGCCTCGGTTTTTCCGAGTTCTGTTCTTTCGGTTCTTCGAACCTGTTCGTTTAAGGATTTCCATGATGTCTTCGTCGTCTTCCACCCCGCGGCCGGGTTCTAAGAAGTGTCGGGTCTGCGGGGTCCAAGATGTCGTTGACGCACCCACACAACGCCTCCCTCTGGTACCTCAGTGAGGACCACGACACAGATGATTTTGTGGACTGCCAGTCGCTTATGCCGAAGGCCTTGCGGGAGCGTAAGAAGAAGCTTTCTGTTGGTAAGGTGACCAAGCCCCGTAAGCCGCGGTCCTCTGATCTTTCGACTGACGACTCGAGGGGCGACTCTCCGCGTCGTCGGTCTGGGAGGTCTCGGTCCCGGAGTAGGTCCCGCCATTCCTCTGCCTCTTCGAGGCATTCATGGAAGCGCCGTCATCGGTCGCCTTCCAGGTCCTCGTCTGAGGAGGATGCCGCCCGTCGGCGGGTTGCTTGTCCCACCAAGCATTCGACTCCTGAGGAATGGGCTACCTTCCGTACGGAGATGTTGGCGATTTTTGAATCACAGGGCTCCGGTCCGTCCGCGCCTCTGAGAGGAGCCGGCCGTGATCGTACTAGAGACACCGCTCGCACGCCCTCGGGCTCGGGTGGTCTGCACGATTCGCGGGAGAAGTCCCGCTTGGACAAGGTGGATCGTTCTAGTCATCCGCCTCAGGTCCCGGTCCTCGACGCCCTCGAGACCCTTGGAGCCTGTGAGGTCTTCGATGAAGACATCAATGACTCTGGTGCCGAGGTCGTCGTGGGCCTCCCTCGAGGCTCCGCCTCCGAGGAAGTTGTCGTCGGCACCCAGGCTGTCGAAGGACACGCTCGGGGCTCCGCCCTCGAAGCCTGTGTCAAAGCTGTCGGCGCCACGCTCGCCATCGACGCCGATTCCCTCGATGCCTTCGACGCCTTTCGTGGCGGGTTTGTCGGAGGTTCCCCGTGGTACGGTGGAGACCCCAAAAAAGGCTCTGGCCAAGACCAAAAGGGTTTTTGTCCCTTTTTCTGTGCCCCCATTCCAGCCTCTGGATTATATTTCTGAGGTGGAGAAAGGGTCTGAGGAAGGTTTGGTTCCTGATGAGGTACCTGATGAGATCTTGTCTGGTCATAGCAGGTTTGAGGACCTGCGTCAGTCGTTGCACGACGCCAGTGGTCTGGACACCTCTCCGGAGATGGAGTTTGGTCGGCCTGAGCCTGGTACGCATGCCGAGTCGTTGTACCGGCGGCTTATGTCAAGGGTGTCGGAGTACTTGGGGTGGTCTGCGCCCCCAGTGGATTTTCTGCAGGATGACCTGACAGATATCCTGGACCAAGGTCCAACAACTGTCCTGGTACTGCCATTCCATATGGCCTTGCAGCGAAGGGTGGCGGCGGCTTGGACTGCTCCGGAGAGTCTCCCGGCAGTGGGAAGTCATTGCCTAGAAAGTACCGCCCAGCCAGCGGCGACCCCGGCTACTTGTCCGTGCACCCTACTCCGGAGAGTTTGGTGGTGCAAGTGGCCACGGCCCCGGCTAAACAGGTGTCGTACCCTACCATCCCTCCTGATAGGGACGACAAGTGTTTTGACGGTTGGGCGAAGAAAGTGTTTTCTTCAGGGGGTATGGCTTTGAAAGTAGCTAACTCCATGTGTGGTTTAGCACGTTTCACTCACACTCTGTGGAATTGTTTCCTTAGCGGCTGAACATAATCCTGAAGGGGATGAATGGGATGGTTTTCTTGCTCTTGTCCAGAATGGCAAGGATGCCATGTGTGAATCCGTTCAGTCGGGTCTGGACGTGGCAGATTGTGTCAGCCGGTCCATGGCGGCGAGCACCGTGATGCGCAGATTTGCATGGTTGCGGAAGTCTGGGTTTGCTCCGGATGTTCAATCCCGGCTTCTAAACATGCCCTTTGATGGTGACCATCTTTTTGGCAGCAAGGCTGGCGAGAGTCTTGATAGGTTGCAGACCTCAAAGGCTGCAGCGAAGTCGTTGAGCGCTGCAGTTCACCAACCTCCGCCTTTTTGTCCTAGGGGACAGCAATGGAGGGGGAGGTTCCTTTTGTTTCTACTCTTGCTTTGGTAGATGGAGGGGGGCTTCTAGTCAGAGGCCAGCGTAAGAGTACCAGAGGTGGAATACGGGGTACTCGAGGTGCCAAGACCGCTCGAGCAGTTGCCTCTTTGCCCTCAGGCACTGCCGCAGCCACTTCAGGTCAGTCATGAGGCCATGTCCCATGGTTCGCCGGTTGGGGGAAGACTGGCGCAGCATCTGGTAGAATGGTGTGCCATTACTTCAGATGTGTGGGTTCTGGAGATCATAGCCCATGGCTACTGTCTTCCTTTCCGGCAGAGTCCTCATGACATTCCACCAGGGAATCTCTCTTTGAAGAGTCTGGATCTGCTCCTTGCACAGGAAATCAAAGCGCTGCTGGAGAAAGGCGCCATAGAACTGGTGCCTGTAGCGGAGAGGAACAAGGGATGGTATTCCCCTTATTTTTTGATTTAGAAGAAAGACGGGGGATTGAGAGCCATCATGGACTTGCGTGGTTTGAACATGCTCCTCAGGAAGGACAAGTTCAAGATGGTTACTCTCTAAGTCCTCAGGCCCTTCAACTTCAGGACTGGTTGGTGTCTCTCGACCTCAAGGATGCTTATTTTCATGTGCCGATTCATCCCAAGCACAAGTACCTGAGGTTCGCGGTTGCCAACTCGCACTTTCAGTTTCGGGTCCTGCCATTCGGATTGACCTCCGCCATGAGGGTTTTCACCAAGCTCATGGTGGTGGTGGCAGCTTATCTCAGGAAAGGGGGGGTGATTCACGTCTACCCCTACCTGGACGATTGGTTGATCAGGGCGCGCTCTCCGGAGCAAGTCCTGGATCATCTGGCCATCACCTGCCACTCCCTTCACAGGCTGGGCTTCTCCCTCAACTTGAAGTCCTATGTCAACACAGTGGTTCCAGTACATCGGAGCAGTGCTCGACACATCCCTGGGGCAGTGTTTCCCTCCCCAAGTGAGGGCTCATCACTTCTCCAGCATGGGGTCTGGCATGGATTCACATGCTCATGAATATTCCCCGTCGTCAGGCTGGGAATCCTCGGTAAAGAAAAAACCAGTATCAGTTTCGTTTCTGATCTGTCTTTCGTAGTAATAACCAATCACTGGTCTCTGCGTCATACTGACCACAGCCAATGACTGCCCTCTACCTAAGCACCGCCTCTGGCAGCCATCTTCAGATTTTTACCGCACGTTCATGTGTTGGGATCCTCGTGCTATTGCTCTCGAGCGTTAGTGCTATTTTTCGCGCTTTTTTCACAAAAAAACTTCGATTCTTTCGGTCAAAGAGCCTCAAGCTCCACCGATCCTACATCCGATCAACGGGGACCCGTGTCGGATTCATCTGTGCCCCTCAAGGGTGAAGATTTCGTCGAGCTACACTTCGGAGGAATCCAGAAGCTTCTCAGGCCCGGTCTCGGAGATGGCCCAGGAGAAGGGTAGCTCGACGCCCGGAAAGCTGTTCAGGGTCTGCCCTGGATGCCAGCTGCAGAACGTCTTCAAGGAGGACGAACACTCTTTCTGCCTTTACTGCCTTCATGAGGACAAGACGCACGTGGAGAAGGACTGTGCGTTTTGCGGCAACATGTCGGAACGGACCATGAAGGACCGCCATCAACGTCTCGCCAACTGGCTGGAGGGTAAGAGCCCGTCTGGCGAGAAGAAGAAGAAATCCGAGCGGTCTTCTAAGAGAGGGCGCCCCGGCGACGGGGGCCCAACATAAGGCCAAGCACCGCGAGTCCGCTGGCACCGGGAGCGCCGAACGTTCGGGCTCTATGGGCGCCAGGCAGGGCGCACCCTCCCCGGCACCATCAACCACGAGCCAACGCTCTGGGTCGGGTAAGAGGAAGGCCGAGCACCCGCCGAAGCTCCTGGAGAGGCCCCGGTCGAGCTCTAAGGCAGAGGAGGAGCGTGGCAGTGCCCCCTCCCTCAAGGATAAGGCGGTGAGCGCACCTAAGGTGGTGAAGGCCTTGATCCATCCGACCAAGCCCTCTATCGAAACGGTCGCGGCGGCCCTGGCTCAGCCTGTGGTGGCTGCACCAGTGGTGGCGACCTCAGGGCCCAGAATCTCCCTGCCTCCTCGGAGGGAGTCTTCCTTTGTGCCCATCGATAGGACCCCCGTGAAACCCTCCGTGGGGAAGAAGGGGGGGCAGGGCGTCGTCGGAGATTCGGCCTCAACCTCAGAAGAGGAGCTGATCGAGGTCTTAAGCCACGGCCTAGGCGTGGAAGAAGGCCAGCCCGTCGGAATGGACCCCGACGCAGGTGACGACGACGACATCGTCGAGGATACCGACGGGGCCCCTGCCCGCCCGTCGGATTCCCCTCTGCCAGCACCGCAAGACAACTCGGTGGCCATTTTGTTGGCCATACAGTCCTTATGCTCCGAGATAAGGACGAGGCTACCGTTACCGACGGAGGAACCTCTCCCGTCGGGGGATCCAGAACCGGGACCTTCTGGTGTTCCCCCTACCAAGAAAAGAAGGATCCATCCACCACCTCCTTTTCAACGGTCGCGCCCCGTCCAGCCCTCCTCCCCGTCCACCCGAGGGGATGATACGGGGACTGACACGGCAGCGACGGGTACGGACGACGAGGCATACGACGAGGATTTTCCGTCATCGCCTCCCACCAGGGCTTCTCCGCCCGACGAGATCGGATCTTTCCACTCCATGATCTCCAGGGCTTCCGAGCTTTTCCAACTCTGCCCTGAGGAGAAGAAAAAGGAAGGCTTCCTTTATCAGCGGCGCGAGGCCAAGAGGAAGACGGTCCTCTCAGTGCCTCTGTTGGACGACATTTGGGATGAGGGCCTTTCCCTCCTCAAGAACCCTTCCACGACGCCAGCTAGAAGAGACCGGTACGAGAAAAAGTACCGGGTCCCGGACATGGCCCCCTGTGCCTCCGGGCGCAGCCTACCCCGGACTCCGTCGTCTCCGCGGCAGCCAGGAAGAAAGCGGGGGGGGGGTGCGGCCTCCACATCGACTTCCCCGCCGGACGGCGAGGGAAAGAAATTGGATGCTATGGGACGTAGAGTCATCTCGTCGGCAGCGACGACGATTAAAGCGGCCAACGCCTTGGCTATCGTGGCCCGCTATGACAGGGAGCTCTGGTACAAGATAGCTCCCCTGCTGGATTTTCTGCCGGACGACAAGAGGGCGGAGGCCCTTGAGATCCTGCAGGAAGGTGAGGTGGCCTCGGACCACGCCATCACCGTGGCGACGGACATCGCCGACACCGGGTTCCGCCAGCTGGGCAACGGCGTTTGCCTTCGACGTCGTGGATGGCTCAAAGCTACGGATTTCCGGCAGGACGTCCAGACCAGAGTCCTGGACATGCCCTTCGACGGGAACAACCTGTTTGGGAAGACAGTGGACGATTCCCTTCAGGCCATCAAGGCGGATACTGAGACGGCCCGGGCCCTTGGAGTCCTGCAACGACGGACGCCCTTTCGGAGCGGCGGAGGCAAGGGCGCCTCCAAAGGTTCCGGCGGCGGTTTCGCTTCCTACCGTCAAGCGGCCCGCTCGTCGTCGCAAGAGGCCTACAGAGGACGAGGCAAGTCTAGCGGACCCCGCCGTCGTCGCCAAGGAGGTCAAGGCGGCAAGGCCGCGCCCAAGCAGGATTGAACCGGCCGTGGGGTCGGGCCCCCACCGAAGCACCCCGGTGGGAGGCCGGCTGGCGGGCTTCGTCAGCGTGTGGGAGTCCACCTCCACCGACCGTTGGGTGCTGGACGCCCTGGCCCGGGGCCACGCGCTCGAGTTTCAAAGAAGGTGCCCGCGCGTCCCCCCCCGTGGCCAGGAAAGAACTTCACGTCCCTCAACTTCTCCTGGAGGTAAAGGCGATGCTCAGAAAAGGCGCCATCGAACTCGTCCCAAAGAGGCTTCGGGGCTCCGGAGTCTACTCGAGATACTTCCTCGTGAAGAAGAAGACGGGAGGATGGCGCCCCATCCTGGACCTGCGACGTCTGAACAAGTTCATCAAGGCGCAGAAGTTCCGGATGGTCACCCTCCAGCACGTATTGGGTCAGCTGGAGGAAGGAGACTTCCTATCGTCGTTGGATTTGGAGGATGCCTACTTCCACATTCCCATCCTAAAGGGGCACCGCAAATTCCTCAGATTCGTGGTCCAAGGGCGTCATTACCAGTTCAAAGCCCTTCCCTTCGGACTACGGTCGGCACCCAGGGTATTCACCAAGTGCCTCGCACCGGTGGCGGCGCAGCTGCGCCGCGAGGGGATTCACGTCTACCCCTACCTGGACGACTGGCTCATCGGCGCCAAGACGAGGGAGCTCGCCGTGGTCCACACGGCAAGGACCGTCCAACTCCTCACGGACCTGGGATTCTCCGTGAACTACGCCAAATCCCACCTGGTGCCCGCGCAAGTCGCACTGTTTCTGGGAGCCAGGCTCGACACAGTGTCCCTTCTGGCCTCCCCGTCGGAGGAGAGGACCAGGACCATCTTGGGCAAGGTGCAACGGATGTTGGTGGCCGACGCGGCCAAAGTGAGGTCCATCAAGTCCCTCCTCGGGATGATGTCTTCCTGCATCTACCTCATTCCCATGTGCAGGCTCCGGATGCGCCCGTTGCAAGAATTCCTGGATGCGCGCTGGATCCAGACGACGGGCAGCTTCGAGGAAAGGATCAAGCTCGACGAGAGTTTCCGACGAGCGATACGGTGGTGGGGCACCCGCGCGCATTTGACGGCGGGCATGGACTTCCAGACCCCAGCCCACCAGGAGACCGTGACCACGGATGCCTCCCTGGAAGGGTGGGGAGCGCACACCGAAAATCTGCACGCAAGGGGACTCTGGCTCCCGACGGAGAAGTCCCTGCATATCAACGTCCTGGAGCTCCGTGCAGTGTTTTGGGCCCTCAGGTCCTTCCTTCCGTCCCTCAAGGGCAAGGTGGTGAGGATCTTCACCGACAACACCACCACCATGTTTTACATCAGTAAACAGGGCGGAACCAGGTCCCCAGCGCTGTCCAAGGAGGCGCAGGACCTGTGGCATTGGGCCGTTGCCCAAGGGATTTTTCTGGTGCCGTTTCATCTGGCAGGGATAAAAAACACCATCGCCGACTCACTCAGCAGGGAGCTGCGCTCGTGCCACGAGTGGGAACTACGGCAGGATCTAGTGGATCGCCTCTTCCGACGGTGGGGCACACCCCAGATCGACCTGTTCGCGACGGCGACGAACACCAAGTGCCGGAGGTTCGCCAGCAGGTTTCCCCAGACGAGGAGCATGGGCGATGCTTTCTCGTTCCCCTGGGAGGGCCTGTTCCTCTACGCGTTCCCTCCCTTGCCTCTGCTAATCCGGCTCGTCAACCAGCTCAAGAGGTCACGGTGCAGGATGATCCTCGTCGCACCTGCGTGGCCGAGGCAGATATGGTTCCCGGACCTTCTGGACTTGTCAGCGTCCCCGCCGATCAAGCTGCCGGCGGACGCGGATCTACTCTCCAGGGAAGGAGGCGCCATCCTCCACCACGACCCGAAGTCGCTGAACTTGCAGGCCTGGCTCCTGCAGCGCTAGAGTTTGGAGGATACGACATACCGGCCGATTGCAGAGAGGTTCTTGCAAAGGCCAGGGCGTCCTCGACTCTTAAATGCTACGGACACAAATGGAAGAGGTTCTCTGTCTGGTGCCACGCACAGAAGATTAACCCTCTACGGATTACGGCCCCCCAAGTACTGCCGTACCTGCTGACGCTGGCCAAAGCTGGTCTGGCACACGCGTCCATCAAGATTCATCTTGCTGCGATCTCCCGATACACCAGAACCACGGGGCGGACGTCCTTGTGGTCTCATCGTCTGGTGAAAGAGTTCATGAAGGGACTGTTCAGATCGTTCCCGCCGGTGAAGGCTCCGGCCCCGGCGTGGGAGCTCAACGTGGTGCTGACCAAGCTCATGGGACCTCCGTTTGAGCCTCTGCACTCGGCCCCGTTGAAGTTTCTATCGTGGAAAACAGCTTTTCTTGTGGCCATCACCTCCGCACGACGAGTGGGAGAGATCCAGGCCCTTTCCTGCAAGGCCCCGTACTTGACTTTCCACGACACGAGGGTAGTGCTCAGGACGCACCCCTCCTTCATGCCCAAGGTACCGTCGGACTTCCATCTCAACGAACCCTTGGTGTTACCTGTGTTCTTCCCGTCGCCTTCGTCGCCGGCTGAGAGGACTTTGCACTCGCTGGATGTAGCTTGAGCGCTGAAGTTCTACGTGGACCGCACGAAGGGTTTTCGGAAGACGTCACAACTCTTTGTGAACTTTGGACCTGTCAATCAGGGGAAGGCTCTCTCGAAGGCTTCCATTTCCAGATGGCTCTCCGGCTGTATCATGTACTGTCATCGGTTGGCAAGCCGACCGCTGCCTGGCCGTCCGAGAGCCCATTCCACCAGAGCGATCGCAGCTACCACAGCGTTCCTTTCTGGTGTGCCCCTGCTGGACATATGCAGGGCTGCTACGTGGAGGTCGACGCACACCTTCACAAAGTTCTGCTGCGTCGATCGGGATTCCAGGGAGGAGTCCAGGGTCGGCCAAGCAGTGCTGCGCAACCTGTTCGCCTGAGGTGAGCCTGGTGAGGAGGTAAGATGCTTAATGTTGAGTTTGATGTAATGCTTAATGTTGAGCCTTTGCCACCTCCCGTGGTTGTGCATGTGTGTACTGCTATGTATTCTTTATTCATGAGCATGTGAATCCATGCCAGACCCCATGCTGGAGAAGGAACAAGTTACTTACCTGTAACTGTTGTTCTCCAGCATGGGTCTGGCATGGATTCACATGCGAACCCTCCCGCCTACCCCTCTGCGGCTCTTCACTTGGTCATACTGCCACTTCACGTGCTTCCAAATCTGAAGATGGCTGCCAGAGGCGGTGCTTAGGTAGAGGGCAGTCATTGGCTGTGGTCAGTATGACGCAGAGACCAGTGATTGGTTATTACTACGAAAGACAGATCAGAAACGAAACTGATACTGGTTTTTTCTTTACCGAGGATTCCCAGCCTGACGACGGGGAATATTCATGAGCATGTGAATCCATGCCAGACCCATGCTGGAGAACAGTTACAGGTAAGTAACTTGTTCCATTCTGCATATGGTTCACAAGTTTCAACATGCCCAGCGTCTCCCGGCGTTCGAATTCTTGAGATTGCTCGGCCTACTGGCATCCTGCATTCTTCTGGTACCAGAGGCTCGACTGCGCATGAGATCTTTGCAGTGGGCGCTCAAGATGCAGTGGTCACAGTCCTCCGGCAGGATGTCGGACCCCGTTCAGGTGCCGCCCTCAGTCACCCAGGACTTTCTGTGGGGGGCCGTCCAAGGCAATCTGATGAAGGGGGCTCCATTTTGGCGGCGTTGGCCGGAGGTGACGATCGTGACGGACGCATCCCTCACGGGATGGGGAGCTCATGCCAACGAGCTTACAGTCAGCGGTTGTTGCTCTCCGTCAGAGTCCAGACTCCATATCAATCTGTTGGAGCTGAGGGCCGTCAGGCTTGCCCGAAGGCTTTTCTGCCGACTGTGCAAGGAAAGAATATCCTGATTCTGACGGACAACACAGTGGCCATGCACTACCTCAACAAAAAGGGGGGGGGGCAGGGTCACTTCCTCTGTGCAGGGAGGCGATGCAACTCTGGTTCTGGGCCATACAGCAGGAAATTTCGATTTCGGCAGTTAATCTGGCTGGAGACGAAAACGTGACGGGAGCTGGCTCTCACGAGTGGAAGCTGGCTCAGGAGATTCTCTTGGAGATCTTCGACCTTTGGGGGACCCCACAAGTGGATCTCTTTGCTACCAGCGTCAACCAGAAGTGCGAGAGGTTTTGCTCGAGGGAATTTTCTCCAAGAGGAGCCTTAGGAGACGCGTTCGTGGTGGAGTGGTCCTTCCCACTGCTGTATGCGTTTCCTCCAGTCCCTGTCATTCCGCAAGTGCTGCAGAGGCTACAGAGTTCCGGTTCCCGGATGATCCTCATTGCTCTGGCATGGTTCCGGAGGACGTGGTCCCGGACCTTCTCAACTTGTCCATCTGCCCTCCACGCCGTCTTCCCTACCGAGACAATCTGCTCTCACGGGAGGGGGGGGTCGGGTTCTCCATCCAGAGGTCAAATCCCTCAACCTTCCTCGCTTGGCTTCTGAAAGGTTGAGGTATAAGGATTGGGACCTCCCTGAAGACGTGATGGAGGTGTTGCTTTCGGCCAGGCGGCCCGCAACAAAGTCCCTGTACCGTTGCTGCTGGAGGAAGTTCTGCGACTGGTGCAGGGTTCAGAATGTGGATCCTTTTTCATGTGACATTCCTGTGGTTCTGTCTTTTTTGCTTCCCTTAGCCCACAAGGGCTTGCAAGTGGGTACCATTAAAGGTTACCTGGCGGCGCTATCTATCTTCAAGCGCTCGTCTGAAGAGTGTTCTTACTTTAAAATTACTTTAATTTCGCAGTTTCTGAAAGGGCTCACTAATGTGTTTCCACCGTCACCTCTTCAGGTGCCCGGTTGGGATTTGAACCTGGCTCTGAAATTACTCATGGGTGCTCCATTTGAGCCTTTATATTTTTGTCCTTTGAGACTGCTAACTCTTAAAACTGTATTTTTAGTTGCGGTCACTTCCGCTCGCAGAGTGAGTGAGTTGCAGGCACTTTCTGTTAAGCCACCCTTCACGGTGTTTCACAAGGACAGGGTTGTCCTTAGAGTTCGTCCTTCTTTTCTTCTGAAGGTTGTATCGGAATTTCATTTAAGTCAGAAGGTTATTCTTCCGGCGTTCTATCCTCCTCCGCATCCTGGTAAGGAAGAGGAGAGGCTCCATAGGCTGTATCCTACGAGAGCTTTAAGCTTCTACATTTCACGCATGTCCCGGGTCAGAGTGGATGATCAGCTCTTTATTGGATATGCTGGAAGGCGTTTGGGACAAGTTGTTACTAAGCAGACTTTGTCTAGATGGATTATCTTGGCAATTTCTGAATGTTACCGCTTGGCGGGTAAGGACCCTCCGGTAGGCTTACGGGCCCACTCTACTAGGGGTATGGCTGCCTCTACTGCCCTGCAGAGGGGTGTTCCCATTTGTAACATCTCTGAAGTAGCCACATGGGCTTCGGTCCATACTTTTGTTAGACACTACTCCCTAGATTATATCCATGGACCAGATCTGGCCTTTGGCAAGGTGGTCCTTTATTCTGCAATTTGATTGGGCATTCTAAATTTCTTTATTTTAAATTATTTTCCCTCTTCCATACGTTGGTACTGCTTTGGGAGTCTGTCATAGATATGGAATACGTCGGAGGACCCAATCCCCTCGAAGAAGTTACTTCTCCAGCATTGGATCTTTCATGGATTCACATGCTTAGAATATTCCCCATCGACAGACTGGGAACCCTCGGTAAGCTTATAAAGCCTTTTCCCGTAGGAAAACGTTCGACACTTTTGTGTCCTATCTACGTCGTTTTGGGCCGCGCACGCACGCTCCACTAGGACATATTGGTATAAATGCCCCGCCACCGCGGCTCCCTTCAGATTTCAACCGTCTCCAAAGTGGGAACACCTTGTGTATTTTCTACTTGGTTAGGTTGTGCTGTTGTGTTTTTTTTTTTCCTAATGTCAGGGAAAGCACTGTTCCGCCCATGCGCTACGTGCGGACTAAAGGTCTACGAGGGGGATGGACATATGGACTGCATTTACTGTCTGCACCCTCATCACTCAGCTGAAAAGTGCGACATATGTAAGGGCTTCTCCCAGAAGACTCTTAAGGATCGGAGTCGCAGACTTGTCGCATGGTTGAACGACGGAGCGGGGGCATACCCGCCTTCGGAAGTGGGCTCCACACGCAGCACGGCCTCGGTGTCAATCTTCAGGGGCCCCGCACCGCTCATAGTCATCGGAACCACCGGTAAAGAAGTCGCGACCGGTGGACAAGGAATCGTCAGTATGCCATTCCAGGGACTCTTCTTCGAAGAAGGCCTCTTCGTCCTCATCTTCAGCGAGGAAAGACAAAGAAAAATCTAAATCCTCCTCGGGCGATCGTCATAGATCGACCTTGAGTCGAGAGAGAAACGCAGGTCGAGTTCGGAAAAGACGGGAGCAACGCATAAGCCTGCGCGACCACCACCGTCGTCGACGGTTGGGAAGTAGTCATCTACTTCTCTGTCACAGTTAACATCAACCGGTCCTGGATTGCAGGCGACGACGGGGCCAACTATTGCTTCGTCGACGGACACCCCTAAAGAGGCCTGGCGTCCAGAGGTCTACGACCCAATTTTGCCAGACACTCTTCTACAGCAGGAGGCTTTGTCCGTATGCTCTGGAGACGAGGGTGAAAGGATAGCTTCCCCTGCAGACCTGGGGTTACAACTTACCACACCTTTCCCCGGGAGCATTCCGGGTTCTATCCCCCTGCTCAATCCGCAGTCGTTTGTCATTGGAGGTTTTGTCCACGCTGCAAACGCTGCTGAAGACACTGGATGACAGACTGCCCCGAACAACGCCGGCCAGGTTGGTCGTCGACGACCCGGGCCCGTCTCACCGTCCTCCACCTTCAACCCCCCCGGCAGAGCCTCTAGTGGTAAATCTCTCGGCCCCACGCCGCGAGGAAGGGTCACTGTTGGATTCGGAATCAGGCAGCAGAGCGTCGTCGGTGGTCTCCCTTTCCACCTCCAGGGATCCGACTTGGGAGTCCGATGCGGAATTGGAAACCCAGAGGAGCCCGGCTCAGCCGTCTCCCCCAGAAGATATCTGGTCATTCCACAATATGATGGCCAGGGCTTGCACGGAATTTGGCATGGCCCAGGAGGAAGAAAAGGACTGTTTTCTTTTCGACCACATGGGTAAAAGGAGGAGGTCGGTGTTTTCAGTGCCCATCCTAGATCATGTGTGGAAAGGTGGTCTTCAGACCATGCGTCGCCCTTTCTCAGAGCCAGCGATGAAGGTCGCCTAGAGCAAAAATTCAAAGCCCCCGGACTCTACTCACAAGTGCCTTTCCTCTCAACCAACACCTGACTCTGTGGTATCATCGGCGGCGGCGAGAAAGGCAAGGGCTCAACACAAGTGTACGACCCCCCCGGAAAGTGATGCTAGACGGCAGGATGCGTTCGGCAAAAAAGTCCTGTCGGTAGGTGCTACCACAGTGAAGGCGGCCAATTCGCTCGCCATAGTTGCTAGATACGACAGGGAGATGTGGAATCGGCTGGCGCCCATATTCGAACACCTTCCAGATGAACATCGAAAAGCAGCTATGTTGCTGGTCAGGGAAGGTGAGGAGGCTTCGAATCACGCCATTAACATTGCAGTGGACCTTGCAGAGTCTGGGCTTAAGCAAGTGAACAACGGCGTAGTTCTCAGACGACAGGCATGGCTAAAATGCACCAACTTCCGACCGGAGGTGCAGTACTGGATATGCCGTTTGAAGGAGACCTCTTTGGCGAGAAAGTCGACAAAGCCCTGAAGGGCATGAAGGAGGATTCGGACACGGCGCGTTCCTTGGGGGCCCTCCAGAGTGGTCCGAGTTTCCGGTCTTTTCGTCCCTTCAGAGAAGCATCAGGGAATTCCAGATTTTCATCGAGGGACCGACCCTTCGGTAGGCCAGCATATTCCTCTCAGGGATACAGGCGAGCTTTGCAAGCGGCTAAACGTCGCCGGGACTACCAGGCCCCCAAGAAGAGAGCAAGTTACTCATCGTCGACGAGGGATAAACAGAGTAAGGAACAGCAATGACAGGCATCGGAACGTTCTGGGGGGGGGCAGAGTTTCTTGTTTCATCAACGAATGGGAGCTGATAACAGATCAATGGGTGTTGGACACTGTAAAATACGGTCCTTCCCTGCAATTCAAGAGCAACCCTCCGCATATTCCACCGGCATGTGTAGCTCAATCCCATCTGAGCGTGTTGCTGCAGGAAGTAGCACTTATGCTACAAAAAGGGGCTATAGAACTGGTCCCGTTGTCACAAAGGGGTCAAGGGCTTTATCCCTGATACTTTGGGGTGAAAAAGCCAAATGGAAAGTGGCGTCCCATCCTAGACCTGCGCGAACTAAACAAGTCGCTGAAAAACACAAAGTTCAAGATTCTCATGCACCAGGAGGTGATCAGGTCAGTTCAAGAAGGGGATTTTCTGGCGTCTCTGGACCTGCAGGACGCGTACTTCGACATACCGATGTGTCGGCGACACAAGAAGTACTTAAGGTTTGTGGTAGGGCGGACTCACTACCAGTTCACAGTTCTTCCCTTTGGACTGAAATCTTCGCCCAGAAGGTTCACGAAATGCCTGGCTCCGGTGGCAAGCCTGGCTGAGAAGGCAAGGCCACCATGTATGCCCGTATCTCGACGCGTTGACGCACAGGAGTCTACAGGAAACCATGAGCCTCTTGCAAAGATTGGGGTTTGCAATAAACTTCGGAAAATCCTTGTTAACGCCGTCCAAAACCTTGGTGTTTCTGGGTGCACAGTTCGAGACCCAGTTGGGGTTCGTCAGACCATCCCTCGACAGGATCACCAGGCTCAGTCGATTAGCAAGTCAGTTGAAAATCAATTCCAGGTTGTCGGTGAGAAAATCTACATCAATCCTGGGAGCTATGGCGTCCTGCATTCCTCTGGTGCCCAACTGCCGCCTTTTCATGAGGCCAGTGCAACAGTTTTTGGCGGACCGTTGGATGCAGGCTCAGGGCCTCTGGTCAGACAGGCTGACCGTCGACGACGACAAGCTCCTATCAACTCTTCGGTGGTGGAAGGAAGTTCAGAATATTTCCATCCAAAGGGTACCCCTGCAGGAGCCGGAGTTCCGATTCACCGTGGTGACGGATGCGTCCCTAACTGGCTGGGGAGCGCACATGGGCACTCTGCAGACACAAGGCCGTTGGTCTCAGAAGGAATCTCTCCTGCACATCAACGTTCTGGAATTGAGAGCGGTCCGCTGGGCCCTGAGGGCGTTCCTGCCTCACATCAAGGGATCCACAGTGAGAGTTCTGACGGACAACACCACGGCAATGTTTTACTTAAGGAAACAAGGCAGCACGCGATCCAGAACCCTCTCCATCGAGGCTCAGAAAGTGTGGCTCTGGGCTCTAAAACACAATATATCCTTCGTAGCTCATCACCTGCCAGGAGTGAGGAACGAGCAGGCAGACTAGCTCAGCAGAAATATGGACCAGATTCACGAGTGGGAAATAGACGCCAATCAATTGTCGAAGGTCTTCGGAAAATGGGGGCGACCTCAACTGGATCTCTTCGCCACGAAGGCGAACAGGAAGTGCGAGATGTTCGCCAGCAGGTGGCCACAGGAGGATTCGGTGGGAGAAGCGTTTTCCTTCCCATGAACGGGCAAGCTCCTCTACGCCTTCCCTCCGTTCCCTCTGATACGGAGAACTCTGCAGTGGATACGCAGATGCCGAGTCATCTTGATCGCGCCGTGTTGGCCGAGGCAACCATGGTTTTCCGACCTGCTTCATCTGTCAGCGGATCGCCCGATAGCGTTCCTGAAGGTGCCCAACCTCTTGTCCCGGGACGAAGGGACGGTGTGGCATCACAACCCGAGCAGCCTCAACCTCACATCGCGGCTCCTGACTTTTCAGAATTTGGTGCCTTAAACATTCCCTCGGACTGTCGGAAGATATTACAGGCTGCGCAGGCCCCGTCCACCAACAAGTCTTATAGGTGTAAGTGGACGAGATTCTGTACATGGTGTCAGGGACAGGCAGGAGTGGAACCACTGAGGGTTACTCCGGAACAGATTCTCCCGTATCTACTACATTTGGCGAAGAGTGGTTTGTCTTTTTCATCACTAAAGGTTCATCTGGCGGCCATCTCCAGGTTCACAAGAGGGAGGAAATCAACGCCCTTGTTTAGTGACAGGTTAGTGAAACACTTCATGAGAGGTTTATTCCGGATGTTCCCCCCGGTTAAGCGGTTCCCACCGACGTGGAGCCTTAACATGGTACTTGCAGTGTTAATGAAACCACCCTTTGAGCCGATAGTCATGTCGTCGATGTATTTTGTATCATGGAAAGTGGCTTTTCTAATAGCCATAACATCGGCTAGACAGATCTCAGAGTTACAGGCATTGGTCATTGACCCTCCATATCTCAGATTTTTCAAAGACAAAGTGGTCTTGTGAACGAGTCCTCGTTTCATCCCGAAAGTTCCTACGACTTATCATAAACATTCATCCATTGTCCTGCCCACCTTCTTCGCGACTCCCTCATCAGCTGCGGAAAAGGTCTTGCATACCCTGGATGTCAAGAGAGCTCTAAAATTTTACCTTCATCGAACTCAAAAACTTCGATCTACGTAGCAACTCTCCGTTGCATATGGAAGGCAATTTCAAAACGAGGACTGGCCAGATGGGTCTCGACGACGATTGCCTCCTGTGACTCAAAGGCGGGGAAACCGCTACAAGGATGTCAGAGAGCTCATTCGACCAGGGCGACTTCGTCGACGGCGTTGTGGGCGGGGGTGGGGGTTCCACTGACAGGCATTTGCAGGGCGGCAGCATGGTCAGTGCCCCATACATTCACCCGCCACTACTGCCTCGACCGACGGCATGCAGACGAGATTCAAATGGGACGAGCTGTCTTGCGACATCTTTTTCAATAAGTTAAGCCCTTCTCTGAGGAGGGTCTATGCTGGTTTGGATATATATATATATTTCTGAGGCTTGTGGAATCTGCTTAGATCACATGCTGTGCATAGGCCGACATCTAGTGGAAGCTGCGGAGTATTACAGTTTGTTTTTCGAAACTCGAAAATGGGCGTCGACACAGGCGTGCCAGTAATACTATGCCTAGTGTGACGTCCACTGTACCCAAGATCCCTCACGCGTCTAGGATCCTCAGATTGTTTTTTTCCGCCATACTGGTCGGAAGCATCTTGCGGAGTCCCCTGGCCTTAGCCATACTTTTGCTAATTATTGAAGTTTAAAATCATTTATTGACATCCTTCCCCACCCCAACGTCGACCTTCGACAACTCGACGACGGCTGGAGAAGACATCGACCATCGGCTGCTGCACGACGGATTTGGGCCTCGGAAGGCCGCTGGCCTCGGCCCGGGCCTAGTAGGCCGCTGGCCTCGGCCCTGCAAGTAGGGAGAGTGGGGGGTGGTACATACTCTTCACTCTTGGTATATAGGTACACCTTATATATTTCCTACACTTACCAGCCCGCTGCCTCAAGGTGCGTATGGAGGGTACCCCTTTCCAATTCTGCCCCAAGTGCAATCGCAAATACCCTTGGGTCGACAGGCACGCCACGTGCAATCTCTGCTTGCCGAGGGACCACCCCGAAGCGTACTGCAGAGCGTGTAGTAGGTTTAAGCCTAAGACACTTAAGGACCGTTCGACAAAGCGTTGGGCCCACCACGCCAGGCAGGCGGCCATGGCAGCGGAGGGCGCCTTCAGCGATGGCAGCGATGCCGTACTTTCGGACGGCGAGGGCATCACGGCGTCGAAAGACTGCCGAGCGCAGGTCCCCGACCTCGGAAGGTTGTCCGGCAGGGCGGCTATGGGGAAGACCCCCAGCGACGCAAGCGCTACACACCCTACACACACTAAGCACACTAAGTCCAACCGAACCTCGACGAAGTCGACTTCTCGGAAAGAGGCACAGATAGAACGGTCCGACTCGGTGTCCTCTGGGCACTCTCGATCGAGATCGCCTCATGACGCAAGGCAATCATCCACTCTTGCCAAGAGTGCCTTGCTCCCTAGATTAACGGAAGTTCGATCGTCGGAAGACGAAGACGACTTCCACCCCCAGGCCGCGCTCCAGGAGACCGAGGCCGCAGTTAACACCAGCGAGGCCCCACGCTCGAAACACACAGATACCTCTCCCGACCCTCGACGCCAGGCGTCGAAAGTCTCTGGGGCCTCCAGGGGGCAGGGAAAACATTTTTCCACGCACGGGGAGGGGGGGGAAACAGCGGAAAGCACAGCCTTCCACTCCTGTAAGACCATCCTTCCACCCTAAGCAGACAGACAAACACAAATCTACTGGGACATCAACATCTAACAAGGGTACCCTTGAGAAGTCCCCTAAGTTGCCTACTAAAGTCATACCCTGTTCCAAAGAATGGTCCAGTGAAGACATAGACAGGGTCATGTCAAGGATGTCTTCCTTGGCTGATTTTTATGACAAAAACCCAGAACATTTCCTTTCGTATGACCCTCAAGGGGCCACTCCCTCAGGCTCCTCTGATCCTATCCCCCTAAGTAAAAAGGCCCGGTTCGAAAGACCTGAACCCTTCGAGGTGCAGCCTTACTCTACTCCATACTCTACTCCACACCCCAGTTACCAAGGACAGCCTTTCCCTGAAGGGGACCAGGAGTTTAACATTATGGAGGAATAAACCGGGACTGAATACTATGCGGATGATGAGGACCTGGAGGAGGTAGAAAATGAGCAGGAAATTTACAGAGTAGATTCCCCCGTAGAGAGCGAAGCCCCAGTTACCGACTCGCCAGTTGATAACCAGCCCCTCCTTAATGAAGTTCTCGCTCGCGCAGCAGAACATTTTCACATCGACACCCACGGTGTACAGGAGGAAAGGGACTTCGCAGAAGAGTTGGTGGGAGAGAGGAGGCCGGTCGCTCAGACCATCCCTATCCTTAAATCCATCCAACGTAGAATAGATACATCCCTGGTGAATCCTAACCTCACCAGAGCCGTCAACCCCAGAGTCGAAAAACTTTTTAGGGCAGCCCAGTCTGACCCTCTTTATATAAGAGGACATCTTAAACCAGACTCCCTAGTGGTTACCAACACTCGGAAGAGGGCTGGGACACCCTTATCGTCGTCAGAAGCTCCTCCCGACAAGGAGAGCAAAAAACTGTATGGGTTTGGCAGGAAGGTAGCCTCAACGTCCGCCTACCAAGCAAGGATTGCAAACTCCACCACCCTGTTGGCAAGTTACAACTGCCATCAATGGGAAGAGGTCGCGGCGCTCATAGCCTCTGCTCCTGAACCGTTAAAGGGCCAGTTGGCTCGGATCTCGGCAGAAGGGAGAGCCGTGTCTGGTTGCATATTAAAAGCAACTTTCGACGCCGCGGACAATGCAGGAAGATTGATAGCAGAAGGTACTGTTATCAAGAGACATGCGTGGTTACGGCAGTCGGGGTTCAAAACAGAAACCCAGGCTTCATTAATAGTCAAGCCGGTGGAACCCGATCTATTGTTTGGGAAAGCGGTCGAAGACGCACTTAAGAATGCCAAGGACGAGTACGAGACTCTCAAATCCCTTGGCCAGCTTACCAACAAACCCCCTAACCAGAGGGGGAACAGTAATTTTCGTCGCCCACGCGGCCAAAATTCACAAAGAGGCAACTATGCCCAAGGACAGGGTACACAATGGAACAACAACCAGCAGTCTACCCAAAGTTACGGCAGGGGTAACAAGAGAGGTCGTGGAAGAGGCAGAGGCAGCCCCAACAAGGGAGGTGGCACGCCTCCACCAAAGCAGTGAAGCTCAGTTCAGGGTCCCTTCTCACGCAACCCCAGTAGGGGGACGCATTTCCAACTTCATCCAGGCTTGGGAAGGGATCACCTCAGACAGATGGGTGCTGTCAACAGTGTCCACAGGATATTGTATAGAATTACTGCAGCGTCCCCGGAACCACCCTCCACGACAAAGAATACACTCCTTAGAACATCAGAAGATCCTTCTCGAGGAGATTGCCATTCTGCTAGAAAAAGACGCGATAGAACTCGTCCCAGGACACCAGGTAAACAGGGGTATCTATTCAACTTACTTCCTTGTGCCAAAGAAAGATTTGACAATGCGCCCAGTATTGGACTTACGGCCTGCCAACAAGTATGTCAAGCCCCAAAAATTCCGTATGACCACGCTACAAGAGGTAATCCCCCTCCTAAAAAAGGGGGATTACATGGCAACCTTGGATATGAAAGATGCTTATTTTCATATTTCCATGCTCCCAGCCCACAGAAAATACTTGCGCTTCAAGGTAGACAGTCGCCACTACCAATTCAAGGTACTGCCCTTCGGGATAGCTTCAGCACCAAGGGTATTCACCAAGGTACTGGCGGTGGCAGCTGCACACCTACGCAGGGAGGCAATCCCAGTGTACCCTTATCTGGACGACTGGCTCATAACGGGAGAAAACCCAGGAATTTGCAGGTCAAACATTCAGAGGACTATCGACCTCCTCCACGAATTAGGCTTCTCTATCAACGAGAAGAAGTCAAGTCTGGTGCCAAGCACCTCAAAACAGTTCCTAGGAGCAATCCTAGATACTCAGAAAGGGTTGACCTTCCCTTCGGAAGAGAGAATTCGGAATATACTACTGCAAATTCCACATTATCAGTCAGGTCAACAAATAACGGTACGCAAAGCAATGCGGTTACTGGGCATGATGGCGTCATGCATTTACCTGGTCCCCCACGCGCGTCTGCGCATGCGTCCCATGCAGGAATGGTTGGCGAAACAGTGGTCTCAGGCAAGTGGTCAGTGGGACGATCTAGTGGTCGTTTCGCCAACACTCGTACAAAGCTTACACTGGTGGACAAGAGAGAATCTCGCAAGGGGAAAACCCTTTTACGATCCCGAAGTACAGGCAGTGGTGACTACAGATGCATGCCTGACTGGGTGGTTAGCTCACTTTCTCCACCACACAGCTCAGGGTCTCTGGTCTCACTCAGTAGCCAAGAACCACATCAACCTGCTGGAGCTTCTGGCAGTATTCCGAGCGCTTCAGGCGTTCGAGCCCCATCTGCTAAACTTGTCGGTGCAGATCCGGACGGACAGCACGACAGCCATGTTCTATCTGAACAAACAAGGAGGGACTCGTTCGCCAAATCTGTCCAAGCTTGCCCAGAAAATCTGGATATGGGCACTCAGACGGAACATCTTCCTGTCATCACAACATGTTCCAGGGGAGCTCAATTCCCTAGCGGATGCCCTAAGCAGAGACTCCCTCCCAGAAGAACACGAATGGGTCCTTCACAGAGATATCGTAGAAGATCTCTTCTCTCAGTGGGGTTTCCCCACTATAGACCTATTCGCCACAAGCGAAAACAAACAATGCCCAGGATTTGCATCCAGGTTCCCCCAGCCAAGCTCCCAAGGGAACGCCCTGTGGATGAACTGGTCAGGGATGTTTGCGTACGCTTTTCCACCAACTCCTCTCATCAGGAAGGTGGTGTACAAAATGAACAAGGAATCGATGACACTCATCCTAGTTGCTCCCATGTGGGCGAGACAACCATGGTTTCCACACCTACGCAGGATGGCGGTGTGCGAGCCTATCAAACTCCCAGCCTGGTACAACCTACTGTCCCAGCAACAAGGTCAAACAGTGCACCAGAAACCCAACTCAATGAACCTGGCAGCATGGCTCCTGAGGTCATAGAGTTTGGGCATCTCAATTTACCACAGAGGTGTATGGACATCCTAAAAGAATCCAGGAAACCAAACGCAAGGCACTGTTACTTTGACAAGTGGAAGAGATTCGTTATTTGGTGCCAGAATAAACAAATCAACCCGGTTGATTGCACTCCTTCTAACGTGGTAACATACATGCTTCACCTGCTGGACGCAGGTTTGGTTTTTAACTCTCTCAAGGTACACCTGGCAGCCCTCTCGGCTTACACCACATCCCATAACAGAGTATCGTGGTGGAAAGTACCAGTAGTTAAAGCCTTCATGGAAGGAGTAAAGAGACTTCACCCTCCTATTTCGAACCCACCGCCAGGATGGGACCTCAATGTGGTGCTAGCTAAGCTCATGGGCCCCCCTTTCGAACCCATGCATAAAAGTAGTCTCAAACACCTGACTTATAAAACGGCCTTCTTAGTAGCCATTACCTCTATAAGAAGGGTCAGTGAAATTCAGGCTCTGTCAGTGCAGGATCCTTTCTTTACTATCCACAAGGACAAACTGGTTTTACGCACACACCCTAGGTTCTCACCTAAATGTATATCTAAGTTCCATGTAAACCAGTCCATCGAGCTTCCGGCTTTCTTCCAGAACCCGCAAAGCTCAGCTGAGGTGAAACTACACACCCTTGATGTGCGCAGGGCGGTCCTCTACTATGTAAATAAAACCAGACCGCTAAGGAAAACAGATCAACTGTTTGTCTCCGTAGCTACAGGCAGAGAGGGGGATCGCGTCTCTAAAGGCGCGATCTCGAAGTGGATTATCAACTGTATACAGCTGCGTTACTCTCTTTCTGAAAAAACTCTGCCTTTTACGCCAAGGGCCCATTCTACTAGAGGCATTGGGGCCACTCTGGCTTTCATTGCAAATGTTCCCCTCGACACCATTTGCAAAGCAGCTACTTGGAGCTCTATTCACACTTTTACTCAGCATTACTGCATTAACACTCATTCCAAGACAGATACACAAGTGGGACAAGCGGTTCTAAGACACCTGTTTGCTCATGACCCTTCTCACATCCCACCTCCTTCTTCTGGTACTGCTCGCTAATCTATGCACAGCATGTGATCTAAGCAGATTCCACAAGCCTCAGAAGGGATACATTACTCACCGTAATCGTATTTCTGATGCTTGTATCTGCTTAGATTCACATGCGACCCACCCTTCCTCCCCTCCGAGAGAAGGCGCATGATTGCTTGTAGTCTTACCTTTCTGTCTATCTGCTTGGATTATCTGTACTCACGCTACTCCTCATGCTTCCTCATGTCAGAAAAAATACAATCTGAGGATCCTAGACGCGTGAGGGATCTTGGGTACAGTGGACGTCACACTAGGGATAGTATTACTGGCACGCCTGTGTCGACGCCCATTTTCGAGTTTCGAAAAACAAACTGTAATACTCCGCAGCTTCCACTAGATGTCGGCCTATGCACAGCATGTGAATCTAAGCAGATACAAGCATCAGAAATACGATTACGGTGAGTAATGTATCCCATATATATATATATATATATATATATATATATTTCTGAGGCTTGTGGAATCTGCTTAGATCACATGCTGTGCATAGGCCGACATCTAGTGGAAGCTGCGGAGTATTACAGTTTGTTTTTCGAAAGTCGAAAATGGGCGTCGACACAGGCGTGCCAGTAATACTATCCCTAGTGTGACGTCCACTGTACCCAAGATCCCTCACGCGTGTAGGATCCTCAGATTGTTTTTTTCCGCCATACTGGTCGGAAGCATCTTGCGGAGTTCCCTGGCCTTAGCCATACTTTTGCTGTTATTATAATTTTAATTCTTATTCATTCCCTTCCCCACCCCAACGTCGACCCTCAACCTCGACGACGGCTGGAGAAGTCATCGACCGTCGACTGCTGCACGACGGATCTGGGCCTCGGTAGGCCGCTGGCCTCGGCCCGGGCCTAGTAGGCCGCTGGCCTCGGCCCTTACAAGTAGGGAGAGTGGGGGGTGGTACATACTCTTCACTCTTGATATATAGTTACATTTATATATATTCCTACACTTAGCAGCCCGCTGCCTTAAGGTGCGTATGGAGGGTACCCCTTTTCAATTCTGCCCCAAGTGCAATCGCAAATACCCTTGGGTCGACAGGCACGCCACGTGCAATCTCTGCTTGCCGAGGGATCACCCCGAAGCGAACTGCAGAGCGTGTAGTAGGTTTAAACCTAAGACACTTAAGGACCGTTCGACAAAGCGTTGGGCCCACCACGCCAGGCAGGAGGCCATGGCAGCGGAGGGCGCCTTCAGCGATGGCAGCGACGCCGTACTTTCGGACGGCGAGGGCATTACGGCGTCGAAAGACAGCCGACGAGCGCAGGTCCCCGACCTCGGAAGGTCGTCCGGCAAGGCGGCTATGGGGAAGACCCCCGGCGACGCAAGCGCTACACACCTAACACACACTAAACACACTAAGACCAACCGGACCTCGACGACGTCGACTTCCCGGAAAGAGGCACAAAAAGAACGGTCCGACTCGGTGTCCTCTGGGCGCTCTCGATCGAGATCGCCTCACGACGCAAGGCAATCATCCACTCTTGCCAAGAGTGCCTCGCTACACACACTAACGGAAGTTCGATCGTCGGGAGACGAAGACGACTTCCACCCCCAGGCCGCGCTCCAAGATACCGAGACCGCGGTTAACATCAGTGAGGCCCCACGCCCGAAGCACACAGATACCTCTCCAGACCCTCGACGCCAGGCGTCGAAAGTCTCTGGGGCCCCCAAGGGACAGGGAAAACATTTTTCCACGCACGGAGAAGGGGGGAAACAGCGGAAAGCACAGCCTTCCACCCCTGTAAAGCCTAAGCAGACAAGCAAACACAAGTCTACCCTTGAAAATAAATCACCTGCTAAAGTAATACCCTGTTCCAGGGAATGGTCCAGTGAAGACATAGACAGGGTTATGTCTAGGATGTCTTCCTTGGCTGATTTTTATGATAAGAACCCAGAACACTTTCTTTCATATAACCCTCAAGGGGCCACACCCTCAGGCTCCTCCGATCCTATCCCGCTAAGTAAAGAGCCCCGGGTCGAAAGACCTGAACCCTTCAAGGTTCAGCCTTACTCCACTCCATATTCTACTCCACTCCCCAGTTATCAGGGACAAGTTTTCCCTGAAGAGGACCAGGAGTTTGCATTTATGGAAGAACAAACCGGGACAGATTACTATGCAGAGGATGAGGACCTGGAGGAGGGAGAAGATGAGCAGGAAATTTACAGAGTAGATTCCCCAGTACAAAGCGAAGCCCCAGTTACTGACTCTCCAGTTGATAACCAGCCCCTCCTTAACGAGGTTCTCGCTCGAGCAGCGGAACACTTCCACATCGACACCCACGGTGTACAGGAGGAAAGGGACTTCGCGGAGGAGTTTGTAGGAGAGAGAAGACCGGTCGCTCAGACCATCCCTATCCTCAAATCCATCCAACGAAGAATAGATCCTTCCCTGGTGAATCCTAACCTCACCAGAGCTGTCAACCCCAGAATTGAAAAGATTTTCCGGGCAGCCCAGTCTGACCCTCTGTATATAAAGGGACATCTTAAACCAGATTCCCTAGTGGTGACCAACACTAGAAAGAGGGCTGGCACGCCCTTATCTTCATCAGAAGCTCCTCCCGACAAGGAGAGCAAAAAACTTTACGGGTTTGGCAGAAAGGTAGCCTCAACGTCCGCCTACCAAGCAAGGATTGCGAATTCCACCACCCTGTTGGCTAGTTACAATTGCCATCAATGGGAAGAAGTCGCGGCGCTCATTGCCTCTGCTCCAGAACCGTTAAAGGGCCAGCTGGCTCGGATCTCGGCAGAGGGGAGAGCCGTGTCTGGTTGCATTTTAAAAGCAACTTTCGACGCCGCTGACAACGCAGGGAGATTGATAGCAGAAGGTACTGTTATCAAGAGACATGCGTGGTTACGGCAGTCGGGATTCAAGACAGAAACCCAGGCTTCTTTAATAGACAAGCCAGTGGAACCCGACCTATTGTTTGGGAAAGCGGTCGAAGACGCACTTAAAAATGCCAAAGATGAATATGAAACTCTCAAATCCCTTGGCCAGCTTACCAACAAACCCCCTAACCAGAGGGGGAACAATAATTTTCGTCGCCCACGCGGCCAAAATTCACAAAGAGGCAACTATGCCCAGGGACAAGGTACACAATGGAATAACAACCAGCAGTCTACCCAGAGTTACGGCAGGGGTAACAAGAGAGGTCGTGGAAGAGGCAGAGGCAGCCCCAACAAGGGCGGGGGCACGCCTCCACCAAAACAGTGACGCTCAGTTCAGGGTCCCTTGCCACGCAACCCCAGTAGGGGGACGCATTTCCACCTTCACCCAGGCTTGGGAAGGGATCACCTCAGACAGATGGGTGCTGTCAACAGTATCCGCAGGATATTGTATAGAACTACTGCAGCGTCCCCGGAATCATCCTCCACGACAAAGAGTGCACTCCCTAGAGCATCAAAGGATCCTTCTCGAGGAGATCGCCATTCTGCTAGAAAAGGACGCGATAGAACTCGTCCCAGGACACCAGGTAAACAAGGGTATCTATTCAACTTACTTCCTTGTGCCAAAGAAAGATTTGACAATGCGCCCAGTATTGGACTTACGGCCTGCCAACAAATATGTCAAGCCCCAAAAATTCCGTATGACCACGCTACAAGAGGTAATCCCCCTCCTAAAAAAGGGGGATTACATGGCAACCTTGGATATGAAAGATGCTTATTTTCATATTTCCATGCTCCCAGCGCACAAAAAGTACTTGCGCTTCAAGGTGGACAGTCGCCACTACCAATTCAAGGTACTGCCCTTCGGGATAGCTTCAGCACCAAGGGTATTCACCAAGGTACTGGCGGTGGCGGCTGCACACCTACGCAGGGAAGCAATCCCGGTGTACCCTTATCTGGACGACTGGCTCATAACGGGGGAAACCCCAGGAATTTGCAGGTCAAACATTCAGAGGACTATCGACCTCCTCCACGAATTAGGCTTCTCCATCAACGAGAAAAAGTCAAGTCTGGTGCCAAGCACCTCAAAACAGTTTCTAGGAGCTATCCTAGATACTCAGAAAGGATTGACCTTCCCTTCGGAAGAGAGAATTCGGAATATACTTCTGCAAATTCCGCATTATCAGTCAGGTCAACAGATAACAGTACGCAAAGCTATGCGGTTACTGGGCATGATGGCGTCATGCATTTACCTGGTCCCCCACGCGCGTCTGCGCATGCGTCCCATGCAGGAATGGTTGGCGAAACAGTGGTCTCAGGCAAGTGGTCATTGGGACGATCTAGTGGTCGTTTCGCCAACACTCGTACAGAGCCTACACTGGTGGACAAGAGAGAATCTCGCAAAGGGGAAACCCTTTTACGATCCCGAAGTACAAGCCGTGGTGACTACAGATGCATGCCTGACTGGGTGGGGAGCTCACCATCTCCACCACACAGCTCAGGGTCTCTGGTCTCACTCAGTAGCCAAGAACCACATCAATCTGCTAGAGCTTCTGGCAGTATTCCGAGCGCTAAGGGCGTTCGAGCCCCATCTACTGAACTTGTCGGTGCAGATCAGGACGGACAGCACGACAGCCATGTTCTATCTGAACAAGCAAGGGGGGACTCGTTCGCCAAATCTGTCCAAGCTTGCCCAGAAAATATGGATATGGGCACTCAGACGGAACATCTTCCTGTCATCGCAACATGTTCCAGGGGAGCTCAATTCCCTAGCGGATGCTCTAAGCAGAAACTCCCTCCCGGAAGAACACGAATGGGTCCTTCACAGAGACGTAGTAGAAGATCTCTTCTCTCAGTGGGGTTTCCCCACTATAGACCTATTCGCCACAAGCGAAAACAAACAATGCCCAGGATTTGCATCCAGGTTCCCCCAGCCGGACTCCCAAGGGAATGCCCTGTGGATGAACTGGTCAGGGATGTTTGCGTACGCTTTTCCACCAACTCCTCTCATCAGGAAGGTGGTGTACAAGATGAACAAGGAATCTATGACGCTCATCCTAGTTGCTCCCATGTGGGCGAGACAACCATGGTTTCCACACCTACGCAGGATGGCGGTGTGCGAACCCATCAGACTCCCAGCCTGGTACAACCTACTGTCCCAGCAACAGGGTCAAACAGTGCATCAGGAACCCAACTCTATGAACCTAGCAGCATGGCTCCTGAAGTCATAGAGTTTGGACATCTCAAATTACCACAGAGGTGTATGGACATTCTAAAGGAGTCCAGGAAACCAAATACAAGGCACTGTTACTTTGATAAGTGGAAAAGATTCGTTATCTGGTGCCAGAATAAACAAATCAACCCGGTTGATTGCACTCCTTCCAACGTTGTGACATACATGCTCCACCTGCTGGATGCAGGGTTGGTTTTTAACTCGCTGAAAGTACACCTGGCAGCCCTCTCGGCTTACACCACATCCCATAACAAGGTCTCGTGGTGGAAAGTACCAGTGGTTAAAGCCTTCATGGAAGGAGTAAAGAGACTTCACCCTCCTATTTCGAACCCACCGCCAGGATGGGACCTCAACGTGGTGCTAGCTAAGCTCATGGGACCCCCATTCGAACCCATGCATAAAAGTAGTCTCAAACACCTGACTTATAAAACGGCCTTCTTAGTAGCCATTACCTCCATAAGAAGGGTCAGTGAAATTCAGGCTCTGTCAGTGCAGGATCCTTTCTTTACTATCCACAAGGACAAACTGGTTTTACGCACACACCCTAGGTTCTCACCTAAATTCATATCCAAGTTCCATGTAAACCAGTCCATCGAGCTTCCGGCTTTCTTCCAGAACCCGCAAAGCTCGGCTGAGGTGAAACTACACACCCTAGATGTGCGTAGGGCGGTCCTATACTATGTAAATAAAACCAGACCGCTAAGGAAAACAGATCAACTGTTTGTCTCCGTAGCTACAGGCAGAGAGGGGGATCGCGTCTCTAAGGGCGCTATCTCGAAGTGGATTATCAACTGTATACAGCTGTGTTACTCTCTTTCTGACAAGACTCTGCCTTTTACGCCAAGGGCCCACTCTACTAGAGGCATTGGTGCCACTCTGGCTTTCATTGCAAATGTTCCCCTCGACACCATTTGCAAAGCGGCTACTTGGAGCTCTATTCACACTTTTACTCAGCATTACTGCATTGACACTCATTCCAAGACAGATACACAAGTGGGACAAGCGGTTCTAAGACACCTGTTTGCTCATGACCCTTCTCACATCCCACCTCCTTCTTCTGGTACTGCTCGCTAATCTATGCACAGCATGTGATCTAAGCAGATTCCACAAGCCTCAGAAGGGATACATTACTCACCGTAATCGTATTTCTGATGCTTGTATCTGCTTAGATTCACATGCGACCCACCCTTCCTCCCCTCCGAGAGAAGGCGCATGATTGCTTGTAGTCTTACCTTTTCTGTCTATCTGCTTGGATTATCTGTACTCACGCTACTCCTCATGCTTCCTCATGTCAGAAAAAATACAATCTGAGGATCCTACACGCGTGAGGGATCTTGGGTACAGTGGACGTCACACTAGGGATAGTATTACTGGCACGCCTGTGTCGACGCCCATTTTCGACTTTCGAAAAACAAACTGTAATACTCCGCAGCTTCCACTAGATGTCGGCCTATGCACAGCATGTGAATCTAAGCAGATACAAGCATCAGAAATACGATTACGGTGAGTAATGTATCCCATATATATATATATATATATATATATTTTAAACGCGTGTGCTTTATATATGTTTTTTGGCTTATATACATGTTACGTGGTACAGTACTGTGGCATATTGTTAGTTTCGAATCCTATTTGATTATGATTCGCCTTTTGCAGGATGTGGTGGGTGCTGGATTGCATTTACACCTCCTCTTGTTTCAAGTTCACTGCTGTGCATTCTATTCTAAGCATGTGAATCCATGAAAGATCCAATGCTGGAGAAGGGAATAGTTTCTTACCTGTAACTCCATTTCTCCAGCATTGGTATCTTTCATGGATTCACATGCGCCCTCCGGCCTCCCCAGAATGCAATCATCTTGTAATTTTTTGTTTCACCCCGTTCCACTTTGGAGGGGTCAAAATCTGAAGGGAGCCGTGGGGGCGGGGCATTTATACCACTACGTCCTAGTGGGGCGTGCGTGCGTGGCCCAAAACGACATAGATAGGGCACAAAAGTGTCAAACGTTTTCCTACGGGAAAAGGCTTTATAAGCTTACCGAGGGTTCCCAGTCTGTCGACGGGGAATATTCTAAGCATGTGAATCCATGAAAGATACCAATGCTGGAGAAATGGAGTTACAGGTAAACTATTCCCTTCCTTACCTGGTAACGTTCTTTCGATGGGATGGTCCGACGAAGTATTCCATATCGCTCCCTCCCAGCCGGCCCCGCTACAGAATTTCTTATGCTATTGCAGCTTACGCAAGGCTTTTCTGTGGTCATACTGGCAAAAGATTAGTGCCACACGTTCTGGGGAAAAACTACAATTGAGGCTACGGGTGTCGTGCGTCCTACTTATAACATCCGGTGACGTCGGCTCGACGGAGGCCCTCGAGGACAGCGTATCGACGACGCAGGACGCAGACACTGAAAATTTTTCAGAAGCAGCACAGCTGTGGTCATTACTGTCATAGATATGGAATACGTCGTCGGACCATCCCATCGAAAGAACGTTACCAGGTAAGGAAGTAACTTGTTCTTCTTAAGGATAGATGGATACTTTGTATCCCTCCTAAAACTTTATACTATGAGAGATTAGCACACACCACCTTATGTGGAGTGTTAAGGGGATACCTAGTATCCCCCTTCTCTCTGCTCCTGTGACTTTTTAGTCACATAGACGGCTGGTGGCAGTGGACGTGTCCTGCCAACTGTTATTTCTTTACCGCAGTTGGTGGCTCTTTTTCTTTTCTCCATTTCTAGCATGGTTGTTCTTTGTTGGCCCATCTTCTACCGTTCTGCGGTGGGGAGGTCCCTGTGTGTTTTGCCTTTGGCGGGAATCCTTTGATATCACTGCCTAGGCTCCAGTGTCTCTGGGCAGGTGGGAAGTGAGGGAGGAATTTTTCACTCCGCTGCCCTTTATCTTCCCGAGTGCCTGAATGGAACCAGCTCCCACTGTGGGTCTGGCTGTCCTGATTGGATATCCACCTGCCCCTTTCTGTAAAAAGCTGAGAAAGATTACACAGTAGTGTGTACTAAAACTGAATAAAATGTGAGGTTCCTGAGGTGAAAGGCAAGTCAACCACTGGAAACTAAAGTAACCAAAGAAGATGACCAGAGATGCCTGCAGCCTCGTTGCAACATCGTAAAGCGACCACTGCTGTCCTGTTGTTTCTATGCGACAGAGGAGCTCCAAAGAGGACTCTTTCCCTTTGGCTGGTGGGACCAACCAGCCCTGAGAAGAACTACAATCTGAGCCTTCTTCCAAGGTGCTGTGCGTTTCCAGAGCTTCAGACCGTGAATACCAGGAGACCTCTGACCCAATTGCAGTGCATTGCCTTTGAAAGGCCGAATCCGTCTAAGTTTTTGCTGAGCTCCAGGTGAACCTCAAGAGACACAATCCGACTCATCCAAGTCCCCCTCACCAGAGTGTGGGACTCCAGGCATCGAAGATGATTGATCTGAGCCAGAGGTTCTCTCTCGAGACTTCGGCTGAGATATAATTCCTGCCTTTCGTCACCAGACCAAGGAATCCGGAGACTGGGCCCATCGCTGCTGCACAGAGGAGAATCCAGCCACAAAAAATGTAATCTAACCTAAGGTACTGTGTGGTAAAAGGGTATTGCTTAATGTTATTTTATTTATTGATTATAAGGCCCACTATGAAGCAAGATGGGGTTTCCAGGTGCCACAAGACAAAAGGGGCGTGGCTTCGGAGGTAAATAACAATAACGGTCCTACGAGGACTTGTGAAATTCGGATTGTGTAAGTGCATTAACGAGTGCAAAGGGGGGGAAAAGGGTGTGAGTGATGGGTGACAGTCAGGGAAGGGCATACAAATACAGGGGGGCAGGGCAGAAGGAAGGGCCTATTGCTAGGCAAGTGTTGGTTGGGGGGAGCCCAAGGGGGGAAAGAGCATGGGATGGCAGAGGTGAATCAACTTAAGTGTGAGGATGGGCGTGGACCAGAATTGGGGGGCAGGGGCGTCGGACTCCCCAGGCTAGTTAGGAAAAAGGACCTGGAAGGGCAGTGCTGGTTTTGGGGGCGGTGCTGGTAGAGTAAGGGGCTGGTATAGACTGGTCAGGGAGGGCTTGGTGCCCTGTGAGAATAATAAGGACCAGGCTGCTACTCACAGCGGCAGAAGGGGGAATTAGCAAGGTAGGGCGAGAGGGAAGGAAGAAGAGCGCTGGGCTCTTGAGAAGCTTCCAGAACTGAAGGAGGTCCTGCTCAAGTCTGAAAGGCACAGGGAGGCCATTTCCAAAGGAGGCACCTGCCGAAGAGAGACCTACCCTCCACTCTCTGCTTGGAAAAGTGTCTGACCTGCAGAGAGTTGGAGCTAGAAGACTGAAGGGCTCTAGCAGGGAGGCATTTGGGGAGAGCAAGTTGGATGTAGCGGGTCCAAGGCCCCAGAAAGCTTTGTGGATGATGCATAGGGGCTTGAATTTGATTGTTGCAGCTACCGGGAGCCAGTGGAGAGATTTTAGGGTTAGAGAGATGCAGTCCCTGGGTTTGAGGCCAAGGAGAAGTCTTGGAGTCCTATTCTGGATTAGTTGAAGCGGACAAAGAGAGGAAAGAGGCAGGTCGAGGAAGAGGCTGTTGCAGTAGTCCAGCCTACAGAGAATCAGAGCGCTGGATACATTGAGTTTCTGGGGGAATGTAAGGAAGGGGAGAAGGCCTCTGAGGAGGTGGAGTTGAAAGTGGGCCTTTTTGACAAGGTCCGTAATGTGAGTGGTAAAGGAAAGCAAGAGTCAACGATGACACCAAGGTTTTTAGCCTCACGAGATAGAGGAGGGGGTGGGGGGGCACAAGGAGGGCAGCCAGAGAGTAGGAGGGAAGCAGGGAGCAGGGTTCCAAATGAGAAGGATCTCTGTCTTACTGGCATTAAGACCGAGATCATTAGCTGTACACCATGCCTGAATGTAATCAGTCGGGAATGACAGAGGTCGCTAAACTGAGAAGTCGCTCCAGAGCGTTGGAGAGCCCAAAAGGTGTCCAGCGTGTCCACTCTTACCTCTGATCCAAGATTCCAGCCTGTGTCCCTTTTTACGTGTCCTTTAGCAGGTTCCCCACCGTTGTGTTAAGTCTTCAAGTATCCTTTCGTCGAGACAAGAAGTATCCTCAGGAACGTTTGCTGTTTCCCTGCTTTGTAAGACTTTAAGCCCTCGCCAAACTGACTTTTGCTGCTAGTTAGGAATCGGATTTTGAAAGCGTTAGTTTGCTCCTAAACAGTCTCTAAAACCTTAAGCTTCTTTGCTACCTTTTGGCTTACCAACTGTTTTTCTTCCCAAACGGCTTTCTTATCTGCTTTTGCTAACTAAATGCAATTGCCATATATATTTGTCTGTGCGCGTTAATACCGATAATAAGGTAGAACTGTCATTAGTGTCAAACTCTGAAACAATTGTACCGTGATCAACTACAAACTAAGCAGTGGCCTTTGAAAAGTATCAACACGTAATTCTATGTGTACTGTTTTAATGATCTTAGTATTTTAAAACATCTCTTGTATAAATATAATCTTTTTTTTAATATATATATATATATATATCTATCGATAACTGCCTGCCCGATACCTTCGAGTCTATCCAAGTAAACAGGAAAACAAAAAGAGGTGGTGGACTAGCAATCATCCACAAGGCACACCTAGAAATTAAAGCGGAAGACCCATTAAACATCAACAAATGTGAATCCCTAATCATACGTCTATCAACAAATTCCAAAACACACCTGACATTCATACTGATATAAAGACCACCAACGTACGATGCAGCCTTCATAGGCCACTTCATAGAAGCAATCGCCAACCTAGCTATCTAGCGTAACCAACTGATTATCCTCAGAGACTTCAACATCTGGTTCCAGAAACCACAACCGCACAAAAATCTCTCACCGGCCAACTAACAATGGAACTACATCAGCTGGCCAAAGGAGCAACCCACACGGCAGGACAATCACAAGACGCAATCTTCGCCAACACAAAACTAATTACCAGAGCACCACCGATTCAGATCCTCTGGAGCGACCACCTCATCATCCCCTTTGTAATCACACTGCCCTCCCCAATAACCAGGAATCAAGAAGAACTACCAATCGTCATGAAAAACTGGAGATCCATAAAAAACTCCAACTTAACGGAACGACTGGAGAACAACAAACGATGACCATGGGCGAAGCTGACCTAGACACTAAAATAGATATACTTCACAACTGGATCACCACAACAATCGACGAGATCACAAAAGAAAAACCTTTCAATCCATCACACAAAAGAGCAACGGCAAAATGGTTCACTCCAGTACTAGGCTCCATGAAAAGTAAAAAACAAAAACTAGAACTAGAATGGAGGATCAATAAAGACTGCGGAAAAAAATGTAAACTTCAATAACATACCCGGTCATACAAAAAGCAAAAAGGAAATACTACAACAGAATCCTCAAAGTACCAAACACCCAAAAAGAACTGTTTAAAATCATAAACTAAATTAAAAACCCTCCTGGATGCAACAACTCTCCAATAGCTTTGAAGAAATTATGCAGTGACCTTGCAGACCCCTTCAAAAATAAAATCATGCTCATCCAACAGACCATTCAAAACAGACCATGCAACCACTAAACTGAAGACACTAACCGATGCAAGGAACACCAAAACAAACTGCCCGCACATATCAGTGGAGACTTTCATCAACCTACTCGTAAATGAAAGCAACAAATCTGGCTCCCCCGCGGATCCCTGCCCCCTGACATCTACAAATTAATCCTTGCACAAGGAACACTACAGGAACGTCCTCAACCAATCAATCCCAACCGGCAGAGTGCCTCAAGCCTTCAAATCGGCATGCATCAAACCACTCCTCAATGATACAACAGGAAATGTAGAGGACCTCTCCAACTACAGAGCCATCTCCAACATCCCCTACCCAGCTAAACTCCTGGAAACACACATCTATAGAACAACCCAAGATTTTATATAAGAACATCACATATTAAACCAGGCACAAGTAGGCTTCAGACTGATGAGAGGAACAGAAACGGCACTTATTTCAATCTGGAATGATCTAAAGGCGAACACAGACTCCAGCAACAGCACTGCTCTGAGACTTTGACCTCTCTGCAGCATTCGACACAGTTAACCACGACATCCTCATGAGACGGGAAGCATTCGGAATCACTGACAACGCCTTACTTTGGGTCAGATCCTTCCTAACAAACAGAACAGGAACAATATGGATGAAACCTTACAAATCAAGCCCATGAGGAGAATCATGCGTAGTCCCACAAGGATTATCCTTTTCGCCACTACTATTCAACATTTACCTGTCATAGCTAATTAAAATCATCAAAAGACATGGCCCGGGAGGCCACCAGGGGGCGCACAGGCAATGGCTGCCTGATTGCAGAGTTCCCGCCGAGGTCGGGCCTTTCTAGGGGAGTGAGCACCCCCCCCCCCCCCGAGACTCCCCAGGCGATCCCATCTGGTGGTACCGAGTTGGTGACCCCCCCGAGACGCCTCCGCTCGAAAGAACGGAGCTCCTGACCCAAGCGGAACCGGCATTCGGGAGGGTGACGGAGAAGCAGCAGGGCGGGCACCAGCTCTGACGGCGGTAGTGGAGGATGAGCCCTCCGCAGCGAGGAGACCCAGGCGGGCATCCCAACCCCCCGGGGGGGTGTGACCGTGGAGCGGCTTTCCCCAGGCGGGGATCTGCAGCAGCTCGATCGAGGGAGACACGCGACCCCGGATCCGACTCCGGGCCCCGAGAGGCGGCGGGGTCAGCCCCCGGAGACAACGCCGGTGTCCTGACACCACCAGGGAGGACCTAGGAGCGGAGGTCCCCTGCAACGCATCGCTCCGGGCAAGAAGCGGACCAGCCCCTCCACGAGCCCCGAGGCGGCGAACTCCGCCACACACCGCGGAGAGGCCACACGGCTTGATCCGGCCACGGGGGCCCAGCTGGGAGGTGCAGTGTGCGCCGTCCCCGCCCGGGACCCACCCAGGGACTTTATAAACCGCCCCCATCCGGAGGGCCAGCGACTGGGATCCTCACGAGCCAAGGCACAACAGGATGAGGCCCATGGGCCGTGTCCCAGCGAGGGCCTGCCTGACAGCAGAGGACTCCCGGAGGAGACGGCGAATTGGCAAATGCCGGCCCCTCCACCCTGAAGAGCACCGCCGGCAGCAACCCGCTACCCAGGTGAGAGGCCCCAGTCCTCAGTTGGCGGGGTGAGTGCCCACCTGGGGGCTACCCCGTCCCCCACAGAACAACCTCCACTCACAAGCTCCACCTGAGATACGCACAACTGGCTGGCCCCCCGAGGCGACTGGGATCCCCACAAGCCTAGGCATAATAGGGTGAGGCCCCTGGGCCGGGACCTGCCTGACAGTGGAGGACTCCCGGAGGAGATGGCGAACTGGCAAATGGTGGCCCCTCCACCCTGAAGAACACCGCCGGCAGCGACCCGCCACCCACGTGAGAGGCCCCCGTCCTCAGTTGGCGGGGCTAGTGCCCGCCTGGGGGCTGCCCCATCCCCCACAGAAAAACCTCCACTTACAAGCCCCACCCGAGATGCGCATAACCGGCTGGACCCCTCCCAAGGGCCCCCCATACCACAGTGAACCCTGCAGCAGATTATCGGCAGGCCTTTATGAGCTGGCGGAAGACCTTGCAAGCATTCCGCTATCAAGATACGAAGAGTGACACTAGGGACCCTAACCTCTCCGGGGCCATGGCTCACCCTGAAGCCGCAGGCCAACCCGCAATGACGATGGAAAGGGGCTTCGCCTCTATCCTCCAGGAAATCAGAGAAATGAGATCCGACATCGCCCAGAAGTTTGAGAAGATGGACCAGAGAGTAGATAAAATCGAGGACAGACTCCTACAAGTGGAAAACTACCAATCGTCCTCTACATTTCAGGAGGTACAATTTGGCGCACGGTTGGCGGCCCTGGAAAAGAGGGATGAGGAAAGAGCCAGGCAAATGGATGATTATGGAAACAGGGAGAGGAAGAATAATCTTAGACTTTTTGGGATCCCGGAAACGGAGGGCGAGACGGAGAGAGATTTGATCCGTGTGGTGAGAGACATTATCACCCTCCTGTTCGCAGAGGAAATGACAACGGAACTCACGTTTGACCGGGTGCACAGGGCCGGGGGAAGGAGGGGGAGCCCCAGATCGGTCCTGGCCCGGTTCCACTACTATACCGAAAAAGCCAAGGTCCTGGAGGAAGCGAGGAAGGCGGGGGTGATCGCCTACAACAACGCCCAAATCACCATTTTTCAAGATCTCTCGGCCTATACCTTGGCCAAATGAAGGATGTGCCGCCCCCTGAAACATCAACTGAGAGAGAAGGGAGTGCGCTATAGATGGGGATACCCCTTTTCCCTGTCCTTTCGAATATTCAGGCCACGCAACGCTGGTAACGGAGGAAGACATAAAGGGTGCCATCCAGGATTATGTGGGGGAGCCCGCTCCCCGGAGGTGACCGTTAGGCCCTGAAGCACTCAGCAGGAGCACCCCTGCCCAGTCCAGCGCCAGGAGAAGGAAAACCGGCTCGAGGAAGTTTTAAAAAGCTGAACACTCCACCGACATCAATGGAGGAAGAACATATCGATTCGGAGGGGTGACAACAGGGGCCCCACGAGCTGCACTGGAACGGGGGGAAAAAGGAGGACTCTAAAGACGCTCCGAACACTGCTCTCCCCTGAACAGCAAGTATAGGGGGGGCATCGAATGGGGCACAATCATGGGAGGGCAGGGGAATATCACCCTGGATCAAAGGGATAGACGCCCAGAAGGGTGGAGGGAAAAGCCCGGTCCATCCACGGATCGGGCCCTGACGACTGGGTCAGGGAGTCCATTTTAGTATCCCCTCAAACAGCGATCATGTTGGGTCGGTCCGGGGGGGGGGGGTCTAAATGGGGGGGGTGGCTCACGACAGCGTGCTTGGTAACAGATGCCTGGCCGTAGGGAACAGGCTGGAGGTCTGTCCAAAATGCCAGGAATGGCAGAACTACATGGCTGGACGCCGGGGTCGGCGGGGGTGGTTCGAACACCAGTTGGGGGTTCTATGTTAGGGAACAAGTTGCGGGGTCAGGTGGGGAAATGTTTTAAGAATGTCCAAACAAGAAAACGCAGAAGACAGGGAGGGAGCATTGATGCAACGATGGTGACCAAAGGGGAAAAGTGATAACGATTATGGCTGACGACCGACCGGCCCTGGGAGTGGGAACCCTGAACGTGCGGGCCCTGAATACCCCTACGAAAAGATCCCTGATCTGCAGGGAGTTTAGAAGGGCAAAACTGGACCTGCTCTTTGTGCAGGAAACGCACTGGGCGCGGGGAAAGGAGCCCAGAATGCGAGGGGGAGGAATTGAGGAGATTTTCCATGCATCCCACAAAGGAAAGAAAAGAGGGGTGGCAATCCTGATAGCTAGGGGGCTGGGCTCCGAAAAGGACACCATCTTGAAGGACGGCGAGGGCCGCTACCTCTTTGTACGGGGCTCCTTACAGGGCTCACCCCTAACCTTGGCGGTAGTATACGCTCTGAATGAGGGACGGGCCCAATTCTGGGAAGGAGTAGGGGACAAGCTCAAGACATTTGTTCAGGGTCCATTGGTGGTGGGAGGAGATTTCAATATGGTCCTCGACCCATCCAGAGATGGAAAGCGGGTGGGCTCATCACATCCTAGACCCGCGGGAGACGCCATGGCGCGCAGCTTTCAGAGGACAAATGAGTGCCTGGGCCTGGTGGACACGATCCCCGCCCCCCGACCAGGGGCCCCCTCTTTCTCATACTACTCCTCCATTCATAAGGCCTTCTCTAGGATAGATTACATTCTCATGGATGAAGTCCTCCGTCCTTACGTAGCAGGTTACAGGATAGACCCCGTTCCCTGGTCGGACCACGACCTGGTCAGAATTTCCCTGGCGGGGGGCTGGAGTAGAGAAAGGAGGGGCCGCTGGAGATGCAACAATGCCTTACTAAAAGACGAGGTTCATGCCCAGGCCGTCCTGGATGCCATATCAGAGTTCTTTGAGCTCAACGACAACGGGGAGGTGGGCACGCACACCCTCTGGGATGCCTTCAAGGCGACCCGAAGGGGAGTACTCATTAAAATAGGAGCTCAACAGAAACGGGAAAGGGAGATCCAGGAGAAAACTCTGAGGGGAAAATATAGCACGTCTCCAGCCGGGGGGCTCTCCGGTACAGACCCTGGAGCGTAACCACGTGGCCCAACTGGAGGACTACAGTCTCCAACTAAAGGATCTGCTCCTTCACAAAACAGAGAGGAGCCTCCAAATGGTCGAACAAAAATATTATGAGAAAGGGGACAAAGCGGATAGGATCCTAGCTTGGAAACTGAGGGAGGTCCAGAGAAGCAAGATGGTAAAGGAGGTGAGGGACACCAGCGGAACACTGGGCTGTGACACCCCCCATATAAGTGAGGCCTTCCGCCAATATTATAAGTCATTATACGCTTCAGAATATGACAGGGGTGATTCCCAAATTGTGAACTTCCTCGACTCCATACAGATCCCGTCCCTTCCCGGGGACTTGGCAGAGGGGCTGGAGGGTCGGGTGACCGAGGAAGAGGTGGACAAGGCGATTAGCGGGATGAAGGTGGGGAACTCCCCCGGGGAAGACGGCTTTTCGGTTTACTTCTATAAGAGATTTCGATCCTCCCTGTCTCCTTATCTGGCAAGAGTTTTCAACTCCGTGCTGGAGGAACTTCCTGCCCAAGGAAGGTAAAGACCCGAGGGAATGTGCGTCCTACCGCCCCATTTCATTGCTCAACATCGATGTCAAGATCCTGGCCAAGGTGGTGGGCAGGCGGATGGAGGGAATAATGCAGAAACTAGTCCATGGGGACCAGGTGGGTTTTATTAGGGGCAGACAGGGGTCGGACAACATCCGTAAAACAATAGATCTGGTACACTTTGCCCAAAAATCAGAGCTCGACACATGCATCCTGTCCCTGGACTCGGAGAAGGCCTTCGATAGAGTCGAGTGGAGATACATGACCCTCCTCCTCCAGCGAATGGGAGTCGGGACGCACATCCTGAGTTGGGTGGCCGCCCTCTACAGAGCTCCCACTGCGACGGTCCAGGTGAATGGTCTTCTGTCCGAGTCCTTTCCCCTCACCCGAGGGACAAGACAGGGTTGCCCACTCTCCCCCCTATTATACGTCCTCACGATGGAGGCACTGGCTATAGCGGTTAGATCACACCCAGACATTAGGGTTATTAGAAGGGGGGAGGTGGAATTTAAGCTCTTTGTTTGCTGATGACATCTTGGCATATTTGGTGGACCCAGGCTACTCGATTCTACCTCCCCCCCCCCCCCACCTCTCCCCTCCAGTCACTGGTTTCCTCTTTCGGGCGCTTCTCGGGCCTGAAAATTAACACCACTAAATCCATCCTCCTCCCTATGCGGCTAACAGACCCGGCGCTGGACCCCCTGAATAGGTTTCATGGGATAACTGGGCAAAAGCACCATAAAATACCTGGGTGTCCTCTTCACTAGGGACCTATCGAAATTGGGAGCCTCTAACTACGACCCCATAATGTCCGAGATCACATCTGATTTGAAGAGATGGGGAAGATGATCCTCTCGTGGTATGGTCGGATGACGGCAGGCAAAATGAACGTACTGCCCCGGCTCCTGTACCGCTTCACAGCACTCCCAACCAGAGTCCCCGCCCAAACCTTTATAGATCTACAAAAGGGGGTTTGAGACTTTATATGGCAGGGAAAGACTCCAAGAGTCGGGAGGGCCACCCTGACACTGCCAAGGGAAGAGGGGGGATTCGGCCTACCAGACTTCCAGCTGTATTACCATGCCGCCCAATTGCGTGTCCTCCTGGAACACATGAAGGAGTGCCTGCGAACGTACTGGTCATACTTAGAAGACATGGACGTCCACCCGCTAAAGGTCCGGGACCTCTTGTGGGCCCCTCGCAAGTCAATCCCGACACAAGTAATGACCCACCCGACCCTGGGGGTTCTCTGGGACATTTGGAAAGAGGGCCCCCGGACAGCTCACCTAACCACATGGCCGTCCCCGATGACCTCCTTATGGGGGTACCCACTGAAACTGGGCATCAGAGGGTTTAAACACTCCCAGCACTGGTCTGACACGGGCCTAGAATGGGCGGGACAGCTGTTCAGGGAGGGTGAATTCTTAAGTTATGAGGAGATCAGGGATGTGCTGGGAGGTGGCACTCTCTCCATTTTCGAATATCTTCGCCTTAAGGGCATCCTCAACGACCACTCATGGAGACCAAACCTGAGGAGACAACTGACTCCCTTTGAGAAACTCCTTGTCTCAGCAACCTCTAGAAAGGGAACGGGATCAAGTATGTATGCAGTCCTAAATACCCATAACCTTCACGCTAGGAGAGGCTTCCGTGGGTTCTGGAACGACCTGGCGGGAGAGGAAATCTCAGAGGACGCTTGGGCTCGAATTTTTAGGATATCGTTTCATGGTAACCTATTCACCTCGGACATGGAACACCACTTTAAAATCTTGCAGGGGTGGCATAGAGATCCAGCTAAGCTGTCGAAAATGTTTACAGGGGTATCACCAAGATGCCCGAGGGGATGTGGTCAGATAGGAACCAGAGGCCACATGTGGTCGCTATGCCCGAAAGTTCAGACCTATTGGGAGGCAGTGAGAGACTGGATAGCGGAAGTAACGGAGGATCCTCTGCCCCTCAACCCGCTTACCATGTTGTTGGGCCTCCCCCCGGAGGAAACGGAACTGCACCGGTACCCAAGGATGTGGGAAACTGTGCTGAGAGCAGGCCGAGTGGCCCTAGCCCAGAAATTGAAGAGCCCGGAAACGCCTTCTAAGGAAGACTGGATGAAAAAAGTAAAGAACATGTTCCTGATGGACAAACTGACTGCCATGGTAAACAAGGATTCTTGCTCATTCCTCACAGACTGGTACGGGGTCCAGCAAACATGGGGATGGGATGTTCATTAGTCCTAAGGTTTCACCCCCAGACTGTGGGGGCCCGATTGATCCCGAGTGGAATGACACCTAGTCGGGGGTCCCACGACCCGGGGCAACGACGGCACCAAGCCAGCTATCGAATTGGTCACACATCGCATCGACCAGCGACACAGGAAATGGTCTGAAAGTTTGGACTCTCTACAGTTATAAGGTTTGAGTTGGACATGGGATAAAGGGGGTGGCGGGGGGGTGGGAAGTTGGGAGGGGGGTACAGGGGAATGCAAGATCTTTATTTCATAAAATGCCAATAAAAACCAAAGTTTTAAAAAAAAAAGACCTGGCCCCACCTGTTACAATTACGCTGACGACACACAAATAATCTACAAAATAAGACAACGCAACACTAGAGAACTGCTTCATGAAATATACAACTGGATTAACTTAAACTCAACCCAGGCAAAACAGAAATGATCATCACAAAAAATGGAGAAGACAACCTCTACATCCCATGGCCAACCGAACTTGGCGAAACACCTGCCCCATCATCGACTGTAAAAAAATCTGCCAGTCCAGATGGACAAGCAACTCACACTAGAACCACAAGTTAACACCCGAATCAAGAAATCTTTCTCTTGCGATCGGTTAATAGGATCCTACGATTACTCTCATTCACCAACAAAACTGCCGTCATCGCCCTCATCATGCCCAGACTAGACTACACCAACAGCCTATATCTAGACTTGCCTAAACGACTGCTAAATAAATTACAACGCATACAAAATGCCTAGAAGAGAACACATCACACCAGTGCTGAAAATGCTACACTGGCTACTCATCAAACAGCGAATCAAGTTCAAATCAATGTGCATAACCCACAGAGCAATCCACGACAAGGGGCAGAGTTCCTCAGAAGAAAACTAAACCTACATCACACTGCAAGGCCACTCAGATCCAGCAGTGAGATCTGTTTGGAACCCAAATCATACAACAAGAGAAAACTTGGCGGTTCCTCTTTTTCTCACCTTGCCCCAAAAACCTGGAACGAACTACCAAAGAACATACGGAACACAAGAGGTCACCTACAATTCAGGAAACTCCTCAAATCATGGCTCTTCACCCCATAACCAGAAAGAATGCTGATAAGGACATGCAAAGAGGAACTAGGCCGAGAGAAGAACCTACTGACTCCCTAAATCTTCTACCCTTATTTAATAAGGATATACGGATCTGGAAGATAGCCACGTTTCAATTAAAAAACAAACCACATCAATCATACCAAGGAACACCCCAGATCAATCGGAAGGGAGAACGAGGTATGACCCAGCAATGGCACCTGGCTTTCCTCGAAGGCACAGGCAGCAATGGACCACCGACAGTAATCGATATGAAGGAGCAGGGAATAATAAAATTCCACTCCCTAAGCACGGACTATGCTCACCCCCTGGGTGCACTAAGGTCAAAACTTAGATGGAGTCCAGCCTCAACACCCGGCCCTGAAACTAAAAAAGTCTGGAAAGGTAAGAGAAGATTATTACACCCAATGGACCTCTGACAGTAAATAGATAACAAGGAGCTAATTAAGTATAATACAACACCACTAACGAACTAGGGAATAATGCTCACCATACCTGGGGTATTTGGCCAATTTAATCTGCTGGAAACTGCCACAGTATCACCACAGAAACTCGAGAATCAGTAAACAAAGAGAAAGAATATACCAACCCTACATGACAACCTGATACATAAACTAAACTACAGGGATTATGAGACATACAACCCACTAACCAAAACCTCAAATTTTTGCATACTTAATTCACACAAAAACCCACACAACCACCTCTCTCGCAGCAAACCGCACGGACTTCACCACACTGCAACAACAACACATAGATCAAAACAACACATAGATCACAATAGCACGCAAGAACCCGCTTTGATCCCAGATGCACACCCAAGCTCAGCGCACAATGACAACCGAACTGAAGCTGCCAACAGTACACCACCTCTCACTTTCCTATGCCCTCTTCACCCACTAACCCACCCCCCACCTTTTTGTTTACAGATCCGCCTGAGCGCCTGGAGACCAGCTCCATTGATGTCGGTGCGCTATATATAAATACCTTTAACATTGATGTGTTTCTTTGAATTGCTTTTCTAACTAGGTTCAGTGTACTTACCTACAGCTCACATATTCCTCTTTTGAGCAGCCTGATTTCTCAGCCACTCTACCAAGGTTCCGTGAGTAGTACAGACTGATAATAAGCGTTGAGCACCTGTATACCATTGGGATAGTTTTGAGGTCTTACCTCAAGTGGACTTTAGGTAAACTCCCCTAACACTGGTGTTACAGCTGGTGGAAATTGTGTAGGTTTGACTCCTGGTTGTATTGTATTCCAAGAATCCATCCTCGAGGCTAGTTACTATACTGTAAAGTACTAAACCATGTCCACTAAGGCAACCTATTAGGCAGAAGCTCTTATTAATCTTACTGTTGAAAAACTAAAAGATGTGTAAAGAAAAATGCCTTAGTGCTAAAGGAAAGAAAACTGAGTTAATGCATATATTTGTGAATGACCAAACTGCGTAGGCCTTTTACCTCTACTCCAGAATTGATCTGGATAATGGTGATGGTCAAAGAATAACTCTTAGCCCCAATCTTCCAGAAAGTCAGGTAGATGATGAAGTGGATGTTAATTTGATTGTTGATCCACTTCCAAATCTCCTAACCTCACCCCTACCTATGTCTAACATGTCAGCAGAGCTAATCATAGAGTTAGCGAAAATGCAGCTTGAATACAAAAAGCTTGAAGTCCAGTCTGAAATGAGAGACAAATGATGAAGGAACTGCTACTGGGGAAAAGGAGATGCAGCATAAGCTTGACATGAACACGTCCCTTGATTCCCCTTCTGTTTCAGAGTCCTCTCTGCCTGACACCGCCAGTTCCAGGAAGCCTTGTCTCCCCAAAGATATGGTGACTATGTATGATGCTAAAACTGATATTCTGGATTGGCTGGGTAAATTTGAGTTTACATGTTAAGTACAAAGTATGTGAAAGTGAGTTTGTTCCATGGGTAATCTCTAGGCTCTTGAAAGAAGGAGGCTCCAAATGAAGGAACCCTCCCATCCCTCGCACACTGTCAACAATCCACCTCAATGGTGGTAAATAGTTGTAGGTAGAAATTCACACGTGTGATTGATAATTCAATAAGTACAGTTACATATATGAATGTCAAAAACAAATCTTCATGAGGTGGATTTTTGACAGTGTGCGAGGGACGGGAGGGTTCCTACATTTGGATCCTCTTTCATGTATATAACGGAGCCTTGTGCCAAGGCCTTTTTTTCCTCCCTTGCACCTTTAATTATTTGAAACCAGATTGTCTGGACTTAACGATTCATTTAAAATAATTACAATTTTGGTGTGCACCTATTAACCCATTTGCTAATCTCTAGGCTCTCCCATTATGTCTGTGATGGAGTTGAATGATGTTGATAGACATTATTACCAGTTAATAAAAACTGCTCTCATAGCCAGGTTTTGGAAGATCCCTTCCCAATATCTGGAAAGGTTTAGGGACCACAAGAAGAGAGAGGGCAACTTGTTGGCCACTTGGTTGTGTGAGAGACTGATGGTTTGAGATGAATCTTCATGCTCAAGTATTTTTGAAGCCTGATCCCCATAGCTGAGACAGCACCTTGCAGACTCTAAGGAACTGGACCCCAAGAAGCTAGCACTAGCTGCTGACTTGTGGGTGGCCAGCAGGGCTACTCACAGGATTCTGCTGGGGCTCCTCTCAAGAGGATGGGAAGAAGCATAAGAAGAATCATTCCACAACTCCCCCACCAAAAGAGGGCCATAAACATAACCAGGGTAAATATCCCCCTAAAAAAATGTATAGGGCTAGTAAAACCTCTGGGGCCCAATCCAGAGGGAGGTTACCAGAAACCCCCATTCTAGAAGATATTTGGTTTGTGGGTGTGACCATGTGAAGGAAGATCCCAGGTATAAGGGTAAACTTTCAGGGATCCCATCTGTCAGCTTCGCATTCACACATGATGTGGATATACCGATGACAGGATGCTAGCTTTCACACTCCTGCTGAAGAACCCATTGGTGTTCACGCTAGAGTTTATTTAATATCTCTGGGACTGTGGGAACAACAGAACATTGTGGTCTATAATTCCATTCCTGATAATACTAAAGAGTGTCATAAAGACGGTGTACTATTTAATGGTAGGACATGCCTGCCATTAGAGGCCCTGGGGCCAGTATAACTGTGGTAGATTAAAGTTTATTTCAACCTGAGGAAGTTGGTAAGGCTCCCAAAAGGCTTACCAAGGTAGCAGGAGGTAGAGTCCAAATGTGTCCCATATTGTCAGCTATCATTACATGTAAAATCACTAACTGTCCTGTCTGAAGTGCCAGGTAGAGTACTCTTGGGGAATGCCTTGAAGCCCCTGTGTGTAGTTTCCAGCACCCTAAAGCCTCCTAAGAAGAGAAGGGAGCTGACAAAGAAAGCAAGGGAGGCAGCCTTGAGAGACCTTCCTACTGGGACCGAGGGGAAACCCCGACTCTCCAAAGGAAAGAAGGGCCTCAATCCCAAATCTTCCTCAAAGAGTTCCTGTAGACGAGGAACTCTGCCACAACTCTGAACCTGCCACCAGCTGAGGCGGAGTTGATGCCAGAAGAATCCCCAGAAGAACCATCTTCTGATGAGTCAGAGGTGCAGGAGATTCAACCCTGCCTGTAGGATTTGGATCCTAAAGACCATCCTGAGCTGCAGACTTTGCTTGCAGAAGGTGGACCCTTAAGGACAGACTTCAGTAGGGGACAGAGAGGATCCCTCTCTAGAATGTATGTGTCAGGTCAGCCAGCTGTTTCCCAGAGTGATAGGCAATACCCTGGGAAGCTATCATGATTCCTGCCCCTCATGTCCCCAGCCCTCCAAGATGTCAGGCTGGAGCCAGGCCACGATCACCTACATGGCCCTCAAGGGCCTCTCCATCCCGCCAAAGACCCACTTGGAGTCAGACTTGGCGCTTGTGGCACCAGACTCACTCACTCCCATAGGATAACATTGGACTTGTAGTGCATTGATGGGGACAAGATGAATGCCCCCACATATTTCGGTTCCCAGAACTGCATATGCGGTCTAGTCTTTTGGGTGTGGTTCAGCCCAGACACACCTGGGATACCCAGAGACTATTTAAGCCACACCCAGGCTGAGAAACATGCTTTGCGTTTTCTGCACCTGCAGCGTGACACTCACCGTATTCGGATCGGTCTCCAGTAAGCCTGCATCTTTCTTCTGCTCTCAGCTCCTGCAAGAACAAGAACACCGCTAGGAACAGCCTTACCTTGCGGCGCTTCTGCCCATCATTCATCGCTCCTTCTGTTCTGCGGGCATCTTCGGGGGTGTCATTCCCATCCCGGCACGCCGCTTCCTAAGGAAAAGGGAAAAGAACAGAAAAAAGGCATTAGTAAGCATTCTGCAAATCTTCGCTTATTTTTAAATACTGTACGAGCTTCAAACGCTTACCTGAATCCCAGCCGCTCTAGGGGAACTCTGTCTCTGGAACTTCTCATCCATCTGCAAGAGGGAAAAGACACTGCAGGTTAGCGTGGAAACATCTAGAGGCGCCGCATACCGCGCTTACCCACCGCATTTGTTCTTCATAACCGGCATCCATGCTGAAAACGTTGCAGCACCTAAAAGACACAGAAAAAGAACTCAGTTCAATACAAATACGAAAGGGGTGCATCGCGCATCGCGCTCTCACCTTCAGCGCTACTCATCTCAGCAGCACGCCGCCATCCCTGGACGCCGGCCATCATCTAAGGAAGGAAAGGAACGAAGTTGGAGAAGTGTTCAAAAGACTCATTATACTTAGCTGTCGGACTCTTGCCAGTGAAGTAACTAGGCAGCAACGAGCCCGCATCAATCATCGCGCCCCTGCGCTGAAAGCAGGACGGAGAGCACACTATCCAAGAAAACAAGGTGAGCTGTGGTTCAAAGGGAAACGTTGGACCCCTGGGAAGAAGGGCCCAGTCTCCAGTCGAATAGCCTCCAGGGAACGGTTCGAGGTCGTAAGAGGTCAGAACAGGCTGAGTGACGTCCCTGTGGATACCAGGTGAGCGTTACAGAAGCATAGGCTTTACTGGAAGGATGGCCTCCTCTACAGTGAACCTATAGATTCTATTTCAGGGGACCTCAGGAGACTGGTGGTACCCCAAGAATAGAGACCCAAATTCCTACAATTAGCACATTACGTCCCCCTGGCTGGTCACGTGAGTTAAAAAAGGACCAAGCAGAGGATATTATTGTACTTCTACTGGCCCAAGATGGGTGCAGAGGTTGAGAAACAGTTGCCACACTTGCCAGTTATCTGGTAAAAGTGGAAACTTTAGTGCCTCTCCCAGTTGTGGGAGTTCATTTTTGAGGGGGTGAGGATGGCATTGTTGGTCCTCTAGACCATCCAACTTCTTCAGACAACCTGTCTTTATTGGTTGTAGTGGACCTAACCTGAAACGATTCCAATGAGTACTGGTACTGCCCAGCCAGTGGCTAAGGCCCTGTTTGGTATTTTTACCAGAGTAGGATTTCCTAGATGGTTGTATTTGACGGGGGGGGGGGATCCAACTTTGTCCCACTACATTGAAGCCATGTGGAAAACCTCTGGGGTACCCTACATGTTTTCAATGTTCTACTACCCTCAGACAAATGGGTTGACAGAGAGGTGTATTGGCACTATAAAGAGCATGATTGGAACTTTAGAAGAACCACTTGGAAGAAAGTGGGACCTTCTACTGCCATGCTTTCTCTTTGCCAATAGAGAAGTACCTAATGCTAGAGTTGGCTTTAGTCCCTTTTAGTTACTTAATGGTTATTCTGTCCGAGGCCCTTTGACTCTGATTAAGGAGGGTCTGAAGAGTGCTCCAACCCTCAAGCCATTAAGGATTTCGAATGGATTGTGTCATCCAACATATTCAACATCTTTGACATGTAAACAGCTGTGTACTTCGGAAACTTTTTGGCAGAGGGCGTCCTGTGTCGATGGCGTCGGGTTGATGTCCCCCGAAGGCCTCCGTCGAGGGCGACGTCACCGGATGTTATGAATAGGACGCACAGCACCCGTAGCCTCAGTTCCGTTACTTCTGCGAACGCGTTGCTTCGTGTTACTCGGCGCGCCTCGTGTGTTCATCATTACAATGTCTTTCTCTTCGACCCCTCTGACTCCGCGGTCTGGCTTGAAGACCTACCGGGACTGCAAGTCCAAGATTTCGCTCACTGACCCGCACCGCATTTTTTTGTGGTGTCTGGGTGAGTCGCACGACACAGACGTCTGCTCGAAATGTCAGTTGCTGACTGCCAAGGCCTTGCAGGAGGGGAAGCTTCTGGCAGGTAGGGGCTACAAAGCCTGTTAAGTCCCGAAAGTCCAAGTTCAAGGGGGTTCCCACTGACGACTCGAGGGGCGACTCTCCGCATCGGAAGGAGTACCGCAGATCTCGGTCCCGGAGTGGTTCCTGCCATTCTTCTTCCTCGACACGGCTCTCTAGGAAGCGCCGTCACTGGTCGCCTTCCCCGTCGTCCTCGGAGGATGTTGCCTCAAGGAAGGTAGCGTGCCCATCGAAGTCCTCGACTCCAGAGGAATGCGCGGCGCTTAAAGAACAAATGTTAGCGATTTGTCAATCTCAGGGCACGGGTCCGGTCGCACCTTATAACGAAGACGGCCAGTATCGGTCTCGTACCACGGCTCGCACGCCTTCGGGCTCGGGTCCGCGACTTGCACCAGCAGCCTTCGAGGTCCCGTACGGACAAGGATTCGAAAAGTCACAAGAGACGTGTCTCTTGGTCTCGGTCCTCGTCCCATGCGAGACCGCAGCTACCTACTGAGGGATTGATGCCGGCGTCGACTCGGTCGGTGCCGTGTCCATCCGATTCGGATGTCGACGCTTTACCATCGTACCAGCCCATGGCGCCGTCGGCACCTGTATCGATGCCGAAGCCTTCAGGCAGGGATTTTTTCTCGAAATTTGCCTCTTGAGTACCCGGATCTCATGGATCCTCCAAGGAAGGCTACTGGGAAGTCTGTAGCCAGTTTTGGCCTCCAGGCCCTCTTCTGTCTCCAGGCCTGGGTTTCAGCCCCCTCTGGATGACATTTATGAAGAGGAGGAAAGGTCTGAGTTTGAGGACCATGGTGAACTTGATGAGGCTCCACTTTTTTCTGGAGACAGTCAGTTGGTGGAGTTGAGGCAGACCCTCCACGATGCCAGTGGTTTGGACACTTCTCCGGAAGTGGAATTCGGTAGGCCTGAGCCTGGGGCTCATGCAGAGTCTTCGTACAGGAGGCTCATGGCGAAGGTCTCGGAGTATCTGGGCTGGTCCAGTCCTCCGGCAGACTTTGCGCAGGATGATCTAACAGACATTTTAGATCAAGGTCCGTCCTCTGACCCTGTTTTGCCATTTCATCTTACCTTGCAGAAAAGAGTGGCAGCTGCTTGGCAGTCCACAGAACCTCTTGCGGCGGTTAATAAATCTTTGACTAAGAAATACTGCCCTTCCGTTAGTGACCCCAACTATTTTCTACTCACCCCACTCCCGAGAGTTTGGTGATGAAGGCGGCTATGGCCACCTCGAGGCAGGCGGCGTACCCTACCATCGCTCCAGATAGGGGACGACCAGCGCTTCAACAGTTTGGCCCGGAAGGTATTTTCTGTTGGGAGCATGGCATTGAAATCGGCCAACTCCACCTGTGCCTTGGCAAGGTTCTCGCACACTCTGTGGAACTGTCTCGTTAGCGGCTGAGCATATTCCCGAGGGGTAAGAAAGGGATAGGTTCCTTGCTCTCATGCAGGACGGCAAGGATGCCATGTGCAAATCCCCTCAGTCTGGTTTGGATATGGCCGACAGTGTTGACGATCCATGGCTGCGAGCATCGTTATACGCAGATTTGCGTGGTTGCGGAAGTCAGGTTTTGCTACGGATGTGCAGGCCCATCTTCTCAACATTCCCTTTGGCAGCAAGGCTGACAAGAGCCTTGAGAGGTTGCAGACCTTGAAAGCTGCGGCTAAATCTTTGAGCGCAGCTGTGCATCAACCTCCTCCTTTTCGTTCTAGGGGACTGCAATGGAGGGGAGGTTCTTTCCATTTCTACTCCTCCTTTGGTAGAACGAGAGGGGCTGCCAGTCAAAGGGGCCAGCGCAAAAGTACCTGTGGTGGTTGGGGAAATCGTGGTGCCAAAGCCGCTCGGGCAGGTGCCTCTTTGACTTCAGGCACTGCTACTGCCGCTTCCAAACAGTCAAGAGGCCATGTCCCATGGTTCGCCGGTTGGGGGCAGACTGTCTCAGCATCTCGAAGAGTGGTGAGCCATTACTTCAGTTTTGTGGGTGCTGGATACCATAGCCCAAGGCTACTGCTTTCCATTCCTAGGTCGGGCAGAGATCAGTCATGCCGTTCGTACTGACGTCCGCCCCGAGGGTCTTCACCAAGCTAATGGTGGTTGTGGCATCGTACCTCAGGCGAGGGGGGGGGGGGGGGATTCATGTCTACCCCTACCTGGACGACTGGCCGATCCGGGCGCGCTCTACCGAGCAAGCGTTGGATCATCTCGGTCTCATCTGCCGCACCTTCCACAGACTGGGCTTCTCCCTGAATTTGAAGAAGTCGCCTCTGACGCCTTCCCAACAGCTCCAGTACATCATGTCTGTGTTAGACACATCCTTGGGAGTGTTCGCCTCCCAAGGTAAGGCCTCAGCACATTGTGAAGATGGTGGACAAGTTTCAACATGCCCAGAGTCTCCCGGCTTTCGAATTCTTAAGGTTGCTCGGCCTCATGGCATCCTGCATTTTTCTGATGCCAGAGGCCGGGCTGCGGATGATATCCCTGCAGTGGGCCCTCAAGATGCAGTCGTCACAGTTCTCCGACAAGATGTCGGATCCCGTTCAGATTCCTCTCTCGGTCTCCCAGGATCTTCTGTGGTGCGCCAACGAAGGGAACCTGATGAGGGGGGATCCGTGTTGGCAACCGTGGCCGGAGTTGACTGTAGTGACGGATGCTTCCCTCACAGGATGGTGCGCTCATGCCAACGATTTGACAGCCAGCGGTCATTGGTCTCCGTCAGAGTCCAAACTCCACACCAATCTTTTAGAGCTGAGGGCCATCAGGCTAGCCCTGAAGGCCTTTCTGCCTTCTGTACGGGGAAAGAGTGTCCTGATCATGACTGACAACACAGTGGCCATGCATTAACTCAACAAAAAAAGGGGTGGGGGGGGGGTAGGGTCACTCCCGTTGTGCAGAGAGGCAATGCAGCTCTAGTTCTGGGCCATCCAGCAGGAAATTTCGATCTCGGCAGTTCATCTGGCCGGAGTGGCGGTGGATGCTCTGAGCAGGCAGAGCACGATCTCTCACAAGTGGGATTTGGCTTAGGAATTCCTTCAGGAGATCTTCGCCCTTTGGGGAACCCTGCAAATGGATCTCTTTGCCACCAGTGTCAACCGGAAGTGCGAGAGATTCTGCTCAAGGGAATTTCCTCCAAGAGGAGCCTTAGGAGACGCGTTCGTGGTGGATTGATCATTCCCACTGTTGTATGTGTTTCCTCCAGTCCCCGTCATTCCTCAAGTGTTGCAGAGGTTACGGTGGTTCGGTTCCCACATAATCCTCATTGCTCCAGATTGGGCCAGGAGAGTGTGGTACCCGGACCTTCTAGAAATGTCCATCTGCCCTCCACGCCGAGAGGATCTGCGCGTGCTCTCTCTCGTGAGGGGGGTGGGGCCCGAGGGGAGGTTTGGGGGCAGGGGCAGGAGAGGGGGGGGGTCAGGTTCTCCATCCAGAGGTCAAGACACTCAACCTTCACGCTTGGTATCTGAAAGGTTGAGGTATAAGGATTGGGACCTCCCGGGTGATGTGATGGAGACGTTGCTTTCGGCCAGGCGGCCTGCAACAAAATCCCTGTACAGTTGGCGTAAGTTCTGCGACTGGTGCAGAGATCACAATGTTGATCCTTTTCATAGCTCAATTCCTATGGTTTTGTCTTTCTTACTTTCTTTGGCCCACTGGGGCCTTCAAGTGGGTACCATTAAAGGTTACCTGGGGGCGCCTTCTATCATTAAGCACTCGTCCAAAGAATGTTCTTGCTTTAAGATTCCTTTGGTTTCTCGGTTTCTTAAAAGACTGACTAATGTATTCCCGCCGTCCCCTTTCCAGGTGCCGGTTTGGGATTTGAATTTGGTTTTGAAATTTCTCATGGATGCTCCGTTTGAACCTTTGCACTCTTGTCCTTTGAGATTACTGTCCTTCAAGACTGTGTTCTTGGTTGCGGTTACTTCTGCTCGCGGAGTGAGTGAATTGCAGGCACTTGCAGCTAAGCCACCGTTTACTGTGTTTCACAAGGACAGGGTTGTACTGAGTACGTATCTCTTTTCTACCTAAGGTACTATTTGAATATCATTTGAGTCAAAAGGTGGTTCTTCTATCTTTCTACCCTCCTCCTCATCCTGATAAGGAAGAGGAGTGACCCCATCGGTTGGATCCTAGGAGAGCTCTGAGCTTTTACATTTCTATAATGTCCAGGGTCCGAGTGGACGATCAACTCTTTGTGGGATATGCTGGATACCGATTGGGCCAGACTGTTACCAAACCTACCTTGTCCAGGTGGATTATCCTCACCATTACTGAGTGTAACCGATTGGCGGGTAAGGACCCTCCTGAAGGGTTGCCAGCTCATTCCACTAGGGGCGTGGCTATTTACACCGCTCTCCAGTGGGGTGTTCCTATCAGGAATATTTGTGATGCCGCTACATCCACACCTTTGTTAAACATGTATTCCCTGGATCCAATCTGTGGGGAGGATATGGCCTTTGGGAAGGCGGTTCTTTATCCCGCAATATAATTGGGTACTCTAAATTCTTTTCCCTCCTCCATTTACTGGTACTGCTTTGGGAGTCTGTCAAAGATGTGCAATACGTTGGAGGACACAATCCATTTGAAGAACAAGTTACTTACCAACTGGCAACGTTCTTTCGACTGTATGTTCCTCCAACATATTCCACATCGCCCTCCGAGCCTGCCCCTCAGGAGAATTTCCTATGCAATTGCAGCTTCCGTTTCCGCAAGGTTAAGCGCAGTCAAGCAGGCATGAGACTGGTGCCACACGTTCTGAGGGAAAAAACTTAAACTGAGGCTACGGGCACCGTGCGTCCTATTTATAACATCCAGTGACGTCGCCCTCGACGGAGGCCTTCGATGGACATCGACCCGACTCCATCGACGCAGGACTCCCTCTGCCGGAAAAGTTTCCGAAGTGCACAGCTGTGGACATTACATGTCAAAGATGTGGAATACGTTGGAGGAATATCCAGTCGAAAGAACGTTACCAGTTGGCAAGTAACTTGTTCTACTATGTGCTAGACTTCAGTCAGAGGATGGCACAGATAAGGACTGAAGCTTCTGAGAACTTGTGGTCCAGCAATGGCATGACCAGAAGGCTAACGTGGTGGTTTTCTCCAGACCAACACGTTCTTATCATGGGTCCAGTAAGACAGAGGGTGTTACAGGACAAATGGACAGGACCCTTCAAGGTTGTAGGAAAACATGCAGAGGTGATGTATTTGGTAGACTTGGGCCACTCCAAGGAGGTCCCTAGAGTCTTAAATAACCACCACCTGAAGGTTTGTTTCTAGACCAGAGATAGCTTTAATCTTAGCATCTGATCAAGAAGAGGAGGAGAGTGAGCCTCTCCCAGATCTTTGCAGGGGACATCTTTCAAATGGGTCTATAGAAGGAGTTAAACTCTCTTCTAATCTGACTATACAGCAACAAGAGGAGTGCAACGCTCTGCGTCAGTTTGCCCCTCTGTTCTCACTTACACCAGGCTTTACTCCTTGGGGCCAGCATGAAATAGACACTGGTGATAGTGTACCTGTTAAAAGCAGGGGCTACAGAAGGTCAGATAATGTGAGGAACCACGTTAAGGAAGGGGTCAACAAGATGCTTGACCATTGAGTGATTGAACATTCCACAAATCCATGGGCTAGCCCAGTTGTGTTGGTGCCAAAGGCAGGAACTATGGAACTTCAATTCTGTGTGTACTATAGGGCATTGAATGCAGTTACCAAGACTGATGTCCATCCCTTGCCAAGGACAGATGAACTGGCGGATAAGCTGGCCGCCACACAATTCCTCAGTACTTTTGACTTGACAAGTGGTTATTGGCAGATTGCCATCACAGACCATGCCACAGAGAAAACTGCATTCTCAACCCCAGAAGGCGTGTACCCATTTATGGTCATGCCCTTAAGGCTAAAGAATGCATCTGCCACATTTCGGTTAATGGTTAATCATGTTCTGAATGGGTTAGAGAACTTCTGCATGGCATACTTGGATGACATTGTAGTGTCCAGCCCTACCTGGGAAGAACATTATCCACGCAAGTAAGTGCCAAGTTGGTCAGAGTAAAGTGGTCTACCTTGGACATTAGGTAGGAGGAGGGGAGATTAAGCCCTTACCCAGCCAAGTACAAGCTGTACAGGACTAGGCCACTACAACTTCTCAAACTCAAGTAACACCCTAATTAGGACTTACTGGTTATTACAGGAACTTCATTGAGAACTATGGGACGACAGCTTCTCCTGAATACTGTATCCTCTCCTATGTACCCTAAAAAGGTCAAGTGGAATGAGGACTGTGAAAAAGCCTTCCAAGGGCTGAATGATGCCTTCTGTCAAGCTCCAATGGTGAGAGCTCCAGATTATACTCAGGCCTTCTTAGTGCAGACTGATGCTTCCAACACAGGGATAGGAGCAGTTTGAGAGCAAAGGCAGGGAGCACCCCATCTGCTTTATTAGTCTAAAACTAAAAGATGGGGAAAGCAGGTGTGCCACTATTGAATGTGAATATTTTTTTATTGTGTGGGCCTTGAAAAAGTTCAGGCCATACCTCTATGGAACTACTTTCAGGATTCAAACTGACCACAAAACCTTAGGGTGGTAGATGAAGGGTAAACATCTAATATTGCTCAGGTGGTCCATAAGCCTCCAAAGCTTTGATTTTACTATTGAGCACAGGTCAGGTACCCAACGTAAGAATGTAGATGGTCTCTCCAGAAAATATGACCGACTGGACCAAGAGATTCATCCAGGAGTGGATTAGATCTTCCTGTCCCTTAGTGTGGAGGACGAGTGGGAGGGAGATTTATCATTGTTATGCTTCATCCCCTCCTCTAGTGAGACCCCCAGCACTTTTTGCTGGACTTCTGGACCTTTTTCTTTCTATCCTGAATGAGTGGAGTCTTTTTTTCCACTCAATCATTCTTATGGGCTCTGTCTTTTGGAACTCTGTTCTGTGTTTTACATTTACTATGGAGTCTACTTTCAGCTATATCTCTTTTAAGGCATCTATGTTTAACCTTTGCAGCACACAGCTCCTTATGGGCAGTGTTGCTGGGTACCCTTTGGGTTCTCCTTTGAGATTTTCTTTATCCTTGAGTAACTACAGCTATTAAGAGCGGAACTTTGTATCCCTTCTAAAAACTTTATAACATGAGAGATTAGTGCACACCACCTTATGTGGCGTGCTAAGGGGATACAGACTATCCCCATTCTCTGCTCTTGTGACTTTTTAGTCACATAGACAACCTTCTAGTTATGGCTGGTGGCGGTGGCTGTGTTCTACCAACTATTGTGTTTGTTACTGCAGACTGTATTCACAGTCCCGTTTGTGCACAATAGGGTCACCTAAATACGAACTTGTTGGCTCCTTTTTTGTTTTTCGCCATTTCTAGTGTGGTTGTTGTTTGTTAGCCCTTCTTCTACCGTTCTGGGAGGCGGAGAGAGCTGTCTGTGCGTGCAGGAAGTGGGGGAGGAGTTTTTTCACTCCCCTGCATTTTGCCTGAATGGAACTAGCTCCCACTGGGAGGTCTAGCCATCCTGATTGTACAGCCACCTGTCCCTTTCTGTAAACTGCTGAGAGATTGCAAAGGTGTGTGTGCTGAAACTGAATAAAAGGTGAGATTCCTGAGCTGAAAGGCAAGTCGACTACTAAAAACTAAAGTAACCAAAGAAGATGACCAGAGACGCCTGCAGACCTTTTGCAACACTGTAAGCAACCACTGGTGTCCTGACCCTGTTTTCTATGTGACAACGGAGCTCTGAAGAGGAGTATCCTTTTGTACAGATTAGAAGTGTTCTCGGGAACTTTGCTGTTTCCTTGCCTCGGAAGACCTCTCCGAATTGACTTCTAGTTAGGAATTGGACTTTGAAAGAGTTGGTTTGCTCCGAAACAGTCTCTAAAACCTTAAACTCTGCTAATGTTTGACTAACCAACTGCATTTTGTGGTTTTGCTAACTAAATACAGTTATCGTATAACTTTGTCTGTGCGCGTATGCGCAGTAATACTGATAATACGGTACAACCGTCATTAGTGTCAGCCTCTGTAACAATTGTACCACAAGCAACTGCAAACTAAGCAGTGGCCTTTGAAGTAATTCTGTGTATTGGTTTATTGATCTAAGTATTTTAAAACCTCTTTTGTGTAAATATATATTTTATATACATTTATTGGTGTGTTTCTTTGAATTACATGTCTAACTAGGTCCAGTGTACTTACCTACAGCTCACATTTTCCTCATGATAAGCCTGACTGCTCTGCCACTCTACCAAAGTTCCATGAGTAGTACAGACTGATACTAAGAGTTTGGGACCTGTATACCATTTGGATAGTTTTTATGAAGTCTTACCTCAAGTGGGGTTTAGGAAAACTCCCCTAACAAACACTGCGTCTCTCCTAACGGAGTCATCCCATTCCCTTGGAGCCTTTCTCCTCCCAGGTGATCCAACCGGCTAATAACACCGCCAGGGTTAGGATAAGGTAGCTGCTGCATCCCCCTGACCACCTTGGAGGAGATTTTAGGTAGGGTTTCTGTGAGGACTCTGCAGGATTCATCCCACTCCTCTTTGCCCCATGTTTCCTTTCAGATTCACCCATCACAAGGTTTGTCATGGACTGGGCTACTCCTGGCTTCTTTGATTGGCACTTCACGTACTACTATGCTGGGACATATTTAGTCAGACAAATCATTCCTTGACAACAAAAAGCCTGCTAGATTCCAGGGATTGTTGCGAATCTATCATGCAGTAATACACTACAAAGTATGATGGCTACGTATTTGCCGAAATCTGCCCTCAAATTCTACCGGATGTACAGACACCTTTTGGAACTGACCCAGATGACTTGATTCCCATTACATGCTTACCTGGTGCATCATGCAACCCTCTGCATTTTACCTGGCTATCCTATGTTTTCTATTCCTATCCTCATTTACCTCCACATCCTTTACCCTTCACTTTTACACAAGGCAAACTGCAGTCTGGACGCCGCTGCTAGGGGCACAATATGCCACTTTCCAGACACGCCTGGGATCTGTGAGATTACGGTGTTGATTTGGCACTGTAGAAAAAAGTTCAACAGATCGGTTTGATGATACGAGCAAGGGTTTGTGTGCTGCACACTGAATTAGGTGATCATTTTTCTGGCTAAAACCTATGGCCTCAATGGGCTCCCCAAACTGTTATCATGTTGAGGTGTTTACATCTTTCCAATGCAGGAGGTATGTTATTCTTACTTGCTGGCCAGTCTTTTACCCTATGAACACAAATGTAACAATGTTAGTTTGATTTAATGTTTTTTTGCCTTTAGGATATTGCAACTAACTCAGAACCGACTACAGGAGGAGCACTCCCTTCAAGATATTATATTCAAGAGTGCTATCAAAAGTGCTACCACGGCTCTGCCGCCAAGGTGAGAAGGAACTACTTTGCCATTTTGCATCACCTTCTTCAATTTTAATACTTTTGTGTTTTTTTTAAGTTTTACAAAGTTCTCTTCTTATCAGCTAATTTAATTAACATGTTCTGATCCGCTAAGAATTTCCACCACTAGCAGAGAACAACCGAAATGTGCTTGGATGAAGTCCGATATCGACACCAACCAAAGAATCGAAATTTAAAAGATGAGAAAAACTCTCCTAAAAATGCCTAAAATAAAAATAGTTTACTGAGCACTTATCTAATTTGAAAAATAAACCAAGCCTATAGGAAAACAGGAAAAAAATTCCAGTCCTAAATCAAGCTTTTGGAGCGCTTCTACATATTACATCTCAGATAATTGCCAGTGTTGAAACCAATGGATGTGAGGGCAGCCGTATATGCCTAGTAGAGCTGGTGGTTGGGAATATGGGAAGTTAAGATGGTGGACACAAATATCATTTGGAAGTTGATAGAGCCTGACTGTGGAAGGAGTGTCTTTAATTTGAGCAGGAGTGATATTTCAAGAGAACTGCCTTGGGTACTACAGAGGTTGGTTGAGCTTTGGGGCAAGGGAAGCTGACAAAAGAGGCATATATGCAAAAGAGGCATATGTTTTACCCACCAAAACATAGGGAACTGTTCATACAGTAAAAGAACAAGAAGTCTTAGATGGTTTGGAAAATGGGCATAAATGAAAAAACGTTATTTTCAGCTTAACTTCAATGGAATACATGTTTAACTTAATATGTACTGAAACATACTATAGATTCAGCACAGTCAATGTATATTTTTTAAACCCAGTTAGTGCATCCTGCTTTTTTGGTACCAACGCCTTTGAAAATGTGTTGCATCTTATGAGTATGAGTGTCACAGCTCTCACTAACCTATTAACTAAAAACCAGTTCACAGTGATACAATCAGGGTAGGGTGGAAATGGGGTGCCTGAGAGGCTTCCCTGTACACGGAGGAGCCTTTTGGTTGTAGGCCCTGTGCTTCTATCTGGGGCTACAAGCAAATGACCTGGGTCTATATCTCCGTCAGCCCCCCACACCCCACCCAGCAAGACCTTTGCGCAGAATAGTGATCGTGTGATGGAAAGGCCCCTGTTAATGCCCTATTTTTTTTAATTAAAACAATATGTAATGCTCCAAGACAACCATTAGATGGCAACCAAATTCCAGCTAGGCAAGTAAGTTTATACAAATATATCTAATAGGACTTTCGTTTAGACACTAAGCAGGTAAAACTCATGGGTAAATATTGTGACATAAAATACTCATAACATATATGCATTCACCCTTAGGAGAGTTAGATTTGCATTTGCCACAGTGACCAGTGCAACACTGGCAAGTAGTTTCGATGCATAGCAATAGACAGTATGCTTTAGAATCACCACAAAGCAACTTCCATGATTCTTAAAAAATCCAACCCTAAGATGGTTTGTAGGCTTGTGCCCAAATGTCACCAGTTCCAAAATATATACTAAGTTAGCCTAGTTCATATAGACATAGTAGTGCCAGTGGTTATGATTAAAGATTTCCCAAAGTTGGATAAAGTTCAAAGTAAAGCTCAGATGCGTACTCCACTCAATCCCAACACACTATGATAGGCATAGGGTGGGATCTTTAACCCAGCTTGCACCACCAAAGGTCCGGCTGTAATGAGTCAAGGTGAAGACTTTACTTCCAATTTACTCTATGGGAGATGGGGGGAGAAAGCAACACGTACGTAGACTCATCTCACATGGCTCATAGTTCTCCAGATGCCACTTGCACAGGTTCCAGACTTCGTTCCAGGCTTGTTCTTCTGTTTTTGTTCCTAAAGATGGGGTCATCTAGACAGAAGAGGTACATTTCATGTGATTAGGTTTGGTTGGTCGCGGTACTTGGGAATATGTTTCAGACGGCTTCCAGTTTAAGACCCAAACAAAGACAAGTGAAGAATTCTGCAGGAGACGGCCATGGGACACCATAGTGACATAAAGAAGAACAGACCCAACAAAGGTCACTGCGAACAGGCGTCGACAGGCGATGCTCCACTTGCGAACATAGGAGCAGCCCAGCACAGCTTCCCTTGGAGTCAGACTGCTGAAAACGCAGGATCAGGCAAATTGTGGCACACGTTGAAGATCTACAAAGGTCCAAAGCTCTGCTTTGAATGATGATTGCTTCAGCGAAGTAGACCCGGAGGGAGCTGGTCAGTCCACCGGTTGATCCAACTACAGTAGGCATGGATCCTTGAGCAGGTATCTGGACTAGTTGTTCCCACTGGTTCAGTTGTTGAAGCACCAATGAAGGCCTTTTTGAGATCACGAGAGGAGCAGGGCTTCACCGGGACAACCCTGGAGTTGATGCTGGTCAGCTGCAGGGGTCATCATCAGCAGGATGCTAGTCTTCATAGAAGTATTGGTTCCTACAATGATTATCTAGAATATAGGCTGGGAGCATGCTCAAGCCCACCAATGGTAACGATCTGCACCATTCAAACATCCAGTGGCTATCCAATCTGGCATAGCCACTGGTCACCACATCTGCCCAGCAACTGACCTTCTTACATTAGAGAGATGGATTGGGACTAGACAGTCACAGCCCCTTCCCTGGCACATACACATATAATGCCCCTTAGCCCGTGAAAGCCACAGCTTTCCCCAGGAAAGAGATTTCCTGATAAGGCATTTCCTGACCTGAGAAGGGTTGAGGGGAAGGCCAAAGAACGAAATGGCCAAAGAAAAAGCACAAAAAAAAACTTGTCGCACAGCAAACTTGGGGAGCTGGTCAACTTTGGTAGCCATTCGCGTTAATTGCTAAATTGCATGAGTAAACAACTGGTAAAATGTCACAGCCACCACCACCGTTTCTTGGGCACATTGCACAAGTAACAAAAGTTATTATATAAACAGATATAGAAGGATTCTAAGTATCCTCAATGCACTTCTGTGTAAGGTGATATGTGCAATTGTAACAAAACAAGAATTCATAAAGAGAGAAACATCGTCTCTCAGAACTGATATTCTTAGTGACTGGTAATTGTCATCATAAGAATGCGGAAAACAGGCCAGGGAAGTAAAGCAGATGGATTCACTTCCAAAAAGTCAGGACAGAGTTCAAAAATAAAAAAACAAAAGTCTCCCATAGAAATCTACGGAGGGAAAGTTGCAAAAAGATAATCTTTCCTAACACATTATATGAAGCTTTTTCACAAACTTTAAATATGGCCCCAATATGAATCCACAATTGACATTTTGTTTCTAAGTGCTTATATTAAAACTAGCTTCTGATATACTGAAAGAATTCCTAGAGATCTTCGCAGTGCCATTACATGTTGACCTAATCTACAAATGCTATTTGAATGACGTGACACCTCGAATGCTTGCTCTTTCAGATTTTTAGAGATATCAGTGGAATATGCAAAAAGTGACAGTTGTGAGTGATTAAGCAGTTGGGCGAAACTGTGGCATCCGCAGTCAAATAAGGAAGATTAAAACCAGTAAACAGGGAAAACGTTTGAGAGATAGAGGATTAATAAACTGGAAGAATACATGCATTTGCTAAAAGGTTTGATCAGCATTACATAATCCCAATTAAACACAGGAATGCAATGGATACTTTGAAACAGTAACTAGTGCAGTTTCTTCATTGGACACTTCAGCAAGTGGAAATGAGCTTCCTAAATCTGTGGTACTTTTGAATTTCTTTTAGAGGGGATGAGACTTACACATTGAGATGGAAGGAAGACTGGAAATCGTGGATGGTGGAAGTACAGGGGGGGAGAACAAGAAGAAGATTAGCAGGGTGCAATGAAGTAGGAGGAAGCAAAATGCAAGATCAGTTACCACTGATGGAGTCGTACAAAGGGGTGGCATGTTTAAACAGTTTTATTTAAGATAATAACCTACCTCTTCATATCTGTAAAGGGTTATCCCTACCCAAACAAATATCAACTCGGTTGCTCTTCATCGGGATGTTTCTCCAAACAAAGATGTTCCATCCACTGTCCAAAAACCTACTCTAACACCACCACTAATCTATTAAAGGGTTCAACATCCAAATGTAAATAGTGCCAGAAGAATGACTCCCTTCTTCTGGTAACCTGACTCAGTCTTTCTCTTGTCCAACAATCCTTGGCGCTAGTTTCTGATTCAACAAAGAAAGTGTGGTCCGCGAATGACCCCTTCTCCTGAACCACCTTGCACAGCCTTGAGGGCTGTCTTGAGAGGTTGTCCTTTACAATAGTCCTTGGACATCTCGTCACTTCTTCCCAAGGGCTTCTGAACGCTTACTTTTCAATTTCAGCAATTCTTCCCTGTTTTATGACTTTACAAAGCTTACTTCCAGACAGCTCTTGTTGTCTAGTATCCTCTTTAATCTTATTTGGATTACCACTGTGATGAGGAAGATTCCTCCCAATGCACTCTTGACTCTTAGATCTTTCAATATCACTACTGTGACAAGGAGGATTACTCCTGAGGATCTCTTGAGCTGCCTTAGCCGGTCTCCCGCTGCTCCCGTTACCTGTAGCTTGGTTCTACCTGGGGTGATGGGCTGACTTGCGTTGCTTCAGCACTTCCTTCGTCCTTGCGGCCTTGCTGACACTTGGGCCACTCAGCTATGCGCTTTTGTGGGACCACAAGGTCCACCTCCCCAAGGTCACGCAACAGCTGGCTTTTTTCCCACTCCCACCCCGGTGCTCCACTGACCGTTTCTGGATGTCCCCGCCACTGGGGATCAGCGTTTGTGCAGCTTCATGTTCCCAGGTTCGATCTTCCTGGACTGGGCTGTCTTCACGCCAACTGCTCCCATTATTTCCCAGTCCTTTCTCACTCTTTGGCTGGATCCTCCCCAGTGTAAAGTCAGTCCTTTTTTTTTTTTTTTTTTTTAACTGTTGAGATCATCTTTATGCCTCAACTCTTCTCAGTACTGTGGAAAGACAACCTGTTATTACTCTGCAGGTTTCTTCGACTCTTGTGTGGATCAGAACTGAAGAGATTTTGCCATTAAAGACAGTAGTGTTATCAGGAATTTCTGACAGCTGCTTGGTCCCATGGGAAAAGGTCTTGGAAAGTTCCTTCATGGAACGGGACTCCTCATCCCTATGAGGGGAGTCTCTACCTGTGAGGTCTTGCTTTCCACCACCCCTAGGGGGACTATTGGGTAGGGGCCTCACCTCCCTAGCCTCACAGGGAAGAGCTCCCCCCTGGGAAGAAGGGACGAGATCCTGTGAATCGTCACATCAGTGAAGATTGAGGTGGTTTTAGAGGATGTTGAGAATCTACAAGTGATCAATTTATACAAAGACAATTATCTGGCGAGCAAGTGCAAGTATTAAGGGCTTGCCTTATTGTTTAGATAATAAACACAATTTGGCACAAACTCATATAGACTTGCATTCATTCGTGAGAAAGCTTGAACTTCAAATATTTTGCTTTGTGTTAAAGCATTTTTTGTACAACCCTCTGTTGATGATGCTATAACCACTAACCATAAGGGGAAGGCTAACGCACCTAACAAAGGGAAGCCAAACCTCTTTTAGTGTAGGTAACTCAGTCAGCGACAAGGCTTAACTCTTAGGTCTAGGTCGACAGAGGTACAATCGGTCCACATAACTCCAAAAACTACTTTGCCCTGATACTGAAAATATAGTCTGTGTAAGGAGTTTCCTAACCCCAATGTCTATCTATGGACCCTCTACCAGAGGTGAGCATTTAACACGTAACAAGGGGTGTGGAGAACCAAGTTAAAATACAATTTAGCAAGCAGGAAAGTCTCTATAGGTCTGCACCATATAGCGCAAGGTACTATAGAAACATCCCAAGCCTGGTAAATGTGGAAGGTCCTAGACCTAGTGGTCAGCACCGAACACATATATGTGGGGAATGGGAAAAGAAACACAAGTCTACCAACTGTCAAATGTGAAATGCATCCCTGAGGTCTAAAAAAAAAAAGTACTCCATATTCATTTAATCTACCTAGGGTATAGGTAAAGAGAGAAGGAAATTGTTGTAAACCGTAGCCAAAGGCTACCGAGAGTTAATAAAACATTTCAGCAACAGTTACCTGATTCATGCATTTCAAGGGAATAGTAGTTTGTTGCTAGAAATAGTCACAGTGTTGCACTTACAGACCCATGGATATGTGTTTGAAGGCTAACACAATTAAAAAATCCTAGATCAGAACCGAAAATACCGAACTTGGCCCAGAGCTCACTGAACCCCAGAGGGATGCTGGAAAAATGTCCTGGGGCAGGTTAGTACCCCCAGAGTGAATTCTAAGAGTTTTGGGTAAGTTCACTGTTCCATGGTAGTACGTTGCAGGGCTATCCATCTAGTGGGGCACCCCTGGCACTTAAGGGTGACTCAATACCATACACCTTCGAAAAGGTAAAAAGGGACGTCCTTGCAGGGGACTTCAGGACCAGTTCCTCTGGCCACCAAAAAGTCGATGAACCAAATAAAATAAAAAGGTGGGTGGACCAATTATGGGGCTTGAAAAGTGCCATTGAATCCCCAAAATAGGAATTCAGGCTTAACAGTATGCATCCTTTAGTTGAAACCAAGGCATAAATTAGTCATGAAAAATTGATTTATTCGAGACTGCTAAAGAAAAATATTTTGATTAGCAATCCAATGTATATGATTATCAAATTTATATAGACTTACTTTCAATCCGGGCCAATGCAAGAGATGTGCCTCCTGTACGGCAGCAGAGGCTCCAGGGGCTTCATAGACTTTCTTCACCACTGGTGCTATAATGAGAGGATGCCTTTTGTTGGACATATGATCGGACACCACTACCCTTGCAAATTCAACAGGGCTTCCACTAGGGCCTCACAAATAGTTAACACACTGTTTTCGGGAGATAATTTATATGGGAACCTCCTCATCAATGATGATTCACTGATTTACCATCGTTTGTGACAAGAGTTCACTTCGCTTTTCCTTCACAATATATGTAATAGCAAGCATGAGTCTGTCAAACAATGACTACAAGAAGGTGACCTTATCATAGAATACCTTTTGATGTGTGTCTAACTCTTGAAGTTGCATTACCCAACCCCAGGATTTTATTTAGCTTCACATTACTTTGCATTCTTGTAGTTTTTCATTCCAGAATGAATGGAAAAATAAAGCTATGAGCATAGTAGTTCTTAACCTGTTTCTATATGGATTTATATATGGTTTAGTTTGGGTGATGATTTGCTGTAAGTTTCAACTCATCTCTCCAAAACAGTGTATTCTTTCAAACCAAACAACTATTTCTACCAACTAAAGCAGACAAGATATTTTGTTAAGTGCCTCATGTTGGAGACGTTCCTCGAATCCCGACTTCACAAGTAACTAAAGTGTGTGATCCTTTGCAAATTTCATTTCACTGGGTTCTCTGATAAAATGAGATATCCCACAAGCTATTCAGTTGACATGTGTACACTACACAAAGAACTACCTCGAGGTACTGCTTCATAGGTTATAATGCCACTTGTGAGTCTGCACATCACACGTTATTTGTCTCTTGGCTTATTTATAGAAACATTTTGTAATGCAATTTACTATCATCCCATTTAGTATCGACAACTACATAGGATGTCATTGTGGTATCACTTCCAGTGACGTCAATACATCTACAAATTAGGATAGGCTTCATACATTTTTATTTTTTCACAAAGCCACGCAAATTATAAACCTGGCAACTTTCAATGGAAAACAAAGGTCACGTTTTGCATGAGTCAGATGTCAGCATGCACTGCTTCCATCAAGTTCCTAATATATAGCATGCACATTAATGAAAAGAAGACTATCCTTTTTCTTGCATGCTTGGTCTGAGCGATGGAACCTTGTAATATCGGGGTTAACCCTAATCTTGGCTTTTGGCACGGTCATTGAATTAAGATAATGCCCAAATAGTAACATACAAGAACCACAGCAGCACAAACCAGGACACCGCAGCATTGCACAAGCAATGTATACTTTCACATGCACACAGACCTCAGCTTTGCATGTGCACAACCTGCCTTTCACATGTAGCCTACATTTTCACACACACTATCGCCTTTCAAATGCATTCACACCAACGATTCACATGTGCACACGCTGCTTTTCACATACATGCACAGCACATGCTTTCATATGCGTGCACACAATAGAAAAGATGAAGGGAGATGGACAAGAGAAAGTTAGTCTGGTGGATGAATGAGAAAAGTTTAAAAAAGGGGCAGAAAAGCAATAAAGGGTGCAACAGTGTGCAAAAAGGGGGAAAATGCTGGGGAACAGAGGAAGAAGGAATGATAGATAAGAGAAGGGTTACATTTAGTACTATCTGGACAGCAGCTCCCTCCAAATATTTACAGCAGAGGACTTGAGGCCAGCTCCCACACAGCAGTCACTCTTATATGTAGTTTCCATCTGCCAAAGTGCTCATTAAACGTATGCATAGGGGTCAGCCTGCAACATGGATCTCTGCTTTCCTTTTTGTAGGCCGCATGCTATTCTGAAGCTTGGTGCACAGAATAAATAAACCTGTTCATCTTCTCTGAAACCTCGTTGCAATTAGTCTGACATGATTTATAAAATGAAAAGCATTTGATCTTTATTGTACAGTGAATTGCAATGTTTACGCCTTGGAAAAAGACAGAAAATACTTAAGTTAATATTGCACCCTTAATCATAAATGACACATCTGCCTTTTTGACCCTATATACTTTTGAGGAGAGCACTGATAACACAAATATATATTGTGATCTTCTTTAAAATGGAATCCAATAGTAACAGGATGCGCCAATCTCGACATGTTTGAGGGTTTAGTAATGCAAGACTTGAAATGACTAGTTAGAACTGTGCCACTAGCTAAGACTGAGAAGTGATATAAAAATTGAGAGGCTCCCACATAAATAATTGAGTCCTCGAAAGAAAGGGGGTAATGTGGAGATTAGGGATATACATGCTTAAAGTATTGAGGAAAACAATGCTCATTAATCACATGCTGTTATAAAATGATAAATCCTACTAGGTTGATAAATGCAAAACTTGAATAGTTATTATCTTATTGGGAACCAATCAGTTTGGTTAATTGGGAAGAAAAAATATCTCACTACTTCCCATCCGATGGTAACCACCCTTTACCTTCCCCCAAAGGTTCATAAAACTAACAAGCCTTCCCCATTCCCCCGGACGACTGTTAGTGGCATCAAATAGTTATCTCCGTAAAATGACTTCCAAATGTGATATTAGATTAATTTGTGTTCTCATTTGTAAGCACATTTTTATTCTTTATATGGGAAATTACAGATGTGTTGTTTAAAATAGCTGATCTAACCTACTATGGGCCAACAATTTTATACATTTTATACTTCTGACCTTTGGTGCTTCATGGAACACATGTATTGAACTATTTTTGGCCATATTTTGAGAACAAAACCTGTGAATTTTAAAGGTCATTCACAAATGGTATTGCACAAGTTAATGTATTGCCGTAAACACAATGTATTTTTATTTAATCAGCAATATTATCTGGCACATCTATGGGCACCACACATGCTAACTTGTTTGTGACGATGGGAAAATATGCTACTGCATGATGATCAGTATTTTCTCACAGCATAGATCAAGTAATGATATACCTAGATGCATATTTTCATTTTATGAGAATGTAGTGAAACAGATTTAAGTAAGTTTGTAAATATCATACAAGTTAATCATACAAATGTGAATTTTATACAGTCCATAGCTATGAAGAATATTTCTTTAAGCTCTTTATTTCAAAGTAGTTGGGAACAGATTAAAAGGCAGTTTACATTTCAAGGAGACCAGTCCAAAAGAGATTTTGTGTGTAGTTAATTGAGATACTAAAATTTGAAATCGAATATTTTTTCTGGGTGAATTAATCATGGTGAAAAACTGTTTGGACAAAATAGTTTTCATGAACCAAATGTATAAATGTAGCTGAATAAGCCTAAATATGTAGTGGAAAAGGCATATGAAAGGATAGCTAGATACAGTAGGGAAGCTCTATTAGCCAAACGGGTTGGAGCTAAAGGGCAAGATAAAAGACCTATTGGATTCATGACATATTTTCAAATGAGCGGAAAAGCAATCAGAACATCTTAAACACTGTAAGATCATTAAAGTAGATACATATCTATGTAAAGAAATCAGTGAAAATGCCTCAATGACTTCCAAGAAATCAAAATCTTTAAAGTCATTATTGCTTACAATCATTTTTTAATCAAACAAATTCAAGAAATGGTATGCGATTATCAACAGGAAAGGCAGGGTTTAACAAATGCCAGAGATGTGAAACTTGAAAATATGGTATCAATATGAACCACATCTGAATCCCAAGACCGGTAACGTCATGAAGATTAAATAGAACTTAACTTGTACAACTGAGTTGGTGATTTATATAGTAATGTGGGGGTAACAATATGGTATATAGGAAGTAAGATTATAAGTTAGGAGTACTTCAGCATTTGTGCCCAATGAGAAAGTTTGCATCCACTAGCAAGGCATTTGTGGAGGACACATTTGGGGGATATTGCAAGATACGAATATTTTGCAATAGGTCAGGTTCCAATATTGCCCATCTACACACTATATTTCCAAATTATTACATAATATTGATGATTAATTATTGGTACACCAATTAAAAAATGTCAATCAAGTATTAATATCGTGCCACTTATGTCTTCCTAATTTTAGAAGCTATGTCTTGCAACTGTTATTTTTGTGATGACATTAATCTTGAGGAAGTTATTTGAAGAACTGGACTGCTGAATTTTGAGAATTTGTTGTACAGAATCTGTGGTTTGCACATTTTGGAGTACATTGCTTCTTGATTTGGATAACATGTAGCTGGCTTATAAAGCAAATGTTGGAAATTAATTTGAACTGTATAATTTGAGATTTCTAACATATTAGAATATTACAAATATCAGGTTATTTCTGTATACTATCTGTTGTACCTGCATTTTTAGGCATTATAGTGATAATTTGAATTGGGCACACTTGTAATATATGCATTTTGTAAATGAAGATTGTAATTGGTGCTTTAAATGATGAAATGTATTCCAGGATTGATGTTGATTATGAAAAGCTTTGGAAAGGCTAGTTCATTTGTTATGTGTGTAGATTATGGACTCTTTTGTGTATATATCGGCATCTGTAGTAAATCTGGATATACCATAGCAGCTTCATAATTTGTCAAGATTCTGTGATGATTTGCACATTTCCACGTAGGAGTTGATGTTTACAATTTTTATATAACTTATATAATTGTAAATATTAATTGTAGGGTACACATGTATAGGTAGGAGTAAGGAAAAAGGAGTTGGTTTTAATATATAAATATTTAGAAACCCATTTCAGTTGATGATGATGGAGGAGATGGCTTTGAATGATTGTGTTTAAAGCATGTCAGCAAACTCCATACGTTATGCATGTTTGACGTTTGGCATTACAAAATGGCACTCTGCTTTGTTTCACATGTAGCACTATGTGGTGGAAAGTAAGGAAGGACTAGGGTTTTGTCAGAATAAGTTTCATTTTTAATATAGCGAGTTGTGAAGAAGCTTCATAAAGGCAACGTGTTTTAATGCATCTAAATTAAAGGAATTTGAAAGAAAATGGAGGCACTGGAAGTCTTGCGTCAATGGAAGTGCAGGTTCTTTTAACAGTGGAATTATTCTGAGTGTTAATTTGTTGATATATATTTTCAAATATTATCAACTTGAGGGACGAGACTCCAATCACTTTGCAGTTGCATAAAGTGGAATATGCTATATTGGATTTTGCTTAAGTTTTTAGGCAGTCTGTGGTGCCTGAAGTCGTTAGTTCTGTACTGTTATGATTTTTTTCTAGTTGCTAGTTGGGCATTACACTAAATATGATTAGAAATAAATCTATTTGCATTTGTCGTGCTCCATTGCTCTACAGCTGCCGAGCCATTGGCACCCCTATAGCCCATGATGACCTAGAGATATTACACTCTGCTTGAATGTTGGTGATTTATAGCAGGATAACATGGTGTGCACTATTCCAAAATGGGAATAATAATGTGATTGGATTGTGATTCTATATGTTACTTTTTGACAGCAGCGTAGGGACAAACCCGGAGAGATGGGGGGGCAGAGATGCTGCACTCAGAACCAAAAATATATATTTTATCCTGTCCAGCTTTCTATGTCAACTAATGTATCCTTTACTACCTGGTATACTCTTTATGGTAGTGTGGAAAAGGGGTTGCAACCAGCTGCATGGTCTGTTCTTTGCCCCCAGGCAGTGGATTAGTACACTTCATCCAAAGTCACTCATGGTGATGTGACACTTTTTTGCAGACCCCCTGAACGGGATTGCGGCGGATGAGCTTCACTCAAGGGTTGGTTTACTGCTACATTGCAACTTTCAGAAGTCCATTTGCTTTGCATTTACACATTTTCCTCTAAAATAGTTTCAGTGAAGGATTTAAACACTTTAAAAGGTGTCTGGCAGACGTTCTTGTTAACTCTTGTGATGTCATATGTAGATATTCTACAAAGTAACACGTTTTTCTGACGTTACAGTTGAGGCATACAATTTACTCTACCTACTGACATGTCGGATTAGATATCCATACATTGCAAGAAATCTTGGATTTTCATATAGTTTATAGGAGGAAAATACTTTCAAAATTGCACATTTTAAAAGGTTTATCCAAAACAGGATAAGCCATTGAGTGACTGCACAAATTGGTTTAGCGATAAGTTTAAATGTTAATCTAAAGCACCCATGAATGAAAAGGTCTAGACTTATTTATATGCACAGTGCATATTTCCAACAAAGGTTACTTACTGGTTGTATTTTGAACAGATGTGCTATGTTCTTCTTCAAATAGGGAAGACTCTTTGTTGCAGCCTCCGGATGCATGCCGAATACATGGTCATCTGTACGTCAATAAAGTAGCAGGAAACTTTCACATTACTGTGGGCAAGTATGTTCTCAATATACACATTACATTTTTTTATTGAATGCCAAGTCCCTTCACCTTTACCTTTTCCCTACAGTTTTCTTGTTTCTTCCTGTGTAAATTTAGTTTTCACTGATAAAAGCAACTGTCTGATGATGCTAGGCAAATCCTCTGTGGTAAACATTTGAATGCTATTTCATGACTTTTTTGGTAAAAAAATACTTTATTTGAAGGGGTCCCTTTTTGTATAATGTTAGATTTGGACAAGACGTCCTGTCCCCTGCTTCCTTCCCCCTTTTGATGTTCTTTGATATAAACTTAACATACATTTGATATAAAAAGGATATCCATGTTTATCGATTTTAAATCGAATGTATATTGGCTATGAAGTGTTTTCTAATTTTTATCAGTTTTTTATATAAAGTGAATATATATTTTATATAAAATCTACATGTAGATGAGTGCGGCTCTCATCGATGTTGCTTGATCGAGCACCGAGACAGGGACTGTGAATCTAGGGTTTCGCAGAGTGATGCAGTGATGATGTCACAGAGGTGATCTGCCCCTGGGTGATAGGAAGCAGATAGAAATTTGATATCAAATTGTTAAAGCCCCAAAGTTTTTGGTAGCAATTTTATTGAACCCCAATAATTTGTATATATTTTATATATACCAAGAATCCCAAGATTGTTTGCTATAAATTTTGATCTAAGGCTAGGATGGCATGGGGGGGAGGGGGCTTACAATCCAGATATATAGCCTTTGTGGTAGGCCTGGGAAACACACTCACTTTTTCGGCTTTCCAGGGCCTATCGATGATTAGAGCTACAGTTACGATGAGGGGAAAAGACCCCCTCGCAGCCGCGGGGGTTCCAAAGATAGTTATACCGTGTATTGTCTAATGGGGGTTGATGAGCTGGAAGATGCGCAAGACTTGATGGTGGAATGCAAGGCCGGTGAGTTTGGTGAGAACATGTCTACACTCTTTCGGCAGCAAGCCGCCATTCACTGTTACACTTATGGGACGATCTGTTGGATACTGCGTTCAAAACAATAAGGAGCATGTGACCATAACAGTTGCTAATGACATGGTTCTGGAGCAGCCGATGGGCGTGGTACCGGTGTGTTAAGGATTTCAATCAGGCAATACACCCGGGTCTCAGCCTAGTATGCAGTGCACAAATGAAATACTTACTTTATTGTGTGTATAGGTTCAATATTCTGAGTGATATACCACTCATATCACACCCCTTCTCAAAATATCCCCAGGTCACAAAGGACCAGGAATCGGGCTGGTTGGTAAAGATAATAGTTATTTAAAATTCAAACCAAACATGTTTTAATATATGGGGCAGCAGTCACCAATGTGGTGACAATACAAATAAGAAAGTAAGTAAGGCAGTTGAATTCACTTATAGCAACACAGAAGATAAAACACAGAGACAAGAACAGTTTTGGCTTGTTGAAAATATAGTACTGAAGTTAATATTTCCCCCTGCAAATTTCTCTACTCACAAATAAGAAATTCTACACAGATGTAAGTAAGCAGCAGATATTTAGGAATATAGAACAGTGTACAAGATTTTAATACAATCTTCCCTCCCCAAAGAAGAGAGGAAAACGTTTTGGAAATTTTACACTTTTAAAACAACATTTGAAAATGGGTGAGCAAAACAATGAAAAGTGTGCAAAAATTCTTAAGTTGATATAAATCTCTATGGGAGCAACATGAAAAGAGCCTAACAAACATAAGCTATACTATGAGCAACAGTACACCCTTTGGATCAAAATGGAAGTTTGGAAATACTTTGAATTGGAAATCGCATGTGTAAAACTTTTGCAAAAATGCAAATTCCCGCCTACTTTTCCCTATGCAAATTTTAAGAAAAACGGGTCAAAGACGGTTTTGGGGTAGGGATGTTGCTAAGGGTCCTAGGTTTCAGTCAGAGCTGAAATTAAGTCTCTAGCTATACAATTGAGGAAGTTATGCAAGTTTGAATGAGAGGCATTTTGAGAAAAAATAGAACAGAGAAAAGCAGAAATTTGGTTTTACAATGACAGGTTGACTTTACTTAAACTAGATTAATGGCTAAGAAAAAGAAGAATGCCACTCGTGAATCTCCAGTTACTTGGCCACCGTAACCCTTCATGTGGTGGATATCCCGATTTCTTTATGGGAATTACTTTATTTAATCCAAATCACTAATAGCTTATGGTCTAATAAATGAAAAGAAAGATAATTAGCGCTAACACTAAGAATTACGGACAGAGTTGCAAGAATGGTTCTGACAATATTATAGGTTCTTAAATTAAAAATGGGATGGTTGAGAGAGGGGGATAGGACAAGGTAAGCAAATATACTATGGTTTACTATGATTCCTATTGATAGTTACAGTCCACTGTAATTTAAGATTGGACCGTCAAGGGTTCTGGTCATCCGGATCGGGTCTACGGACAGCAGGGCACTTCTGGTGGGATAGGTCAGCTGGGCGGTTGTGGTCGATGGACTGGCACCTCAAACTGGACTGGATTGGATTTGGCCCTTCTGGTTGCTGGACACTGCAGATCAGTGGGATGGCGAGTTTCAGCAGGCAGGCATTAGTTGGTAGCAAGCCGGACTGGATCAGAATTATTTCCCTTAAGTTTTGGGATGGTTTCAGGATTTGGGCCTAGCTGAAAAAGAGTTCAGCAAATGCGCAGGCCTTGGCTTGGTAAAAAAATCTGGAATCCGTAGCAAGATGAAGAATTCAGGAACAGAGCGCCACGCGGAAATCAGGATGGAGTCAGGAATCGGTGTGTCCTGTGTGTTGTGAGGTTCCCTTATTTATCCTGCCAAATGACATCACTCAGTTTATGGTAGGGGCAGACTTACAACCCATAAGGTTATGAATGGTCAAAGGCACAGTTCCCTCCTTGCTCTTTGCTGGTAGGATGACAGAAAGGGTTGTCATATTTTATGATGTGACTTGGGAACTTCCCCTAATTATTGGGACCAAAATTTAACTTTCCCTCACATACACATTTACATACTTATGCCCTCTAATAAAATCGGACACATACATTACATATTTTGTGGGTTACATTTACATCCGACGCCCAAGTCGGCGGGACCTGGCTTTGTCTTTCCATAGAATTTTAGCAATTTTAATCATAAAGGTTTGGCCTAACATTTCCTAATTCGGTACATATATGTGCAATCGCCCCTAGAAGCATGTGTACACAATATTAGCTTTGCAGAATTAATAGTCTCTGCGCAATTAGTCTTTTTGTATAACTTTTGTTCCTTACGCAGTACCAAGTCTTCAAATGGCTAGCATAAGTTCAAATTTACATGTATGTACTTTTCATGCGTGTACTTATTCTTGCCGCCAAGTTAGTCCTGTGGCAAAATAAGCAAATTAACTCCAAAAATCACAGGTCCGTTTTTTTTCTTGCTTCCCAAGTGTGAGCAAATGGACAGTCCTTTGAGAAGCCTCCTCCTGGAGTTTGGAGCATCCTGCCCCTCCCCTGGAAGGATAAGTGTTCAAGCCTGCCATTGTCTTCTCCTGGGGCAAAAGATGAATGTCTAATGAGGTCTTTTGTTATGAGTATCCGAGGCCTCCCAGGAGCAATTGGTCCTTTCCTGCCAGCAGTGAAGTGTCAACCTTTCCCAGGCTAAGGCTGTCAGGGCAGAATTTTTTTTTTTTTTAATTGTTAATTAACTCAAGACTGGGCTTAACTCTAAGTTTCACCGATTTTTCATTTAAACATATAACATGAAGACATTTTATAGGTGGATTTTGACATTAGCAATCCTTTGACATTTCTTAAAGAGTTAAACCTTTAGACAAAAACAAGCTTTCAAAACAGGCGATTTTACACTCATTCCTGAAAAACCACATTAAACTGAGTCCTTTGAATCAGATTTTCCTCTGCAGCACATACAGTTTATTCACCATTAGGTCTTCCCCTGAGTGCTGCGATTGTTAGAAGTCTGGATACATGTTTCCTGCCTATGTTTAGAGTTTCTCTCTGCACAGCTGGTTTTGTTACTTGTTCCCCTTTTAGCTGCGTTTTTCCTGTGGAACAAGAAAACAAGGGTTCTTGGGGCTGCTTTTTCAAAGATACATTTTATATAACTGTCATTCAATGAGGCCCGGTTCCTCTGAGCCAAACTGGATCATCCTGGGCATTGCAATACCCTTTTACTCTCAATGATCCAATGGAAATGAATGGATCTAGCGCCAAAACAGCACTTTTTAGGTTGCAAAGCTAACATTTTAAAGGCAATTTCGGTTTTTAGCACAATTCTGCTGCTTTGTTCCATGTTGAATGTGGCAGAGCCCACTGGTATGCTCCTGCAGTGACAATTCTGTTCCCCCCCCCCTGATTGTGTGTGGAGGGTGTGCAGCCTTTTCAGGTGGTGACCCCAACGCAGTTTCAAGATTTTGACGTGCACAGGAGTCAGCGCATCCATTTTGGCCTGTTTCTTTCACCATTTGTAAAGTGATGCAGTGAGGCACATTGGAATGGGTCAAAATATCCCACAGGTGTGACCATCCACAGCCGATGTGGATATGAATCTATGGTTCTGCAGGCAGCCATGACGCCAGGGAGTGACTTTGCCCCACTGGAGCAGCTGGAAAAACAGGGGTCCAAGCGCACTGGCCATTGGAGGGCCTGTTATCCGGTGGGTATATTTTAAAGACAGTGTTTGTATTTTGTAGGGCGTAAGAACTAACTATAGTTAAAAGCATGCGTCTGTTTTGTTTACAGCCTCTTGCCGATAAAGTGGATGGCATTGAGGAGAGCAAAGTTGTAGCAAAAACTATCAATATTTATTGTATTTGCTGCTCAAACCAAATTGAAAACCCAGTGGTTTGCGATAATAGGCTATGTAAGGCTTGTGTTTTGCTAATGGAGACTGGCACTGTTGACAATGAGTCCCATGGGCTGTGACCTGGATTGATATTCTGTCCATACAAGGTTTTACGGCCATAGTGGTGAAAACATGTTTAAAACACTTTCACAGATGGTGCTCAGGACATAACATTGATGACCCCCGACAGGATGCTCATGAGTGTTCGGAAATATCTTCTATGGATAAAAGTGTTAGTGTAGGGACGGAACAATGCATATCTATAACATTATGGGCTATACAATATGCACGTAACCCCCTTTTGAAAATGAAGTAGTTGAGATGACGGTGTCCGATGTGTGTTAGAAGCATAATTGAGAGAACTGTTTGGAAGTGGGGGGATAAAGTATATCGGATAGTATGGTAGTGCAACGTGCATGCAGCCCAGTAAACTGGCCTACGAGGATTGAGACTGTAGATGTTTTCATATGTATTTGCGCCCTTTTGCATCTAATAAAAAATGAGCACTTGTTGGAAAGCAATCAATTTAATGTGAAACCCGCTGTTGGATTTGCACAACGATTATTGCTGGATTTACTCAGGGACATTTGAGTACTATGCGTCCAAGGCAGCTGTTATCTGAAAGCACCAACGGAGATATACAGAAGGGAATGAAACAATCTTTTATGTATCGCAAACATATACGTCAACACCAGCCACCCGCTAATGGACAACTCTCATTGCGATTGAAGGCGGTCAACCTGCAACAGAGTTTTCGATGCATTTAAGGACACTGGCTGTTTGACAGGGAACTTTATGCATTTTTGTCAACTGTTTCTCGATGATGTATATTTGCTTATCAACACAGGGAAAGACAGTGTATTTATGAAGTAATTGCTGATACATCGGAATTAGTAGCCGGTGGGATCATCGTGCAGCATCTGATAAACCAAACTCTTTGAAAATAAAAAAAAAAGCCAGCATCTGGAACAACACAGTTCTACTCTTGTCTTACAGCGGGTGATTAAAAACATAGAAACTGTTTCTCTAAGAAATTGTTGCCCCATCACAGCCCAGCGTTACACTTCAGTCTGAAATAACATTTTTTTTAAACCAACAAGCGATGGGTGGTGTTATACATAATAAAAAGGAACATGTAATAAAGAACCAGACAGTTTTATGATTTGGAACAAATATTTTATTTATAAAATGAAGATATATTTTACTTATCGTCTTTTGCAGAGTGACAGTGCTAATATCCCACTGTTTTTATTTCGCACTGTTACACGCATCTTTTTATATAAAGGATCAAAATGTATTGCAACAGTGTTAACATTTAACATTACACCGTTTAATTTCATGCTGACTGTTCCTAAAGATGTGCGATAGGCATGTGTTTTGGGGCCAGCAGATACAAACTCCACAATGTATTCTTTATGAGCTAGCTCAGAAGTTAGATCTCCTAGAATATTGCCTGTGGGCGGGGCTGACAAAAATATCTGTATCGTGATCCAGAACCCGCTCTTGTAATTGTTCCATCACACCAAACAGTTTTAAGTGTGCGTGTGCTGTTGTGAACAGAACTATAAATCTGTTTGTGTTGTCTGAAGTTGTTGGATGTTTCAATGGCATAGGGCCAGCACAGACAAGCCGTGTGGTCTATGAACACGCAGCTGCTTAGGTCAAAAGAATGATCAAATAGATATGCTTGAAGCATATCAGGGTCTGTGATGATGGATGTGTTAGGCAAATTAACTCTTTGTGCAAACTTACCGCACAAAGAATGAAGGCATAATTTTGTCAACAGCTTTTGAGCGGGGTTGTCCTCCATGTGTTCCATACCCAAGTGTATGCCCTGATGTTTATAATAATCAATGTAAGCCCACTCCCTGAACCACTGCATAGCCGTCCAACCAATATTGGCTGTAGCATTTTTCACCAACACCAGTTAGGGTGCGTTGTATCGAGGTTGTCTTTTTCATAAGAGCCACTGAATAGACAGTGTCTAATACCGTTTTTTTCGTCCGCAATCTGAATCATGGGACAGCAGCGCAATGGTTTTAGATATGGTTGTCAGTAGATCTACATACAACAGCTTTATAGGGGTTTCACAACGCGTCATTTGAACAAATTACAAGCCTGTCTTAAAATGTTGACGGCTTCTCTACAGTAGGTTCTTAACTCTTGGCAAAAGTCAAACACGCTGTGTTCACTCGCCTTGTGCCATGCCATGCACTGATCCTTTTCGTTAGGCATCATGCATTCAGTGCGTATAGGTCTGGGGGTGGAACCGGGCCTATGGTAGTTCTGGTTAACCGTTGTGTCCAAAAGATTGGGAAAGAAACCCTTTGAATCCGTGAAACTAAAAGCTCTTGGGAGTTTGCTGACTATCATGGGTAAAAGGTTCAAGGAATCAATAAAGCGGATCTGTAGAGGTACCACAAAGACAGGCGCATGAGCTTAGCAACCTGGGTGATAAGTTTAACTCTAATTTATTTTCCCGAACCAGTTCGTCGCAACACAAAGTATCCATAATAGGATTTGGAATGATGTGCTTGAAAGGTGTAGCCTGTGAATTTGAGTGTTATAAAAGAGCTGACAATTCTGCCACACACAAGTCTTCTTTACATTTTCGATAGCTCTTCTCTCTTAGATGTCTGGCATAGATATAGTTTGGTTGGTGTTACATTCTCGGGACGGGCCTCCATATCATACACTATGTAATCCTCTGTTTTATCTTTAGGTCTACCGGTCGACATGTAGCACAGGTGTTCATCCGTGTTGACAATGGAAACTTTACACACCCAGCAGATTACGCCTTTACAGTTGTGACTCTCGGGGAGACATGTTTTGCAGTTGGGACAGTCAATGCACAGTTTGCAAACAACCAACCCCAACACCGCTTTCTGAAGTTGTCTAGACATACCCGAGACCTTGCAAACGCATGACACCGGGACATTTTGCAAGTTCTTCGTTAAACGTTTGACATTCCTCTCTTAAACACAGGTGACAGTGATACTGACAACTGTGTCTGTTTGTTTTTGGAAGTGTGGTGGCGGTGCTGACAGAGATGGCTAGCCCCTAGGAAACCTTTTAGATTGATTGCACTGTAGAAATGGTTGTCGTGCTGTAAAACATACAAAGTGTTTTCGGGTGTTTTAGCCATTAGCATAAAATATCACCACACCCCCTTGTTAAAGTAGAGTATCTTGCTGGGGCTATCAAAATATTCTGCAAAGAGAGACAGCTGTCCAAACCCTACAGGATTGTCTGTTGGGACCCCCAGCTCTTTGTGTACTTGCAGAGATTTTGCACGTACATCGGCGTCTGTTATGCTCTGTGGCTCGATTAAACCTATGAGACTAGTTGCCAGGCAGAGATTTAATGGGCCTTGATAAAAATTTAGCAAACATCTGCCTTTGGATTTTATGATGTGGCTGTGCAGAATTTTACTTAAAGGTTTATAAACACCGCCGGGACGAGGTCTGACAACTAGTGCCATGATTCTTAGTGGCAGCAAAACACAGGGTCAGGGTCTTACTCTGCAGAAGTCTCTAAATTCTCCAGAATTTGTAAGATGCAGAAAGTATCACAAGGAGATAATCTTGTAAATAACTGTCTGTTAAAACCCTCAGCCTCTGTTCTTATTTGAATAAACGCTTTGGGGGCGATGGTTTCCAAAATCTGGTGACCCACAGCCTCTATTATGACCGTTAGTCCGTGCCCCAGAGCGCAACTGCTCCAACCTAAATTCCTCTTAATGCTCCACGGCCAAGAAGACTTTAGAACTTTTGATAGGTCCGCACTGTCTCCAAATAAATCTGAGTTTGCATTGTCTGTGGGGGTTGGTGCTGGCAGTGTGCTAGCCTGATCGCACCTCGAAATAACCAAACAGCCCTTTTTTAAGATTTTAAATAGCTGATGCTTCTGCACTCGGGACCTGCCCCATTTCAAGTTTTGATCTGGGTCTTTGGGGTTCTGCCGACGAATATCCACCCCGCACTAATTTCACCAGTACCCCGGAGTTAGTACTCACCAACACTGGGGTAGACCCACCGGGTCTCTATTGGATAGCAGTTGCTTTGTGAATTTCCGAATTTGTGGGATCCTTGGAGGATGGGGGGGGGGGCTATTGTGCTGTTGTCAACATGTGGAGACGTGTCTAACAAGGTGTCAGGCTGCGCCCCTGTGGATGTTTCACAAATGCATTATAAGACAAACCTGTGACTGGTGTGTTGGTCTCAACAACTACCCCGTTGACTAGCAGGGTATCTGACCGCGACCCTACGGCTGTCCACAGGTTCCTGTAGATAAGGTGATATTGGCATCCCTCAAATGTTTTATTGGCGTACAAACTGCCCCTTCCACGTCTTCAAAAGCACCCGAACCATAGATTGTACAGTCTCCTTTTTGCAGTATGATTCTAAACTTTTGACAAAGGCAAGCATTTTCTTGTAATTTTGTTTTAAAGTGTTTTTTTTCAGATTCTTTGGAATAACACGTGTATACCCGCATGCACCCTTGGCATAGTCTATGACAACACTAGCGGCAAGGTCATTTGAAATGTTAATGTCACTAATATTGTGACCCGTCCCCGCAGCATGACACCTCCATTTAGGGTGTTGCATTGTTACCCATACATTCACCGGTTTAACAACCAATATTACGGACACCCGGCTCATGAACATTAAACACAGGCCCTGAAATATCATCCTGTTCAGCTGCACATAACATTATAACTAGCCAGAATTGTGAGGGGGGCGTTACATTGTTTCAACGGCTGTATCACCTCTAGTGGGTGCTGTTACAAGCTCAGCAGGGGGCATTGGTCTGAAGCTGAACACTTAGCAACCGGTCATTTGTAATGTTAACACCCCCAACACTGTATCCCTCCCCATCAATGTGCACAATCCCCTCTTGAGTACCAGCAGGAGTAATAATAATGTCAGCATTGAGTGTCAACAGTATCGATGCATAAACCTGCTTTACTGCCAATGTTAACAATGCCAGCATCCTTAAGAAGCGCCTCAAGGGCTGTATAACAATTTGGTGGACATAGTGTCTGAAAACTACAAGGGCGGTGGTGTGCCACTAGCTTGCACCCCATTGCCCTGCAAAGCGGTCATCAATGCATCTAACTTGTTCAATATGTTAATATGTATAACAGAAGTAACATCCAGCTGTACATATCCCATGCCCCCCTCGCCCACCACCTCCACCCGAGTCTTCCTACAGGGACGGTGCAAGCTCGCCCTGTTGGATAGATGGAGAATGAGGAGCTGAGTTGTCAACACTTGTGTACGAACGCGATAGAAATAAAATATCAATCAACAGGGTTCAATGATGTATTAGCTATGTTATCTCAAATGTTTACAATGGCAGTGCGCCTTTAAAACTAGCAATGGCTACACTCTCAAAATAGTTAATGGTGCAGCGCCTTCGTAGCTAATCACAAGCATGCTGCTGGTGACATCCCCCGGCCGTACACAGTTGCTTGCAATGAACACCCCCTTCTGCTCAGATGTTACACCCTGGGCCCCTGCCTTGGGACAATTCTTCCTGAGCCACAGTCGGGACTCACAACCATGTGGCTGTCTTATCGGGCTCGTTCTCAACATTGTGTAAACTTTTGCCGCTTGGAGCATCCAGAATGTATATCAGCAACACCCCTGCCCCCGCTTCACTGCTAGTCTGGCCTGCGCTTGTATACTTTTAAAGTGGGGTTTCACCCCCAAACCAGCGGGGGGGTGCTTGAAGCCGCTGGTAATAAAGGTGCCCTGACCCCCGCCATAACCAAAGAAGTTTGGGGTTTTAAGGATCCGGTAATCTCCACCAGGACTCTAGATTGTGCTGGGGGTGGAGGGGCAACTCTATGGACAGGGTTTGAAACCAGACTACCACCTGTGCTGGCAACATGTTAAATGTGCTACCCCAGTTGCACGGCCCCGGACGCTGGTAGAACAAATGGGGGTGGCTTGCCCCAGCAGAACACCTATTAGGCGTCCATTTGTCAGGCCATTTCCATGATATTGGTTGTCAGGCGCAATGCGGGTACAGAACAGTGACCATACTGGCCCTCCTGGATCTCAATTATAAGGGGGTAGAGTCAACAGGCTTCCCTAGCCAGTAGCGTGATGGGTGGTCGGTAGGACCTTGCAAAGGAGCTACTATATTGATAGTTAGCCACAGACAAAAATCACCATAGTGTGCATGAAACAATGATCAGCATTTATTTTCAAAGAAAGAGAAAAAGTTTTGTCTGAAGGGATTCTTATATGCCGTGGCACAACACAAGTACATATAAAAGTTCATGTATACTCTGCACGGTGGTGGATTAGTAAAAAGTGGTTACAGAACATTCAGTGTATCGCCATTGTACAGTGAACATTGTTAAGTTGATAATCTCTTATACATATTGTTCAAGGTCACAATATATCAAACAATGTCGACACTTAGATGTGTGTTTCTGGTTCGGTAGTTGGTTTGCGGAGCGCAGGGCTGGTAAACATGAGACAGCGCTGCAAGATGGATACCGAACTGTCTTCAGGACGTGTGCGTCAGTGGTCAAAATATGGCGTCATCCTGCAGTGAGACGGAAAACTAACATTTAAAATGGTGAATTTGTCTAACAGTGGAAAAAGGGGGATGCAAGGAACAAAGACCTACCAGGCAGTGAATAAGTTAACGCTCTGGCTGTAGTCCATAGGTGGGGGCAGCTGCTTAAGGTGTAGCTGGGGCGGATCTGCATAAATCAGGCGCTCGAGTCTATAATTGAGAAGAAAGACTATTAGGATTGGGCATAGAAGTTATGATACTGCTCAGTGGGGGATTGCTGTTGGCTGAAAAAAGACTAAAACGACACACGCCCAAACAGAGTCCGTGTAAAGCAGTAAATGACGTGGTTAAGGTGGAAGCTAAATAAAATATGCATCTTGCAGTACGACGTGGTTTCATATCTGCTGTGCATTCAAGGAGAATGAAGTGCGGCCAGTATTTAGGGCCCTGTGACTTCGTCGGCAGAGTTATCAAAAATGTGTGCCGTGACAGTAGTAGGTTCTAGATATGGGCCGGAGGTCGAGTGCCGGTAAGATAATGAAAGTATGCTAGGTCCAGGAGGACTGCATCGGACGGATATTGTGAAACGGAACGCAAAGGTGCGGCCGTGAGCTTACCTATAGTTGGCCCAGGTGAGCTGTGTCAGTCGAAAAACTGTGCGCAAGCGTAGTGGACAAGCCTCGGTATAAGTCGAGGTGATTGTCAGTACGCATGCGCCGGGGAGTAATGTCTACGTTTTGCGCCAGTCATGTGATGCAACTAGGCCGGCCCATCAGGCGCCTGTTTAGTATGTTAAATCAGTTCGACCGCAATGAATAGCATAATTAAAAATCCGGCGTTATGAGGCTTATTTATAGTAGAGCACCATTTATCTGGCATGGATAACCACTGTTGGACCTTGTATTTTACACGGTGTGTCATTTCAATACGCCATCCGTGTGCAGTAGATTGCACTCACAAATAGCCCCAGTGAGCTGTGTAGGTCTGAGGTTGTGCGCAGGCGTGGTGGACAAGTCTCGGTGTGAGACGGGATGCTGGTAGCTGTGTCTGTGCCGTGCCCCAATTATGTGATGCGCAGGGCTGATGTATCTAGGATATCAATACTAGATGTCCGTTTATTATTAATACAGCAAAGACTATCGTAACAACAATTTTTCAGAACGATTTAGAAAAAATTCAAATGTTCGATGTTTTATGACATTTTGCTGCATTGTTTTGCATGTGGAAACAAAAAAAGTATTGCACTTTGTTGTAATCAATGTATGTCATTGGAACAGTATTTTGGACACATTAAAAGATGTTAACAAAAAGTCATAGTAAAAGAGGGGAACAGATCCAGGGGTGTGTCATGGCAGTGGTCAGCCAAAGGAATGGTATGGAGATGAACACACATGAGCTATAGTTGTGTGGTCTCTGGTGTGGCGAAAAATTGGGCTATTTGTTAAAGAAGAGATTCCATTCAATCGAGATATTGAGGCCATGTTTCACAGAGTCCAACCGGTAGATCCACTTTTGTTCGAGTTTGCGGAGGGCGAGATCTCTATCGCCTCCGCGGAAGGGGTTGCGGACTGTTTGTAGTATTGCCCAGAACAAGTCGTTGTGAGTGTGTTTCATTTTCTTGAAATGTGCCACCAGAGGTTTATCATCGACCTGATTTCGTATGCACGATCGATGTTCACATATGCGTAATCTGATTTCTCTTTTTGATTTGCCTATGTATATCAGGTTGCACGGGCACTTTATGATGTAGACACACCATTTGGTTTTACAATTGGTGAAGGAATTGAGTGTCCACGGGTTTCCTTTAAGGTCGATGGTCTTGATATTCGCTGTTAGGCTGCAGACGGAGCAGTTTCCGTATTTGAAATGGCCTTTCACCGGGGGTAGTTGCCATAGTGTGGTTTGGGTGTTGCTGGTGGTATCGACCTCAGTATATGTGTGTACAAGGATGTCCTTTAGATTCCGATTGCGTTTGAACGCAAAACGTGGTTTTTCCGGTTTGAAGCAATCTGTATGTAGCTTATCCCAGTGTTTTAAAATCACCTTTCTTATAGAGTTACTCATGGGGGTAAAAGTGGTAACGCAGGTCATTTTTTCCTTTGATTGATTTCTGACAGTTGGGGTGAGGCAGATCTCTCGGTTGGTATGTTTGACTCTTCTTCTTGCCTGACGGATAATGTGGCTAGGATACCCACGTTCTTTGAGCCTAGTTGCTAGTTCTTTGCTTTTCAGATCATATTCACTCAATGTGGAACAATTCCGCCTGATACGTAGAAATTGACCGAAGGGCAGATTGGTTTTGAAGCCCGAGGGGTGGGAGCTTGAATACTCTAGCAAGGTATTTTTGGAGGTTGGTTTGCGATATAATGTAGTGTTCAAGGAGTTGTCTTGATTCTTAGATATTTCTAAATCTAGAAAAGGAATCTGGTTTTTATTGTAGTCAATGGTGAATTGGATACAGGCATTTTGGGAGTTTAACCATTTCAGAAATGTGTGTAGGTCCTTCTCTGTGCCTTTCCAGATCATGAAAACGTCGTCGATATATCGTAACCAGCAGCCAATCGAATTTTTGAAGATGTGTTCTGCGTAAATGGAGATTTTTTCAAAATTGTCCATGAACAAATTGGCTACATCCGGGGCAAAAGTGGTGCCCATGCTGGTCCCATGGCACTGTTGATAGAAGGTTTGTTTGAAGATAAAGTAGTTTTCCATTAAGGCTAAACGAATGCACTCAAGCAGGAAAGCAGTCGGGGGGGGGGGGGGGGGGGGTCCGTAGATGTTCTGGCGTCTAGATAGGTTTTGAGCACTAGTATGCATTCTTTTTGTGGGATACTAGTATACAAAGATTCGACGTCTAGTGTCACCAGTAGGTAGTCTTGATCTGCTTGTAGGGTGTCTAGTTTCTTAATCATTGATGTGGTATCTTGAACATATGAAGGCATTTTGCAGATGAATGGTCTCAAAAAATGGTCTATGTAGATAGACAAGGGTTCCAAAACTGATCCTATACCAGCCACAATGGGCCTACCTTGATGTGTTTTTATGGATTTTTGGAAGTAAATAAAAAGCCGGGATGATGGGCTGGTTATTGATTAAGAATATTTTTTCGTCATCGTCAATCCAACCTTCTGCAAGTGCATGGCACATCAGGCTAGTTACTTCTGATAGAATCCGAGATGTAGGGTTCATGGGTATTGGTCGATAGAACTTGGTGTTGGACAATTGTCTCTTAACCTCGGTTTCGTAGAGAGTGTTGTACCGACCACCCATCACGCTACTGGCTAGGCAAGCCTGTTGACTCTACCCCCTTATAATTGTGTATCTTTTCTACCCTCAAGAGTCAGGCCCCCTAAAAAAGAGGGTTTCTTTGCCCATATATTTTTCTCCCTCCTGGATCTCAGACAATCTTCTCCCACTCGTTGGGGCCCACAAAGCAACCATGCCCATTCTAGGGTGTGAAGAAAAAGGTTGTTGCGTCGATCCTAGGTAGTCTTTTACACAAACAGTTTGCCATCAATATATGGCACACCCCCAAATATCTCAAGCCTGGTGTAACACCTCAGCACATGTCCCTTTTAAAACATTTTTTGAATTTTTTTTAAATAATCTGTTATGCCGGCAGTTTGCACAAACTAAAAATCTGGTATGCCATTTGCACAACAAAGTTGATCTCTACAACTTCACATTGGCAGCATTGTCAAGATTGCATAAAACACTGCAAAACTTAAAACAGTATTTTAAAGTCCTAGCGCACTACCTCTCAATTGTGTTACTAAACTACACATTGCAGTTTTCACATGTAAAGATGTGGGGCATCACTATGCGCTTCCCTTGCAGACAGAGATTAGACTCATTTTGTTTTACTTTGTGCCACTTTTGCACGCAGAATAAAATAAAATGTAGCTCCTACTTGGAAGTACGAAACGAATCTAAAACATGCACTGGTGCAGTCGATCAATACATAACACTTCCACAAACATATCAAGTAAGATGTAGCACCCCGACACTTGCAACCCTTAAAATCTGTCATGCCAACAGTTGGTACAAAATAAATCTCGGCTGTAGAGTTTGCACGATATGTGTGATCTTTGCCACATACTGCTACCTCTGTGCTGAATATTTTACACACTGTAAATACCCAAATAGTAACTTCACATTGCACGCATTTGAAATATTTCATCAACTTTATCGGCGCTGTGAAGCTGAAACAAGGCATTGTGCGCATCACAAAACAAGTACCCCAAAAGTGCAGTCAGGGATTATTTAATGATTGGAACGTCAATAAGGGCTGTGGGTTCCAAGCTTTAATATTGAAGTGTCTGATTGTGCGAGTGTCTGGGTATGTAGCTGCTCCCCAAACACTTACAAAAAAAACCTCTACACGCATTTCAACTTCTTCCAAAGCGTTGTGGTCAAAATCGGCTCTAGAAATAAAATCCAGCACTACCAATATCTATGCGCTATCCTAGCCGACATGCAAAACCACAGAGCATTCTAAGCAAACTATACATTTTCAAACGTGTCCTTAAACGCACGTAGCTGTTTAGTTTAAAAAGGCACAGACTGTATCAGAAAGGGCATGCTTCATAGTCTGACTCATAAGCGGCCTGCCTATCGATAAATACAGTGGAAGAAAAAAGCCTCATCAGGCTTGAATAAGACTGCATAAATTGTATAAACCACAAAACAATCCATTAAAGTATTGAATAACAGTTCTAGAACATAAGTTCTACGATAGAAATAGAATCCGGCATGACCAACATCTATGCGCTATACTGGCTGACATGCAAAACACAGAGCACTCCAAGTAAACTATACATTTTCAAACACGTCATTAAAGCACATAGCTGTTTAGTTAAAAAATGCACAGCCTGCCTCAAAGTCCTGCCTACCGATAAATGCAGTTAAAAAAAAAGCCTTATCAAGCTTTAATAAAACCACATAAATTGTACAAACCACAAAAACAATACATTAAAGTATTGCAATACCCCCCCAAAATAACCTTTTTGTAGTTGAAATTAAACTCGGAATGAGTAGCAGGACCAGATTCCAATCAGCAGGCTTTGCACAGGGGTCTACAGGCCCATGATCAAATCTAGTCGAGAAGTACGGTACACTGCAGAGTTGCGATCAAGTGTTCCAAGCCAATTATCCAGTGTCCGCAGGGGTGCATCAATCCAGGGCTCTGACACTGTGTTTGACAGTACCCCATGCTATTTCATGATCAACAGAGATTTCCTGAACTCGTGTATGAGTTTTGTAGCGCATCTAATTTTAGCTGATTCATGTGTCCAGGCTTTTTCCTGGGGGACAACCGCCATTTTTCTTATCAACGGAGGCAGAGAATGGTATTTCCTGCATACTTGTGTTATAGCAACATCAAAAATGTCAGCCTGCAGCTGCTTCCTGTGCCGGCCTTCAGTCATAAATTAAAAAATAGCCTTGCTAACGACCAGTATTTTTAGTTGGTAAACATTGTTCATGTGTATTTACATGGACAGTTTGTTTATACAGCTGGAACAAAAACCCTGTATTCCGGCAATCTAAATATAAACCTCATCCGTGCTTTCTGCTGATGCCACTAGAATACTTCTGAGTCACCGCATTCCTAGGATTCCCCGGGCCTTGTTGTAATATAAAACCCCTGCAGTGTTGATTCACAGCTCTTTGGTGGGTCGCAAAGATTCTGTAGGCCCCTTAGAAACTATAGTTTGACTTTTGTTGGTGTTCTGGAAAGCGCACTTTTCTAATAAAGTAAACTGCTTTTCATTATTTACACTATGTATCAAATCCAGTTCATATAAGATTGGTGTACATTTTATATCAACATTTTATCAACATTTTTTGATATGCTGAATTTTCAGGGAAGTTTATATAACAAATGTAAATTAATATTTCATATAGAAAAACATTTACATTTTTATATACATATCTATATCAAAACATATGATTTAAAATATTTGTATATAATTTCTATATCGAAACATGACTTTTATATTTTATATAAAATTCCATATCAAAAACAGATTTTTAATGACTTTGTATAGAAATGTGTATCAAAAATATTTTTTATATAAGATTGTTAATTAAAAAATACTGAAAGTGCTTGATATAATTTCCCGCTTCCTATAAAGTTTATATTCAAATTATTGGGGTTCAATAAAATTGCTATGAAAAACTTTGGGGAGCTTATCAATTTGATAAAAATGTATATCTGCTTCCTATCCCCCCTGGATGGATCCCTTCTATAACGTCATCACTGCATCACTCTGCAGAACCCTAGATTCACAATCCTGTCTTCAGAGGTCGCTTTACTCTCGGCACTCGATCGAGCAACATGGGATTTTTATATAAAATATATCACTTTATATCAAAACTGATATAAATTAGAAAACACTTGTAGTCAATATACATTTGATATAAAGTCAATATCAAACATTTTTTATATCCTATGTATATTAAGTATATATCAAAGCATATCAAAAGGGGGAGGGACTAATACTGGAAACAGGGGGCGTGACCACCTTTCAAAATTTTGATGGAGACAAAAGGGGACCCCTTCTACTACTTACTTGCACTTGAGAGGGCTGCACTACTCCGTATCTTCCTGTCTCCGCTATGTGTATCTTAATTTACATTGTTGAGTTTTAGCTATGTTGTTTCTGCTTTCTTCTGGCTTAACTGCCAGTGAAATACAAAAATGTTTGACTTACCCATTGCACGGTTGCTAACAAACTCAAGTTTACGTTGTGCTTTTGTCTCCACCAAACTGAAAATAGTTGAATAAACCAGCATGCGAGTACTCTTGAATTGTGAAGCTGGTCTCTTGTACCAGTGAGCGTGAGAGAGTAGAGAGCCTTGTGTTGAATGGATGAGAAAAGGGGTGTTGGTATATGCAAGTTTAGTGAGGGCATGTGGGTTTATGAATGGAACGGGTGTTTCAAGGCACGTGACAGATGGGTGCATTCAATAAATGTTTCTTTTCGGATACCTTTAGTAAGGTATCCGATGAGAGCTCGCTGAAAGACATCCTGTTAATTCAGGGAGAGCAATGTCTGCTCTCAGTGGTTTGAGGAGAAAGCTCACTGACTGTTCATAGGGATCATGCAGGTGTTATCCACACAAAGAGAAAATTAGATTTTGGGCTCCCTCCACATTTGTGGATTTTGAATTTTGATTAAAGGTATGTGTGGCGATTAAAGTGATCAAAACATGTGTACATCCTTGACACCTGTAGAAATTCCAGCAGGTATGGTGCGGAAATTTGCCACTTACAATATGGATTTACTACATTTGTTGCCATGCTATTGTCAGCTTGCAATAGATGGGGATAATGACTTCTTGCGTTGAGAGGTAAAGCTACTAAAAGAGGTAAACTCTCAGCTAAGGTGTTTTGATGTTGGACAAATGAGTACAACGTTTCTCAGAAAGTTGGAGTAAGACTGCCTTGTTTCACCACCCTCAGTCATTGGGTGGTGTAGTGTTATTGGTTGTGAAGACCCTTAAATTGTCAATGGCAAATGGAATTTCTTTTGTTGAAAGGCTGAAGGCATTCATGTTGTCATATAGTACCACATCCATGGGAAGGACTCCATTTCGCTGATGAGGGCAAGATTGTGTTCCACAGTCCTGCATGTTTAAGGAGAAAGGGAGATCTTTTGTCTTGGACAAAAGGGAGATGAAACAAAGGCACAAGCAAGTAACGGCGAAAGAGGATTTGAATATTAAAGGAAAATATTTGTTTCTAGTGCGCTCACACTCCTATTAAAGTGGTTATGTGTCACAAGTGGTTAATCACATGTACATGGCTTACAAAGAATGCATTTGTGGTAACATCAGGTTTATTGTTGAATCCTAGGTACATCTAATTAGCTGAGCCGGCACATGTTTCGAGAACTGCTTCTCTTCTTCGGGGCTCTCAGTATATATGTATTGTAGTTATTCATAAACAATCATAACATTTATTATAAGTGGTTAGTATTGTGAACACTGTCTACATGATCATCTGTTATTGGCTTCTACCAATCTTTTACATCTGTAGTTCATAGTCACACACCACATTATAATTGAAAAATGAAAATCCAAAATATAATATTGTATACAAATAATAAACAAAAATTCAATGCATTTAGCCATCATCAATATACATTTAAATATAGTCATGAAGGAGGGACAAACAAACCAAAAACAAAAAAGACAAAAGTTAAAAAAGCATATTCACTTAGTCAGTGAAATTTCACTAAAGTTTTGTTTCCTAATCTGTCTTGCAAGCCATCACCACAGTGCGAGAACTTGCATCTTAATGAGATTCCTGAGAACTGTTTAGTCCTCGAGTGAAAATGAGTGCACATGTGTTAACCTGCTCATGAGGGTTGAGCTCTGTTAGATAGAGGTGGTGTACTGTCACCTTGAATGTCAAAATAACAATACTTTTGCCAGTGTGTTTTCAAGTTTAGCTTTAACCTACTGGGTTCGAAATTGAGGGGAGCTGGGAGCTAATTAGATCCTGCTTCTAGCACAGTAGAGCCTGGTTAGCTGGAAACCAACAGCTACCAGGAGCTACATTTGGCTCCTGGGACCAACTGGTGCCTTCCACACATGTAAATGTGACATTAACTTTGAGTATTTGGGAATGTTAATGAAGAATTATAACACATTTAGTAGACATTTAAATACAATGGTTCACACAAAATGGACAAAGTTAAAGGAGCATTTCTGGAAACTCTTGTTCCCTTCCGCTAGCTCATGCCCATACGGTGATGCCCGAAACACCCAGAAGCTGGTTTTAGCTCATGCTCATCGAATCTCAATTTTTAATCCTGAAGCTATGTGCTGACCTCCACTGTCTAATTGCGGAATAGCAAATCCAAGTGTTGGATAAGGTTCTGTTTATACTGACCAAGAGGATAGAGGCAAGAGGGGATGCCACAATATAGAATACACAAATCAGTATTTCCTCTAGTAAATGGCACCCTTCAGGGAAGGTTCTGATAATTTTTCTGCCTATCTACCCACCTAATGTTTTTTCTTTGAGGCCGAAAGTGAGTCTTCACTGTTGGGGCGGAACTCAATTTTTGTGTTCCTCAAACACATTTGTTTACTTCTGTTTTTTAATGTCTTTATGTGGCATGGGTGACTTCATAGAAATCCCTCTGTCACTGCAACTTTTCTTCTCACGTGCTGCCCTTAGTAGCCTGTATTGACACCAGGACAAAGCTCCCTATTTTTTCCCAGCATAATTTGGTCACCCTAAAAGTACTGGCAGCTGTAATGTACTTTTGTTTACACTAGGGTTGCAGTCGTTTTCACTGCACAAATAGTCCATATACCTATATGGTAGCCATTGGGGCACTAATGCATTCATTTGTTTGTGCTGCTCCTGACCATTTCAATGTGTCCTTTCTTTGTCCCAGGACCACCATTGGAAGAGCCTGCTGGCTTCACAATCTGTGGGCTGGCAAGTCATGGTGAACAAGCTCAGGTACAGCCATGACTCACTGAAGGTTTCAATCTGGAACTGTCTGCAGCCCTTCACCCAGTCTGCATAAATTCTGTTTACACAGAGGCTATTTTGCAGACTCTGGACCTAGCCAAAAAAGTAAATAACTATACATGTCTACATCCTACCCTTCCCAGGAAGGACGAAGGCCAAAAGGACAGAGCACAAAGACAGGGCTTTGAAGATGGCCAGCCATTTTGGTACCCACAATATTGCCATGCAGTAAAAAGGAAAAGGTGGACAGGAGTGCACCCAAAATGGTTAAAGCTCCTCTGCCAGCAGTCAGTCTGGGCTCAGTAGGGCATTACATAACTAGAGTTAAGCCAGGTAGTGAGGTTGAAAAAGACTTTGCTCTGAAAAATCAGTTCTAGATCACACAAACCGTCTACAGGTATGCTGTATGTCATATTGAAAGAGATGGAAACGCCACAGAAAGAAAAAAGAAAAATTCCTATCAGGCTTGCTCCAATATGCTCATGGGCCATGAAATCTCATTGAGACATTGGAATGCATTGTTTTCTGGAGTGTGGTAGGGGAACTCCTGGAAAACGCAGTCTTCATCATGTTTCCCATAACATAGTATTGACCCATCAAACAGTGCTGTGCTCAACTTTGGTCAAGGATGGCCATGTTCACGTGTGAAACACTGTCAATGACCAATGACTGGCCCAAAGATACAGGGATGCTTCGAGCGGTCCCTGGCAATGCACTCCAGACCCCACCCGCCCCATCAACAGAGACTTATTTAAAGGTACTTTGACAAATCCCGACAATTTGTCCGTTCTCCCCAGATCAGAGCCCAAACCCTTTGATGTTAGGATGGTGCACACTACGCAAGACACTCCCTAGGGGTCTGAGAAAGTGGGACCCCATTTGCAGTGACTCGCCTTATGGGGAGAAGGGATCCCATTCCAGATTGGATCTCCCCGTCTAAACCACCATGTCTGCATATATGAATATGGAAAAGACTTGTCGATCTCCTGCAACCACAGTATTTTACAAAATATCCTTCCTTACCTCTCTTGGCTGCAGGTAATGCTGGACACAACCTGAATGCCATGGTCCACAAAGGAGACCACAGTTCAAATTGTTCCTGTGACATGTATAAGAAGAGGATGGATTGGAAAGCACAGACACTTACGGAGGCAGTGGGACTGCTACGCAGAGGAGTGCCTCTGCGGTATTGACCTCCTGGAGGGGTGGAGCTACGCTGTGCCGCACAGCTAGCGGAAGCGAGGAGGGAGAGCAACAAGCTAACCGAATGCCTGTGGGTTGGCATTCTATCAGGCTTAGAAACCCAGGTCGGAGCAAGAGCGTAGACATAAAGATAGCCGTTTCGTCTGGTGACTTGACCAAGCAGGACCTGTTGTGGCCCGGGAGGCGGGTAACAGACGCCGAGACCAGACTGTTTGATGCAGTCTGGGTCCCCAAGCTCTGTGCATGTCAGACCATAGCTACAGAGATAATCCAACAAGGTTTTGGCAGCCTGAGAAACACAACTGAAGACCTGCCGCTACAAGGTACGAACATTGCAAATAATATATGGGGAACCCATCCAGATTATGAGAGTCTGGGAAAGCCAAGCATGCAAACAACCTATAAAAGGGGGAGTGAGAGTAATACGAAAGTTGTGAAAAATCGCTGGAAAATCTATTCGGGTTACAGAAGCCTGAGAAACCAGACTATCAATGAACCCATTAAAGGGGGACAGAAGGAGATCTGAATAATTGAATTAAGGCTAAGAAAGCCAGAGAGTGCAAAACTTTGAACAACCATGGCAGACCAACAACCTCTCCAGAATAATTTGTGAGAAAGTAAAGAATTGGTCTTTGGTGAGTTACAACGCCTCGAAGGAGGAAAGGGCAAATATTTCTTTTTTTTGCGTTTCCTCAAGCAATCCTGGAGGAATAGAATTCTTTGCATCAATTAATAGGTTTACTTTATTAAAAGCAGAGACTGCAACACCTAATTTTGTATCCAGGCTGGAAAGCATATCCTGCTAAGGAAAAGTAACTTTGGAAGACAGAAAACAAGTTAAGTATGAACTATGCCAGGCAGAAGCCATGCTGAGGCTAGTGTAAAAAGCCTCCCTTTTTTCCTTTTTTTATTTGGGTGTTTTCTATTGTGGTAGGGCCAGTTAACTGGAAATGAGTGAGTCTAAAGAGATTTAATTTGGACTTTACCATCCACCCTTCATTTTTGTTTTGTTAGGTAGGTAACTTCCTTCATTGAAAAAGGGTAAGTTAGGCGTTGGATTTCTTTTTCTTTTTAACAAAACCCATGAAACGTAACTCGCAATCGTCCAAGTCCTCCTTCTGGTTCACCACAGTACCACAGTACTTACCTGCAATGTGATGGTTTAGTTATATTGTCACTTGCATTCTCGTTACAGAATAATAACTAACCTGTATCTAAATAAACGTGTTTGAACAGCCATTCTGAAGAATTAATTGTTGCCATGTATTTCTTTTGCCCCACTTCCCTCCTGAGAGGTGTGCCTTGGCTGCTTGATCACTTTTACCATCAGGGAACTGTAGGACATCTCAAGGAATCTAAAGCTTAGCTAAATCTGGGTGTTTATTTTGGAGCTTCAACACGATCTTCAAGAAATCCCTCCTGACCATATAGAATTTAGAAGGGTGTGCAAGAGGGTTGAATTTCACAGGATAGAATGGAGGGTGTAGTCGGGTAGGTGGTGAAAGTGGTGTTGAAGGAAATAACCCTGTCGTTTCTGAGAAGGTGAATAGCACTGAATGCTGCAGAGGTCCTACATCCAAAGGAGCTGCCTGCATTAATTGTTGCCGTTTATTAATTGCTATTGGTTTATTGTTTTTGTGGCAAGTTGACAAAAGTATAAGGCAGGTTGTATTTGTGTGACTCGAAAGCCATGCAGGAATGGATGATCAAAGGGATTCAGGTGAACACAGGTCTTAAATGTTATGTTGGGTATGCTGAAGATCAAATGTTTGGGTGGGGCAGTTTGAGAACGGCATGGTGGGTGAAGCACTCTGTTAGGTGCTGCTTAGTAAAGAATTTAGGACCATCTCCATTCCCATCCGCCTCTGCCTTTTTTGGAATTCATCCTCTGGTTTGGTTTTATTATTCATTGAAGGTTTGAATATCCATTTGGGTCTAAGCCTGTACTACAATGGACTCTATATTCAAATGCTTTAAGTGCAATGCCATTATTTACATTTTGTATCAAAGGCCACTTTCCAGCCTTCTAAAAACGAAACGACTCATTCTGCAGTTGGTTAGCTTAAACTGAATATCATAGCTTCTAATTAATCTGGGTAGGTGGTTGGGGTTAAAGATCCTGGAAGTCAAGGCACAGTAAATCTTTTGGATGCATATGGTTTGGCCGTGGCACAATTATTTGCAGCAGAATTGACTGTGGTCAATTTGGCCACAAAGCCAATTTTACCGGGGCCAAATCCACTGACTGAAACCCACCTCCTACTTTCTTTTTGCCGTCCGCATTGTTTCTGACCCTGCCTTCAGATCTCCAGAACCGGGGGATACCCCCGCTACACCCAAATGCCATCACTACCAAACATGAGGCGCGGGGGACACCCCCACAACCTCCGCTCCCCATGTCTGGTAGTGATTACCCAAATTAGTAGTTTCCAAACGATCAAATGGTACTGGCCGAATTCGGCCAGATTTACCATAAGGTCATTTGGAACTGACCAATTTGGATAATACCAATCTTTCATTGTGGTTCTGTTATCTGAAGCAATCCACCTTAGAAAATATAGAATAGTCACTGGCACCGTGGGAGGGGGCGATTTCCAATCAGGATGCTCGGAACATAGGCTGAATTCTCTAATACTAGCCAGCCGCCCGAGTAGCATGCGTGACCAGTGCCCCCTTCGCTTCCCTGCTCCCCATTTACCACTTAGCACCTGTGTAGTTTCCTTCCGCTTAGGTTGTGTTCCTGTGACGTCATCAACATGGAAAACAGGGATGCTGACCGAGCAGTGTAAGAAAGGTACATTTCTTTTTTTTAATGTTTTTAAAGACGCTATTAGCACCCATGCAGAGAACTACATGGGTGCTAATGACGATATGCCCCTTGGCAGCGGCCCAACGCTTTGGGTAACTGCACTGTCACACTTGTTGAGGGACCCTTGCATAACTTGGGCAGTGGCCCGTTACCTACAGGGTCAGCCCGCCGCTTCGGAGCATATCGCCTCAATATTATTGGAAAATATGGACAGTGAAATCTATGGTCTCCCTATCTTTTGGCTTTGTTTAGTGCCCACCTTTCCATTTGCTGCATTATGCATAGTGCTTAAGAAGCAAGTGCAAAAATGAGTTTTTATCGGAAATTGTTAGCCCAGAATCTTGTGCTGATGCCTTCTATAATTTGCATAACTGTTTGATCATGATAAAATGCCTGAGAATGGTTACACCAATTTGATTTTGATTTATTGGATCTTCTTGTTAGAGGGACATTTGATTATAGCGTTAACTGTTGCTAAGCTTGCGAACAAACGTCATCTTCCAGAGATCCCCCTTCCAAAACTATAGGCACATTACCCAACTGCTCCTCACAAGGTAAAAATAGCCTAAAGCTTCAAAGCTAGTTGTTAAATGAAGCACTGGTTACTCTAAATTGAAATTGTGTCCTTAGAATAAGGCCTGGATGCTGGATGGTTTTAAAAACTATCCTTAAAGTTTCAAAATTGTCCATACGGAACTTGGAATACAGTTAGTGATCAAGCCCATCAAGTCAGTAGTTTGTTAGTCAGCTGCAAATACAGGATACACTGAAGACAAGTAATCTTCAAATAGGCTGCTCAAAATAATGCTCCACTTTCGTCGCAGGAATTGGGACCAAGTCACAAGTTGAACTGGCTTTGGGTATTGGAGCTGGGAATACAAAGTATAGGCTCACACAGCCTCTAAAAGGAGTGACAAATTTGGTCTCCTTTAGTAAGAGATACTCTTTTTTTGTTTGTTTTATTCATGAAGGCGCACCTAACCCTCGGCTAACTGGGCGCAGATGGTTACAAGTTTACTTTAAGCTTCATGTTACAGATATTTACATATTAGTTTATACAGTATGTACATAGGGTAAACAGTTTGCAGAAGAAATAAGATTTGATATGTACATAAGATAAGCAGTTTGCAAGAGAAACAAGATTTGTTGTTTATACGATGCAGTTTGCACAGGAAACGGCATTAGATACAGATGCAGATTTGAGTGGAGAAAGAGAAGAAAACCCGGTGATATAGTATATTCATTGTTTACATCGTGGATAAGCATGAAGGGTAGTCAAGGTAGTTAAGAGCAGGGTGAGAAATGTATGAGATGCTGAATTAGTACAAGGAATGTGTTGGGAGTTACTTGTCGTTAGTTCTAATCTAGTTCAAGGTATTGCGTCTAAAGCTGTGGACGGATTGGTTCACTCTTGAGTGTGGGAGTGCGTTCCAGGTCTGTGCTGCCATGACAGGGAAACTACTTCCTCCAGATTTTTTTAATTTGAATCTGGGTATGACAAGGCAATTGGAGTTAGCTATTCGGTTAGGGCGAGAATTAGGTTTCAAGATTATTCTCTAGGTTGGGTACGGTGGTGCAGCATTGTTGACACTTGTGCGTGAGGGAAAATGAGCAGAATTCTGTCCTTGATGGCTAGCCAGTAGTTTTGTCTTCTCAACTCTGATATATGCTCTCTGTTTGGAATACTTAGTGTCGTTCTAAGTGCATTGTTTTGTAAAATTTGAATTTAATTCACAATGTACTTGCTAGCGTCAAAGGTATAAGGCATTACAGTAGTCCAATTTTGAGAGTATGAGGGCATTGGCATAGGTGATGCAACTCGCTTTGGTTAGGAACGGCCTGCAAGTCCTGATTAACTTACAGGTATACGCTGTTGCCGATGCGATGGAGTTGACTTTTTTATTTAAGGTTAGTGTAGAGGCGAGGTAAAAGCCTAAGGTTTTTACTTCCTTTACAACCTTAATAGAGTTCCCGTCAATGTTGAAGGCGGTGTAATTCGAGTTAAGTTTTTTTTAGATTGGTGGTAGTTCCGAATATCAAAGCTCAGTTTTGTCGTCATTCAGGCATAGGCCATGGGCTGCCATCCATGCCTGAATGATTAGATAAATTCTATTCACAAGAGCCGTGTCCTTGGTGTAATCACCCGACAGTGTTAGGAGGGTCTGGATGTCATCGCCATAGTTTGTGTAGGTGACACCCAGATTATCCAATTTGTCGAACAAAGGCTTTGTGAATATATTGTACATAGTTGGCGATATACAAGAGCCTTGTGGTATGCCACAGGTTATTGGGATGGGGTTTGCTGCAGAAGACTCTGATGGTCCTGTTATTTAAAAAAGATTGGACCCAAGCTATCACATCCTTGGGAAAGAAAGCGTCCGAGGCCCTGTGTTTGCAAAATACATCATGGTCCACCAGGTCAAAGGCAGCTGACCAGTCTCGGAGGAGTAACAAGGCAGTTTTCCCTTTGTCCTTGAGCTCATCTATTTGGGTTTTTAAGTCGATTAGTGCCGTTTCCGTGCCATGTTGGGGCCTAAAGGTACCTAGGAGCTGGTTGGTTTCTAGATACTTCTGTATCTGTAGGTATGATACTTTATTGATTATTTTAAGTAGAAATGGCACTGTTGTAATTGGCCTATAGTTAGTTGGGATAGAAGGGTCCAGGGTTTGTTTTTTTAGCAAGGGTAGGACCCAAGATTCTTTTAAATTACTTGGGACAATGCCTGATGAGAAGGAAGCATTGATTAGCTTAGATATGAATGGCGCTAGGTCTCTGGCCGCATCTTTGAAGAGCTGGGCCGGGGAACTGTCACCCTGGCATCTAGACAGTATGATTTTTTTTTTTACATCAAGGATGGTGACTTTAGAGAATCTAAATTGTTCTGGTAGATTAGTAGAGTGAGTTGGTGTTGCGACATCTATGTCGGAGTTTGGAAGGTTGGCTTTTTTATTGCCAATTTTATTTTGGAGTGAGGCAATTATGTTCGTGAGGGCATTCTGAATATTGGAACACCATGATTTGTCCTTGGTGACATTATCTATGGGCGGGATAGGGGCTTCCATTTCTCTTAGGATCCCGAATAATTCTTTGGTGCTGGAGCTTGCTTTATTGATCCTGTTGTTGTAGGAGTCTTTTTTTTTTTTTTGGAAATTATTTCTTGTTTGTATAGGGCGGCAAAGGTCATCACGTTAGTTTTGTTTTCCTCAGAAGGATGGTGACGCCAGTTAACTTCCAGTTTTCTTTTTTCTAGTCTAAGGGCTTTTAATTGTGGGGTGAACCAGGAGTTCAAGTCAGCCCTAGGTTTGCTTTTGCGCAATTTGAGAGGTGCAATGATGTTTAGTGTTTTAAACATTGTACTATTGTAGACATCGACTAATGTGTCCGGATCAGAGCTAGATAGTGCGTTGAGGACAGGGATAATGTGTGGTAGGATCTTATCCGCCTTGATATTTCTTTTATTTCTCGTGGGAAGGGGTGGGGCCCTAGGCTTGGCATTAGAAATTTGATTGTTTACTGCGAGGGTGAATGCAATCAGGAAATGGTCTGTCCATAATTGGGGGGGTTATAGAGATGATAAAAGTTTCACAGTTCAGGTCAGCCACCCAGTCTAATGTTCTACCTTTGACATGGGTGGGCTGCGTCACTCTTTGGGTGAGTCCATGTTCCAAAAGTAGATCAGATACTGTGTGAGCATGTTGATCCTTGGAGTCATTAAAGCCAAGGTTGAAGTCCCGCAGCAGTGATATTAGTGAAGAGTCTTTAGTGTATAGTCTTTACTGTGCCACCCCGAGCCTTCTCAAATGCGGAGTCCCACAGGGGTCCTGCATTGCACCCACCTTGTACAACCTGTTCACCAGGCCGCTGTTCAAATTGCTGGACGCCCTGGGCATCTCATATACTAATTATGCAGATGATACACAGGTACTTATCCTCCTCTCAGGTGACTACCAGGCCGACAGCATCACCCTCAAATCAATTTATTCAAAGATCCAGTCATGGATGGCTCAGAATTGGTTATGCTTCAACAGCGAAAAAACAGAATTTCTGTTGATTGGATCCCCCTCCACCCTTAGCAAACTGGGCAATCAATACTGCACCTTCGCTGTCGACAACATTCCCATTGCCGTCTCCCAAACGATCAAAACACTTGGCCTCTTCCTTGACTCGGACCTGACCATGGATAGACAAATCAGTGCCATTGTCTCCTCGTCTGCCTATTTCTCCAAACTACTCAATGCAGCAAGACCTTTCCTTTTCTTGCCCAATTGCCTCACCATAGCGAGGGCAATCATCGGCTCACAACTTGACTGTTGCAATGCACTCCTGGCAGGGACCTCATGCAAAAACATTGCCAAACTACATGTTGTCCAGAACAATGCCCTCAGGGCTGCCACTGGGATCTGTAGGAGGGACCATATCTCCACAACAAGAAGGCAGGTGCACTGGCTGCCAGTTAAAGAAAGGATAATCTTCAAAATTCTCTCACTCGCGCATACATGCCTCCATGACCTAGCACCTCCCTACTTGGTCACCAGAATTCAGAAACTCTCCTCTCAAAGGCCTACCAGAGTGGCTTACACCAACCTGATCTCCACTCCCAAAAGCAGGAGAGTGTGCGCAGGTGGCACTAGCTTCCCATCTATGGCCGCCTCACTCTGGAACTCCCTTCCCGCCCACCTTAGGATGATTGACTCCCATCTGGCTTTCTGCAAAGCCATTAAAACCAGGTTATTTGTTTGATCTGTCAATCCTAAGCCTCATGTTATCATATGTTCTCTATAACATGCCTTTAACTAAGATTGAATCACTGTGTTAACAATTAAGCCTCCTTTCATTTACTTGCAAGCACCTCGATGCCTGTGGGCTGTAAGTGCGCTCTACAAATACAAATAAATAAATAAATTGACTGATAGGATTGTGGAGATATCCTCCTCAAAGGTACCAGTGGGACCTGGTGGTCTGTATACTTCAAAGTATAATCGGAAGCGCATAAACAGGGCTCGAAATGTAGATTGGATAAGCAGGAGCTAAAAGCAGCTCCTGGGTATCCAGCATTAACCAGCTACCACTAGGGAATGAGGAGACCGTACCTAGCGCTCTGCAAATTTAACTTCTACGTAAGATACAACCTTGTAATTTTATCAATTTATGACTCCTTATGCTTTACATGGTTTACCAATGTTCCTAATATTTATTTTTAGATTTTCCCAAATGCACAAAGTAAAATTCACACATGTGTGTTTGTTCGACATCTGTTGGCCTGGGGAGCCAAAGGTAGCTCCTGGTAGCTGTTGCGGTCAAGCTAACCAGGCTCTTCTAGGCTACAAGCAATTCGAACCCTGACATAAACCATGAAGCTGCTAAAAACATCGGCTTCATCCGGCTTGTGCACCCCACTGCCACTGGCACATATCACAACTGGCATTTACCAGTGGTAATGATGAGCGCCTGGCAAATAGTCAGAGGTAGCAAAACTAGTAGACTAACTGCCCTATGGACATTAATTAGGTACTTGGACTTTGTCCTTCTTGTAAGGACCAACAATGTTAATCTTAGAAAGTTCGAATTTTTCTTGACCTAGCACACCCTCATTAAAGTAATTTGCTTTCACAAAATCATCACTATTCAAAATATCTTGTATTGTAAATTATAACATAACCTCAAAGTTATCAATAAAATCTCAATCAGTCTTGACATTTTTCAGTGTTTAAAAATGCTTGTGTGGGTAATGTGTGACATGTTTTGGGACTGCCCTTTATGAACTGCAGAGAAAAATACGAATGGCATGTTTCCAATTTACCGAAACATCTACTATATGTGACAAATCGAGGGACTGTGTCCCTTTTCCCCAGGGGGAAGCACCCCCTGTGAGGCTAGGGAGTTTGAGCCCACTCCAACACCCTCCCTAGGGGTCGAGGCAAGTGGAACCTCACTGGGGGAGACTCCCCTGCATCACCCACTTCCCCTCTACTCCCCCCCCCCCTTAGGGTTCAAGGACTCCCCTTCCTGTGAGGAACTCCTTAAAGGTATGCACACCTGAGAGTTTCAAACATGCAGTCTACTGAACAGGGAGTCTCCAGAGCATGAGCAGCCGGTGTTTGGTCACTCAGTGGTACACAGATGCCGCAAGAAGAGAAAACCGGAGGAAGAAAGTGCTGATGAAAATAAGCAGACGATGGCACAGAGCAAGAGAGAAGCTCCCCGAGGAACAAGGCTCCCGAAGACATGCTCCTTCACAATCAAAGTTAACGGGGAGAGCGGGAAAAACCAGAGACCCAGGGGAATCCTCATACGGTGCACGCAACTCTTCCCAGTGGAAGTTGAGGCAAAGTCAAATCTGAAACAGATCAACTTATAAGGGAGAGAATTACTGAAAATCTTAATATTGAGAGAAAACAGTGGATAAGAATACCCTTGGAAAAGTGGAACAAAAGAACACAACATAAAAGAGAGAACATTATTAGCCAGAGTTCAGAGGATCTCTTCGTTGAACAATGTAGTTAATCAAGTAAGTCTGAATAAGCTGATCTATAATTGCCCAGTGGGGGAAGCCTACCAGAGAAATTGTACTTTCCTAAGGATACGCTGAAACCAGCAACCAAGAATACCGATTTTACAAACGATCCCCGAAAGGCCATTCACAAGGAGGAGGGAAAAGCTGAGTGTCCATTTGAGGTGTTACATAGACTGATCCAAGAAATCATGAGACTATTTGAGGATTATGAATTAATATAGAATCCTACAGACTGGTACCAGAAGTACCCTCATGGGAAAGGAGCCATTCTCCTGGAATAACTTAGTTTTCACAGTGGTAGGCCTAGTTGGGTTAGTTTTGGACAGCAACTTATTCCTTTGGACATTCACAAATGACTGATGAGCACCTTAGTTGGTAACATAGGCAGGGACCACCCATACTGATAGGGAAAGTCAGGCCCTATAATCTGACTTTAATAAAATCTTGTCAAACATGTCCTCAGTGTCCGTTTACTACTTCTGATTTGCCACACAATGTTTCCCAAGGCATGTGAAATGTATTGCATTGCAGTACTTGGTAAACTACCTTACTTGATGCAAATAATACAGTTAAATCTCTTGATCCAAATAATTCATGTCTTTGTGTTGGAGACGAACATTATGACAACCTTCTGAAATATCACATGTCCACTAGTAGCAATCCCAACATTTACATCAAAGGTTATATTCATTTTAGTAAGGGAAAACAAATAAGGCCGCCAGCCTTATTATCAAGTTAATAGAATTACTGATTAATTCTAAAAAAAACTATTATGGATATGTGTTTTAGCTTAAGTACATGTATTAATGACATGATGGAACATTATAAAATTCCATTTTCTTGACTCATTAATCTCACCAAAAGTGAACTCCTCAAAAGAAGAGTGTAATAACTTGAAGACTGTAGGTCTTTCCTTTTACAACAATGTCAGTAATTTTCTTTTGCTTTTGGATTGAGATTTGCCTTCAAAATTGGGTTCATGTATGATCAACTGAAGCGATTGCATACGTAGATGTTATGACCTCACATTATATGTAAAAAGTGTGGTGCCACTTAATGCTGTAGCTTTATATACATAAACCGAATGACCTCAATGAACTCTATGAAGTGTACATGAACAGGATAATGTCACTTCACACTATTTATTATACTCAGACTTTTAAATATCACAATAGAACGGTGTCCTTGCGTACAGTTTGATGAACACAACATCATTTTACCTGGTTACGTCTTGAGATAAATGTAGCCTTCTTGCATAGTTTTCTAAACTAAAACTATTCAATTGTAAATAACAAGAATATATCATTCTAAATAAAAAAGAAAGCCTATTCATTCTTTATATTGAATTGAAACATAAGCAAAATAATCAGTTAAAATTGGATACATTTAATGTATTTATATTTTTTGCAGCACTTGATAAAGGCGTTGCACATAATCAATACAAGAATTTTAAAACATTGAAAATGTCAAGACTTTGAAAGATTTTTTTTTTTTGGCTGCTTTCTACCCCATTGACAACTGCGGTCTCCGCCCACTATTCTTTGTTAAGAAATAATTTATTTTTGATGCTTTCCTCCCATTTACTTCAATGGGAGATTCTATGCATTTCCCCCCATTGTCTGCGACCTGACTTGACACGCACACACTACCCATGCCCCCCTTCCCCAAACATACATACACACCCCATTCCCTGACCTGTGAAAGTAGAAATCAGGCAAACAAATACGTGAAAACCTTGTTTCATGGCTCTCTTAGGGTGCTAGCCACCTTTACTAGCCATTTGCGGTAATTGTAAAAGTGCACTAGTAAAATGCTCCACAAATGGTAAAAATATCACAGCTGCCACAGTTTGTCTTGGGCACATTGTAAAAGTAACCAAAAAGCCATTATATAGAAAGATAGAAGGATGCAAAGTATCCTAACTGCACTCCACTGTAAGGTAATGTGTGCAACTGTAACAATAAAAGAAATTCACAAAGAGAGACATAGGGCTTCATTATGACCCTGCCAGTCCGGAAACAACGGTGGCCTCTGCCACCGTTGTTTCCGGACCAGCACACTATGAATTCTGCAGGTGGATGGCCTTACTCCAGCCAGGTTGACCTGGCGAGAGTAACGCCACCCGCCTGCAGACGGAAATGGAAACACCGGCACCGTTAATTACGGTGCCAGTGTTTCCATGGTCCCCATCCCCATGGAGTCGTATTGGACTCCATGGAAATGGGGAGTAACGTTATTCCGCCTCCGGACTTACCGGACCACTGGGGCTGTAATGACACGGTAAATCGGGCAAGTCCAGAGGCGGTAATTCATTCCGGGTCCGGCAGCAGCCTGCCGGTTTTTCTGGCGCAGCTACCGCCGGACTCGGAATGAGGCCCATAGTCTCTCAGTATTGGTAATCTTGGGGATCATTCAGTTTACTCCATAAGAATGAGCCAAGCAGGCAAGAGAATGCTTTACTTGACTCCAAAATGTTAGGACATGTATTCAGCTTCAGGCAATCTAGCTTCATTCTATCTAACGTCTTTGCAATGTCGGATGTCTTCTCATTTGTAGAGGTATCTCGAAGGAGTGTAGCTCAACGTGGACAGGACCAGTCATTATTAAATGTGTGGCCTGCTGGGAAAGATTTTCTTTTTCCAAATCCCCCTCCATAGTTTCCTGTGGAGTCTCATTCTTTTTGCCTTCAGCTTCACTTCCCTTGCCGTTTGCTTACTTGTTATCGGGAAATGATCAGTCCTTTATACTATCAGTACTGGCAAACTTTGTTTCCATTTTGAATTCTTGTACTTTTAACAATACTCACAGCATCTTGCAGTGCAAACGGGATACTTTTATATCACCATAGCTCAGATTTTGGATAAGAGCAGGAATCCTGCAGCCATTCTTCAGGTTTAAGTTGGAGCCAAGAATCCTTTGAAGAAGAGCAGCCCGTTGATGAATGCAGGACGGCTTCTGAAGTGGTCCAGTAACCTCTCCAGTGACGTGCACAGTGAAGCCTTGCTCCTCTACCCAATCTCTGAAGATGCTTGTTGGTGCTTCAGTCCTTGGACTAGTGGTACCAACTACTCAATACCTTCTTGAGCATCTAGCCCCTCTAAGCCTTAGGAAGGGTCTCCTGGACTCCTTGGTGGACTGGCCAGCACCCTGGTGGGCTACCTTGCAAGAACAGTCTCTGTTTCGTGTTCAAGCCAGGAACGTTGGTGGTTGCCAGCTTGTGCCACAAGTCACCTTCTCACCGAATTTCAGCTTCCTGTCTTCAGGAAAACCTGTCTTGGAGCAGCTTCTGTGACAGGGACTGAAAGGACACCTGTCATCGCCTGCAAACAGTGATTTTTGCTGTAACTCGCCTCCCTCCATCATGTGAAGTGTCCCGAAGAGGTCTGCACCGTGGGAATCCCTGTTTCTTCATTGGCCGGGTTTGCCTCTTGCAGTTAAACCCGACCGAAAGAATCCTCAAACCTGCAACCCCTGGCAATCTCTCACTGGAACAAATGATGGAAGACTGCGACCTCCAGTCCACCCGTCCTGATCTCGCCCCCCCCGGAAAAATCAGAGCTGGGGGGGGGTTGTAAGTAAGCATAACTGTGCCTAGGATAACATTGGGAACGCGTCCCTTCGTCTTCTATCTTCCTCTTACTTACCTTTGGTCGTCAAACCTGCGTCAAGTATTCTACCCCTGGGTCAACCTTGAGTCTGGAAGAGTGAGGAGATCTTACCGTTCTTCTGGTAAATTGTTGTTGAACCTTGAGTTTGACAGTCATCAGAATCACCACCACAAGTCTATTGCATCCTTTTAGCGACTTCATACCTGTGAGAAACCTTGTGTTGGAACCTGTGACCTTTGGGGTCTGCGTCCCATACATTTTAGGATTTGGACTTATAAAGTTTAGGGAATTGAACTTGACTGGGTCTCATCACTTGCCTATTTTACATGGAAACTTATTTGATGATGTATAGTGAATGAACTTACATGTGATTTGTATATAATTGCATTATCAAGTAGTGTGTGATAATACCTGCTAATTTCATTTTCAGTGAGGCCTAATTAAATGACTATTTTTTATAACTGCCTAAGCTGAATTATTGTGTGTAATCCGGTGTGGACTCATGGAGGGCCCCTGATCACGCTCATACTCTCATAATACTCAGTCTCTCCATTGCTACGTTGATTGGGTTTTGGTTAAACTCTGAGCTCCATGCTCGCCATAACTGGGATGGCCTCTTAAAATCTGTCCACCAGGACCGATTTTAGAAATCCATCTTAACATGTGCTTTTTTTGGAAACCTGTTAATTCATTTAGGCTTTTGGCAAGGCCTTCTGCAACCTAAAATGGAACTTTCTCCCCCCTGCCTCAGTCACTCATGATCCTGGGCTTGAGAAGAACACCAAGGTTCAAGACTCTGAGCCTTTATTCCTGAGGAAGAGTCCACCTATTGGCTCTAATAGTGTCATCCACACCTAAAATGTTCTCTATGTTCAACTTCCACAGTTGCCCCAGAAACTGAGAGCAGAAGAATGAATGGTCTGGGGGAAGAAGGCTTTGATCACACAGCCAACTTTAAGACAAGCAACTTCAAAACCAGTTTTGTCAAACTATGACTGGTCCTTGGAAATGCATGGTTCTATTTACTCATATCTCACCATACTACAGGGAGGATTTCCTGGAATTATGAAATATCTTGTGCTGTTAAATGAGGTTCTCCAGCATGCGGTCTGGCATGGATATGGATTCACATGCTCATGAATATTCCATGTCAGGCTGGGAATCCTCGGTAAAAGAAAACTGTTTCACTTTCATTTACAAACTGTAGTTCTCCTCTAAACCAATCGCTGTACTCTGGGTCATACTGCCCTCTCCCTAAGCCCCTCCTCTGGCAGCCATCTTCATATTTTTACTGCACGTTCTGTGAGCTATTCTACGATTTTCGTGCTTTTTCGAGAATAAATTCCTATTTTTGTCAAAACTGAGCCCGCAAGCTCTTCTCTCCATCTGCCGGCAAGCAGGGATCCATTTGTCAGTGAATTTCAGTGCCCCTCGAGGGCAAGGATCGTCCATTTTTCATGGAAGTTTCCAGAAGGCCATCTGACCTACTCCGCACCTCTAGCCATGACGGAGGAGAAGGAAGGAAGTTCCCTTTTCAAGCTCTGAACCAGATGCAGACTGCGGACCGTGTATGTGGAGGACAAACCCCTTCAATGCCTTTTACTGCCTTCACCCGGACCACAAAGAAGGCGATTGTGAGATCTGCCTCAGCTTCTACAAGAGAACGATGAAGGACCAACACAGTAGACTGGTGGCGTGGCAAAGCGCCAAGGCCTCTGCCCTGTGCCCCAAGCAGAGTCATGCCTCACCTAGGAATGGCCGGTCCGAAGAGCAGGCTTCTAAGTCCTTTGAGCGTGCTCCATCCGTGGGGGCCCAAGACAAGGCCAAGCACTGCAAGTCTGCTTCTGTCAGGGTCATTGCGCAAGCGGGTCCCTCGATGGGCAGGGCGCGATCAACCTCACCATCTGCCTCCATCGCCAGTCATCGATTAAGCTCTTCCTCCAAAAGGATGTCACCCAACCCGGCTAAGCTGTGCGAGAAGCAGAGGGTGGTGGAAAAGATAGCCGACCTGCCCAAGAAGGTCGACGATTGAGCTGGTGACGGCTGCTCTCTCGAAGGCCAAACGGGCTGACCTTTTGAAGGTAGCCCCTACTGCGCCCAGGGTCTCCCTGCCCCCATGGGGGGAAGCCTCAGCTGGGGCGGTAACGAAGTCCTCTGGCACACCAGAAAAGAGGATACCCTTGCTGAGCCTGGCTCTGACCCCTCAGGGCGCGAAAGGGGATGGGGGGGGTGGATGAAGTCCCAGGTCAGCCAGAGGCCGTACCCCAAGACATGGATGTTTCGTCCCTGGACGAGGAGGACCAGGAGTCCCTGCACACAGTCCATGAGGACCTGGAGGACGACAGAGCTGGGCCTAATGTGCCGATCACGCCTGCTTGGCTGAGAGATGTAACCCTGGACATACTTTCCACCTTGCACATGCTGGTGTCAGAAATCCAGAAGTGGAGGCCACAGGGCCCGGCCCCTGTGGCTCCCGATCAGCCTCTGGCTAAAAAGAGGAAGCGCCATCCGTCGCCCCCGCCTCAACCGCCACACCCGCGCCGGGTGCCCTCCCCCCAATGCACACAGGGACAGACATGGCGACTACGATATCGTCATGGCGAGCGGATCGCCGCTGCCAAGGGCGTCCCCATTCATGCCATGGTCGCCAAAGCTTCCAAACTTTTCCAGCTGACAACCGAAGAGACCAAGAAGGAGGGCTTCGTATACCAGAGGCACCAGGCTAAGAGGAAGACCATCATGGCAGTGCCCCTCCTGGACGACATTTGGGAGGAAGGCTTAGCCCTCCTGCAGAATCCTTGCAAGCGGGATAAGCTGGAGAAAAAAAAGCACTGGGTGATGAGTCTGCACTCAAATGCCTACAGTCGACGGACTCGGTGTTGGCGACTGCGAGGAAGAGTTAGTCGAACCCCTCGTCCTCAGTCCCTCCGGACAGTGAGGGGATGAAGCCAGATGCCATGGGGAGGAAGGTCATTTACTCCGATGTCGACCATCAAGGCAGCCAGCACATTGGCGATCCTGGCCAGGCACGACCAGCAACTGTCGTCCAAGCTGGCCCTGATTCTAGAGTTCCTACCAGACGAAAAGCGGGTGGAGGCAATCGCACTGCTCCAGGAAGGTGAAGTGGTGTCGGACCATGCCATCACAGTGGCGCTGGACATCACTGACACAGGTTTCCGGCAGATGGGGGAACGGTGCCTGTCTTCATCGACAAGGCTGGCTGAAGGCCACCTATTTCCACAAGGTGGTCCAGACGAGGGTACCGGACATGCTATTCGACGGGGTTAACCTATTCGGGAAGGCTGTCGACTAGTCCTTGCAGGCCTTCAAGACGGATATGGCTCATGCCCAGGGTACTCCAACAACACCGCCCTTCCTTTCGTGCCTCCAGAGGAAAGTCTGTCAGATCGACGAAAGGCTTTGGTGGGGGCTCTTTGTTGTACCGTCAGCCCTCCCGGTCCACAAAACAGGAGGCCTACAGAGGCCGTTTCAAGACTTTCAGTGGAGGTCGTCAGCGCCGTCGTCACCCCCATGTCACAACACAGGTGCTGAAGCAGGACTGAACCGGCCAGGACGTCGTGCCCCTACCCATGCACATCGGTGGGAGGCCGGCTGACTGCATTCGTCAGCGAGTGGGAAAAGATCTCCACCGACAGATGGGTGCTGGATGCTCTCACCCACGGACATACCCTGGAGTTCCAGCAGAAGTGTCTGTGGATCCCTCCCACGACACGAGCAGCACATCCCCGAGCTCCTGCAGGATGTATGGACCATGCTGCAAAAAGGGGCGATGGAGCTAATTCCGCTGGGCTCTGGAGTCTACTCCAGATATTTCTTGTTCAAAAAGAAGACTGGGGGCTGGATGTCATCCTAGACCTACAGAGTCTCAACAAGTTCCTCAAGTCCCAAAGTGTCAGGATGGTCACGTTGCAGCATGTGCTCGGCCATCTGGAGGAAGGAGCCTTCTGTCATATTGCCTACCTCCAAGGAGCCAGGTCCGACCCAGCAACCCCAGAGGCAGACATTTCCCCCAGGGAAGTGCCAGCGGGCCCAAGCTGGGGCCCTTTGGACACAGTCCTGGCGCCTTAGGCGCCAGGCTCATGTTGGACCCCTGTCCTGGCGCCTTAGGCGCCAGGCTCCTAAAGCTAGACATGTGTTCAAGTGTTTTAAGGTGCACTTACTTGATGCAGACCATGCTGCTACATCCAGGCCCTCTTGAGGCCTGAATGGAACTACTTTACCTGTGGACCTACTTTCCCCTGGGTGTGGTCGGGGAAGGATACATACCTGATCGGTGGAAGGATACATACCTGGAACTTCTTCCAAAGCTATTTAAACCACGCCCGATCAGCAACTCACGCTTCGCGTTGTTCTGCTCCTCGCAGCTGGACGCTCACCGTGTCAGCTCCTGCATCTGGACTTCAGCCACGCCTGTCAGCATCCTGGGTCACCTGCTAAGAGAGAATTGGAGAGAAAGAAGACCTTACCTGCTAAAGCTGCATCACGGAGACTTCACACCGACGATCCTGAAAGGGAAGACATCATTTTAAAAGCATTTTGCTTCGATCGCTGCAGCGCTGCATTTCACTTACCTTTCCTGGGCACCTCCATCTTCAGCAGCGATCATCCGGATCCGCAGCCACTTCCCAGAGCCTAGAGAGAAAAAGACAAGAACACAAGGTGAGAGAAGGAAGGGAATAGGAAAAGCTCAGTTTCCTTCTAAGTCTTACCTGTTGGGTCATTCCCATTTCATTTCGGGTCCTGCCGCTTCCTGGCATTCCGGACCCCGGCCCCTATGGGGAAAAAAGACAGACATTTAATGAGCGAATGCAAAGACATTACCCGAACGCTCATCCAGAACTTACCTGTCATTTACTGGAACTGCACGTTTCACTTCGGGTCGGCGCCAAATCTCCGGCATTTCGAACCCCGGCCCCTATGGGGAAAAAAGACATAAGCGATTAGACATAAGACAATGAACATTATTATAAGGCTTGAACTTTTGAACTTGCTACAGAACTCTTACAGCGCCTTACCTGAATAGTCAAGCTTATTTGAACTCCCATCAAACCTCAATCCAGTGAAGTAACTGCGTTTCAACGCGCCCCTGCATCAGAAGCAGGATGGAGAACTCATCCTTCCAGACCCTAAGTTGAGACTTCACAGGGAATCGAGGAAGGGTATCGTGGAGGGCTGGAAGGGAGTGGGAGGCTTGAGCATTATTCCGTCAGTAGTTAATACTCCCTTTTTCACGCACAGGGGAATATTCCTGCGAGCCAGTGAGTCCATCTTCAGAGTCCTGCGCTTCACCATAGAAGAAGCATCAGCACTCGAAGCCAGACCTGCGCCTCCGTGGGAATCAGGTGAGCGTGACACCTTCTTAATGTCTCTGGATCTGGAGGGCGCCTACTTCCATGTCCCCATTCACGGGAAGCATCAAAGGTTCCTACGCTTCATGGTGCAGAAAAGGCACTACCAGTACAAGCCCCCTCCCACTTTCCGCCTAAAGTCAGCTCCCAGGGTGTTCACAAAGTGCATGGTACCAGTGGCGACCCAGCTGTGTCTACGAGGGATACATGTGTACTCGTACCTCAATGAATGAATGAATGGGTAATTCCGGCCAATTCAAGAGAGGTAGCCGTCAAACACATGGATACGACCGTCCAGCTGCTGACGGATCTGGGGTTCTCCATCAATTATCCAAAGTCCTGCTTGACACCATTGCAGAACGCACTGTTTCTAAGAGCCAGGCTCGACACGGTTTCCTGCCTAGCGTCTACCTTGCAGGAGAGGATAGCGGCTGTGCTGGTCAAGGTACAATGGCTGTGGTCACTGAATACCGCTATGGTGCGGGCCATCACGTCTCTGCTAGGCATGATGCTGTTGTGCATCTACCTTATCTTGCTTTGCAGGTTGCGGATGAGACCTCTTCAGGAGTTCCTGGACGTTCGCTGGATAGTGTCTGAAAGGTTTGCGGACAGGATCACTCTCGATGAGGAGTTCCGTTGGGCAGTAAGGTGCTGGGGCGTACACCAACATCGCCTGGGGCACAAGGTTTCAAAAATTCCCCATACCAGGAGACGGTCACCATGGATGGTTCCTTGGAGGGCTGGGAATTCCACGCCGGACGTCTGCATGTCAGAGGACTGCGGCTTCCGGAGAAGAAGTATCTCCATATAAATATCCTGGAGCTGCAGGCAGTGTTCTGGGCCCTCAAGTCATTCCTTCCATCCCTGAAGGAAGGGCAAGGTGGTGAGGATCTTCACAGACAACACCACCACGCTGTTCTAAATCAGGAAGCAGGGGGGGCACTCGATCCCCAGCGCTCGCCAAAAGGCGCAGAACTTGTGGCACTGGGCCGTGGAACAGATCCCCTTTCACCTGGCGGGAGTCGAACACCATCGCTGACTCGCTCAGCAGGGAGTGGCGCTTCTGCCACGAGTGGTAACTTCAGCAGGACCAGGTGGACCACATCTTCATCAGGTGGGGCAGGCCCCAGATCGATTTGTTTGCGAAGGGGGATGCGTTCTCCTTCCCGCGGGAAGGCCTGTTTCTGTAGGCGTTTCCCCTGATGCCTCTCCTTCTACCAGCCATCAGTCAACTCAAACGATGCGGATGCAGGATGATGCTTGTCGCCCCCGCATGGCCGAGGCAGATTTAGTACTGACCTTCTCAGCCTGTCAGCGTCCCCTCCAGTCAAGCTGCCGATGGTCGTGGATCTGCTCACCAGAGAAAGATGCGCAATCCTGCATCACAACCCAGGATCCCTGAACCTGAGGGCTTGGCTCCTGCAGCCCTAGAGTTTGGAGGATACAAGTTGCTGGCGGACTGCAGGGATGTGCTTGCCAAGGCGAGAACATCATTAACTCTTAAGTGCTACGGTCGCACGTGGAAGTGGTTTGCTACGTGTTGCTGGTTGCAGAAGAACACCCCTCTGAGGGTCACGGCCCTGCAGATTCTTCATACTTGTAGTCCTTGGCCAAGGCGGGGCGGGCACACGCCTCTATCAATGTGCATCTGGCAGCTATCTCCCGCTACACCAGGCCTCCAGGAAGATCGTGTCTTTGGTCCCAACGTCTCGTCAAGGAGTTCCTCAAAGGACTGTTTTGATTCTCGCTGGTGAAGGCTCCTGCTCCGGCGTGGGAACTCAACATAGTGCTGATGAGGCTCATGGGAGCCCCCTTCGAGCCAATGCATCAGGTCCCTCTCAAGTTCCTCACATGGAAAATTGCTTTCCTTGTGGCTATCACCTCTGCCGGGAGGGTGGGTGAGATCCAGGCCCTATCCTGCAAACAGCCATATTTCGTTTTCCACAAATCGAGGATGGTGCTACAGACGCACCCCTCCTTTATGCCAAAGGTTCCATCGGAATTCCACCTTAACAAGCCTTTGGTGTTAGCTGTGTTTTTTCTGAAGCCTTCGTCTCTGGCGGAAAGGGCCTTGCACTCGCTGGACGTTGCTCGTGCTCTGAAGTTCTACGTCGCAGGCACGAACGTTTTCGGAAAACGTCTCAACTGTTTGTGCGCTTTGGTCCTGTGAACCATGGGTAGGCCTTGTCCAAGGCTTCCATCTCCAGGCGGCTCTCCAGCTGTAGAACACTCATCGGTTGGCCAACTGACTGCTGCCCGGCCGTCCGAGAGCCCACTCCACCAGAGCGATCGCTGCGACAACGGCATTCCTGTCTGGTGGGCCCTTGCTCGACATCTGCAGGGCTGCTACGTGGAGGTCTACGCACACCTTCACACGGTTCTACTGCATCGACAGGGATTCTAGAGAGGAGTCCAGGGTTGGCCAAGCAGTGATAAGCAACTTGTCACTTGAGGTGAGTCTGTTCCAGAGTTGATTGCTTCTGTTGAGCCTTGCCACCTCCCATGGTCGTTTAATGTGGTACTGCTATGTATTCTTTATTCATGAGCATGTGAATCCATGCCAGACCCCATGCTGGAGAAGGAACAAGTTACTTACTTGTAACTATTGTTTTCCTGAATGGGTCTGGCAAGGATTCAAATGCAAACCCTCCCTCCTACCCCTCAGCGGCTCTTCTTGGTCATATTGCCACTTTTCGTGCTTATCAAATCTGAAGATGGCTGCCAGAAGAGGGGTTTAGGGAGAGGGTAGTCATTGGCTAGGAGCAGTATGACCCAGAGTACAGTGATTGGTTTAGAGGAGAAATACAGTTTGCAAGTGAAAGGGTTTTTTCAGTTCCTATTGATTGCATTGACAGTCAAAGCATTGACAAACCATACCATTTACACCAAAGCATCTCCAAATTTTTTTTAAAAGTCATCAAATGCTTTTTTTGAATTTTTTTTTTATGGGGGGCGGTTCCCCCCCCAACACCTTTTTTTTTTTTTTAATGGTTTAATACACATTTTTAGTCAACTAAACCCTTTACCATTGAAAAAAATGCATCCGATGTTTTTTTTTCTTCAATGGTATGGTTTGTCAATGCATTCTTTTAGATGCAATTACCGGATACCGTTTTTTCTTTTACTGAGGATTCCCGGACGACTGGGAATATTCATGAGCATGTGAATCCATGCCAGACCCATGATGGAGAACAATAGCTACAGGTAAGTGGACAAAGCCCATTTCCAAGGCTTGCCAATAAGGATATCATAGCAAAGGTGTACTTGTCTAACTTTGCAGGCCCTACACACAATCTTGAAACTTCCCCTTTGTTTTGGTTCACATGCAGACGCAGATGTAGAGATGAGCAGGATAAGATCAGAAGCCAGCAAGCCAGTAGGCTGGGTCAAAAGGATGACTTTAGAGAAATAAAAGGTTCCTGACTGAACCTTTTCCTCTAGACGTTCGGACTACAATGCCATGAATCAAAGAAAGCACACAGCTGAGACATCACTTTTTTTTTTTTAATTAATTTTTATTTTCCAATGAAACAATACAACACAGTGTCATTTTCGAAGCAATTATATGATTATATTAACTCCCCTTTTCCCTCCCTACCCCTTAGACCAAAACCACATAGGTGGACTGCAGTTCAAACACGACGGGGTTCAATGCTGGCTGTCCGAGTCCTCTCCGGAGGGGCTGTCTTCAATGCTGTAGAACAGTGACGTAGTGAGGGCCACCCATTGTAATAGGTCATCAGAGGTGCCTGTGCTTTGTTGTCGCTGCGCCAGTTCCGATGCCCGTGTTTCGGCTGCGAACCATCTTTGTAGGTCCGCCCACCAAGTCGTGATGCTGGGGGCTACGGGGCTCTTCCAGGCCATCGCGATGCGTCTTTTAGCCAAAATGTACATTGGGTCCTTAGCCTGTTCAGGAGCCTGTTCTTCTTGCTCCTAGGGTATGAGCCCAAAATGCATGCCTTGGGTGATTGCACGTCCAGTATAATGTTTGCTTCAGCTGCTTTTTCATTGATTAGGGTCCAGAAGGCGTATATGGCCAAGCAACCCCAGAACATGTGAGACATTCCGGCTGAGAGTTCACGGCATTTGGGGAAAGGCACGGCGCCCATGCTACTGAATCTGGAGATGACGTCCGGGGTGAGGTAAGCCCTATGGATGATGTGGAACTGAATGAGTTGGAAGCGGGTGTTCCTGGATACCTTTTTGTGGTAATATGTTATGGTCTCCCACTCTTTGTCTCCGAACGAAATGCCGAGTTCTTGTTCCCATTTTGCCTTGCTTTTAAGCTCGTGTTGTGAGGCACTGTTGAGCATGATCTCATAGAGCCGCGAGGTTTCGTGACCACCTTCTGCCGTGCTCAGCAGGTTCTCAATAGACTCGTGCCCAGTATTGAGGGTCTCTCTCTCGGGCCAACGTTTCATGAGGATTTTCACTGTCGCTCCATGCAGGAGAAATTGGCCTGGTGGCAGTCCTGCAGTCTCTTGCAGTTCCATAAACGGTAGGATGCCATGATCGTCTAGTAGGTCTCCCTGGGTGGCGATGCCAAGGGGTTCCCATAAGCTCCTGATCACCTTCTGGTCTGGTCGACATAGTGGCGGCTATCTGGATCTGGGGGGAGAAGGGGTCGGCCACTTTGGCGAACATGCAGGCTCTTCTCCAGATCCTGGTGCCTAGCTTGATTAGGTATGGGTTTTGTTTTGCGTCTGGCTTGATCCAGAGTAGGTCCCTTAGCAGTGTCTGGGGGTCTGAGGGTCGTAATAGGCGTGTGTCCGAGGTGGGGTCATCGGCCATCCATTGGATCACGTGTTTCAGCTGGCTTGCTAAATAGAGTTCGAAATTGAGTATTTTGAGGCCTCCTTTGTCGTACGGTCTTTGCGTTATATCTAGGGCGACTGTGTCTTCCTTCGTGCCATAGAAATTTTCTGCAGAGTTTGTTTAGCTCATTGAAGTATTGCCGGGAGATGTTGTATGGGACATTGGTGAAGAAGTACAGTAGTCTCGGCAATGCTACCATTTTGAGGAGTCCCGCTCTGCCGACCACCGAAAGGGGCAATTTGCTCCAAAAGTCCATCGATTTAATCAAGCCAACTTTGGCGTTCTCGGTGTTCAGTGCATGTTCAATTCTGGGGTCGCAATGGATCTTGATGCCTAGGTATTTAAATGAGGTGGGCTCCCATTTGAGGGTTAGTGCGGGGAGGTGTTCTACCTTGGTGTTGCTCAGGGCGGCTAGAGGGTACAGGCAAGACTTGTCGTGGTTGATTTGGATCCCTGTGCATCTTTGAAACCCCCTCAATGTCTCCAGTATGTAGGGTAGTATGTGTTCGGGGTCTTTAAGATAGAGGAGCATGTCGTCTGCGTACATGGAAACTAGGTGGATCACCCCGTTTGTTATGCCCCCGTCACCGTACTCCTGCCTGAGGTATGCTGCGACTGGCTCGATGGCTAAAATGTAGAGTAAGGGGGAAAGGGGGCAACCCTGTCGGGTCCCTCTGGAGAGGTTCCATTTGTCAGAGAATGTGTGATTGGTTTGCACCCTGGCCGTGGGGTCTGGAGTTTGACCCACTTTAAGAAAGCTGGCCCGAATCCCATCTTGGCCAGTGTGGGATGGAGCCATTTCCACCGGACCGAGTCAAAAGCTTTGGAGGCGTCCAAGGACGCCACCGCGCATCTATCCGGCCCGCCCTCAGTGCTATATATGACTTGATGCAGTTTGCGCAGGTTTTCCGTAATGGATCGACCTTGCACGTACCCGGTTTGGTCTAAGTGGATCAGGTGCGGGATGACGGCCTGTAGTCTCCTTGCCATTAGTGCCGTTAGTATTTTATAGTCCACATTTAGCATGGACAAGGGCCTGTATGAGCCGCAGTTAGTGCTGTCTTTGTTGGGTTTTAGCAGGGGGATGATGGTGGGCTCGCGCATGGAGTTGGGGAGGCGGCCCTCCTCGTATGCCTCATTGTATACCTGGGATAGTAGTGGTGCTAGTATGTCTTCGTAGGTCTTATAAAATTCCCCAGGAAGCCCGTCAGGCCCTGGTGTCTTCCCTGAGGGTAGTGACCTGATGGTTGCCGCGACCTCGTCTGGGGTGATGGGGCCATCCAGTGACTCTGCCACATGCTCTTCCAAGTGAGGCAACTCAATGATGTCGAGGGCATCTTCAATGTCCGTGTCAGTGGGAGGAGTAGGGTCTGAGTATAGGGCCTGATAGTATTCTTTGAACGCTAGGTTAATCCCAGCTTGAGTGTGGGCGTTGGAGCCGTCTATGCTCTTGATTTGGCAGATAGGTGATCTGGGGGTCTCGCGCTTGTATAACCACGCGAGCAGTTTCCCAGGTTACAGCTGAGACATCTTATGTTCAGTAAATTAACCTATTAGGGTCTATTGTAGAATTATTTCCCTAGGTAAATGGTTTGTTCATGTTCATCATAATTATTTGGATTTCAATCCTGTCGTTTGGTAGCCGGCTGGAATTTAATTTATACAGCTGTTTGTTTCTCTCACAACCTTCTCTCGTTTGAGATACCTCCGTAAAAATACAGGGAATCCAATCTGATCACGGCGCATTTTAGGAAATGGTGTTCAAAGGTAAATGGAGCATTATTAAGGTAATTTCATTTGATTAGTCCTCCATTTGATGATGTTCTTAAAGGTTCTATTGACAGACAGTGCTTCCATGATCTACTATCTTATTTAACACAGTGACATAAAAATCAAAGGCCATCTCTTAGGAACGTCAATATATCTAGTGCAGCTTATTCTGGCATGCAGTCAACCAGGTGTAAAAACAGTATGGTGAAATGCCTTTTCATTTCTGCCATCTTGTCATACGTAAGGAGGCAATGGTGGAAAAGAGTTTGAAAAGAGGAGAGGCGGTACACCAGAGTACCCAGGCTGACGATGCAGCGATCATAGATTGAGGAAGTGGGGAAACCGGGATCGAGGGGCTGGGAGCCTTCTGTTTGCATGTATACCTGTGCGGATTCAGAACGGGGAAGGTAATCCGAAAGCAGCGGTTCATGTGCAGCAAAAAAGAAAGGTTTCAGAAAAGGAAAGACTAAGGCATGGTAGGGTGGAAATGGTCAGGAATACAGCCCGTAATGTTCCTACAATTTAGATAAAAGGTGGGTGGGAGTAGCTCTATGGGGTGAGGAGCCGTGGGAGAATTTAGCATTGAGGATTATTTGTGGATGTGCTTGGGGAAGGGATGATGCAAGGCAGCCGTTATTCAAATTGTGAGCAATTTGCTAGTCTGGATGGGGCGGGACCAACCTCCCCAAATAAGTTTCTCTATCAGGGCTGCGGGGGAAAACATGTCATTAGGATTTGACAATGCACTGCTGATGCAAATGGACAGTCAAGACACAGACAACCAGAGAGAACAAGAAGGACAAACAGCTGAGTCGAACAGGAAAGCAGGAAAAATAGGAAGACCAACAGGTGGAACAAGAATGGATGGAAACCATGTATAAGATGGGCAATCTGGAAACTGTGACAAATCGAGGGAATTTGTCCCTTCTCCCCAATGGCCAGCCCCCCAGGCACCTGTGAGGGTAGGGAGCTCAGCCCCCCTCCTTGGTGATCGAGTTAAGTGGGACCTCACCGGAGAGACTCTTCCCCTTAGGGGACAAGGACTCCCATTGCTGTGAGGAACTCCCGAAAACGTTACACATTATGGCATACATGGAACTCTATAAAATATCAAGGACTTAAAAGTCCCAAGACTTGGGTGGAGAAAAAGCCAATCTATACTTTTAACAAGAAGAAAGAGAATGTATCCCTTTTAAATACAAGTCTTCAATCAAATGAGACGAGTACCTTGAACCTTGAATAGCATAACTTCGGGAAGCTGAATTCCATCTTGCTATTTGATAATTACCCTATGCCAAGGATCGATGACTGGATTGAAAAGCTTTGGCTCAGCCAAGTATATCTCGACCCTCTATCTAACCAAGGGTTATTGGCATGTCCTATTGAATCCAGCAGACTGAGAATGGAACGTCTTCAACACCACAGGACCTGTACCAGTTCACGGTTTTGACTTTATCGAACCTCAGCCACTTTCCAGCGATTGATTGGACTAATTGTTAAAGCATTGCTCAGCCTTTTGTGGAGCCTTTGCGACCGTTGTCCTGAACACGTTGACCATCTACATGAAATCACCTGTTCCTTGAGAAAAGCTAGCCTAAAGGCCAACCCACGAAAATGCCATTTTGCACAATCCTCAGTGAAGTACCTCTGATTCATTAGGAATGGCCTCATCCAACCACAGACAGAAAAAATGAAGGCAGTCCTAGCAACATCCACACACAATACCAAGAGAGAACTTGCACCTTCCTAGGGTTAACCGGCTGTTATAGAAGCTTCATACATAATTATTCATGTAAAGACCGCTAACCTAACAGACAAATTAAAGAATGTGCAACTACAGAAGCTACTTTGGAATAAGGAAGATTAAGAACGTTTTAATGGCTTGAGAAATGTACTTTGCTATGAACCATCCTTAAGATGCCGGATAAAGAGTTTCCTTTACAAACGGATGCATCCAAGGTCGGTTTGAGCGCAGTACTTTCACAAGAATACAATGGAGTTGTGCATCCCATATTATAGACGAGCCGAAAACTCTTCCCCAGAAAGCAATCTTCTGCTACTGTCAAAACTGGAAGTCTTTGCTATAAAATGGGCTGTCATGCACTTGAGATACTACCTAACTGATAGAAAGTTTAGATTGATTTCAGACTACTCGCCGCTGACCTGGCTGAGTTCATGAAAATACACTAGTAATGAGATGGTGCTTGGTCTTACAACCTTTGTTTTTCTGGTGAACATCAAAAAGTTCAAGAACAGGGGAACGTTGATTTCCCAAACCGGTTTCTTATGGACCGTGCAGCTTACCTGCAGATTCAGGATTACCTCGAACTAAACAATCTTCTGGGCTTAAGACAATCAAGGTTCCGCCCTAAACATGGTACGGAATCGGCTCCGATTTGACCTGAAAACTCAGATGGAGACTCTAAAGGACAAGGGGAAGTTAGCTCTTCTCCTTCTCCTCAACCTCTCCGCGGCTTTTGATTTGGTCAACCACCAAATACTCTGCCAGCATCTCAAATCTGCAGTCCACTTCTCTGACTCTGCCAATGCCTGGCTCCATTCATTCCTGAGCAACAGATCTGAGGGTCTTCTCACCCATGGCCTCAGCGGACCCCTCCCCCATTCATTGTGGCGTTCCTCAAGGCTCGTGTGCATCCCCTACGTTGTATAACGTATTCACTAAGCCCCTCTTCGATGTGCTTGACTATTTGGGTGTCTCCTATACCAACTACGCGGATGACACCCAGATACTCATCCCCATCACGGGAGACTACACAGCTGACACCAAAGCCCTTAACGATGTTTACTTGGTCATCCAGGCCTGGATGGCACATCAGGAACTTTGCCCTAACGATGATAAGACCGAGCTCCTACTTCTAGGATCCAATCATCGGCTCAACAAATTAGATCAAACTTACAAGTCCTTCATTATTGACGGCAATGATATTAAAGTCTCCAAAGACACCAAGACTCTAGGCGTCTATCTCGACTCCACCCTCTCCCTGAACAGACAAACAAATGCAGTTAGGTCAGCTTCGGCCTATACTTGCAAACTTATCTCCGCCTGTAGACCATTCCTAAACTCTACCAACTGCATCACCCTCGCCAGAACACTGGTCATGGCCAAAATCGACTACTGCAGTGCCCTCAACCTTGGGACTAGTCAGTCTAACCTTAATAAATTGCAAACTGTACAAAATAATGCCTTAAGGGCAGCCTTAAACATCCCGAGACGTTCCCACATCTCTTCCGTCAGATCGGACTTACGTTGGCTCGCGGTAAAACAAAGAATTGCCCTGAAAACCCTAGCCCTGACTCACAAATGCCTGAGCAACAACACCCCACCTTACCTGTCCTCTCGCTTCACACTCCACACATCCACTCGACCCATTAGAGCAGCCCAAACTCACAGCCTCACCGTGCCGAGATGCAAACTCCAAAAAGCAGGTGAGGTGAGCTTCCCTGTCCTAGCTTCCAAACTTTGGAATACTCTGCCCACGCCTATTGGAACTGAACCATCGTTCCACTCCTTCAAGAACAATGCTAAAACGTGGCTGTTCTCCCAAGATCCATGAGACCCTTACTCAGTCCAGTCTCCCTGTGTGGTACAGGACATGTATATACATCTGTTCTGTACTTGTATTATATTCTGTTAATGGTACCCCTCGGTATATGTATATATGCTGTATATTTTGTAACTTACTGTGTAACTACTGTTTATTGTAACATGTTTAATAGTATGTGCCCGGTTGCCCCTGGGCCTGGTTTTTGCGCTTTATAAATAAATAAAATACAAATACAAAGAAGGGGACGCTACGACCATGAAAGGAAGGGTATGTGACGAATCAAGGGAACTCAGTCTCTTCTCCCCAAGGGGAAACCTACCCCCCCCCAATGAGGCAGGAGAGGTGAGCCCGTCCTCAACACCTCCCTGTTGGGATGCACATACAGCTCCCAGGCCCTCCCCAACGATTTAGGCTCTGAGAAATCTATTAGCGCCTGAGAAAGTGAAACTGCGTCGCCGCAGGGGAGCACAATATGAGAACACCAAATGTTTTTGTTTTATAGTAGTCATAGAAGCGTAGGTAGACCCAGGTATAGGACTCAGGTGATATTTTGTAGCAGTAGTGAAATATAACATATAACACTGATGATGTAGACATAGGGCCCGGGTGCAGGAAATACTGAAGAGCACCATATTGGAAATGAGGCCTAGCATTTTGTGTTCTTTGTTGGAGGTGTAGCAGCACGGCTCAATGAAGATCATTCTCCCTTCCCCCCAAGCCACAGCAGTGCAGCTGAGAACAGTGGCATTACACCGAACGGATAGTGGTTTAATTGTATCGAGTTGTAGGCCTGAAAAACCATTATGGAATGTGAATGGCAGAGCAATGGTACGGCCGTTCCCATCCTGAAGGACAAACCCATGGGAGCCAGGTTAGAGGTCTTGAGTCCACTTGAACTGCTAGAAGGCTAAATTTAAGTACCTAAATCCATCCAAATTAGGTTTATTAATGTGGTCCTCGAAGAGCCAGTAGGTCTGCTGGGGGTGGGCAACTGATAAGGGGGGAGCGAGGAGAGCCGAACTTCTCAGGATTTGTTATGAGGAGCAAGAGGCGATGCCAACAAATCTAGTCCTGCTGCGGGGAGGCATGACTGGGGTGCCTACGTGACTGGTATCCAGAGAAGCGCACTATTATGTCAAAGGGCCAATTTGACCTTGAAGTTGTCCACTGTGCTCATGTTAACAACCAGTTGCACACCATGTGACTAGGCCATTGGGGAGGGTAACATCCTAGGTAACTCGCCAATCCAGTAGCTGGGAACCAAGGTTACTGAAAAGGGGAACTACGTGTTAGAGGCAGGGGTAGACTTGGATGCGGGCAATCGCTCAAGGGACTGGCAGTATATATATATATATATATAAGTGGTAGCTAATGAGGTTGGGGGATTAACACTGTATATTGTATACGTCATGAGTGACAATTTATTTCCTTAAAGCCTTGTTCTTGCTTTGAACTAACGGACCGCTCTCTGTCAGGTTGGTTCTATGGGAACTTTTGTAACTTTTTTTCCTTTTTGTATACAAAATAAATCTTGTTTTCCTTCAATGAGCGCACCAAGCCTTTTTTCCAGATGTTTTTTTATTGTCTGGTTGTCTGGAGGTCTTCGCCTTACTCTCCCTCGTAGTTGAGCCAAGTGGGACCTCACTGGGAGAGTCCCCCTTAAGGGACAAGGACTCGCGTTCCTGTGAGGAACTCCTGAAACAGTTACACAAAATGGCATACATGGGACTCTGAAATATCAAGGACTTACAAGTCCCAAAACTTGGGTGAAGAAAAAGCCAAGCTATACCATTATCAAGATGAAAGGGCTGTATCCCTTTAATTACAAGTCTCCAATCAACTGACGTGTACGTTGAATAGCGAGTATATGCCAAACACTCAGAGGCACACATACGCAGGCAAAGGAGGCCAGCGACCCCCAAACCAAAGCTGATACCATCCTGAGAACAAAGCAGCAATCAAACCGGTTACCTGAAGAAACACTGGGACCCCGTGGGTAAGAGAATCCCCGGAAGAGGACACCAGCAAGAGGGAACAGATGGCAATGAGGAGCGTGCGAGAAGCTCAGACAGGCACGGAGCCCAGAGATGTTCCCCCTATGTTGGTTAAGGTAACTGGGAGAACAGGAAGACCGGGAGGCCAAAAGGGAATAGATATACAGTTCAAGAAACTGTACAAGTGAAGAAAAGTTGAATACAAAACTGATCAACTTAAATTGGCTTCATGTGAGAAAGAGAAACATTGAAGTCCCTGAGAGGGAGGGAAAGCAACCGATATCACTTGCCTTGGAACATGGCAAAGTACTTAAGCCTTCAAAACAGAAAGAAGGGAATATAAGAGAGAATGTGAATGGAAGTACAGAGAAACTACCATAGGTAACAATATACAAGATAGAGAATGTCATACTAAGGTGAACCACAATTGTCTAGAAGGCCATGGGTTCAGAAGAAATTGTACATCTCTAGGCTGTTCTAAGTATTTTCAAAAGGATGAAAAAAAGAATTAAACATCCAGAAAAGATATTCTTCAGGAAGAGAGAAAAGCTAATAATCTCATGAAAGAGCTGCATGAACTGATACAGCAAGTAACTAGAGACTTTCTAACGATTACATATTAACCAGAGACCAATACTAGAATTATCCTCTGGAGAAGGGAGCCACTCTCCTGACCATAGTTTATTTAAAATATTGGTAGGGCCCGTGAGATTGTTTTTGGACAGCTGACATAATCCTTTGTACATTCAGACTACTGATGAGCACCCTATTTGGATATATTGGTAGGGAACATCCCATTGCAATAGGGAAAGTTAGACCTTATTTCTTTAATAAAACATTCGGAACATGTCAGAGTGTCCACAGCCTTCTTCTGACTCTCTAAATCCACTAGGGGTTACACAGGTTATGGTTGAGACAACCCATGGAAGCCAAGAGAATCTCAGTGCCTCAATGCAGCGTATTCTTACAGATATCCCCCTTCACTGCCAGGGAAAAGAGTGGTTTCTATTTCTGGACCTTAAGGCACAAACACAGAGTAAGCTTACACAAGACAAACCTATAAGATTTCAATACAGTAGATGGCTTCTGTGGAAACTGCAATCAGCAATCCATTATATTAGATATATAGGTAAAAGAAAAGACAAAGGAATGGGCAGAGATTTCTTCCAATTTTATAGGAGCCTGTCTTTACAAAGGAATACCTAGAGGTACTGGTGAGGACTGTGGTGAACCAGAGAAAGGAGTCGGACTAGTACTTGTTCAAAGATATTTTTTAATGTTCTATTTTTGTTTATCGTTAAATAAAATCTTACACAAACATTACATATTAGCATACATTCAAAAACATATTTCATCAAGTATAAAAACAATAAAAGTAATATTAAACACACAATTCTTACAATTTCTTTTCCAACAATCATAAAACATTTATTTTCATATGTATTCAATGAAAATACTTACGATTAATCAATTCAAAATGCTTTCCTACAAAATCCTGATATAATTCATTCTTTGAAAAAAAGTTTTCCCTATTTCATATTCATTTAGTTAAAAATGTCACAAATAAATCTTACTACCGCCACAATAATTGAAATTAGTCTTCCTTTTATTATTCTGGCCCACAAATTGCACGAAATGACAGAGGTTGAGTACACATCTGTCAAAATGACGGATCCTCTTCTGCCTAACAGCCGGACATTTCAGAATAAGATGGTGGTAATGTCAATGTTCAGACAATTGACTAAGTCTGCAAATTTGCTCACTTTTTTCAGAAATTCCCATTCATGGCCATGTTACCTGCAAAGTGTGTAGACAGTTAAAATGAAATCAGCACAGATTTTTTTAAGCAGGAAATTGGGTATTAGGGTGGTAGTTCAATTATGTTGGTGTACTGAGTGGCAATACCTCTAAATAAAGCCAATCTTTGGAGGTCAATCTCATCACAAATTATATCCCAGTGCCTCATACCCTTTTTAATCTATGCAGGTGTACGTCACCAGAAATATTCACTTCTAACAAGTATTGATCACATTCCCCTTTCAACTCAGATAACGTGTATTCCCTGCTCCATTTGTTTTTTTGGTCCTCCAAATAAGGTATTCTCTAAACCCTCCCTTTTGTGCGGCAAAGACCCAAACACCTGCACTGGCCGGTAGTCCAACAGGTTTGCAGGTCAAACTCCAAGCAGATAATTCAGACATCGCCAGGCACAGAACTTCCCGCCAGATAATGCCCTCCTGGTGATCAAACCACTTTCTGTTGTTAAAATTGAGAGTCTGTGCCATACATCGCTGCAGTGGTGATCTTGCTTTATGCAAATATCTAAGGGCAACAGGGAGTAGGCACACTTTCTTCGTTTGATAATCTTCATTAGAGACATCAGAGATTAAACTTTAGTCTCCATATTTGCCATACTCAGTTTTTTACTACTCTGGAAAGATATGAGAAAGCCCAAATAAATTAAATGCATTACCACCTCTATTTTGGCCCCCTTGAACCACCACACCCACTTCTGATATCTTTTTCCCCTCTTACTGACAGAAAGGATTCTGGATTTATCAGGATTAATCAGTAGACAATTCTTATCCATGTATGCAGACACTTGTCTAATCCACACTGCAGCCCTCGGAGGTTGTAACCCAAAAGGATAATAACGTTAGCATAAGCTATGCACTCAACCCGTAGGGGCCCCATGTTAGGAGGTAATGTAGGATATTGCTGATCTATACTCCAAAAATTGGAAATATACAAATTAAAAAGTTTGGGGGCGAGGGCACACCCCTTTCTCGAGCCTACATTCTGCCTAATGTGACTTAGACGGGTCCCCCTCTGCATTTAAATGCACCTGTCCATTAGTGGCACTTTGGAGAAAGAGCCGCATGTTGAGTAGACCAGGATCGATATTCCATGAGGCCAGCTTCCCCCACAATTTTGCCCTCACCGCCCTGTTGATAGCCGAGGACAAATCCAAGCTAACTATGTGTAGGAAACTGGCCTTCCCCTCACAAATAAGTGACATGCATAGTTTTAAATGAAAACTACTAGCCACCGTCGCTATCCCTTTACGAAAACATGTCTTCTACACACTCCATCTATTGGTACTCTATGCCCATTTAGTATGATCTTTCAATTAGAGAACAGCAAGTATTTGTGAGAAAGTACAGGGTAATGGGGCTATAACTTTAAGGGGAGCTGCCAGCACCTCTTTAAAAAATTGCAACCATTATTCCTTCACTCCAAGATTGAGGTGTTTTTAGAGTAGTTGCTACCTGAAGAGAGATTACTAAGAACATCTGCCCAAAGAGTAGGATCCTCCTTTAGGAGTGCATTTGAGATTCCATCCGTGCCAAATGCCCAAGAGCTATTAAGGCAAGGGATGGCTACCTCAACATCTTCCATGTCAAAAGAATATTTGGGCTGAAAAGACACTGTATTGATTAACAGTGGATTGAATTTATTAAGTTGTGTTAGAATCCTGATGGCATATAGGGATTTCTTTAATTGATCCCAGTTATGGGGAAATAAAGAGATTAGAAATGCCTTGTTCACTTTATCTGCCAGACAACATTGGTTGAGGTCTTTTGCACTATAGAGGTTATAGCAATTTGTCAAAGTAGTTTTATGCATAATGTGTTTTTATGCAGTTTGTGACATTTTGTAATGTGTTTTAAATGATAATTGTGATATGAATTGATATGTATTTTTATGTGTTTTATTGAATTGTGCACATTCTGTTGAATTAAAATGTAATCGCATTTAATAGAATTTTACATTATATGGATAAGAATACTGGACAGTCCTTTATTTGTTCAATGAACTGTTTGTTTAATGTCTAGCCTATAAGGAGAAAATATAGATACTAGAGTTTTGTAGTATTTGTCTATGGTGTTCTCTTGGGGGATAAACTCTTGGGTCATTAAACTCCCCTAGTCTTTGTGTGTTGTTGACAAAAGATGATTTCCACCATGAATCCCCCATTACTAATAAATCTTCCTGGAGCACAACACTGCAAGAAATTTGAGAGAAGTACCTGACCCAGTCAGCTTCCAATACATTATTCAACTGCTTAGTCGTCTGTGTTCTAGCTGAATTAACATGTCCCAAATTGCCCTCACATCTTTCTTTACAATGATCTCTATCAACATTTGATTAGATTTAATATGACCATTGATTTTGTAGGCCTTATGACAGTTCTTAAATAACTGTACACATTTTTTTTTATTCACTTATTCTTTTCCTGATGAGAGAGACTGTTGTTTTTCTTTACCAAACACACCTCAATTCTCATTGTTTTTTTCCTCAAATTGACGTTTGTCAAATACCTGGTACGGCTTAGGGCTTAATGCAGTCATATTCCATTGCAAAATACACTGCGTCTTAATATTCCAATTTAAAATGGTATCAGAGAACTGACTGTAAAGACAATAAGATTTCTATACCCCTTCCACCCCCCACCAACAATCCCCAATGTATACATTCACCCTTCTCTGATTTGAGCTAAATTGACTAATACGATTTTCAGTGCTATTCACTACAATGTCCTTCCATTCTGAACATAGCTTCAAAAGTGACTCAAAATCAATTGTGCATGGTCACTGACCAGTGTTTTCTTAACATTGGAGCCTATGATTTTATGAGATTCCAAATTAGAGAGCGATAAAGGTGTAATCCAAATTTTTTGATGATGCCGGACCATACCAAGAAGGCTTGGGCGAACCCTCCTCACTAAACATTTAGTTAACAGTCAACATATTTTATCTTTCCATAAAGGTACCCCACATTCTTCCATTAGAATAGTTTACCTTTCCCTCTGTATAACATGAGAGCAGGTATCACTCTCAAGAGAAGGGCTCCTGCAACCGTGGACAAGTACAATTTAAATTGTCAGCAAATATAACCGGAGAAAAAGGAGAACAAATGGACTATTTGTGCAATGGTTTGTCCAACACAACTACAATTTATGTAATGTTCTCTAGGATTTGATTGAGCTAGACATTGGCAATCAGAACGTTTATTGCCGTCGGTCCACGCCCCACTCTTAGACTTGACACAATGCGCTCCACAGCACTGGCTGAAGTATTTTTTTTAATGGCAATCAAGAGGCCACCGTAAGGGCGGTACTTAGGGGTTTTTTTTTTTAACCATTGTGGGTTTCTATTAAATATCCATCCTCATGGGTCCTTCAATCAACCATGTTTCCTGGAACAGTAAGGCCTCATATTTGTTTACAAAGATGCTTTTTTCTCGATTTGAGAAAGCTATTGAAGCCTTGTGAGTTCCACGAAAATGTTAAAGGTATTATCATTCGAAACCTAGTCATTCCCATGCAGACAAATCTAGTACTGCAGGAAACTGACCAATTAGCATTGGTTTCCCCATCCGTATTGGACAATAAACTTCTCAATCATTCAGCATCAACTTTACACCTATGGGACAAATCCATACCTCTAGGTCCATTACCCACATTCTGCCCAGCAACTCTATTTGATCTAAATTCCTGGGCTTTAAACACTTTTTTAAAAAAATGTATTTTTATATCCGCATGAGCATTTAAAACCAAATCACAGATAACTTGTGGACACAAATGGACCCTACATCTCCCAGGACTACTGTCATCAAACAAATTTACCAAGTTGATTTCAGAAGACCTAATTACCCCGAAGCCTAAACTGTATCTAAGAAGGGTAAGCACCCTTAAGCGATTCAGAGGAACATCTTTATCGTCTCTGAAAATAGACTTCAACACAACAATCCCTGGCATCAGGGAACCAACATCCAACTCGGTCGAGGGGCCTAGGTAGTCCATATTTTTATCCATATACAAACCGGTATGATTACTTCACAAAATGAAGGCCCTACCCTAGGCACGGACGGAACTCAGACTGCGCTTATTGACTTTAAGACACAAATTGAGGACTTTAAAGATAACCGTAATTGAGCTCTGCTACTTCTTTTTGATTTATCAGCGGCATTTGACCTCGTCACCCACCATATCCTCTGTCAACACCTGGTAACTGCTGCTCATTTCTCTGACAAAGCTACCGCTTGGATCAGATAATTTCTGAATAACAGATCCATGAGGGTCTTCTCCCCCTCCGGCGCGGCCGAACCATCACCAGTCCTCTGTGGGGTCCCTCAAGGATCTCTATAATATGTTCACTAAGCTTCTATTTGACATACTTGACTATCTGGGTGTCTCATACACCAACTATGCTGATGACACCCAGATACTCATCCCAATTACGGGTGACCACACTATAGACAACTAGGCACTGAATGAGGTCTATCAAGTCATACAGTCTTGGATGGCCCAACATGAGCTCTGTCTTAATGTCAAGACAGAGCTCCTCATCCTCGGCTCACAAAATCGAATTAACAAATTGGACCCGGCCTTCAAAGCCTTTAATATTAATGGCAACACTTTCCAGGTCTCTAATAGTACCAAAACCCTGGAAATCTACCTCAACTCCACACTCTCACTTAACAGGCAAACTAATGCCATCATCGCAGCCTCTGCATATACCTGCAAACTGATTTCAGCCTGCCGCCCTTTCCTTACCACCCCCAACTGCATTACTCTCGTCAGGACATTGATTATGTCTAAACTAGATTACTGCAATGCACTATATCTAGGGACTAGTCAACGCAACTTAAACAAACTCACTCAAAACAATGCCATTGGGGCTGCCCTCAACTTTCCTAGATCTTCACGAATCTCGGATACTAGACAAAGCCTTCTCTGGTTATCGGTCACCCAAAGAATCACTTAAAACACTTGCCCTCACACATAAATGTGTGTACAATCAGGCCCCTACCTACTTGGCAAACCGTTTTGCTAATCATTCCTCAACACGCCCACGGAGATCCGCCCAAACGCTTAGCCTCAATGTACCAAGATACAAACTTGAAAAAGCGGGAGGGGTGAACTTCCCTGTCTTTGCCGCTAAATTATGGAATTCATTGCCTAACCCCCATTAGGATCGAGCCTTCTTTGTACTCTTTTAAGCACAAAGCCAAGACATGGCTGATGTCCCAAGATGTCTAAAGCCGTCATACTGTACGTTGACTTTTTGTAAAATTGTGTAACTGTACCTTGCTGTTCATCTGTAACTGTAACATAATTACTGTGATTATGCTGCTTGTAAATACTTGTAACTGTCTATATGTAACTGTAACATAAGATATGCGCCCAGATGCCTTTGGGCCAGGCACGCTCTACAAATAAAACAAATACAAATACTGCTGTTCCTTTCCATACCAGGGGCAAACGATTGTGCAGCAACATCTTTACAATCATTAGAGTAACTCCTTTTTAGAAGGGAGCCCCCTCCATCCACAGTCTAATTCACTTCTAAATGTACTGACGTCAGCCTGCACACATTTCGTCACAACTGCTGTCCTCCATGATCATATTTGATCCGGAGGCAGCCTGATGGCCATATTCTGAGGTTTGGACTGTCGCATCAACTGGAATCTTCTTGCATCGCTAATTTTAGAAGCATAGACCCCCCCTCGCTACCCCACTTCTAGCAGCAGCCAGCATATACGATTGCTCTATCAAATCGTCTAACAGGGCCAACTTGTCTGATGCATGGAAAGTGTTTCTATTAAACTGAGTAATCTTTTTTTGTTCTTTTCTGTCAGCTTTTTCTTACACTAAGGCATTCCTGAATTATTATGCCACCCCCCATTTCACTCATCAGTATTTTGAGCAGGAGAGTTTCCAATAAACATAGAACAGAGTTCACATTCTCAGGGTAGGATACTGTCGGTCAGTGCCCGCTCCATAAAGGTCCCCTGTGCCGCCATCGCCTCCTCAGAGCAATAACGTGGGTGTTTTCCCTTCTTTTTGTGAACATTTCTCAAAAATTCGGTCACTCAGTCCTAGAAGGCCTCTCCCCGTGGGTAGGTTTTTTAGATTTCTTTTCCGCCTTGAAAGACATCCTTTTTTATTTTTTTTATTTGCTGGGCATGTTAGACGGCAGCTCTCACGCCAGTGCACCGTGAGTGATCTGGATCCGACTTAAACTGTTAGAACTAGCCAAGTGGTTTTTTGTGCATCAGTGTGCCCTTCTCAATGAAGGTATACTTAATGCAAACAACCGCTGATTTCAATTCAGCCAATGTGCCGGTGTGAGCCCTAACTTCTAGACTTGTGTTGTCATATAAGCACATTAGATTCAGCGAAACTAAGGCACTTCCATTGTAAAGGGACTCAGTGTACATGTTATCTTCCCGTTGAAATGGAAGAGAGGAGCTAGTACCTTGCCACAATCGTTCACTGTCATTGAGGGGCTCAGATGTTTCACTCTTCGGGGAACAATACATTATGTGATAAACTCAGCCACTGTTAAAACGACCCGAGGTCCTGCAACGTACTTTACTCAATTAAGCCCATATTGGAGGGGGAAATGTGAATCTAATCCCCCGGCTTTTCGAACTCCAATTAGTGCCCTGTTCCTGTGAAGCCTAAGTCTGAGTCCACAACCTCCTGCCCATTTTCACGAGTCTGCTCCTGCACAGATTTTACATCTTCACTATAGAGCTTTTGCGGGCTAGGGAGAAAAATGAAGAAAAACAAAATGATTTTTCTAGTGACGGGTGCCATTTCCACTTCACCACAGGAAATTGTGGATACTTCTTATCCAGAGGGGTTACCTTGCTACTCCTTAAGTTGTAGCATTTGCCTTGCCTCCTCATTCTCTAGGGAGTAGGTACAAGAAGTACAATTTAACCAAGTGAGAACGCAGAAGCTTCCCATACTCCTATGCTCACTGAATACTGTTCTGAGTGAATGTAACCGTCTCGTGACTCTCACCTCTCCAACGCCCACAACGGCACTCTGCTTATGGCACTCTGCGCTGCCTTACTTGTTATATAGTGACAGTGTATCCATGCCACACAGCGGGGCAGTCCAAACACAATAACGGCCACAAAGGCACTCTGCTTTTGGCAATATGTGTCCTTTTATTTAAATAAGAAGAAAAACGACCACCCATCCCTATTGTGTGAGGGTACTTCCCTACCTAATAAACTAAACTAAGGGTCCTCGTCAAATGTCCAAATCAATATAGTCCTCCGTCCAAAACCTACTTGCTACCTGGCTGTCATGATCTCTGCTTCCAAAAGGTCAGGGTTTTCCCAACTCCCTTGGAAGCAGATCCATAACCCAGGTTCCGAGTGCCAACCAGTCCCAATTGGGACCTTTTGGACCCAGTCCTGGCGCCAGTGGCACCAGGCTCATAAATATGCCCAGTCGCAGCGCTGGAAGCGCCGGGCTCATAATGCTTGGGTGGACTTACCTTCAGCAGACCATGCTGCTTACTTGCCTGCCAGTTGAGCCTCTGATCCTCTTCTGTTTGGAACTACTTTTCCTGTTGGGTGGGGCTGGAGCCACTCCCTAGATTCAGAACACTGGAACTCTTCTGGAAGGCAGGAACTCTTTTCTTACCAGGAACTCTTTTCTTACTTAGGCGTGGCTGTGGAAGGAGACACCTAAGCACTACAGGAGGCTATTTAAACCACACCCGGTGGATGAATCTTGCTTTGCGTTATTCTGCAACCTCTGCAGCAGAACGCTCATCGTGTCTTCTGCATCCGGTCCTGGGCCTAAGGAAAAAGGCTTACCATCCTGAATCCAGTCTTCAGCAACACCTATAAAGACAAGAAAGAACAGGTTAGCATTCCGGCATCTGAAAGGCAAAGGCTTACCATCCTGAATCCAGTCTTCAGCAACACCTATAAAGACAAGAAAGAACAGGTTAGCATTCCGGCATCTGAAAGACAAAGGCTTACCTACTCTTCGTGCGCTCCGGAGGTCTTCACACTGCATTCCGGCATCTGAAAGACAAAAGCTTACCGACTCTTCGCACTCTCCGGAGGCCTTCGGCGCTGCATCCTGCATCTGAAAGACAAAACAAGGTGCGTTTAAAGACATTGGGGAACTTTAATACTCACGTGCCATTACTCCTTTCCACATCAACCCCAGTGGGTATTCCGGCACCCTGCAGCCGCTCCGAACTCGTACCTGCAAAATAAAAGACAGTTAGAGCGCATCGTGAAGCAGGCAACAAGCGCTTACTTACGTGCTTCCAGGCGCTTCTATTCATCATACGGACTCCATCTTCAACTCACTTCAGCCCGTCATCCACCATCGCCGGAACCTGCAAAATAAGAGACATCATTGCTAAAGGCTTTAAAGACAATAGAATTACTCGAAACTTACCGTTCGTGCAGTAAACGACGGACAGCAGTCCTCTGAAGTCAAGAGGCCTGCGCTACCGATCCAGTGAAGAAACTGATTACAGCACCCTGCCCCGAGGCAGATGGAGAGCTCGGCATTCACTTACCTAAGGTGAGAGCGTTAACCTTTGGGGGTCTACAGGAGAGCAAAAAGGGAAGAGATAGGGACACCACCAATATCCCCAGTTCATTAATCCCATATTTTCTGTCTGCAGACATCTTACTCTTGAAGTCAGGCATACAGTGCACAGAGGTCCCGCCCAAAGAGCCAACCGGGTGCTACACATCACCTTTGAAGATACGGTAGTCGCCCAGTCAAGACCGGCGCCTCTGCGAGAATCAGGTGAGCGTTACAGAACGCAAAGCCTACCGCAAAACTCTCGCCCAGGCGCTATGGAAACCTCGGATACTGACCCCCTAGCCCGGTTACTTGGGGGAACTAAGGGCAGAAGTGCATGCAGCTCGTCAGGAAACGAATGCTCTAAGAAGGGAACTAATTATTTCCAAGGAGAGAACAGACAATCTTGCTAGACAAGTGCTACAGTCACAAGCCGGACAGACCCCGTTACCCGCATCAGGGGCAAATCTTCCTTCAACATCCTCTATGAATCCAGTGCAGATCAACCTACCTGGGAATGTACCTCTGGCTCCGCCCGAACGATTTTCTGGTGACCCAAAGAGGTTTGCAGTATTTATCAATCAGTGCCGGTTGCACTTCTTATGCCGGCCAGCAGCCTTTCCAACTGATCAAGCAAAAGTAGCTTTTGTACTTTCGTACCTTAGTGGCAATGGGGCAGACTGGTCGATCCCTCTAGTTAATCAAGATGATCCGGTTCTCCATGATTTTCAAGCCTTTCAGCTTAGTATGGAAAAACTGTTCGCAAGACATTCACAGGGGCAGGCCTTGGACAATGAGCTTCTTTCGTTGCGACAGGGTAATCAAGACCTTTTGGCTTATATTGCATCTTTCAATAGACTAATAGTGGAAACTCAATGGCCTGAGGACAAAAGGATTACGCTGTTTTATAGAGGTCTACGTGGAGAGCTCAAAGACGTTTTAGCCCAAGTAGTGAATCCCCCACAAGACTGTTCGGATTATATAGACTTGGTCGTTCAAATAGATCACAGGCTGCAGAACAGGAAGGCCGATCGTTCCAAGTTTGATGCTCGAGTATTTTCCAAACCGCCAACTCCTTCCAAAGTAGTAGACTCCGGGGAACCCATGCAAATAGGGGGTCTGAAAGGTCCTCTAACACAAAGGGAGCGGGAAAGGAGGAAACAGTTGCAATTATGCCTATATTGCGGAAACTCAGGGCACTTTCTTCGAGACTGTCCGGTGAAACCTGCCAAGAAGGCAGTAGGAGCTGCAGTTACCAAAGTTACAAACTCTGAGCAGGGAAACAACCTCGCCCGACAAGAATAGAGGTCCTCTTGCCGAGCGTGAAAACCAGTTCCGTGACCTCGCATTTCGTGATACCTATGGTCCTCATTAGCCCTGATAATCCGGATCGATTACATGCAATTGAAGCTTACGTCGACAGCGGTGCCATCGGCAATTATGTGGATCATGAAATGGTTTTGAGGATGAATCTAACTCTTTGTCCCAAGGCTGTAAAGGACGTCATTACTACGGTGGATGGTACGGAGATAGCCTCCGGGCCAGTAACGCATACCACTCAAGAGGTGACGCTAGTAAGTCAAGATGGACACCATGAGAAGATCATGTTCGATGTGATCAAGGCCCCTCAGTTTCAGATTATTCTAGGAATACCTTGGTTAGAGAAACACAATCCTCTGATCGATTGGCGAGCAAGAACGGTCCAGTTTCCAGAATGTGTCTCTACTTGTCACCCTCTACCTGGTGTTGCACTGGCCGCAATTTCTTCAGAGACTCCCCAGTTACCTCCCGAATACCTAGAATACCAAGATGTTTTCCGGAAGGATCAGGCTAACTCTCTACCTCCTCATAGGTCTTATGACTGCCAGATAGACCTGATACCTGGATCTACTCCTCCTTGTAGTAGAATTTATGCCCTCACCGAGCCTGAGAACCTTCACCTTCGACAATACCTGGATCAATACCTGGCAAATGGGTTTATTTGTCCTTCCAAGTCCCCTGCTTCTTCAGCTTTGTTCTTCGTTCCAAAAAAGGAAGGAGACCTTAGAACTTGTATCGATTATCGCTCCCTGAACCAGATCACCGTTAAGAATAGATATCTGTTACCTTTGATCCCTGAACTCCTGGACCAAGTCAGAAAAGCATGCATATATACAAAGCTGGATCTTAGAGGAGCTTACCACTTGGTACGAGTAAAAGAGGGCGATGAATGGAAGACGGCCTTCCGCACCAAGTATGGGCTATTTGAATATCAGGTCATGCCCTTCGGACTTTGCAATGCCCCGGCCGCCTTTCAATATTTTATGAACGATGTCCTCAGAGAGCTCATAGATGTATGTGTTGTTGTTTACATTGACGACATCCTCGTTTATTCTTCATCGGAATCTGAACATCAGAAACACGTGAAAATGGTCCTCGAAAGATTGCGTCAACACAAACTTTTCGCTAAGTTGGAAAAATGTGTTTTCAACGTGACTGAAGTTGAATTCTTGGGATTCATATTATCACCTGGCGGAGTGCGTATGGATTCAAAGAAGGTCGATGCAGTTCTCAAATGGCCATCACCATCCTCCGTAAAAGGTGTGCAAAGCATGTTAGGCTTCGCTAACTTTTACCGCAGGTTTATCCCCGAATTCTCTCGAATAGTCCAGCCCATCACTGCCTTGTTAAAGAAAAACAAACGTTTTGAATGGTCTACCGAGGCGGAACAAGCTTTCCAGGATTTGAAGACTAAATTTATCTCTGCACCAATCTTAAAACACCCTCGCCCCGAACTCCCCTACATCGTGGAAACTGATGCTTCAAGCCTTGCCATGGGGGCAGTTCTATCACAAAAGGACCCGGTAACCAATCAGTTGCATCCCGTGGCATTTTGGTCCCGCAAATTCTCGCCTCCTGAAATCAATTACACGATTACTGACAAGGAACTTCTGGCTATCAAGTCTGCCTTTAAGGCTTGGCGGCATTATCTGCTGGGGGCCCGACACACCGTTACTGTGATTACGGATCACCGAAACCTGCAATATTTGAAGACCGCAAAAGCCCAATCCTCTAGACAACTCCGTTGGGCATTATTCTTTGCCGAGTTTGACTTCATAATTACCTATCGACCTGGTACAAAGAACGGTAAAGCCGATGCCCTTTCTCGGATGGGAGTGGAAGAACACTTGGTCAACCCTAAACCTGTACCAATCATTCCCGAACAAAGAATTCTGGGTGTAATCGCCACAGAATCCATAGAGAAAGTTAAGGATAAAGCCAGGCAACTTGTAACTCCAGCAGACATACAGAATTGGCATCTGCAGGGAAAGGACTTTGCAGTAAAGGACAACTTATTGTATTTCCAAGAACGATTATACCTACCCAGCACAGATTTACAGAAAAAAGTAATCTCTTGTTATCACGACTCTTTAATGGAAGGTCATCCCGGTATAGCCAAGACCTCAGAAAAGATCAAGCGCTACTTCTGGTGGCCGTCTTGGAAAAAAGATATCAGAGACTTTATAATGTCCTGTGGAGTATGCGCCCAAAACAAGAGTCAAAAGGAAAGACCAGCAGGCCTCTTACGCCCTATTGACATCCCACCTCGCCCTTGGCATACGCTTTCTATGGACTTCATCACCGATCTACCTCCATGCTCCGGATACAATACGATTCTAGTAATCGTGGACTTATTCTCCAAGATGGCGCATTTCATTCCGCTCAAAGGCTTGCCAACAGCAGCAACTCTGGCCCGAGAATTTCTCGAAAACATCGTCCGACTGCACGGTTTTCCTTCGGTTCTAATTTCGGATCGAGGTAGTCAATTTATTTCTCATTTTTGGCGAAGTTGCTGTCGGTCGGCTCAAATTGATGTGAGACTATCGACCAGTCACCACCCTCAGACCGACGGACAAACCGAGAGGACCAATCAAACTCTGGAACAGTATTTACGCTGCATGCTGCAACAAACTGAAAAAACTTGGAAAGATATCCTTTGGATAGCCGAGTATGCCTACAATAACTCTGTCCATTCGGGAACTGGGAAAACCCCGTTTTTTCTTTTGTACGGCAGTCACCCTCGAACCTCGGAGTTGGATCCCCTCCAAGATCTTGAAACACCAGCAGTAGACTACCTGCATTCTACAATCACCCAAGCCTTTAAGGAAGCTGTTTCTCACCTTCAAAGGGCTAAAGAACAATACAAGAAAGGAGCAGATCAACATCGGAAGGAAGCCCCTCACTATCAAGTAGGGGATTAAGTCTGGTTATCCACCAAATATCTATCTCTAAAAGGGCCACGCACATTCAACCCAAGATACCTTGGTCCCTATTCCATCACTACCATAGTAAACCCAGTAGCGGTCAAGTTGGACTTGCCCCCGCACATGAAGATACATCCGGTCTTCCACGTCTCTCTATTAAAACCCGTGCAATCTCAAACCCGACTAACCAAATCTCCAAAACCTATCCTAGTGGATGGAGAACTCGAGTTTGAAGTCAAAAGCATTCTGGACTCCAAGATCTCCAAATCTAAACTATTCTACCTAATTGACTGGAAAGGCTACGGCCCCCAAGAGAGATCCTGGGAACCTGCTGAATATGTCCACGCTCCTCGCCTAATCAAAAGATTTCACCGAACATTTCCTGACAAGCCAAAACCCCCGGAGAAGCCCGGTTTGGGAGGGGCCTTGAGGGGGGGTACTGTCATGATCTCTGCTTCCAAAAGGTCAGGGTTTTCCCAACTCCCTTGGAAGCAGATCCATAACCCAGGTTCCGAGTGCCAACCAGTCCCAATTGGGACCGTTTGGACCCAGTCCTGGCGCCAGTGGCACCAGGCTCATAAATATGCCCAGTCCCAGCGCTGGAAGCGCCGGGCTCATAATGCTTGGGTGGACTTACCTTCAGCAGACCATGCTGCTTACTTGCCTGCCAGTTGAGCCTCTGATCCTCTTCTGTTTGGAACTACTTTTCCTGTTGGGTGGGGCTGGAGCCACTCCCTAGATTCAGAACACTGGAACTCTTCTGGAAGGCAGGAACTCTTTTCTTACCAGGAACTCTTTTCTTACTTAGGCGTGGCTGTGGAAGGAGACACCTAAGCACTACAGGAGGCTATTTAAACCACACCCGGTGGATGAATCTTGCTTTGCGTTATTCTGCAACCTCTGCAGCAGAACGCTCATCGTGTCTTCTGCATCCGGTCCTGGGCCTAAGGAAAAAGGCTTACCATCCTGAATCCAGTCTTCAGCAACACCTATAAAGACAAGAAAGAACAGGTTAGCATTCCGGCATCTGAAAGGCAAAGGCTTACCATCCTGAATCCAGTCTTCAGCAACACCTATAAAGACAAGAAAGAACAGGTTAGCATTCCGGCATCTGAAAGACAAAGGCTTACCTACTCTTCGTGCGCTCCGGAGGTCTTCACACTGCATTCCGGCATCTGAAAGACAAAAGCTTACCGACTCTTCGCACTCTCCGGAGGCCTTCGGCGCTGCATCCTGCATCTGAAAGACAAAACAAGGTGCGTTTAAAGACATTGGGGAACTTTAATACTCACGTGCCATTACTCCTTTCCACATCAACCCCAGTGGGTATTCCGGCACCCTGCAGCCGCTCCGAACTCGTACCTGCAAAATAAAAGACAGTTAGAGCGCATCGTGAAGCAGGCAACAAGCGCTTACTTACGTGCTTCCAGGCGCTTCTATTCATCATACGGACTCCATCTTCAACTCACTTCAGCCCGTCATCCACCATCGCCGGAACCTGCAAAATAAGAGACATCATTGCTAAAGGCTTTAAAGACAATAGAATTACTCGAAACTTACCGTTCGTGCAGTAAACAACGGACAGCAGTCCTCTGAAGTCAAGAGGCCTGCGCTACCGATCCAGTGAAGAAACTGATTACAGCACCCTGCCCCGAGGCAGATGGAGAGCTCGGCATTCACTTACCTAAGGTGAGAGCGTTAACCTTTGGGGGTCTACAGGAGAGCAAAAAGGGAAGAGATAGGGACACCCCCAATAACCCCAGTTCATTAATCCCATATTTTCTGTCTGCAGACATCTTACTCTTGAAGTCAGGCATACAGTGCACAGAGGTCCCGCCCAAAGAGCCAACCGGGTGCTACACATCACCTTTGAAGATACGGTAGTCGCCCAGTCAAGACCGGCGCCTCTGCGAGAATCAGGTGAGCGTTTCAGGTGAGCGTTACACTGGCCCTACCACTTCAAAAAAAGTTACCAAAGAATAGACCAGAGCAATAGCCTCTCCACGCTGGCTTTGCTTGGCCAAACTACCTGGGTTTCCTCCCAAAGAAGGATTTTGAAATGGGCAAAGTTTGTATATTTCTCACAATCCAGTTCTCGGCCTCTTTGCAGGTTCTGAAGGATAAGTCTTAAATCTTCACACACATTCTATACTTTACGTTCTTTAAAGGGGAAAAGGGATTTTCATAGTCTGATTCTACCGCTTTTGACATTGTATTTGATAGTGTTCTTGTTTTGGGTTTGGGAAATGGAACACTCAAGGTTCTCTCTGTTCCCAGTCTGGATCACTATTTTATTTCTACGGCTCCCCAAAGCCCTCTTACCCTTTTATATGCTTTATTCAGTCAGCCAATATGTTTACACGGATAAGTACATCCATCAAACACACAAAAAGCAGATACACATACAGTATAAAAAATTGCCCCTGCTCCTAGTTCACACCAAAATCATTACATTATAAAACAGTTTAAAAAAAAAACTCAGTACATATCCAATAGCAAAAGCTTCATCACAGTTGAACCAAAATCCCCTTTCTCTGATGCATGGCTCTTTTTAACAAGGACAAAAGTGCCCAAGCTGTTGGTATAGAATCTGTTGCTAAAAGGAAAGGCAATGCGACCTGTGGGAACGAATATTAGTTGACTTGAGGACCAGTAGAATAGTAGACCTTCCAACGACATTATATGCTCGACAAACAAGTATAAGGTGCTTCAGATTCTCTCTATCAGCCCCAGTGGATCCCGGGAGCCCCAATAGCCTTCTAAAAAAAAAATGTATTTAGTGGAGTCTTGATTGGGCGCCTGCTAGTGTTTGGGTTTCTAGGTCTCCCGTAAAACTTTTGGCTTACCCAACCTTGTAAATCAATGTTGCTTGGTTCTCTTGGGCTCCCCAAAACCCTATGATGTGCGTAATTCAGCGTACCTCGGATGGGTGTCTGTCCATGCCCGGCATTTGTGTTTTCCTGGCCCCTGTAACCATTTTGTCTTCTCCAGCACTCGGGGACCCAGCCCCTCTTCCCGGCGTTGACTTTTCTCGGCTCAGATTCATCACATGACACTAAGTGCTCAACAGGAAAGCAAGAAAAGCAACCGAGAATTTGGGTTCAAGAATACAAGGAGCTAGGAGGAAGGACAACTATAGCAAGGCACTAAAACTAGGTAACTGTAGCAAGGGACAAGAACAAGGTAACTGTACCAAGGGACTGGAAACTGGGTAACTAGCAATCTTCAAAAAGTTAGTCTCGGTAACTGGAGCGAGCTAATAGCACTGTACTGGAACCACATGAGCTGTAGACGACAGGAGCATTGGACTCTGAAGTAGAACTTGAGGGACAATAAGAGGGAAATGGATTGATACTTTATAAACTTAATAAAGGAGGAAAAGATATGAAAAGGGAGCAGGAGATGCAGCAAAAGGAGCTTGTGCAGAAGGCTAGGGTAAACGTCACAAGGCACAGGGCTAGAGGCTGCAGTGACATAAAACATGGGAAAGGTGCGAGGAGACTGGCTGGCGGCAGAATGGGAAGAATTAAGCCTCTAACGCAGGGCTCGGAAAAATGTAACCATGCAGCACTGGAACAGAGGCCAATCACTGACAAGGCAGCTGCAAGAGTTTCAAAACTCAATGCACTAATAAGATGATTCAGGGTCAGATTGCTTATAAGCATTGCTAGAACAGAGGAATCCCAGGATGGAGTCATTTTAATTAGACTGCACAGATGCAGTCACAGGTGTGGTTTGTTAGTCCCTGGTCGGACTTTGAGAGCGGACCTATTGCTGACCATTTCTAGGAGTTTCTGTATAGGAAAGAAAGCGCAACAATAAAGATTTTCCATAATAACTTACTAGAAAGTCTTAATTCTATTAAAGACACGGAGGCTCACATTATGCTTCTCTTTCTTTAATAGACCAGTAAAGAAAAAGCTCAGCAGCAAGATATTTTGTGCACCAGACATAAAGAACAGGTGCACTAAATATAATAAACACAATAAAGACATGTTAATACAGTAAAATATGTCCAAGAGTCTCTGAGGAAACCCCATTTCCCAGAGGACTTCACTCGAGTTCATTTAGAGGCCACCAACATGTGACCTAGTCCTCTAATAGGTATCCAGATCCCTACCATAAACAGTCCTAAACATGATGTAACTTCCTCTTTTGAGGCTGCGAACTTGGCTGTCTGTAGTAGAATCGTAACTGTAGCCAACTCGTAGAAGAAAACTGTGTCGGGCTGCCGATCAGGCGGACTTGTCTGCAGGCGCTGTCAAAAAAGGATAAAAAAGGGGTAAAATTACTTCATGTATATGACAACCCTAGTTCCCTTATCAGGGTGGGAGAGAAATTTCATTGGATTATTCTGGCAGAATACATATTCATTCCAAATCATTTACATTCATAGTAATGCATTTAATCAATATCAAGTGTGATACACGCTGTTGTTTTCTCGCCGGGTGAGATAATGCTCGCCTCCGTGTCTTTAATAGAATTAAGACTTTCTAGTAAGTTATTATGGAAAATCTTTATTCTATGTGAAGACCGGAGGCTCACATTATGCTTGTTTAAAGCTTACTTACCACAATAGATGCCGGCTGATCTACCGGTTTCAGGTAGAATTGTTTGAATATTGATTTGCTTGCCCAGTTTGCCATCCTCATGATGTCTTCTAGGCGAACTCCCGCCTGAAAGGCTTTGGAGACCATGGCTCCTCTAACGGAGTGAGCTCCGAAGTGCTGGGTATCAATCCCAGCTTGAGTTAGAGTCCAACGCACTCAGCGTGCCAAAGTTGGAGCTGAAACTGCATTGTGTGGTTTACGCAGTGCTATCAATTGCTGCCCGTTAGAGGAGGTCCTGAGCGGAGCTGTCTTTTTTTCGTAAACTTTCAAGCATTTAACCAAGCAGAGCTTGGGTTGGTCTCTAAAGGCGGGATAAGAAATCACCCTGGAGTTGCACTTCGTCCTCCTGTGTATATGAAAAACGATGCCATCAGGAGAGAAGGTTCTGCCCGCCAGATCAAGAGCTCTGACGTCAGACTCTCCTGCAGGAGACCAAGCAGAGTATGGTAGTAAGGTTGCCGGATAGGGCCGTACGTGATAGTTCTTCATTACGTTGCCATGACAGGAAAAGGTTCAATACTTAACGCCCCAAAGCTTTTCGTAGCGGGACGGGGGTGGGACAGTAAGTCTCACACCCTTGAGTAATCTGCAGACGAGGTGGTGTTCCCCTGCTGGGACTCCTTGGACAAGGTCATGACCCGCATAAATTGCCAAACGATAGGTGTTCACTGTCCTGTAGGCAAGCCCTCTTTCCACTAGAGAAGCTAGGAAATTGAATATCTCCTCTACAGGTGATGTAATCCCTTCCTTCGGCACCAGGTGCTCCAGGTGCCCCAAGAGTTGGAATACCTCTTAAGGGTAGTAGGAACCCGGCTCTCCTCGATGAGACTGAACGCCATGCAGGACATGCCGGGGACTCGCCATCTTGACCTGAAATCCTCAAGGCCGCTAGGGTCAAAGATCCGCTGAGAAGGGGATGGTGCTGACCGATGGATCTAGTAGGAGATCCGGAAATTGGGGTAGTAGGATTGGAGAATCTGAGGAAAGTTCCAGAAGAACTGGATACCAGGTCTGAGATGTCCAGACCGGCGCTATGAGGACTAGATCCGAATGCTCCTGACGGGCCTTCGCCAGGGTCCTCGCTATCATGGTGAATGGGGGAAAGGCATAAAGTATCCCTTGGGACCATGGTTGTAGAAATGCGTCTGTTGCAGCTGCTGCTGGATCCAGCCTCCAGCTGTAAAACACTGGTAGCTGGGTATTGAGTCTGGAAACGAAGAGGTCTATGGACATCGGACCCCAAATCTCTTGGAGGCAGAGAAAAACTTCCCTGTTGAGCCTCCAATCGCTGTAATCTGTAGAGTGACGGGAATACCAGTCCGCCACCACGTTCGTGAGACCGGGAAGATATTCCGCTGTGACTGAAATTCGATGCTCCAGACAGAAATGCCAGAAATCCTTGGCTAATTCTGCTAGAGGCCTCGACTTGGTGCCACCCAGATGATTGATGTATCTTACTGCGGAAATGTTGTCCATTTTTAGCAAGATACAGCAACTCTCTCTGGCAAAAGAGCGTATTGCAAAGGAACCTGCAAGAAGCTCTAGACAGTTGATCTGCAGATCCAGCTCCTGAGGAGACCAGGACCCTCCCGTGGCTACGGCACCGCATCTTGCTCCCCAGACGGAGCAACTGGCATCCGATGCGATGATAATATCTGGAGCGGATCAGAAGATGGCTCTGCCGTTCCAGGCTTCCGTGTGAGTGAGCCACCATTTGAGCTCTGTCCTCGCTTGGGGTGATGGTGTCAGGAGCTGAGAGTAAGAAAGGCTGTGTCTGTGCCAAAGTGTTGGCCCTTCAGTCTTTGTAGTTTTCGATAGTGAAAGGGGCTGGGAAAAATTGCCTGAATGGAGGAGGATAGTAAACCTATCACTCTTGCTAGCTCTCGAAGAGAAAACAGACTCTGTAAGAGTCTGCGTATCTCCCGTTTGGTGGAGTGGATCTTGACTGATGGGAGACGGAGTTGGGAGTTCTGAGTATCCACTTCGAAACCCAGAAATTCAAGATTCTTGGATGGATGAAGAATTGACTTCTCCCAGTTTGAGAAAACCGAGGCTCTGTAGCAAATCTATTGCTAGTCTGGTTTGCCTCTGAACTAGATCTTGTGACTGGGCCATAAAGATGACTTCGTCCAGATAAATTATAAGTCGGACACCTTGTTCACTTAGATGAGCTACTAAAGGCCTTAGAAGTTTGGTAAAAACCCAAGGCGCTGAGGAGAGCCCGAAAGGCAGACTCGTGAACTCCCAATCTCGATTTTTCGATGAAAATCTCAGATAACTTGCATGTGCCTGATGAATCGGCACTGTGAGGTAAGCGTCTTTCAGGTCTAGGCGCATGAGCCAGTCGTTTGGTCTCAGCAGGTCCCTTAGCATGTGTATACCTTCCATTTCGAAATGGCGGTAAATGATGAATTTGTTGAGAGCTTTTAGGTTTATTACTGGGTGCACCTTTTGTTTTCTGCGCACCAGAAATATGGGACTGAAGAAACCTCCTTGACTCACACAGAGGCGAATCACTTGTTTCTGATATAGACTGTGTGTATCGTTGTCTAAGGCTATTTAGTCTGTTTGGGACATTACTAAATGGATGGTGTGACAGGTTTGAATGGGCTGCGTGAATAACTCTAGGCGCGAACTGTGTCCCTGACCCAGGCATCTCCCGATAAGGTATCCCAAGCTCTTGCAAACATATTTAGCCTCCCTTCCACAGGCGCCTGTGGCTCTGGTGCTGCTATAAGTACACTGACCTGTAGATTGTTGTTGGGCTGGATGTCTAGCCGCTCTTCTCCAGGGACACCCTCGTCCACAACCTCTTGAAGGGAAAAATGTGTCGGTGCGTTCTTGCCAGGCTGATCTCTGGAGTGCTGAGGTCTTTTGTCGAAGAAATAACGGCCGGAGGAGCGACCTCTACCTCGTCCGGCCCTGGAGAACATTTTTGAGGCAAAGACTCTCTTGATGGAGGCCTCAGCTTTATCTAATGCTGTGAAGGTCCCGACAAGCAGCGGCGTAGGAGACCCATAAAATCTGGGGGGGACAAGGGACACCTTGGGGACTTTGCTTTTTAAAGAACTCCACTTTTCACAAAATTAAAATAGCAGTATGTATTAAATTACATATATCATCACTGTATAAAACAAGAGAAAAGAAGAAAACAACACCGAAGAAAATTAAGAAAAAGAAAAGCAGTTCAGAGTATAAAATCCTCCCAGCAATGGACATTTAGAGAGATCTTTTATAATACTCTCACCTGCGCTTTAAATGCAGATGCTTGCTGGAGTTTCCCCAACTCATCCTATCCTATTCCACTTGAGCCCCTTTACAGCAGTCTATGGGCTGCAATCATACCTCGGCACCAGGGTATGTACTGGATTTACATAGATAGCGGAACAAGCGCTGTTTGAATCTCGAGGCTATGCTTTATTTTTTTCTGGGTCACCAAGATGGCTTATGGTTGCCACTATTAAAACTTGTCTACAATGCATTGGTCAGCTGGTGGTGGGTAACAAACATGCAGTTTTAAAACAAGCATTGGCAACGCCAACCATTTGGGCTTTAATGTAGGCATGGAAAAGGCACTTGCTAAGTACTGCCATAGTGGTATTAGGTACCCACTGATGGTAGCAGCTGCAAAATGGTGCAAGTACCTGGACATTTAATAGCAGTGCCTGGCAAATGCCCAAAACGTATAGACAAGCAAACACTTGCCATTGCTGATTTTTAGCAGGACTTCAGTGAAGGACATGCATAGTGCTAATAGAGTGGATGAAGGCCTCCCTTGCTAAGACATTTGTATTACACTAGTAGCATGTTCCCACCTCCAATTAAGTTATTAACTACACAGGGCTTTGTAGTAAACATCCCTAAATCAGTGGCTTTATTTAAACCAGAACTGGCGTTGCTAAGATAGCCCAAATAACATGATGCTGTTTCGCAAGGCAAGATGCCACGCACCCTGGCATCAGCTTCCACTACAGGACAGGTCAGAGGTGAATATATACGTCATTTAAGGTTAGTCCTGACTTCAGACCTAGGCTGCAGGTAGGATTGAGTGAAAAGGGAGTTGATTCAGGAACAGCATGCTGTGACTGTCTCTTCCTGGAGAGGAACAAGACAGGAGCGCAGATGACACTGGGGCAGTGGGAGAGCGTCGAGCACGTGCTCCCACGTTCCTTCTAATAAATGCTCCCCATGCCGGCCTGCACCTGGGAGGGGGGTCACTGTGTGTATTATCAGGCCCAATCAATGCACAGACAGGTATGGTGTAGTGTATATATCTGCAATTATTTCAACAAACGACTTCTAATCATCCTCGTGCAGGCCTCGTGAGCATGGACACCAGCCGACACGTGCAATTTTAGAACAAAAGGATTTTTGGACTTGGGGAATTTGACCCCGCTATTACTTACCTGACAACAGTCGTGTGGATCTTTCACGTTTATCCACGGCCCTGATTTGGAAAAGGCTCAGGGGAGCCGAAACGCATGTAATCAATCTAAAGAGGGCTAATAAACTTTTTTGTTTGATTGACCATTAAAATCAAGCATACATATAGTTAATGGCACTGAGTCCTTGTAACGCTCACCTGATTCTCGCAGAGGCGCCGGTCTTGACTGGGCGACTACCGTATCTTCAAAGGTGATGTGTAGCACCCGGTTGGTTCTTTGGGCTGGACCTCTGTGCACTGTATGCCTGACGTGTAGAGTAAGATGTCTTAGGTAAGTGAATGCCGAGCTCTCCATCTGCCTCGGGGCAGGGTGCTGTAACCAGTTTCTTCACTGGATAGGTAGCGCAGGCCTCTTGACTTCAGAGGACTGCTGTCCGTCGTTTACTGCACGAACGGTAAGTTTCGAGTCATTCAAATGTCTTTAAAGTCTTTAGTAATGATGTCTCTTGTTTTGCAGGGTTCCGGCGATGGCGGATGACGGGCTGAAGTGAGTTGAAGATGGAGCCCGTGTGATGAATAGAAGCGCCTGGAAGCACGTAAGTAAGCGCTTGTTGCCTGCTTCACGATGCGCTCTAACTGTCTTTTTATTTTGCAGGTACGAGTTCGGAGCGGCTGCAGGGTGCCGGAATACCCACTGGATTAGATGTGGAAAGGAGTAATGGCACGTGAGTATTAAAGTTCCCCAATGTCTTTAAACGCACCTTGTTTTGTCTTTCAGATGCGGGATGCAGCGCCGAATGCCTCCGGAGCGTGCCAAGAGTTGGTAAGCTTTTGTCTTTCAGATGCCGGAATGCAGTGTGAAGACCTCCGGAGCGCACGAAGCGTAGGTAAGCCTTTGCCTTTCAGATGCCGGAATGCTAACCTGTTCTTTCTTGTCTTTATAGGTGTTGCTGAAGACTGGATTCAGAATGGTAAGCCTTTGCCTTTCAGATGCCGGAATGCTAACCTGTTCTTTCTTGTCTTTATAGGTGTTGCTGAAGACTGGATTCAGGATGGTAAGCCTTTTTCCTTAGGCCCAGGACTGGATGCAGAAGACACGATGAGCGTCCTGCTGCAGAGGTTGCAGAATAACGCAAAGCAAGATTCATCCACCGGGTGTGGTTTAAATAGCCTCCTGTAGTGCTTAGGTGTCTCCTTCCACAGCCACGCCTAGGTAAGAAAAGAGTTCCTGGTAAGAAAAGAGTTCCTGCCTTCCAGAAGAGTTCCAGTGTTCTGAATCTAGGGAGTGGCTCCAGCCCCACCCAACAGGAAAAGTAGTTCCAAACAGAAGAGGATCAGAGGCTCAACTGGCAGGCAAGTAAGCAGCATGGTCTGCTGCAGGTAAGTCCACCCAAGCATTATGAGCCCGGCGCTTCCAGCGCTGGGACTGGGCATATTTATGAGCCTGGTGCCACTGGCGCCAGGACTGGGTCCAAAAGGTCCCAATTGGGACTGGTTGGCACTCGTAACCTGTGTTATGGATCTGCTTCCAAGGGAGTTGGGAAAACCCTGACCTTTTGGAAGCAGAGATCATGACAGTCCTGGAGTTTTCCCTTCTTGTATTACATCCCTATCTTTCATCTGCACTCCGTTCTTGTTCCCATCTCTCCCCTCCATTGCTATTCTTTTTCTGTCATCTGCACTCTTTTTACCCTTTTTTTACTTTGCAGTCCCACGCTCTACTGCAGCCCAGTCCCTCCCTTCCCATTCCCCCATGGCCAGCACCCCACAACTCTCATCTGTACACTTACTCAGTCTTCAGAGCACAGCACCCTCACTATCCTGGCTTACATTTCACAGGTTTTCTCTTGCACGCCTTGCATGACCAACCACTCCATATAGCTTCTCAGAATAAGCTGGAACAGGCATGCCAGATCCATGACCTTTAAAGGGCCCATTGATACCTGCAAGCATTAACTCTTAAGAAATAGTCAGGAGCATGGATATTTGGAAGGGGGCACAGACAGAGAAGTCACTAAATCCCCGTACTGCCGAGGCTCTACCCCCAAAATCTGATTGCACTGCGACCACTCAAGTACGCTGACAGGAACAGCCAGGCTGAATAAAACAGTGAAGCTTAGCTAAGACCTACAGAAGATTTGCCCTTTATTTCTTTTGAGAGAAGCGCAGGATGGGCACCAAGAAATGGTTTATTTTGGGCAGGGACAGCGTTCAGGCCTGTGCTGGTAATAGTTTGTATTATGGAATATAATAACACTTTGGTCATAGTGCTTCATGCTAGATGCTTTCAGCTTCTAGGCAATGCAAAAGCAGGTATTACCCTCATTTGAACGGTACTGAATTTATGAAAGGTTAAGTGGACCCAGCTGCTGCTGGGTTTGAACTAGAGAAATGCATGTAGCCCTCATGTCAGAGACCAAGCTTTAGGTGTGGTACCATCCAAACTTTAAACAGGTGTGAGTTGGTGGAAAGAGGTGGAGGGGTGTGCCTTAAGTGAGGCCTACTGATATTAATGCATGCATCAAGTGTTTTCCCTTGCCTACCTTAGACATTACTATGTAAAAGAGGACACATCCCATGTAGCGGCCCTTCTTGAGATTGGCTCATCCTCATTTTACTTTATATGGTTTCATGAGGATTTCGTATGCTATGTCGGGTGATATCTCAGGCAGTGTCTGCACTTTGCAAGCCAGGCCTGGGGTACAGGGACATCTTGGAGAAAATCCAGTCTTTCCCAGATTGTGTGATCCTGGGCAAATCATGTGACCCCCCACTGTGCATTATTTTCTCTATAGGTTTACTTGGCATCACCTACAAGTGACTCAGTTGGCAGTGTACACTATAACGGAATGCCTCAATCGTAAATGTTCTAACAGAGTATCTTGTTGCTCCATGTATGCTAAGCATGTTGAGTGAGTGCGAAGAGCGACAAAGTGTCACAGCAATAGATGTCACCTACAGCTGGGGGACCGGGTCTCATTTTGGGAAGCAGTTATAGATACATTCATAGAATTAGTAATTTTGTTTTCAGAGAAACGGGTCGGGTGCGATCAGCTTGATCCAACTCTTAAGGAAATAAACTAGAAACAATCTCAAAGTAACCTAACGGTTTAGGGGCACTAGTGTAAGCAGCAAAAATATTCATCATGCCCTTCTCCTTAAAAAAGGCATTACATAATATATTAAACAGTGTTGTGCCTGGCATTTGTATAGAAACTGCATGTACATGTCAATACCGGCTCCCATTGTGCACCCTTGATCCTCCGCTGTGTCAGTGAATGGCCTCCGTGTTTTGTTTGTGCAGCCTTGCAAGCCCGTGTTGGCCAATGCTTGTAGCTTAAATGTGAGCCCTGGCTGCCCATCAGTAAGGAAGAGCCATTCCAATGTGATGTTCCTCTTTGGCAGGGGCACACTTTCATGAATTGAAAAACCTGAGGGGGGCATGGCCTCAGGTTTTTCAATTCATGAGTGTGCCAACGTCAGATGTACAGTTTCTAAACAAGTGCGGCGCTTAGCAAACTGATCAGGGCATCCTGGCATCTTAATGTTTCATAATGAAACATTAAGATGCCAGGATTCCTGATCAGTTTTGCAATGCACCACACGTGCTTAGAAACTGTATACCTGACGTTGGCAATGGCACATTCCCTCTAATAAATTCTCCCCATGCCACCCTGCACCTGGTAGATGGGGGCCATGCCACTTGACTTTACTTATGGTAGCTGAGGACTCAGGTGGAGGTAGAGTCGCAGTCGGACTAGGAGTCTGTCTCACTGTCTCCTTCAATAACACACGCTCTTACAGAGTCACTGGAGCATGTGTCTCTGCCTGGCTTTTCCTTCATTCAGGAAAAACAATGGCTGAGGCTGCACAGCAGTGCACTGCGCAGGCAGGGCACGTGCAGTTTGTCCCCCGGCCTGGGCACGTTCATTATGCGCAGGTACGGGGCACCGCAGCAGAAGTGTGCAGACAGTCTACTTTAACTTTTGCAAGCTGACATCGTATTTTACACGCTGCAGATACTTGCCTGGTGTTCCAGGGACAGCTAAACCACCTGACCCTTCAAGATGGCCTAATCCAGATGTTGGTAGTGGTGATCCCATTAAAAGCCAGTTAGATCACATATATTCTGGCGGTAATGAGGGATTACTAGTCCGCCCACCCTATTCTAGATTATGAAAAACCTTTGGTTTTTCGTGAGGGTGAAGCTGATCCCAAGGAGGGTGGCACCCCTCAAACGAGGTTGATGTGAGAGGTGTGGGGCTTACTTTTGGCACTTTGCGTAAACACATTTTGGAGAAATCTTTATTATATTTTGACCAGTTTGTCAGGGGCTCAATGAAGCCATTCTAGTCGGCACCATTTGAGAATGGCCTTAAGTACTACCTTGTAGGAAGCCTGCAGATGTTAATCTTCCCCATTTCAATGTCTCTCATTTTACTGTTATAAGCAAGATAAAGGGCTCCGTTGGGCACATGTGACTTGTGATTGACTCCTCTTCTCCACTGGTCTTTAAAAGGGACCAGTGCGTAATAATGGCCACCTGGGTGCATCGCCTATGTACAGGGGCTTCTTTCCACATAGGTTTACGCTTTATAAAACCCACGCATTCATACATTACACAATTCCGTGGCAGACATTTGAACGCCATCAGTGGAACAGAAGGTTATGTAGGCACACCCAACATGTAACTGCCCCAGCACAGTCTCTGAAGTACCAGCATCTATAATACTTCTGGAATATTATAAATCAGTTTTTCTTTTACTGCCCGCAGAAAGATACATGGACGCACCCGACCCACCTGACACGTCACTGCCTATACTCCCCCAGCTGCGCCTTTCAATGACAGCATAAGAAATGCACGCATTTCAATAATATACGACGCCCCCTCCACCTACCAGCGCTGTGCTGTAGTTCCATTATCCCCTCGCCCCTTCTCTCTCCCGGCCATGTATTGACCCGTTTGTACGAGGCAGCGTATGCTGGTTCTCCAAATATTGAATTGAGTATCGTATAGTGCCAGGAATATACAAAAGCGCTACAATATCCCCACAAGGGGAAGAATTTTTCTTTTGGGACTAGGCTCATCTTTTAAGGTGAATAATTTATCAAAAAGCTTCCAAAAGAGGGGCGTGGCCAACGAGCGACCGATGTAGACGCGTGCTCGCTGAGCTCCCGGTGCCGCCAACACATCCTGCCAAATCCTGGGGGAATTTGACTTGCGACACTCCTGCAAAATTACGAAAAGTTGGCCGACAGACGACACGACACATTGCAGTTGCTCCCGTAACAAAACGGAGGCCGGAGGCGAAGATAACTGCGGTGGAAGGTGATAGAGCGTGGCACCCGCCGAACTCGATCCAAGATGGCCGACAGTGACTTGGGATAGTGCGCCACTGACATCCGGCACGAAGAACAGCGCCATACAGGAGGAGCGAACGGTTGATGGGAAGGCAGTGACCAACCGTACGCGCTCCGCTCCGCTCCGCGTTGAGCGCCCGCCAACTCAGAACAAGGGGCGACAGACAGCGACGGAGAGGCACGTGATTGGGCACGCGAAACGGTGAGGAGCAGGGTGGGCGGGAGGCAGTGGTTGCGAGCAGCTTTCCCGCTTGCCCGCTCCCAGAAAATCGCTTGTGATTAGATCGAGAGTTAAATCCGTGCCCCGGCCCACGCACAACGCTACTAGAATCATCAAGGCGGATCCTCATCGAAGTTGTGACTGCAACGGTCATGGGCAAGGACAAGAGCAGGAGAGGCACGACGCAAAGCAAAATGGAACAATACGCGGTGCCCACACTGGCCACGGAGCCGACACAGGAAAGATCGGCAATTACTGAAGATGAGGAACCCGAACCCTCTCTCAAAGACATTATGAACGCCATAGCCAACTCCAGAACCGCTATGGAGATTAAAATGGACGGCATCAGCACAGAAGTGTCCCTCCTACGCCATGACTTGCAGAAACTCACGTCCCGCACGGGAGAGGCGGAAACCCGCATATCCAACACGGAAGATGGCCTCCGAAACATCCATCAACAGATGACCAGAGTACTGCAACGTGTTAAGACTCTAGAGGAACGGGTGGAGGAAGGAGAGGGGCGCTCTAGACGGAACAATATACGAATCCTGGGATTACCTGAGAAAAGTGAAGGCCCCTCCATGGAACTATTCCTTGAACAACTACTCATGGACCTATACGCCCCAAAGAATTTTTCGAAACTTTTCTCCATTGAACGTGCACATCGAGTCCCAACAGGCAGACCAACGCCTGGGGCCCCACCCCGCACTGTGATTGCCAAAATCCTAAATTACAGAGATCGCGACGCGATACTGCAAATGGCCAGATCCAAGGGAGCCACGACCTACAACGGCGCGAAAATCGCTTTCTTCCCGGATTTCACACGGGAAGTACAAAGAGCACGCCAATCATTTGACCAGCTTAAGAAGAAGCTACAGACCCAAAACATCAAATATGGTCTCCTGTTCCCGGCACAGCTGAAAATTTACCATAATGGCACAACCGTGCACTTTAATGACCCAAAGGATGCATGGAATTGGGCAGAAAATAACCTGGAGGGAGATTGGGGCCCCACAAATAGAAGGGAACGTGAACGAAATAGACCGCGCCCGGACAGATCCCCGAATGCACAACCACTACAAGGCCAGGATGGACTACCACCAAGAGAAGCCGACTGAAGTGTGCGGACACATGCTGATAGCAATGCACTGTCAGAGCTTTTCCCCCCCCCCACATTGAAGAAATGGCGGCTCGAGCGGGGGCCCCCCCCCTCAACAAAGGTAATAGGACCAGCGCCGAGCAACGGCGACAGAATCGCAAAGAAGTTATATCGAATGTATTGATTGTTTGTTCGGTCCGAGCAGACCCTTGTCAGGCTCGGCCTAATGTTGGGGCGACAGGTACTTCCAGTTGGGGTGGAGTATGGGGAGGGTACGAGGGAGTTTGTGTTTAGGACAGAGTTTATTTGTTTGGTTTGCTGCTCTAAGATCAATGCGCGCAATAGGCTGGGGTCGGGTTCCAGGGGGGCGGATAAGGGGCAATGCCCGGAGATACACACAACATTACCCGGCATGTCCGATTCCCGACCACCATGACTGACCACACCGCTGAAAGCAAGAACAGGTCTATTAAGATAATGACCTGGAATGTGAATGGACTAGGCAGCAGTATCAAGAGACGCCTTGTACTCCAATATTTGAACCGTTATACGCCCGATGTAGCCTTCCTAACCGAAACGCACCTGGCGGGCACAAACTGCAACCTCTTCAAGCGAACTAATTACCGCATCGCGATACACTCAGGTTTCTCCATGGGAGCTAGGGGGGTGCTGATCCTCGTGCACAAACGACTTCCACTGACCCTCTCATCCGTCATACAGGACCCAGGAGGTAGATTCGTTCACATAACCGCGACTCTTTGGGAGCGGCCTATATCCATGCTAGCCGTATATGCACCACCTACCTTACTCACTGCACTACTTGAAGATATAACGCCAATGTTGGCGGCGGACTCCTCGAGCTTGATGGTGGTGGGGGGAGATTTCAACGAGGTCATGCACCCAGAACTTGACCGAACACACATCCGCTCGAGAAATCCAGCTACGCATACCAAACTAGCCACGTTCGCCGACGCAATAGGCCTGAAAGATGTGTGGAGACATTTGCATCCTGGCACGAGAGAATACTCTTTCCTCTCCGGAGCACACGCCTCATTATCTAGACTTGATTACTTTTTTCTCCCGATCTCCGAATTACATCTAGCAACCGATGCACACCTCCTACCCAGAGGTATATCGGACCACTCCCCGCTCGTAATGGTGCTCAATACACACAGGCCGATTCCCCCACCCACGTGGAGGCTAAACAATTATTATCTGGGCTTCCCCGACCTAGTCGAACATATCAAAAAAGGAACAGAATCATACTTTGAACTGAACACAACCTCAGTGGATAGCCCTGTAACATTGTGGGAGGCATACAAACCCGTACTGAGAGGGGAACTCATATCCCAGATCGCAGCCCATAGGAAAAAACACGCCGCGGCGATCCGGGCGGCCGAAAAGCGAGTACAAGAGGCAGAGGTAGCTCATCTATCCCAAGACCTCCCAGAATCCCATCGCGAATTACAGCTAGCACAAAAACAGTTTCAAAACGTCGCCCTGGACAATGCCAAACAGGCACACGCAGCGATGCGGACCAGAGTGTACGAAACCGGGGATAAGGCAGGCAAAATGTTGGCGTGGCTGGAGAGGCGTGACGAGGGGCTCCGACATGTTAGAGCGATCAGAACACAGGGGAATACACTAGTGACAGCGGACCGTGACATAGCGGAAGAGTTCGCAAGCTACTACAAGGAACTCTATGGACCGCCAATCTCCCCCATTGACACTACACCCATCTCGGGAATCACCCTTCCCTCCCTGACACCTGAACAAAGAGCCCTGCTAGAAACCGACATATCGGAGAATGAATTGTCTGCAGCCATAGCCGACCTTCAACCCGGGAAAGCCCCGGGACCCAACGGCCTTCCGGTCGAGGTATGGAAGAAAATAGGCACGAGCGTAATTACACCACACTTGCTGAAAATGTATGAAACCTCCCGAAACAAAGGGTCCCTCCCACAAGACCTGAGACAGGCCACCATAGTGGTCATACCCAAAGCGGACAAACCCCCAGAGTGCTGCAGTTCGTATAGGCCCATTTCCCTTATCAATACAGAAACCAAAATTTTAGCGAAAACCTTAGCCAATAGATTGCAGCAAGTTATACCCTCCTTGATCCACCCGGATCAGTGTGGTTTTATGCCGCAGAGATCCACGCGGATGAATATACATCGATTATTCATGGCGATGGAGAATGCGACCACCATCCGAGACCCGTTGGCCCTGTTGGCCGTAGACTTCGAGAAGGCCTTTGACTCTATCAGGTGGGATGCGATCTGGGAGATAATGCAAAGGATGGGATTCGGGCCCCAGTTTATGAGCTGGGTTAAATTATTGTACAAATCCCCGCTAGCAGTCACGAAAGTGAATGGTCACGTGTCAGGCCCCTTTGAAATCGGCACAGGAACCAGACAAGGATGCCCACTGTCGGCCATGATATTCGCAATAGCGATTGAACCACTCGCTATACTGTTAAGAACAAACGAAACATGGAAGGGATTTAGATGGTCTGAAGCCTGGGAAGATAAGGTGTCCCTATACGCGGACGACTTATTGGTTTACTTACAAGACCCGGTCAGATCCTGCCCCATAGTGACTGATTTACTGCAGAAATACGGCTCCTTCAGTGGCCTGAAAGTAAACTGGGACAAATCCACCTTATTCCCACTTAAACAAGAGGGAGACTCGATCCCGCCCCAATGTCCCTACCGGGTAGAAAGGGAACAATTCAAATACCTAGGTATTCTAATAACAAATAAGCTGACTGATTATGTGCCCAGAAACCTGTACCCAGTCATGACAAGATTTGCAGAGGATGCCCGTCACTGGTCATCCCTCCCGCTGACACTACTGGGTAGAGCTGCACTCTTCAAAATGATGACCCTACCCCGCCTACTCTACATATTACAAAATGCCCCATTACACATCCCTTCAAACATATTTAGGAAAATAGACCAGACACTCCGCAGACTGCTGTGGAATAACGGTCATCCACGCATAGCCCTAGCTACACTCCAAAGATCCATATGGGAGGGCGGAATAGGACTACCCCGAATGCAAACATACTATTGGGCCAGTCAATTGATGAAAGTGAATGACCAACTACACGGCGACACCGATGCACCACACAACAAATCTCTAGAGTCGGACACTCCTGGAAAACCCATCATGCTGTACCTTTATAAGAAAAGAGACCGCGCGGCTACTCCCAACATGCGCGCACAGCTAACACAAATCTGGACAGACGCACACAAGTTCGTGGGATGGGGCGACAAACTATCGCAGGCCCAACCTCTGTGGAACAACAAGAACCTTCCAGGTGTATACACGCTCCCCAGGTGGCCGAACTGGTCCCGGCAAGGTCCGCCCATCTTGGGAGACGTTGTGAAAGATAACACCATGGTCCCTTTTGCAGAGCTGGCTCTCCGACTTGGACTTCCCCAAACCGAACATTACCACTATGCTCAACTACAACACGCACTACGAAACATCCTCCCCGAAGTGAGCCCCCTACCGGACTTCACCCCCATTGAGAGAAATCTACTCCCGGAACCACTTACCCGGAGAGTGACATCGGTTCTATATAGTGCCATAAGTTCCTTTGGCACACCAGATCTACTGTCACTGCGGACCAAGTGGGAATCGGACGTGGGGGCCATACTGCCGGAGGAATGGGTCATGACATTGATGTTCCCTAGGGAGATAGCGATTTCATCAAGGCTTAGATTGGTTCAATTAAAGATATTACACAGAGTATACTATCCCAGGGTGGCCCTACACAGATGGGGAAGAATAGATGATCCGAACTGCCTGCGATGCAAAACGGAAGAGGGTACCTTTTTCCACATCATATGGGATTGCACACATATACAACCACTTTGGGAGGCATGCTGTGCGGAACTCTCTAGAGTTATGGGGAAAACAGTTCCCAGAAACCCTAAGCTACTACTATTGGGGATAGATGATGAAATTGACCTATCTAGATATGAAAAACTGCTCTTGTTCACCACCACCGCACTTTTGAAAAGGAACATTGCTCAAAAATGGGGCTCGGACCAAATACCGAGCTATGAACAATGGAGAACGGATGTGGATATCTGTGTCGCAACGGAATACAGAGTATACGCGGCCAGAGGATGCCCGGCAAAAGCCCTGAAAGTGTGGAGGAAATGGGAAGATGCCCAATGAGGATTATAAAACAACTGGACGCTGCCTGCGGGCTCAACTAAAGCTGTCCCCCCCCCCCTTTTTTCCTTTGCAAACATATGTGTACAACATCTGAAACAGCCAGTAACCCTCTCCGGCAATGCGCATGTATTGATTGTTTACGTTGTTTATTTGTTTAACCTTGTTTTTTCCTAAAAACACCAATAAAATGTGTTATTAAAAAAAAAAAAAAAAGCTTCCAAAAATATCTCACAGGAGGCGACGCAGAGTGTCGGCAATGGCGACTGATGTGGCCAAGGAGGGACAGCAACACTGACAAAGCGGACTGGCAACAAAGAGTGTACCCTGGCATTGTTCGGCCGAGGGAGTGGGGACATCTGTGGCAATGGCACATGCAGCTCTCCATGCAGAGGCAATGGAGTGCCAGGAAGGGGCAAGGCTGGCACCACTGCAGTGGAAGGGGGGTGGAGGGCCCACGAGTGCCCCTGTGGCACTACATGCAGCGGGAGCGGGGGGCAAGTCACCTTGTGTGGCAGTGCATACATTGGGGCCAAGGGGTGAAGGGAGGAGGTAGGGCTCGAAATGGGGCATTCAGTGAAAGGAGTCAGAGGGGTGTGTGTTCTGGCATTACATGCGCTTGATGGGGGGAGTGAAAGGGTGTGTCTTCATACAGTGCGTGTAGTGGGGTGCAGTGAAATAGATGGGCTGTGTTTCGTCACTGCATGCAAGTGTTAAAGTGAGCTAGGGTGCATGGGTTCTGGGGGTGCTTTCTTTAGGTGTTGCATGCATTATGTTGGGGAGTGTGGGTGATCTAACACTGCATGCGTTGGGGGAAGAAGTTATATGGTGTGTGTGCTGGCACTGTATGCATTGTGGAAAGAAAGATGGGTTTTGCTGGGGCACTGAATGCGGTGGTAAAAATATGGTGTTGTCTGCCAATGCATGCGAGCAAGGAAGATAGAGCGAATGTGAATGGGGGGCAGTCAGCAATGCGCCCCCTTGCTCGCCACAGCCCTGGACCCAGGACTACAGCGACAAAGACACCGGATGTAAAGTTGTGTGTGTTCTGGCACTGTGTGTACTGGGCAGAAGGGAGAACACCCGGCGTGCTCTGTTACTGCGGGCAAAGGGTGAGGGGGTTCTGGTCCTGGACCCAGTGAGGTGTTTTATGGCACCACAGGAATGAGACACACAAACGTGACATTGAGGTGAAGGCGCTAGAGCATGCGTCTTCAACCTTTACGTTAGCTAGAGTTACTTGTAGTGGAGGCCAACAGTGGAGAGCTACTAATGGGTGATATCGGGATGGAGATATTTATAAACCTCCAAATTTTTACCCATATTTTTGGCCCGGTTATTTCCCCTCTATAAAAAGATGGAATAACATATGCCTTCACGATTATATTAAAAACTTCAACAACTTCTTTGTTGCATTATTATTTATTAGTAGCTGTCTTAAAAAGACAGATATTTGTTGGACTACCACACAAATATCCTGTAATTTGTGTGCTCCTTCCTTTGCGTTGTATGCAGGATTTCTACATGCTAGGCACACTATTGTTTTCCAAATGTGCATTTCACACTTCCATTAAAAAAAAAGTAATTTTCAAATTGCAAAATGCTGCTTGTGTTCACTATTTTTCTTTGAACACAACACATGTACTGTTATTTTGTGTGCCCCTCTGTGTTTTAGCAGAGGTTATATTTATAAAGATGGTATATGCTTGTCAAACTGGTTAATCACAAATAAATGCTTCTGTTGTGCTGACGGCAGTTTTTAGGAAATTGAACCGTGGGTTCATGGGTGGCAACTTTAAATTTTCACTACAGGGGCAGAAATATCCCCACCTTCGCCCTGAATATAAGCAAGCAACCAGCCCAACCCATACCCTGGCCAAACACATTAACACTTTTTTTATGAGGCATTGCAAAAAGTCATACGATTAACAACCTGTAGTTTTGAATATATAACATCTCCGCATTGGTCTGTCAACCTGCTGAGCTACCCTGGCAGGCTTCTACTGTGCAGCGTGTCTGTGGATCGCTTAATGTACTAAAAGTGGGTGTACCTTGTCATGGAAGTGATTTAAAGTGGAAATGTACAGTGTGGAGTTTGGAAAGAAGCCACATGAAAGAAATTGCACCATTTTGTAAATATTATTTTGAACATTTCCAGGCGAGCGGCAGTGCTACTGTGATATTTTCATTGCGTGGCCACAATTATCCTGATCCTGCCCCAGCCCTTTCGACATCTCTGGCAAACAAGAGCAGCTTGCTTAAAGGCATGTCTAGTAACATTTTTTATTGTACCTACGGGTCGGCCATGTTTTTTTAAGCCTAAGTGGCTCGATTTTAGAAAACTTTCCTATGGACCTTACCCGAGTTTTCGTCCATTAAACGCACGCGAAAACAATCACCAGGGAGCTGCCGTTTTCTGATAATCCTATCATTTCCCCCATCGCCCTGGCTGACCTGCTTTTGCGGCACTAAATCAATTCCCCCGCCCCTGACATTATCAAAACATTCATATTCCCCACCTCTCTCCGTGACGTTACTGCGCTGCGTAGGCAAACACGCCCAGTCGTCTTCTAAGCGACTCCACACAGAACCCGGAAACCAACACAGACCATCTCACAACACAGCGCGCCACAATTCGGAATATGAAACTGTACTTTAAAATCAAACAGCAACACGGTACATTTGGTAAAGTACATTTATTTTACATAAAATGTTTAGAGAATATTAAGCAATTGCCATATGAACTCCGAAAGCCATTTATTTTCTTTTATCTGTATCCGCCATGGTACACAGGGTGTTGCTTTTCGTTAAAAGAAGCACTTTGGAAGCACGGTGAACCGCAAGGCTGTTCCATCAACTAGGCACAAGTCCATCGTAAAGGTTGATATGTTGCTTCTAGCCACTAGTACAGCGTAAGGGCATGTGGGCCCTTGGCGATCGTCCCATAAAATTGTCAGTGTGCTCCAGTTGTTCACACGAAGCTGCAGGTGTCTACTGTAAAAGCCATCTGCTGGTGTCTCAAACCGATGGCAATAGCAGAAGAGGAGCAAATACCTGTTATGAAAACAAAAAAAATATAATTAGTCTCGCCAGCCGATCTTCATTAATATTACTTATTTTATTTATTACAGCCGATCAGAAACTATTTGCTTGCAAGGATAGTTCAATGGAGTATGTTCGGCTCTAAAATCAATGCGAAAAGTAACGAAATAAATCGAGGCCAACACACAATGATAAACGACAGTTAGTCTACATGCGTGAGGAATGATATGATATGGCATTTGTAACGCGCCTATACTCAAGTGTCTCTAGGCGCAACGAGGCAGGTGGGGGGAACAAGGGCAGACAGACAACGATCCTACTAGGCCAGGTGTCTTTCTGATCGCGCATGGGGAAGGGAGGAGGAGGAGGAGGGGGGAGGGGGAGTGCTGTACATGGTTAGTTGAATACAAATTAAATAGGGCCAGCTGGTGGCAAGTGCAAGGTAAATGCCGGGAGAAGGGGCTGAAGGATACAGAGACAGTCCCGTAGTGCAGGTAGGCAGTGCAGGGAAAAGTGGCTGGGCCAAGGACCGAGATCGGTGAGACCAGTGGACCTGCATGCCCATGTGCCCACTACGAACACGTTTTCCTTGCTTTTCCTAGCTCTTCATTCATTCATTTATTCATGCATCCATTCATTAAATCTTCATTCCGGTATAAAAGCGTGTAAAGATTTACTTACATTATATTTGAAATTTCCATTGTGTCTCTTCTTAATGCAGTCTGTAAAATGGACCGTGCTCTTGACAACGATTTTTCGTATACGGAACTAAAATGAAACTGTCTAGTTTCTGAATTTTCTGCCTTATCGTCTCTTATGGTATTGCGCACCCCCTTCAAATGTAGTTCTTTCGGCATGGTCCCTGTCTCAAGGTCAAAAAACAATAGACCCTTCTACTTCCAGTGCGACTTGTGGGCCTCATCTGGGCGCGAGCTGAAAATCAAAGCCGCTGTTCTTCGCATTCTTCATTTGCAACATCACCTAGTATAGGCATCTGTGAGAACTTGACGTTTAGAATCCGTCTATGTAGTGCGCCTCAAGGTGCAAATGCGAACTGGCTTCTCTCCCAAATGCCACGGCCCGCTTGGCTGGCGCGTTCTAAGTGCCCCAATTTTGTCCCCGTTGTCTGCGAGCTTTGCAGCCCAAATTGAGACATTTAATTTTTGGCGGAAGTATAAAGTACCACAGGAGTTGAGTTAAAAGTGCGATTTATTGTTTGTTTTTATTATTTGCAATACGCAAGCCTCCCCTCCGTTAACAGTGCACAGCATTTACATTTACATGAGATGAGACATGAGAAAAATACATACATACACATATATGAGGTGAATAGAGAGAATTCAAAGATGACACTCAGCTTGTTCGCCACCCATGATGGTGAAGGTAGGGGTTAGGTTTACAGGTACACTGTACAATAACATTTATTTACAAAAAGACAAATCGTATTGCAATTATTTAAACCGGGATTTGTACTTCACAATCAGCTGTGCTTCGGCTGGGCATGGCACAGTCGCAATGTTCGGTGGCAATGGATCACTGCTCTGCACAGAAACGTCCAAAATTCCATATCTGTGCTTCTCTAACACAGCAACAATAAGGCCTTTCACAAAGTCGAACTGCATTTCATCATAGACTGGTTTGATCACCCATTGCTTGCTTCGTTTTGGAAACGCCTTAGTGTAGCGAGGCATCCTTACTTTACCCCTAGTCCTAGATTGTTCACGTTCACGTCCGACATTGCTGTTATGGGCCAAGACTGCTAGTAGAGTGCGATGTTTCATGCCCCGAAAGCTAAAATGCAAGCGCTTTGGCCTGTACTTTAGGCACATATTGCGGAACACCTCCAAATCCCCTGTGTGACAGAATTATGTCAGTCCTCTCAAATCTCTTGAGAGTTTTGTCGAAAACAATCTTCTCAATGGCTTTGTGTGTCGGTGAAGATGGAATCAACCACTTCTTCTTCCGTGCCTCCTCTGGGGACAAAGGGCCATGTTCACATTGGTGGAAATGTTGATTTGCTGTCCAGCGGAGAATCTTGGTACAGTGGTGCATCAGTGACCGCCATTTTTCAAGTAGTATTTCCACTGACCCTTTACAAGTTTTTGAGCTCCACCAAAGAAGGTTGGTGATAGAATGTAACCACTGCAAAATACTTTCAAAACCTTTTTTTTTTCCCTGCAGCCGAGATTTTCTTATTGATTGATTTAGCAAGATGCTATACGTCAAATTGATGTTTAATATGTGGTAACTGCTCTCTAATTGTCTTGGCAATTGAAAAGTGTCTATCCGTGGCTATGAGGTCGATGTGCATTCCCCTTGATTGTAGATATTCCACTGATTTTATAAATCCTAGTTTCTCCATGGCCACTGATGATGTACATTGTGTTACCTGAAAGACCACCGAACTCACAATTTTCTTACTATCCATGTCCTGAAAGTGGTAGGTGCAGTACTTGGCAGAAAATCCAGGGCTGTCGCACTGTCCATTGCCGGCTAGCCTGAATCGTTTGCCTTCGAGTGTACTTGCTAGAGACAATTGTTCAATTTTCCAAGCATCACTAATGGCCGGAAACAGATAATCACGTTGGTATATGTAGTACAGCGCTTTAGAAATGAAATGGAGTCCCACAAACTGAAAGAAAGCCTCTAACTTTCTACAACTGGAGCCACTAAAAAGTGATGCAGCTGCACAAAGTAGATTGCCTGCTGGCAGTTTCCCCAGCATCGGTTGTGCAGACCATGAGAACCTATGATTTAATCTACAGGCGGCATTTATTTTGACGTTACTGCCTTTTATTTGATGAGTCACATTAATCAATGGCTTCCCACATACTTTCCCTCTAATGGAATGCACACATTTCAGCATACTTATAACTTCCATCAAACAACTGTCGAATACAATGTATTTGCTCTCTTTCATTAGACTGTCATCCTGCGTGACGTTGTGGAGATTTCAACACATTGGAAAGTAATATCGCTGATATCAAGTTCTGATGCGTCTATGGATGCTGCGGCTGGTTCATTCTGTCATTTGGACATCTATTACTTCAACATTGATGGGAGAACACAACAATGTTGACAGGTTTTTTGGTGGCAAATTTTTGGCGGGTGTAGATTGTGTGAATTGATCTGCAACTACTTCAGAGCTATCTTCAATACATTCAATAACATCTTCTTGTGGTGGTGCGGTCGCACTGTAGCTATGGTCCAATGCAACTTTGCTGTAGTCTCCAAACAGTTAATTAATGTTCTGGCCATTGGACATGAGCATCTCGAGCCTGAACACGCCTCGCCTCAATTAATAGTTCCTCCATAGTGTACACGGTCTGGCAAGCCACATCTCTCATTCGCTTCACTGTCTGTGTATGTATAGTTCTGACACCCACGGGTAACTGGAGGAGAGATTGGAAAAGGGATGTTCAGTTTAAACACAAGATGGAGTGTAGTAGAATTGACTGGAAAAAAACATAAAATAGTCCCCAGCACAAACATTTTTTTAAAGTTATGAACTGTTTGTAACTAACCTTTTTTTGTTTTTTTTTCTTTGCAACTTTTTTGACTCGACCTTCATCTGCACGCTGTAGCTCCGATTCGTTTCCGCATGTCCTCCCTTCCTCTTGCGCTGCAACGACTATATTTTCTGTATCCGCATAGACAGCACGGAATGAGGCTCCATCGTCTCCCTGAAACATAGTACTTTCATTACTCTTTATCAAAATATTGTTAGCATAAAACGCACGTGAGGACGAACACACAGGTACATCTCAATAGCCAAACACGATTTAAACATTGTGTGCAACAATCAAACGACAAGTATTCGACCAGTGATGATCTATTTTGATGGAACTGTTAGTATCCATACCTTTGGCTCTGCATGGACTGCCATGAATGGTTGTATTGGAGAGGAGGTATCCGCATCTCCCTGAAACACAGTACTTGCATTAGTATGCTTTTCAATATTGGAAACAACACACACTTGGGGTCGACGGCACAGGTACATATAAAGAGATAACCACAAATGATGAATTGTCCAAAAGAATCAAGGAAAATCTAAATACGATCACATTTCATCGATTTATTTCTCCGATTCCTTTACATCTGCATCATCTAAATGAGATGTTGTGATTGTGGTGGAAGCTTCGTCGTCTCCCTGAAACACAGTACTTGGATTAGTATGGTTTTCAATATTGGAAACATAACACACACTTGGGGTCGAACGCACAGGTACATATAAAGAGATAACCGCAAATGATGCATTGTCCAAAAGAATCAAGGAAAATCTAAATATGATCACATTTCATCGACTTATTTCTCCGATTTATTTACATCTGCATCATCTAAATTGGATGTTGTGATTGTAGTGGAAGCTTTGTCGTCTCCCTGAAACACAGCACTTGCGTTAATAGGGAAGAAAGTATAGCAAATGGAATCACGTTATATGATCACGCATGATGGAGCTGTCATTATCCATACCTCGTGCTTCTGAAGAATATCTATGGATGTTGCAAATGTAGTGCGCACTTCCGAAAGCTGTTGCGCCGATTCGTATACGCATGGTCCCTCTTCCACTTCCCCTGGAATTACTTGAATGTCAGGCTCTGCATCAAGTGCAGGGGTTGACACTCCATCAACTGCCTGAAACATAGTACTTGCATTAGTGAGGATTACAATAGTGAAAGCATAACACACACCTGGGGTCGACAGCACAGGTACATATCAACAGCTAACCACGAATGAAACATTGTGTAGAACAATCAAACTACAAGAATTCCAGCTCTGATGATGACGCTCGATGGAGCCGTCAGTATCCATACATCCTGCTGGTGAAGAACATCTAGAAATGTTGTAGATGTGGCGGACGCTTCAGCATCTCCCTGAAAGACGGTACTTGCATTAGTATGGATAACACTAATTATAACTGAAAACAAACACCAGTGGACGATAACTAAGGTGTATATCAATTGGAAAGCACTAACCAAACATTCGGTAAAATAATTACACGATAAAATAAAACTATTACTTCACATGCATAAAACAAGTCTGTAGCGGATTAGCCTAGTAAGATTACCTGATACGCGCTAGAAGTGGTTGATAACTGTGACCACGTCAAGGATGTAGAATGTTCTTGCTTCAGATTCAAGGGATAGTCAAGAAGTTGTAAAGGTAAATTAATGATTGATAATGAAATGCCAATATTAAAAATAGCCATGTAAGGCGACAGAATACTTGAAAAATGCTCAATACAGCACAGTTCCCTGTTCCCATATATATACATTGCGTTTGTGGGTTATGAAATCGAAAAAGAATATATTGATAAATGTCATTATTCAAAAAACGATACTCATATCAATATCGAAATTATTATAAGGGATAGAACACCTACAATATCAATTAATCTGTTCGGATACCTACACACTACCGCAAGGCCTAAAGCTAAATCGGGACACTTGACTCACTGGTGGCGGAATGTGGGAGAATAGAGTGGGAATAGCGTTTTCGAGCAATTTCCGTGTCGTTCGCTGTTTATTCTTCTTTGTTACCCAAGATGTTGTGTACATGTCCAAGGAAAAGTGCCGGCTGCAGATGCGGTATCGATCACCCCTCTTGTCCTGTAAGACTTGTTGGACTCTACTTTCCAGCTCATCCAGTGGATATCCGCAATGTCTGACCCATTCTCTTATTCGATCAACAGTTTTTGGGAATACATGCATTTTAGTGCCTTCAAATTTTGCATGGGTCTTCGAAGGGCAACCGCTAATCGAACAGGCAGGCATTGTTGATAAATCTGAAAAGTAAATATCGACATTATTATACAATCTTCAAGAATAAAGATTTGATACAAAAGTAAATGAATCATACAATGATCAATGCAAGGTTTGTTTTGGTCGCAGGAACTATACCAGTTCATTATGTGCGGCTTGCTATTTGCATAAGTTGCAGAAATGTATAAATGATGTGACTAAAATCTGAAAATGTGACTTGTCCCTTGGATGTTCTGTCTTGCAGGAGAAGGAAACATGCTTACATTATAGACTGGACCCCCGAAGGATGCAATTCGATGACAATAGACACAGATGAAAATAAATGGATCTATTGATAGCATAGCAATGGAAACTCAAGTCAATAGCAATGAGACCAATGAACCTAGCACTATTGTGTACTCTACTCGGAAATGGATAGAAATTTAAAAATCTGCGAAATATGACTAGGATACATGGCCTTACCTTGACCAACAAACAGTTGGATTCAGCAAGCAGAGCAGTATGTTGCAGGAGAATAGGTGGGTGGCCACAGGTAGCACACTGATGGGTTTGCTCTAAGCGGTCTCAGAAGTTCACGGATAGCACGACGAAAAACAGATTAGCGTAGATCTCCGTGGTTGCCAGGTAACACGTTCAGGAGTTGACTTGCAAAGCACAAAGATGTTCTCATGAGACATATCAAGTGGTTTATAAAGTATTAGAAACAGTGGTGTGTTTGTGAATGAATGACGTATGTATGTCGTGGTTTTAGGGGGGCAGCCTGCTTCAAGGGGAGGCCTGGCTGGAGACACGGGGTCCGAGGAGGCCATGTGACCGATGGCCCCTTGGCGCGGGATACCTTTTGAAGTGTACATGTACTTTGGCACCTTGGCCTTTTGCGCCCCTGACAGCCCCCCATGCCAGCGCTCATCCACTGGTGCGAACCGCCTTTGATAGAGGGGGGTGGGATGGATGGGCCTGGGGCGTGCAGATAAGGCACAGGAAGACTGCTGAATGGAGACACACTTATGTGGATTGCAGGGGGGCAGCCTGCTTCAAGGGGAGGCCTGAGGAGGCCATGTGACCGATGGCCCCTTGGCGTGGGCTACCTTTTGAAGTTTACATGTAGTTTGGCACCTTGGCCTTTCGCGCCCCTGACAGCCCCCCATGCCAGCGCTCATCCACTGGCGCGAACCGCCTTTATATCAATATATAGTATATCGTCTTTATATCAATGATAGTATATCGTTGCTTATCAATAACAAATGCCACATACCGGAGATTCTTGTGAGCACAGACCCACAATTCAACCGGTGTATTATAGTGGTCAAGACCCTAAAGCCTGTATAATCCAATGGTTAGTATGGATATGTGTGACTTTTATAGAGGCATAACCCACTGAAAGACTTTGAACAAGTGTTATTTAGTGCATGCATTATCGAGAATATGTTATGTTAGCTTAGATAGATAGTGACCACCCTGCTTCACAGCGCCCAGACCTTCACCCATTCGGAGCACTGATGGCTGACGTCCATCCTTGAATGGAGACACACTTGATTCATTTAAAAAATCGAAACAACCGTTGTTAAAATATATGTGGTGTTTTATTTTGTATCTTATTTTCATGACACAAAAATACAAGACTTTAAAGATTATACAGGTCAGGTTGCAGCACAGTAAGAGAAAATCCCCTGTACTGACCGCTGTCACTCGGGAACGTTTCTCTAATGGCACAAACGGCACAGGCGGGTATCACTCTCCGAACGCGGTGTCCAAGCCTCCCGTGGAGCCACCATGTAAAGGAACGATAGGCCACCAGCCTGTACCACCTGTGAAAAGGAATGAAACAAACTGTTTTTGAATGACCAAGATAAGTTTAATAAACGTTTGTTATCAATGACAATTCTTGTAACTAATGGCATTCTGCACGGACAAATGCTATCTAGACAATGCACACTACTGAACGACTTACATGCATTACAATGATATGTAGATGTAATTTTGGATATAGTAGAAGAACATGAAATTGGAGTGGCATGACAAGCAGAGTATACTTACTCGTTACTCAGATTACGAGGACGAACAGTTGCACGAAGTTCGTGCATAAGCACCATCATTATTCTCAACACGGCCCGTGTGAGGCAGGCTGCCGTGAAGTCTGGCAGCTCGGTGATGCATTGCGGTCGTGGCTCGCCTTCCGAAATGTAGGCCAGGCATCCCGAGTTTTCTCGGCAGCAGCAGTTCTCATCCTCGGTTGGCATTAGATCGCACCGATTGCATGTGCACCAGGTGGAGACGCCATACATTCGACTAGGCCCAGATTCTTCATCTGTTGATTCGTCCTGCTAACTGCCGTCCGAATCCCCATCGTTTTCGCGTGCTTCCCTTTCCAGTAGTTCCTCCTCGGTATACTCGGGCTCGTACATGTAGGGCATTATTGTAGCCATTGTGTGTTAAACAAACTAAAATTATTTATAGCGGTGGTACTGGTATCTGTTCACACGGGCTACAAGCGGCGAAGGTAGCTGACCCCAGAGCACTGAAACGAGTCACAGAATACTCAAAGTAACACAGAGAGAGGAATGGAATCGAAAATCTGCTGCTGTGTGTTGTGAAACGGTCTGTTTATTCTTATTGAGGAAAGAGGCGTCCTGCCATTTCCATGGCGACACGTTATTAGCTGAAGCGCAGCGAATGTTGACACGACGTGCTTTGGCGTTGGGAAACGGGCGGTACAAGTCTGCTGATGACAGGCTCAGGGCCGGGGGAATTGATTTAGTGCCGCAAAAGCAGGTCAGCCAGGGCGATGGGGGAAATGATAGGAATATCAGAAAATGGCGGCTCCCTGGTGCTTGTTTTCGCGTGCGTTTAATGGACGAAAACTCGGGTAAGGTCCATAGGTAAGTTTTCTAAAATCGAGCCACTTAGGCTTAAAAAAACATGGCCGACCCGTAGGGACAATAAACATTTTTAC